>NW_026555027.1:40650000-41277500 GCF_021234165.1 Pteronotus mesoamericanus | reverse complement strand
ATAATTTCTCATAGTTCTCCTCCCTCCTCTTCAAAATTCTAAACTCTGATGACTTTAAATGTCTCCAGTTCCTGTCCTATGCTACATTTCTAGTCTCCACTTCTTAGATGATTTCAATCTGATGATGTACCATTTGACCTATCTTCTTAGCTTAAGCTCTTTCTTACCCCTTGTATCAGGTGTCATGCAGTACATCACAAGTGACATAAAATCTAACTCAAATTAGCTTTCATAAAACAGAATTTATTGACTCTGTATATTGACTGCAAGTGTGGTGTTCAGTCAGGATTTTAAGTTACTTGATTCACTGGCTAAAAAATGTCCTCACTTTTCCCCCCCAGCTTTATGGAGGAATAATTGACAGATAATAATTGTATATATTTTTAGGTGTACAGTATGATGGGTTGATATACATACACATTGTGAGATGATTACCACCATCAAGCTAATTAACACATGACCCCAAAAGTTACCTTTTGGTTTTGGTTTTGTATTTGGAATGGTGAGAGCACTTAAGACCTACACTCCTTTGCTTTCTCTTTTATGGTATCAGCTTTATCATAAAGCCAACTTCACTCACGGTAGCATTATGGCTACAGCACTTCCAGGCTTCTTAACAGCCCAGAAGATGAGAAAGATGGAGATTCTTTCTTAGATGTTACCATAAAATATCTTTTTCAATATCTTTGGGCCAAATCAGACAAAATGTCACCTCTAAATCATAATCTTGGCCAGGTGATAAGATTCTGTTCCCACATATGCAGACTCTTCACTAGAGGCAAAGGCAAGCTCATACTCCTGAAACACATAAGCTTTGTCAAAGATGTGTAGATATCCAAATTAAAATCAAATAGTGGCCAAAAGATGAGGGAATGGGTGTTGAGGAAGCAACCATGATTTTGCTTTTCAGAATTCCCTTGGTTCCATGTTCTCAACCTCAATGGCCACAGTCTGACCCCAAACCTGAGAAGCAATCATAGTCCTCAGTTACTCAGGAGGGGAGTTTTAAAATAAATAATATCTTGGAAATAAATTTATTTTGTGACCTTATGTCTTTATATGAAGTTATTATACGTTTCTGTAATGTACTATATATCCTCTTTGAGCTGAAATAATTTCAAATACTTTAACCAGTACCTAAGTATTTTACCTATTCTTACTAGATATGTGACTTTGGGTAATTTATTTATCTTTCCTGTAGCTTACTTTTCTCAATTGTAAGATAGGGATAATAATTGTACTTATTTATGAAATTTCAGGATCAAATAAGCCAAAATGTATTAATATACATAAAATGCAACATGTGTGAATGTAGGAAACATTTGGTAAATGTTCATTATTTATTTGTTATTTTTATATTATTTTTAGTAGTAGCAATGCTATTAGTATTAATATTTGAATATGTGACAATATACAGGTCTGTTCATGATGTGACTTAATTAAAAATAATTATTCTTCTTATATTTATCCCTTAGGCATATCATCCTTCTATCATACCAAATATATATAATACTGTCCCAAAGTATATATATCCATGCCAACTTTGCCTCCCTAAAAAGTTATAAGTTAAATTATGTTGATATGGATAATACATAAAAGAGCATTTTTGGTTAAACAAAATTGTGAAAACATTTGACAAATGTTTAGTAATACAAATTACCTATAATAATTACTGAAAATTAATTTTAATGTTATAGAAAATTAGTGATTAAATACATGTCACACATTCCAAGTAGGTAATGACGATAAATGTCCAACTCATTTCCAGTATTTAAGGTAACGATTCCTGAGAAGTTGGGTTTCAAAAAATCTAAGATGATGGGAAGCGAACAACTTAAAAAGTAATCAGGCAGTCGGATCAGTCAGTTTGTACAAAGATAGTATAGCCAGGTAATAAAAATTAAAAATGTTTAAAAGGAAGAAAAAAAAGATAGGAAAGGAGAGAAGGGAAAAGGGAGGAAACAAAAATAGAAAACATCTAGAGGGAAAAGATCTGAGTTTTTTAACTGAGTCTGCCGCCTTCTAGTTATGTACTCGGGCAAATAGCCTTTCTGATTCAGTTTATTCATCTTCAAAACAACAAATAATGCTACCTTTCATCAGTTCTAACCTTTTAACATCTCTGAAATGAGAAAAAGCATGCTTTATAATTGATAGAATCTTAGATTCCATGAAATGTGATAGTACTATGATGAGCATTGAATAAGATAATGCATGTAAAGCACCTAGGACAGGATCAGGGCAATCTTGCTTAACTTCTCTGACTACACTTGTAGTCATTTTCTTTCTTTCTCCCCCCCCCCCGAACAGGTTTTATTACAGAGGGGATAGGGCTCAGTCCTTCTTGGCTGCTGCCTTCCTCATGGCTGCAAGGACATTGCTCAGCTCCTTTTTCTTCCTCTTGGCACGGATGTGTGTCCCCACCCTGTTCTTGATGAATTTCAGGGTCCTCTTATCCTTAGCGACTTTGAGCAGCTCCATGGTCCGCCGTTCACAGGGAGCAAAGCCACACAGCTCTCGGATCATGTCTCGCACGAACCTGGTATGCTTAGTGAGGCGCCCCCAGCGGCGGCTGTGCATGGGCTTGCTCACGTTCTTTGTCACTTTGTGGCCTTTGTTGAGGCCCACAGCCATGGGGTAGCGGAGGGCATGGCTGCTGCTCCTCAATGGCTACCGCGGTGGAAGGGCAGTCATTTTCTTAAATTAAAAAAACCTGCGCTGGCTGCTCTGGCTCAGTAGATTTGAGCACAAGCCAGTGAACCAAAGATTGCTGGTTCAATTCCCAGTCTAGGGCACATGCCTGGGTTGCAAGCCAGGTCTCCAGTAAGGTGCACGTGAGAGGCAACCAAACATTGATGTTTCTCTTCCTCTCTTTCTTCCTCCCTTCCATTCTCTCTAAAAATAAATAAATAAATAATCTTAAAAAAAAGAGAGAGAGAGAGAACCCAGGGTATAAAACTAAATTCTATAGGAGCATGAAAAAGTCTACTCATCATAAACAAAATGAAATCAACAAAAATTAGAGAAATAAGCCCTAAATTGAAGTTAAAGAAAAATAAGAATAAATTTAAACAGGAAGGTAAAAGACCTGTACACAGAAAACTATACAACATTGAAGAAAGAAATTAAGAAAGACACAAATAAATGGAAGCATATACTGTGTTCATGGATTGGAAGAATTAATATTATCAAAATGTCCATACTACCCAAAGTAATTTATAATTCAATGCAACCCCTATTAAAATACCAATGATGTATTTCACAGAAATAGAACAGACATTTCAAAAATTTATATGGAACCATAAACGACCCCAAATAGCCGCAGCAATTTTGAGAATGAAACACAAAGTAGGAGGGATCACAATACCGGACATCAAACTGTACTACAAAGCCACTATACTCAAAACAATCTGGTACTGGCACAAGAACAGACCCATAGACCAGTGGAACAGAATAGAAAGCCCAGAAATAAGCCCAGGTCTCTATGGGCAACTAATATTTGACAAAGGGGGCAGAAGCATAAAATGGAGCAATAATAGCCTCTTCAACAAATGGTGTTGGGAGATCTGGACGGCTACATGAAAAAAATTGAAATTGGATCATCAGCTGACACCATACACAAAAATAAACTCAAGATGGATGAAAGACTTAAATATAAGTCTCAACACCATAGAAGTCCTAGAGGAGAACATTGGCAGGAAACTCTCAGATATCCCATGCAGCAATTTTTTCACAGATATGTCCCCTAAAGCAAGGGACATAAAGGAAAGAATAAACAAGTGGGACCTCATCAAAATAAGAAGCTTCTGCACGGCTAAAGAAAACATCAGCAAAATGAAAAGGGAGCCAACTATATGGGAAAATATATTTGCTAATGATATATCAGATAGAGGTTTGATCTCCAAAATATATAAAGAACTCATGCACCTCTACTCCAAGAAGACAAATGATCCAATTAAAAAATGGGTAAAGGATTTGGGCAGACACTTTCCCAAGGAAGAGATACAGAGAGCCCAGAGACATTTGAAAGGATGCTCAGCATCACTAGCCATCAGAGAAATTAAAATGAAAACCACGATGAGATACCACATCACACTGGTCAGAGTGGGCATCATAAGCAAATCAACAAACAACAGGTGCTGGCGAGGCTGTGGAGAAAAGGGAACACTAGCACACTGTTGGAGGGAATGCAGACTGGTACAGCCATTGTGGAAAACAGTGTGGAATTTCCTCAAAAAGCTAAAAATGGAACTGCCTTTTGATCCAGTGATTCCCCTGCTGGGACTATACCCTAAGAACCCCAAAACGCCAATTCAAAAGAACCTATGCACCCCAATGTTCATAGCAGCACAATTTACAATAGCCAAGTGTTGGAAGCAACTTAAATGCCCATTAGTAGATGATTGGATCAAAAAACTATGGTACATTTACACAATGGAATACTACTCAGCAGAAAGAAAAAAAGAACTACTACACTTCGTGACAGCATGGATGGAACTAGAGAGCATTATGCTAAGTGAAATAAGCCAGGGGGTGAAAGACAAATACCATATGATCTCACCTATAAGTGGACCCTAAACAACAAAACACAGATGCAAGGAAAATATGACCAGCAATATTGTAAGAAAAAAGAAACTAACAGAGTCAAGAGGGAAGGAGGGAGGGGTGGGCGGGGAAAAGGAAGGGAAGGGTCAAGTCAAGAAACATATATCAAGGACTCATGGACAAAGCCAAAGTGGGGAATGATGGAGGGAGGGAGTTGCGGGAGGGGGACAGGGGAAAGTGGTTGTGGGAAGGCGGAGACAAATGTATTTGAACAAAAAAAATAATTAAAAAAAGAAAAATAAGAATCTACCTCCATTTCAAATAAATAACAACCTCAAAAAGAAATGAAAATATCCAAGTAACTGAAAAAAATTTTAAGTAATTTCATTGTACTATCCAACTTTGTTATAATTTGTTACAACTATGGCTCACTGGCCTAATCTACATAATTGCCTGTTTTTTGAACACGAAGTTTATTGGAACACAGCCATGCTTTTTTGTTACATATTGTCTATGGCCAATTTCTTGCTACACAAAAAACTATTAGAGCTTATAAATAAATTCAGTAAAGTTTCAGGGAACAAAATTAATATACAAGTGTCTGTTGTGTTTCTATACATTAATAACAGAGAAATTAAGAAAATATTCTCATTTACAATTGCATCAAAAAAATAAATAAAATATCTAGGAATAAATTTAACCAAGAAGGTTAAAAACATGTATTCTGAAAACTATAAGACACTGATAAAAGAAATTGAGGAGAGCATATGCTCATGGGTGGGAAGAATTAACATCATTAAAATATCCATACTACGCAAAGCAAGCTATGTGTTCAGTGCAACCTCAATCAAAATACCAGTGGCAGGCTCTGGTATTTTAACTAGACCACTTCTTACACCATATACAAAAAATAAACACAAAATAAATCAGAGACTTAAATATAAGACCTGAAATCATAAAACCCCTAGAAGAAAACATAGGCAGTTAACTCTCTGACATCACTCTTAGCAATATTTTTTTGGATATGTCTCCTCAGGCAAAGGAAACAAAAGAAAAAAATAAACAAATGGGATTATATCAAACTAAGAAGTTTTTGCACAGCAAAGTAAAACATCAACCAAATGAAAAAACAACTTATTAAAAGGAAAAAATATTCACCATGATACATCAGATAAGAGGTTAAAATACAAAATTTATTTTTAAAAAAACTTATAAAACTCAACACCAAAAAATATCCAATTTAAAAAATGGGCAAAGGACTAAAAGGACACATAGATGGTCAATAGACATATGAAAAGATGCTCAACGTCACTAATCATCAGAGAGATGCAAATTAAAACTACACAAAGATATCACCTCACACCTGTCATAATGGCTGTCATCAATAAATCAACAAACAACAGGTGTTGGTGAGGATGTGGAGAAAAGGGAACCCTCTTGCACTGTTGGGAATGCATGAGGATTGTTGCAGTCACTGTGGAAAACAGTAGAGAGGTTCCTCAAAAAATTAAAGATAGAACTACCATATGATCTAGCAATTCCACATCTGGGTATTTATCTGAAGAAATCCAAAAGGCTAATTTGAAAAGATATATGCACCCTATGTTCACTGCAGCATTGTCTACAATAGCCAAAATGTAGAAGCCTCCTAAGTGTCCATTGACAGATGAATGGATAAAGAAGATGCGGTGCATATATACAATGCAATATTACTCAGCCATGAAAAAGAACAAAATCTTGCCATTTACAACAACAGGGATGGACCTAGAGGTTATTACACTAAGTGAAATAAGTCAGACAGAGGAAAACAAATACCATGTGATTTCACTTACATGTGGAATCTAAAAAAACAACATAAATAAATAAACAAAACGATAACAAATTGATGGTCACAGCATGGGAGAGGGATTGGGGAAATGGGTGAAAAAGCTGAAAGGGATTAAGAATTACAAATTGCCAGTTATAAAACTAGTCATGGGAGTGAGTGTAAAGTACAACATACAGAATATAGTCAGTGACATTGTAGTAGCTCTCTATAAAGTCAGATGGGTCCTAGACATCAGTGTAATCCCTTTGTAAGGTACATAAATATCTAATCACTATGTTATACATCTGAAACTAATATACCATATGTAACCTGTAATTTAAAAATAAATTTTAAAAATTTTAAAAAGATACTTAAAAAAACTATAAAAATTATTTAAAAAGTGTGAGAATGTTCATTGAAGCATTATTATGAGTCAAAATTTTGAAAATAATCTAAATGCCTATATTTTGGATTCTTTAATTCACAAGTGACCAATAACTCAACTTAAAAGGGTTTAACAAAAAGAAAATATATTGCTCTTATAACTGAAAAATCCCCAAGAAAGCCAAGCTTTAAGGCTGTCTTCAGGTTTCAAAAATGTCAGCAAAATCTATCTTTTGAACTGGCTAATTCTGAATGTCAGCTGATCTTGTAACTTGCCCACTTCATGGTTCTCATTTGAATACCACAAATCCAGAGCACAAAAATATTATTTTCCCAGAAGTCCTGACAAATGCCTTTTGCATCATACTAGTTCTAACTCGGTTACATATCCACCCTGAACCTAATCATATAGCTCTGCTAGAGCAATCTCACTCAAAATACATGACTGAAAATTGGGTAGTGGGAGTTTACCAAAGAAATGTGGAAACTATTACTACTAAGAGAGAGAACTGATACTAGACAATACACACAGGTATCTACTATGATGTTCAGTGATAAGCCATTGCTTCAATATATTATGACCCACCCATTAAAATTGTACTGAAGAATATTTTTACATGAAAATCCTCATTATTTTGTTATCATAGGGTAAAAGCAATAACTAAAAGAATAGAATATATTTAAAACAAAATATTAGTAATGGTTACATCTTATCAGTGGGGCTTCATAAATATGCCAAACTTATAAGCAAAATTTTGTGTATAAAGCCATTTAGTATTAAGAAGCTTCACAGCATTCATCTGATTCTCAAAGAGTTATAGTTCCAACTCCCCCCGCCAAAAAATAAAAAATAAAATAAATCACCAGGGTCCCCTTACAATTTTCAAGATGACAAACCAAGGTTCAGGGAGGTTAAGTACCCTCCTCAAAGTCATAAGAGTCTGCTAATGACAGAACAAGGCAAGAATCCCAGTCTTGTGACCTCTGGACAGATGTCCTTTCCATGTCGCCATGCTGCCTTAAACTAGCTTGCTCAGCAGTATGGCCCAGGTTCCAACTTCTTGCAAATTAAAATTCTAAAAGTTGAGAACTGGATAAATGATTCCTTGTTCAATGAATTACAAAGCTTAGGGAGTTCATAATGCAAAAGAAAGAAACTAAAGAAAACAACCTTTCTCAAAGTTGGACTCATAAACCTGTTAGAAATGTGCCATGTTCCCAAGGGTCAACAAGTTCCTTATACAAATGCATTTATTTACATTTTCATTTTATTTTAATAAAATAAATATAAATAAAATAAATAAAAATTAAATAACTAATAAATATTTGATATTTATATATTAATATAAATACTTTATATTTATATTAATATATAAATAAATATAAATATATAATAAAATATATAGTATATATAAAATAAATATAAATATTTATTTTAAATAACTATACATATTTTAAATTTATATTTTATATTTTAAATAAATATAAATATTTTATATTTAAAATTAATATTCTAAATCATCCTGATCGCTCCTAGTAGAATATAAGTCCTGTGAGGGCACAGCCTTTTTCTTCTTTATTCACTGCTATACCCCCAGTGCCTAGAACAGGGCCTGGAGTATCTGGCATCTGGGTTACTAATGAACAAATAAGTAAGTAATTTCTGCAACACGACTTTAATGCTCATGTTTGTCTTACATTCACATGGGCACTAAGTTTTACCAATTTAATTGTTAAAAGCTAAGGAGAAAAGGGAAAGATAAATTAAGTAAGTAAATTATATACTTGTACTTAGTTGGGGCCAAATAACATTCCAGTCTGCATACAAATGAATAAAGGAACTTTAATTAACATTCCAGTTTTCTGTACAAATGAATAAAAGAAATTTAGGAAATTGATTAAACAATTGAATCATGACATGGCATTATTAACTAGGTAAGCCAAAATCAAAGAAACCCACCCCATAACAGACAGGATAAAATAAGACTCTCAATAGATTATTTGGTTTCAGCAAAACAACAATATCCAGTTTATTAAGTTAAATTAAAATTTTAGTTTTGTTTATATTTAATTTATTGATTTTCTTTTTTTGCAGAAGTTGCAAGCATTAGAAATGTATGCTTAATTTTATGTTCTGAAATATTTATATAATTTACAATAAATAATTTAAATAAACATCAAGAGTCTAAAATATTTTTTCCTCTGAAATTGTCTTTATACTATTGAAATTTTAAAACCAATAAAGTAATGTGTGGAATTCAAAAAATTAGGAATTCAAATCATTTTGGTAAAAGACTTACTATATAACCCTGAGTTTTATGGAAACAAAGTTGCTCCATTTTCATTCATAAAAGTGGAATTAACTTAAAAAGTATTCAGCAAAATAATTTTATTAATCATAAATTTAAGAACGTGAAAAAATCTGGAAAAGTATTCAGTCCAACTCCTCATTTCATAAGTGAGGGAACTCAGAGGGTTTATGGTGACTTGCCCAAGGTCACCTAATGAATCATGGTAGGAGTAGGCTGAGAATCTAGATCTAATTATTGCATCCACTGAAAAATGCCACGCATTGTAAAAATACCTCTTAATGATAATGATGCTTTAACTCAACAGCCTATTGTTCTTAAATTGATTTTTGGGCACTGTTCTTGTTACGTTCTTTAAGTACAAAGAAAAGCAGCATACTGTTCTGGATTTATACAATCAGATTTGAGGGCCGACATTATTGTAATTACTTGGTCCTTGAGTCAATTGGCAGTGCATCAACCATTAAAATCAGAAGCATTTAAGGAAGCAGGAAGATCTTGGCAATGCATAAATGCACTTAGGAATAAAAGTCAAATTTGAACCTATCAACCTTGGCAGTTTTCCTTTAAGAGAGCACAGAAAAGCCGCCATGGCCTTGGAAATTAAAACTGTGTCCTAAATGAATGAGAGATGCTGCAAATATGAGGAGCTGAGGAAAGAATAATAAGCAGTTGAAGCCTCTGTACACCAATCAGGGTTTTTAAGATACATTTGGGATTCCGTGTAACAGATGAAGCATTGGAATGAATAATAAGACCAAACTATAAGAATAATTCTCATCTCCTTATCCTAGACTCAGACCAATCAGTGTGATAGTGCACAATTTATTTAAATGTAAATTTCAAAACTAATTATGATTTCCAAATAGCAGATGGTAATTTGGTTAGAAACACAATCAAAAGAAAGATTCATTTAGATTGTTTAAAAGGTTTTAGCAAACAGAGTGAAAACAAAGTTTATACGGGTCATGAGTTTCAAAAAGTACACTGGGAACTGTGGACTTCCTGTGGACATTCTAATCAATTCAATTCAGTCAAGGCCCTAACTGAACCAGAATCCCCTGGTTTCTTGCTGAAGTTGTTGTGAAGACTTGCAGAATACCCAGCATCAATCCTTTCCTATAGGGTTTCCTCTCCAGGAACAGTTCAGCCAATAGGCAATGCTTTATACCCTGGCTTTCTTTGCCAGGAATCTTAGGCTTACCCTTATAACTACCGTGTACTATATCATATAGCCTACATTTGCTAGAATAGTTTTGATCTCAATTTTCTATCCCATTATCAGAATCACGAGTCCCAATGATTTGGATACAGAAATATTATCTCCATGACTTGTCACAAAAGTGAACCAACAAGGCCCCCTTAGAGGGTTCCCAAATCTTTGAAGCAGGACTAGAATTTGGTATTTAAGATGAATTCCTGGTTAGCATCATGTGGAAGCCAGTTTCTTAGAAAGAGGACCAATGGACAGTGACATAGCATGTTGCTATGAATGTAGTGACCATGGAGTCCAGAGTACACTCCCATTTCTGAAGACATTACATTTAACTAGCTTTACCGTAACTACCTACATCACAAAATGATAATCCTGAGACCACTGTCTGAAATATTTGTGTTTAAAGAACGTTCTCTAACTTATGCACTACGTGCACCCACAAACACCACCTAAAACTATGATATTTATAGAATAATTTAGTTTCTCTCTAGACCATAACTCTTAAGCATTCTGGATTCTTCATTGCTAGCAGTACCTATATTTGTTCTACTTAGGAAGGGAGGGAAAAATCTGCAAACTTGAATTTTTGTTATCATTTTGAGGGATTAGTAATTAATTGGAAATACTCAGCTGATACCCTCCAAATGACAGGTTTTTTTCTTTTCATTACCAGGAAATCAAATTCAAGGAGAGCTCTGGTTTAGGATTGTCACTCAGACAGCCATGAGTGGCCAGCGACACTCACAATTCAGATATTTTCTTTAGGAAACTGATTTTGAATTTTTCTTTTCTTTTTATTTTTATATTGTACATGCCTAAAGGGAACAAGCACAGCCCTCCTTGACCTCAGTTACGTCATGAGACCAAGAAGATGCACTTCTGTACTGAATTGTGTCTCCCCAAATGACTGAATTTTGGTGGGAGGGTTGTGTGGCATACTGTCTTACTTGCCTAAAACTCCCCATCTCTACCCCCAGCTCAGGTGGCAACCATCAAAACAGTGGCCCAGATTCCTGGGCCAGGTTGCTGGTGCCAGAGAAAGGAGCAACACGGATCTTGTTCTCAAAGAACTGTAGTTGTATAATTTGACCTGATGCCTCCCTGAGGGATTGATCAGCTTAGGTTCTTGTCTATGCCCTTTACCCCCAAACACTATGGAGTTTTCTCGGGGCTTAAAGGTGGTAGAAATTTAAAATCATGCAGCTCCTTTAGAAAACATTTGGCATTTCCTCAAATATTTACCTGTAACCCAACAGTTACACTCCTAAGTATACAGGGTCCACCAGAAGTAATGCCTGCCTGAGGGTGGTTGGTAGGGAATAATATGGGTGTAATAATTTATAGTTTTAATTTGAACACTTCACCTGAAATATCATATAGTGTGCCTGAGTGTAATATTGTTATGATACAGAATTACATGCACATGAATTTGTAATGAAAAAGGGGAGTTATTTGTGACGGACCCTGTATATTGGAAGGAAGGGAGAGAAGGAGGAAGGGAGGGAGGGAGGGAACAGGTATTCAAACAAAACCTGTACATGAACGTCTCCATCAGTACCATTCACAAAAGCATAAAGTAGAAACAACCCAAATGCCCATTAACTGATAAATGGATAAATAAAATGTGGCATATCCATATGATGGAATACTACTTAACCATAAAAAGAATGAAGTATTCATGCATGCTACAACATTGATTAACCTTAAAAATGTAGTGCTAAGTTAAAGAAACTAGATACAAAAGACCACATATTGTATTATTTTATTTGTATGAAATATACAAAGTAGGCAAGTCCTTGGAGAAAGAATGCAGATTCATGGTTTCCAGGGGATGGAGCAGGAGAGACTGGGAAGTGAGTGAACAACTGGGACAAGTTTCTTTTTAAGGTGAAAAAATGTTCTGGAAATAGATACTTACATAATATTGAAAATGTACTAAATGTCAATAAATTATACACTTTAAAAGCATTAAAATGGTGAATTTTATGTTTTATAAATTTTACCACAATTGTTTATTAGTTGTAAACTAATAAACAAATTCAGTAATGTTGCAAAATACAAAATAAATATACAAAAAGTCTGTGGTCTTTCTATACACACAACAAATTATAAGAAAAAAATTTTTTTAAATCCCGTTTACAATTACATCAAAAGAACAAAATACTTAGGAATAAATGTGACCAAGGAAATGAGGAAAGACCTGTATACTGAAAAGAAAGAAATTGAAGGAGATGAAAATAAATGCAAAGATATTATGTGCTTATAAATTAGAAAAATTAATAGTGTTAAAATGTCCATATTACCCAAAGCAATCTACAAATTCAATGAAATCTTTATCAAAATTCCAATAGAACATCTCATGTAATACATAGGGAACCACAAAAGACCCTGAATAACCAAAGCAATCTTGAGGAAAAAGAATGAAGTTGGAACAAAATCATTCTCCCTGATTTCCAATTCTATTAAAAAGCTATAACAATTAAAACAGTATGGTGTTTGGCATAAAAACATACACATAGATCAATGGAACTGAATAGACAGCCCAGAAATAAGCCATGCATATATGGTCAATTAATTTATGACAAAGAAACCAAGAATATAAAATGGGGGAAAATAGTTTCTTCACTAAATGGTGGTAGACAGCCTCATGCAAGAGAAAAAAATTGGACCACTATCCTACATCATACATAAAAATCAACTCAAAAAGAATTAAGATTTGAACATAATACCTGAAACAATAAAACTCCAAAAAAGAAAGATAGCACCTTAACATAGCTCTTGATTATTTTTTTAATCTGACACCAAAAGTAAAAGCAACAAAAGCAAAAATAAACAAGTGGGACTACATCAAACCAAGAAATTTCTGCACAGCATAGGAAACCATCAACAAAATAAAAAGGCAACCTACTGAATAAGAAAAAAAGTTTGTAAATCACATGTCTCATACATGGTTAATATCCAAAATATATTTTAAAAATGCATACAACTCAGCAAAAATAATAATAATAATAATTTGATTTTTTAAATGGGCAGAAATCTGAATAGATGTTTTTCTCTTTTAAAAAAATATTTTTTATTTATTTTTAGATGGGGAGGGGGGAGGGAGAAGGAGAGGGAGAGAAACATCAAAGTGTGGTTGCCTCTCACGTGCCCCCTGCTGGGGACCTGGCCCACAACCCAGGCATGTGCCCTGACTGGGAATCGAACCAGCAACCCTTCAGTTTGCAGGCTGGCACTCAATCCACTGAACCACGCCAGCCAGGGCTGAATAGACATTTTTCTAAAGACATAAAGATGGTCAACAGAAACACATGAAAAGATGCTCAATATCACTAATCATAAGGAAAATGCAAATCAAAATCACAATAAGATATCACCTCATGCTTGTTAGAATGGTTATTATCAAAAAGACAAGAAATAAAAAGTGTTGGTGAGGATATAGAGAAAAGAGAACCCTTGTGCATTCTTGGTAGGAATGTAAATTGGTGCAGCCACTATGAAAAACATCAAGGATGTTCCTTAAAAATTAAAAACATAATTATCATATGATCCAGCAATTTCACTTCTGGGTATTTATTTAAGAAAAACAAGTAATAACTCAAAAAGATATATACACCACTATGTTTACTGCAGCATTATGTACAATAACAAGGATGTGGTAATAACCCAAGTGTCCAACAATTAACGAAAGATGAAGAAATTGTGGCATACATACAATGGAATATTACTAAGCCATAAAAAAGAATAAAATCCTGTCATTTATGACAACATGGGTTGACCTCAAGGACATTATGCTAAGTAAAATAAGTCAGAGAAAGACAAATACCGTATGTTCTCTCTTATATGGAGAATGAAAAAAAAAATAGTTCATAGATTCAGAAAACAGATTGTTGGTTGCCAGGGGTAAAAGGTGGGAGAAATGGTTAAAGGGAGTCAAAAGGTAAAATTTTTTAAAAAAATTTGTAAAACAAAGAACTAAATCCAGAGTCTCAACAATATGTTTTTCACAACATCCATGATATAATCCAAAATTACTTAATATATACAGAAAAAAATGATTTACTTATACTCAAGGGAAAAAACAGTAAATGAAGGGTGACCTCAGGATGATCCAGATGTTATAATTGACAATTATTTTAGGCAGTTACCTTAAGGCTTTATACAAAAACATATTTATAATCAATGGAAATATAAATCTCAGTAAAAAATAAAATAAAAACTATACAAAAGAAATAAATGGAAACCATTGAGTTAAAAATGAACTATCTGGATAGATAGTTCATGTTTATAAATAAGAAAATTCAATATCGATAAGTTGTTAATTCTTCCAAACTTAATCTATGAATGCAATGTAATCACAGTCAACATACCAGAAAATTATTTTGTGGATATCGACAAACTGATGTGGAAGTTCATATGGAACTATCTAGGGTAGGCCATAAGTTAGGTCATAAAACAAGTCTCACTAACTTAAGAAACTGAAATCATACAAAGCATATTCTCTGATTACAATGGAATAAAAATAGAAATCAATAACAGAAGGAAATTAAACAACAGACTTCAAAATAACCAAAGGGTCAAAGAAAAAGTAAGACAGAAATTAAAAAATACTTTGAGATTAATGAAAACAAAAACACAGCATATAAAAATGTGGAACTTTATGTAAGTATGGCTCAGAGGGAAACTTAGAACTATAAATGCCTACATTAAAGAAAAAGACCCCAAATCAATAACTTAACTTTCCACCTTAAGAAACTAGAAAAAAGAATAGCATACTAAGCCCAAAGAAAACAGAAGAAAGAAATCATGAAGATTAGTTTGGAAATAAATAAAACAGAGACTAGAAAAACAATAGAGAAAATAAATGAAACAAAAAGTTGGTTCTTCGAAAAGGTCAACAAAATTGATGTATTTTTCGCTAAACTGGTCAAACAGAAAGATAATGCTCAAATTATTAAAATCAGAAATGAAAGAGGGGATATTATTATGAACCTTAAAGAAATAAAATGTATTATATCATATTACTAGAAAAAAGAGAAAAATAAACAATATAATCTCAATATATGCAGAAAAATCATCTGACAAAATCCAACATTCTTTCATGATTAAAAAAAACAAAACACTTAACGGTCTAGGAAATGATGGGAATTTCCCCAACACAATAAAGGGTATTTTATACAAAACCCACCATAGGCATCATATTTAATAGTGAAAAACTGAAAGCTTTTCCCCTAAGATCAGAAATAAGAAATGGATGTTCACTCTCACCACTTCTATCAATATTAGCAGAAAAATTAGGTAAGAAAAAGAAATAAAATACATCTATATTGGAAAAGAAGAAGTAAAACTCTCTATTTGCAGATAGCATGATATCATATATAGAAAATTCTAAAGAATAGGTACACAGACACTCCCCCAAAATTGGAAACCTCCAATAAATAATTTCAGCAGGATTGCAGGATTTAAGGCCAATATACAAAAATTATTTGTATTTGTATTTGTAATTTGTACTTCTCCATTAGCAATAAACAATCCAAAAATGTAATTGAGAAAACTATTACATTTACAAAAATAAAATAAAAAAGAACTAAATACTTAGTCCACTGAGCCACATCAGCCAGGGCCTTAGAAATAAACTTAATCAAAAAAGTTCAAGATCTGTACACTGAAAACTACAAAAAATGTTGAACAAAGTCAATGACCTAAATAAATGAAAAGACATCCTACATTCATAGATTGGAAGGTATAACATTAGTAAGATGGCAATACCCCTTATTTATCAACAGATTCTACACAATCCCTATCAAAATTCCAACTGATTTTTTTTTTTTACAGAAATGGAAAAGCTGATTCTCTAATCCATGTCAACTTGCAAGGGACCCAGAATAGTCTGCCCCACTCCAAATAAAAATACTTGAAAAAGATAAAAAAGTTGTAGGACTCATACTTCCCACTTACAAAATCTACTACACAGCTATAGTAATTAAGAGAGTGTACTGCTGGCATAAGGACAGACATACAGATCAATGAAATAGAACTGAGAGTCCAGATATAAACCCACATCTATGGTCAATTCATTTTGACAAGAGTGCCAAGATAATTCATGGGGTAGAGGGTTGGGAATAGTATTTTCAACAAATGTCATTGGGACAACAGGATATCCACTTGCAGAGGAATTCAGCTGAACCCTATCTCACACCATATACAAAAGTGAGGGCAAAATGGGTTAAAGACCTAAAGACATAAGAGCTAAAACTATACAGGACAACCTGAAACATAATAATCTCCATATAATAGGGATACCAGAAGGAGAATAAGAGGAGCAAGGGATAGAGAACCTGTTTGAAAAAGTAATGATGGAAAACTTCTCTAATTGGAGGAGAGAAAAAGTCACACATGTCCAGGAAGCTCGGAGGGTCCCATTCAAGAGGAATCCAATGAGGCCCTCTCCAAGATACATCATCATTAAAATGGCAAATATAAAAGACAAACAGAGAATCCTAAAGGCAGCAAAGGAGAAACAGAAACACGGAGTAACATACAAGGGAGCCCCAGTATGGCTAGCAGCTGACTTCTCAACAGAAACACTATAAGCCAGAAGGGAATGCAAGAAATATTCCAAGTAATGAAAAGCAAAGGCCTGCAATCAAGACTGCTCTACCCAGAAAGGCTCTCAATGAAAATGCAAGGAGAAATAAGGAGTTTCCCAGGAAAAAAGAAGACTAAAAGAACACACCTCCACCAAACCAGCATTGCAAGATATGCTAAAGGACTGCTTTAAAAAGACAAAGAAAAAGAATCTATGTGTTGGGAAATGCCCTGTCTGGTTTCAGGAACTGTAACCCCACCAACAAGCGAGAGGGCCCCAATGCAGGAAATAATCAAGGAGGCCTTGGGAAAACAGGCCACTGAGGAGATGAAACCTGTCCCCATGGCAGGGGCGCAGCCCCTGCCTCCTTCACATCACCCTGCTTGGCCCTGTGATGGTCGGTTGTTGATGACGGATAAGTTTTCTCGCAAGGAGAAACAACCTAAGACAGACATCAGCCAGTATGGGCAGCAGACAAGGACTTGGGCGACACGGAGAAAGAGCAAAAAGGCCCGCACCCCTCGGCTTGGCTTGGACATGACCTGAGTCTTCATTCTATCTGAAAGAAGTCTCCTCGTCTCTTGGCAGCTCCCTCTCCCCTCCTGTCTCAGGCTCAAAACAATACTGGAGACAGTCCTAAACTAGATCTGGCAGTTCCCAGGGAAATCAGGCCTAAAAGTAAATTCTTTAAAGTTTGGGTTGTTTCTCCCTCAAAAGCTATAGCCAGCTCATGCTGGGAAGGAAATTTACATTATTCATAGACCTTAACCTTAAACTCTTTGGTGCTCTTATGTTTACTACACTCTCGTGTTTACTCATCTCTCTACTTTACTAGTCTCCTCTCGGACCCATGTTCCTGCAATTTATTTTCTTCAAAACATCATCTATTCTCTGTAAACATTAACATACTGATGTAATGAGATAACCTGTGCATTTCTGTTACCTAGCCCCACTGATAACCTTTTTAATAAAAACCTTTGAACAAAGGGGCTCGGGGGCTTCCCCACTAGAGGGAAGAGACATGTCCTCTCTCCTGGCAAACAGAAATGTTTGCAACGACTTGTGTTTATTTCCCAAATCCGTGACAACTCTGGGGCGGGTTCTGTGGGATTCAGAGTCCTCACCCCCATCTCAGCTGGTCTGGGACAGTAACCCTCAGATCCTGGAGTGTCATGCTCCCCAAGATGCGCCCCATCCCCGTGGAAGTTGTCACCTGGACCAAGGACCAGCAGCGACCCACACCGCTAGCCCATGACATCTATGAATACCCAGTTTCTTTCAGTCACCAATACTTGATATTATCAATATTTTTAATATTTATTAATCTGATTGTGACAATGATGTGTTATTTTAGTTGTTACTTTATTATTTGTTGAAACTAATCCTGTTTTTGTATATTTCTTCCTTATTTCTCTTATTTTTAAAAAGCTTTAAATGACTTTTTGGTATTATTTATCCATTTTCTGATTAAATGTTTGTACAATTTTTTCCCTAAAAAAAAAGGAACTATTAATGCTTTTTTAGATGTGTTGCAAATACTTTCCTATTCTATTATTTGTTCTTTAATTTTTTATATGTATATTACTATATAGTCTTAAATGTTTAATATAGTCATATTGTCAATATTTTACTTTATAGCTTCTGGGTTTGAATATTTACCTCAGAGTAAGAAAAATATTAGTTTGTATTTTCTCCTAAAACTCCTCAGATTTTACATAAGGATTTTTAACTCACCTAAATATTTTTTTGTGTAATGTGCAAAATAGGGCTCTATATTTGTTTTATTTCAAGTAATAGAGGTTTCATGCACCTTATTTGTTGAATAAGCCTTATTTTCCCCATTGATTTGAAATATCAATTTAATCATATATTACATTGTTAAGATATATATGTTTTTCTCTAGAATGCTCATTTTATTTCATTGATCTACTTGATTATTTGTGTGCTGGTGTCATGTTGTTTTAGTTGCTGAGACTTTATAATGGATATAAACTTTTTAATATTTTATAATGAATTTTGACATTTAAAAAAATACATAAATAAAATCAATTTGCATTAAAAAAAGAAAAAAAGAAAGAACTCCTACCTATTGCAACAACATGGATGGAACTGGAAAATATTATGCTAAGTGAAATAAGCCAGTTGGTAAAAGAAAAATACCATATCATCTCATCCATAAATGGAATATATTCAGCAAAATAAACTAATGAACAAAATAAACCACAGGCACAGAAACATGGAGCGGACTGAAAGTGACCAGAGGAGATGGGGAAGGAGGACAATAGTGGAAAGAAGGAAAATGGACTAGACAAAGAACATGAATGAATGACCCACGGACATGGACAACAGAGTGGGAGTTGACTGTGGCAGTAGGAGGTGGGGTGGGATGGGTGGAGGAGGGCAAAGGGGGAAAAACTGAGACAACTGTAATAGAATAAACATGCTTTAAAAATAAAAATTAAAAACTGAATTTAAAAAATAAAACTATAAAACTCTTCAAAGTAAACATAGGAGTAAATCTTCATGACCTTGGATTAGACAATGGTTTTTAGATATTATACCAAAAACAAAGCAACCAAAAAAAAAAAGAGGCAAGTTAGAATGAATTAAAATTTTAAAGTTTGTGTTTCAAAAGATATTATCAAGAAAGTAAAAAGATAATCCATAGGATTGGGAAAAATATTTGCAAATCTTGTATCTAATAAGGGCTTAGTATCTATAATATATAAGGAATTCTTACAACTAAATTATAAAAAGATAACTCACTTTTTTAAATGTGCAAAGGATGTGAATAGACATCCCTAAAGAAGATATAGAAATGATCAAGAAGCACATTAAAAAAAAAAGAAGAACCTCAACATTATTAGTCATTAAGGAAATGCAAATCAAAACCACAATAGGAAGATCTAAGATGGCAGAGGAGAAAGTAGAAGCTACACTAACCTCCTCCCAGGATCAATCTGGAATTGCAACTAAATTGCAGAGAAATCATCTAGAACACCTGAATCAACTGAACAATAGCTGGAACAAAGCTTTATAACCGCATACAGACAGAAGAAACCATTTCACCACAATGTGACTAATAGGGAGTGAAGAGAAGTTGAGAGAGGCCTGGCTGGGCTCCCAAGGGCAGCAGCTGAAGTGCCGGAGGGAAATTTCAGTGGCCAGGGGTGTTCCCCCTGAGAAGTGCAGGGTCTAAATCCTAAGCTGGGCTCCCCAGCCTACAGTATGAGAGCCAGAAAGGACCCCAGATAACATCCAACTTTGAAAAGCAGCAGGGTTTCTGTCTGCCAAGGGAAGATGGCTGGAGGCTCAGAGCCAATGCACAAAATTTGATTTTCAGCCACTTGACCTGGGCTCCAGCAAAGGGAGGGCAGAGAGAACTAGAGACACTTGAGGAGAGTCTGGGGTTGGTGGCTCTGGGGAGAGAGCTGAAGGAACAGCCACCAGGATCCCTGTGCTGAGTCATTCCCCATACTGCAGGAGCCACCTCTCTGAGGCAGAATACTTCTCTCTGAGTGGCATCAGCCTGAGGGGGAAGCAATACCCTCACCCCCAGGAATTACTCTACCCCACCCTATGGTGCTTAAGCCCAGATGCTAATTACAGCTTGATTATATTAACAGTGATCAGTTTAAAGGCTGATTACTTTAACAACTAAGGTGGAAAATACAAAGAGGCAGTCAAAATGGGAAGACAAAGAAACAGACCCCAAATGAAAGAACAAGTGAATTCTCCAGAAGAACTAGCTGAAATGGAGGCAAGCAATTTATGAGAGAGTTTAGAGTAATGATTAAAAGGATACCCAACAGCATGAAAAAAGACATAGAAACCACAAAAAAGGACCAGTCAGAAAGAATGAAATATTTGAAATAAATAACACGCTGGAAGGAATACAGTAGGTTAGATGAAGCAAAGCATCAAATCAGTATTTTGGAAGACAAGGTAGAAAAAACACTCAGGAAGAGCAGCAAAAGGAAAAAGAATTTTTAAAAATCATGAGAGCTTAAGAAACATTTTGGACAGCATGAAATGTAACAACATCTGCATCATGGGAATACAAGAAGGAGAAGAGAGCAAGCAAGACATGGAGAATCTATTTGATGACATAATGACTGAACTCTTCCTTAACCTGCTAAAGGAAAAAGTGACACAAGTCCCAAGAAGCTCAGAGAGTCCCAAACAAGTTGGACCCAAAGAGGCCTGCACTGAAATACATCATAATTATAGGCTTAAAAACAAGAAAAGAATTCTAAAAACTGCAAGAGAAAAGCCAGTAGTTACCTACAAGGGAATGCCAACTAGACTGGCATCTGATTTCTCAACAGAAACATTTCAGGCCAGAAGGGAGTGGCGTGAAATATTCAAGGTGATGAAAAGCAAGGACCTACAACCAAGGTTATTTTACCCAGCAAGGCTATCATTTAAAATTGAAGGGGAAAAAAAAAAAAAAAAAGAGCTTTCCAGACAAAAAAAAGCTAAAGGAGTTTGTTGACACCAAACCAGGACTACTACAAAAGTTAAAGGGCTTGCTTTAAGAAGAAGAAAAAAAGAAAGGAGAAAAACCCCCAGGAAAATAGTCTAACAATAAAATGACACTACATATGTATCTATCAGTAATCACCTTAAATGTAAATGGCTTAAAATGCCTCAACCAAAAGACAGAGGGTAACTGAATAGATAAGAAAACAAGACCCATATATATGCTGCCCCCAAGAGACCCATCTCAGATCAAAAGATACACACAGACTAAGTAAAGGATTAGAAAATGATATTTCATGCAAATGGAAAAGAAAAAAAAGCTGGCATAGCAGTACTTATACCTAACAAAATAGACTTTAAGGCTATAATGAGAGACAAACAGGACACTACATAATGATAAAGGGAAAAATCCAACAAGAGGATATAATCCAAGTAAACATTTATGTACCCAACACAGGAGCACTTAACTATGTAAAGCAAATCTTGATGGACACCAAGGGAGAAATTGACAGAAATACAGTCATAGTTGGGGGTTTTAACACCCCCCTGACTTCAATGGATAGGTGGTCCAGGCAGAAAATCAAAAAGGAGACAGCAGCCTTAAATGACACTCTAGATCAAATGGATTTAATTGATACTTTCTGAACATTTCACCCCAAAGCAGCAGAATATACATACTTTTCAAGTGCACATGGAATGTTTTCTAGGACAGACCACATGGTGGGACACAAAACAAGTCTCAATAAATTTAAGAAGATTGAAATCATATGAAGCATCTTCTCTGACCGCAATGCTATGAAACTAGAAATCAATCACAAGAAGAACCTTGAAAAGCACACAAAGGCATGGAAGTAAATAACATGATATTACACAATGAATGGGTGAACAATGAGATCAAGGGAGAAATCAAAAGATACCTTGAAACAAATGAAAATGAGCACACAATAATGCAAAATCTGTGGGAGACCGGGAAAGCAATTTTAAGGGGAAAATTCATAGCAATATAGGTGTATCTCTAAAAACAAGAAAAAACTCAAACAACCTAAGTTCACACTTAAAGGAATATGAAAATGAAAAACAAACAAACTGAAATAAGTGGAAAGAAGGAAATAATGAAGATTAGAGCAGAAATAAATGAAATAGAGCCTAAATAAATATGCAAAAGATCAATGAATCCAAGAGCTAGTTCTTTGAAAAGATAAATGAGATTGACAAACCTTTAACCAGACTCATCAAGGAAAAAAGAGAAATAACCCAAATAAATAAAATCAGAAATGAAAGAGGAGGAATAACAACTGACACCAAAGAAATAATGAACAACTATATGCCGACAAACTGGACAAACTGGAAGAAATGGATTAATTCCTAGAAACATACAATATCCCAAAAATAAATCAGGGACAATCAGAGAATCTGAATAGATAGTTTACACCTAATGAAATTGAAGCAGTAATCAAAAAACTACCAACAAACAAAATCCCCAGACCAAATGGCCTCACAGATAATTTTTACCAAACATTCCAAGAGGAATTAACACCTCTCCTTGTCAAACTATTTCATAAAATTCAAGAAGAAAGAAGGCTCCCAAACTCATTTTATGAGGCCAGCATTATCCTAATTCCAAAACCAGATAAAGACACTACAGGGAAAGAAAATTATAGGCCAATAAACTGATGAACATAGATGCTAAAATCCTCAACAAAATATTAGCAAACTGAATACAGCAATGCATCAAAAATATTAAACACTATGATCAAGTGGGATCTTTTCCAGGAATGCAAGGTTGATACATTTGCAAATCAATAAACATGATTCACCACATAAACAAAATGAAGGATAAAAACTACATGTCATATCAATAGATGCAGAAAAAGCTTTTGATAAAATCTAGCACTCATTTATGATCAAAAATCTCAGCAAAGTGGGAATAGATGGAACATACCCAAAAATAATAAGGCCATATATGACAAACCCACTGCCAGCATCAAACTGAATGGGCAAAAACTAAGTGTTCCCCTTAAGGTGGGGAACAAAACAGGGATACCCAACTTCACCTCTCCTATTCAACACAGTGGTGGAAGTCTGAGCCACAGCATTCAGATAAGAAAAAGAAATAAAAAGCATCCAAATTGGAAAGCAAGAAGAAAAACTGTCTTTAATTGCAGATGACATGATACCGTACATAGAGAACCCCAAAGATTCCACCAAGAAACTACTAGAACTGATAAATGAATTCAGCAAAAGCATGATACAAAATTAATATCCAGAAATCAGTTGCATTTTATATGCCAATAATGAACTACCAGAAATGGAAATCAAGAAAACAATCCCCTTCACAACTGCTTCAAAAAGAATAAAATACCTAGGAATAAACCTAACCAAGGATGTAAAAGACCTGTACTCAGAAAATTATAAAACACTGAAGAAACAAATTAAGAAGATACAAATAAGTGGAAGCACATACCATATTCATGGACAGGACAAATTAACATCATTAAAATGTCCATTCCACTCAAAGCAATCTATAGATTCAAAGCAATTGCTAGCAAGGTTCCAATGATGTATTTCACAGAACTAGAACAAATATTTCAAAAATTTATATGGAACCACAAAAGGCCCCACATAGCTACAGCAATCCTGAGAAAGATGAACAATGTTGGAGGAATCACACTACCTAATATCAAACTATACTATAAGGCCATAGTAATCAAAACAGCCTGGTACTGGCATAAAAACAGACACATAGATCAGTGGAACAGAATAGAGAGCCCAGAAATAAATCCACACCTTTATAGTCAATTAATAATGGTTAGAGGAAGCAAGCACATACAATGGGTAAAGATAGTTTATTCAATAAATGCTGTTGGGAAAATTGGACAGATAGGTGCAGAAAAATGAAACTAGACCACCTTCTTATAGCACACACAAGAATAAATTCAAAATGGATAAAAAACTTAAATGTTAGACCCGAAGCTATAAAAACCATAGGAAAAAAAAACATGGGCAGCAAAATCTCGGACATTGCCCATAGAAAATTTTATCAGATATATCTCCCAGGAAGGGAAACAAAAGAAAAAATAAATGAATGGGACTACATCAAACTAAAAAGATTTTGCGCAGCAAAGGAAATCATCAACAAAATATAAAAGCAACCCACAGAATGGGAGAACATATTCACCAATACATCTGATAAGGGGTTAATATCAAAAATTTATAAAGTACTTACAAAACTCAGCACCAAAAAAATCAACCCAATTAAAAAATGGGCAAAGGACTTGAATAGACACTTCTCCAAAGAGGACATACAGATGGCCAATAGTTAAATGAAAAGATACTCAATGTCACTAATCATCAGAGAAATGCAAATTAATACCACCATGAGATATCACCTTACACCTGCCAGAATGGCTATCATCAATAAATGAACAAAAAACAAGTGCTGGTGAGGATATGGAAAAAAGGGAACCTTTTGCACTGTTGTTGGGAATGCAGACTGGTGCAGCCGCTGAGGAAAGCAGTATGGAGATAGCTCAAAAAATTAAAAATGGATCTGCCTTTTGACCCAGGTATCCCACTTCTGGGAATACATCTGAAGGAACCCAAAACACTAATTCAAAAGAGCATAAGCACCCCTAAGTTCATTGCAGCATTATTTAAAATCACAAAGATGTGGAAGCAGCCCATGTGGCCATAAATAGATGAGTGTATAAAACAACTATGACACATTTATACAATGGAATACTACTTGGCCATAAAAAAGAAAATTTTACCCTTTGCAACAGTATGGATGGACATGGAAACATTACACTAAGCGAAATAAGCCGGTCAGAGAAAGACAAACATCATATGATTTCACTCATATGTGAAACTAGTGAACAAACTGAACAAACAAGCAAAACAGAGACAGACTCATAGATGGAGAGCAAATAACAGCTAGTGGGGGCAGGGAAGTTAAGGGGTAGGGGTATTGAACAAAAAGGAAAAAGGACTCATGGACAACGGTGTAGTGATTACTGCAGCGATGAGGGTATAAGGGGACTCATGTATGGAAATGGTAATGGGAAAAGTACAATAAAGATTAAATTAAAACAAACAAACAAAAAACACAATGGGAAATACAAATCAAAACCACAACGGGATACCCCTTCATACACCATAAGATAGATATAAGGAAAGAAAAACAGAACAGAAAACAATTATTGGTGAGAATACAGAGAAATTGGAACCCTCATACATTGATAGTGGGAATGTAAAATACTACAGCCATTGTGGAAAACAGTTTGAGAATTCCTCCAAAGGTAAACATAGAGTTATCATGTGATCCAGCAATTTCTCTACTTGGTAGATACCCAAAAGAGTTGAAGACATAAGATAATACAAAAATGTATACAATTGATGTTAATAGCAGTATTATTCATAATAGCCAGAAAGTGGAAACAACTCAGATTTTGCCAACTCCTGAACTGATAAATGAAACATGGCATAGCTATACAATACATTGTTAATCAGCCACAACTAGGAATGAAGAACTGATAAATTTTACGATATCAGTGAACCTTAAAAAGTTCTTAGTGAAAGAAGCCAGACACAAAAGGCCAAATAATGTATAATGCTATTTGTATGAAACATAGAGAATAGACAAATCTATGAAGACAGAAAGATTAATGGTTTTCAGGGGTCTGGGAAGGAGAGAATAGGGAGTGATTGCTAATGGATATTGGGTTTTTTTCTGTGGTGATCAATACATCTTGTAACGAATGGTGATGTTTGCATAACTTTGTGAATATACTAAAAGTCACCCCTTGTAAAATTTAAAATAGTGAATGCTATGGCATATGAATTATCTTGAGTTTTAAAGTTTTAAAAATACATCTATAATGTCATCAGAAATGAGTTCAAGGAAATAATGATGTTTTTGAAATAGGTTCATAACAGAAAGCTTATAGTTATTTTATCCACTCATCTACTGATAGATACTTAGGCTGCTTCCATATCTTGGTGATTGTAAATAAAGCTGCAATGAACATAGGGGTGCTTATGTTCTTCTGAGTTAATGTTTTGGGTTTCTTTGGATATATTCCCAGAAGTGGGATTCCTGGGTCAAAAGGCAGATCCATTTTTAATTTTTTGAGAACATTATGCTAAGTGAAATAAGCCAGTCAGAGAAAGACAAATAACACATTATTTCACTCACATGTAGAATCTAATGAACAAACTGAACAAACAAGCAAAATAGACAGACTCATAGATGGAGAGCAGATGACAGCTTGTTGCGGGGGAGAGGTTAGGGGGTGTAGAGACTGAGCAAAAAGGAAAAAGGACTCATGGACATGAACAACAGAGGGGAGGGAGGTACAAGGAGGCTACATGGTAATAGAAAAAGTATAATAAAGATTAAAAAAATAAATAAAGTAAAAGAAAGCCTACTGATTCAGTAGATTTCCTGACACAGAAAAAATGAGAAATTGTTCAAATATGACAAATTTGTGGCCAATTTGTAAATATATGTTTTCTATACCTTGTTGTAATTTATTTTTTCTTATAATTTATTTTTATATCCTACCATATTTCCCAAAAGGGGGGAAAGGATTAGAGTTGGCTTTTTTCCTAAGATATCAGTTAACAACAGATGGATTATTTGTAAATAAGCATATCTCTGGTTACATAATGAATCTATAGCCATTTTTAAGAGATCCAAAGTAATTCAAAATTATACACTGAAAAATAATCCATAAGCCACCAGCTTGCACATATTATCAGTGATTAACCTGCTATTATTAAAGTTTCTACACTGGCCTATTATCTGGAAGTTGAAAGTGTTTGTCTTGCTTCTGCAACCCCCAGCATAATTTCTGGGAGTTGCCTAGTGAGTTGCAACAGGCATAGCCTGGAATAACTTCCTCTGTATCTTGTGCTCTACCCTGTCACCTCATCACAGTCTCTTCCAGGACTGCTCCTTTGGAGACAGCTGCTCTGCTGTGGGTGATTTCATTGGAGATCCTGCTCATGTCCATATCCTAACCTTGGAGAGGAAATGATGCTTCCCTTTAATTCCACAGTAGAGCAACACTTTTAAGAGACTTTTTGAAAGACCTGAGGATAAGGAAGTACAACATAGAATGTGGCTTACGCTAGAATTGCTCTTTGAGATCACAGGGCACCACCTGACCTGTGAATCCATGCCTGGCTCCCACCAGGGCTCTGTGAAGCAAGAGCCATATTCACTTTCACCATTGGAATCTCCGTGTAATCCCATATCTCTGAATTTGTGTTCAATACCCCTTTATTCCTAGAAATAGGACTGTTTCCTTCAGGAAAATCCCACCTTACTTCACCATACCATTTCTATAGGTCACTTACTTTTTTAGCTAGTTCCCAGATCTCTTAACTTCCATTCCAATGCTCTTTGCACAGCTGTATTAATGTGTCATTCAAACACTGGCCCAGAGAATTCTGACTTTTGTCAAGGCACACAAACATACAGACTGATCTGGGTGACCAATTAGGAAGCTTCCATAATAATCCAGCCAAGAGTTTATGAGAATCTAACTAAGGCAGTATCAGCAAGTGTAAAGAAGAGGGAAGAGAATTCAAACCTACAACTGACAAAATGTAATGACCGATTAGATGTGAGGACTGAGGAAAAATGTAAGACAGAACAGACAGACCAGGAGCTGAGTATCAGTGAGACTCTGTTTAGACCAGAAAGACAGAGTTTCACCCTGGCTCTTCTGGCTCAGTGGATTGAGTTCCAGCCTGCAAACCAAAGGGTCAAGGGTTTGATTCCCAGTCAGAGCACATGCCTGAGTTGTGGGCCAGGTCCCCAGTAGGGGATGTGTGAATGGCAACCACACATTGATGTTTCTCTCCCTCTCTATCTCCTTCCCATCCCCTTTGTCTAAAAATAAATAAATAAAATCTTTTAAAAAGATTCTTAAAAGAAAGAAAGAGAGAGAGAGAGAGGAAGGAAGGAAAGAAGGAAGGAAGGAAAGAAGGAAGAAGGAAAGACTGAGTTTCAAGAGATTATAGTCATAAAGTCAAAATAGGGATGAGGTAAAAGCACCATGTGTTCAAATGAGAACACAAAGTTCAAAACTTGTGGTAGGTAGATAGGAGGGGGCATAATTCTCATTAAACCACCTAGTCATAGACATGTCCTTCTAGCAGAGATGTATAGGAGAAGCTCTTAGAAAAAGGAAGACAACCTAGGTAAGCTGGGAGAGTGTGGAATTAACCAGTGGTGAGGCCACAATGGCTCCTAAGAAACAGTCTTCCAGTGACAGACATAATGTCTAAAAGACATACTAAGGAAATGAACCCAACTCAAAGTAAGAGCTACATGAAACAAAGCCCAATGCTACACAATGAAGCTCTAGGGAAATTAGCAGAGGTCAAGGCCCTAGCAGAGCTGTCCTAGCCAACTCTGGGCAAGGGCCAGGGCACATTTAGATGCTATGGGCCTGTGGCTGGCTAGTGGGATGTTCCTATCGAGGTGAGAAGGGATGATGGGAGAAAAAAGAGACAAGGAGATCCAAACTTCAATGTCTAAGTTCTCAATCCTGTTTGTACTGTAGAACCTTTTTCCTGTTTGCTGAAACCTATGGACTCATTCTCAGAATAGTTTTTAAATGTGCCAAACAAAAGATATTGGATTATAGAGAAAACAGATTATATTAAAACTATAGGAATTTGTTTTTAATTTGTGATAAACAAGTATGCATATTTATTAACTCATCAAAGAGGAATTATTTCACAATATGTCTTGAAGTATAAGTGTAAATGATATTTTCAGATTTATTATAACTTTAATGTGCTATAAACATATCTGTGGCTTCCACTGGTGACAAAGTTATAGGTACTACTAATACTACTGTGTTTTGTTGCCTATATTCACCATAGAAAGAAATGACAAATTTAGATTAGAAGTTAGTGGAAATAAAAATGTAAATTGCCCCATTCAATTGTGCAGACCCTTTGCATGCAGGGAACTCCTGATTAAGGATAAACTTAAGTACTGGTTGGAAAGCTCAGGTGGCTACAGCATCATCCAGCTATGCCAAGGTTGTAGGTTCCATCTCCAGTCAGGGTGCATACAAGAATCAACCAATAAATGCATAAATAAGTATAACAAATCTCCCCGCCCACTCTTCCTTCCTCTCTCTCTCTCTCTCTCTCTCTCTCTCTCTCTCTCTCTGGCTCTAAAAATCATTTTAAGAAAGAAAAAACCCAGAAGTCTACCTGATGGAATATAGATCTAAGACAGGAGCTGAGAATGGAGAAGGTAAAGAAAATGGGCAAGAACACCAGCAAATGTAGGCCCAACCCCAACTTTTGTGAGACCCTGGGCAACAGTAAAAATGGCAGCTTCTAGCTTTGCACAATGCACCCACCCACCTCTGTCTTCTCTTCCCACCATTTCCCTTTTTGCTGATCAATGAGAAGCCTCTGCTTGCGGGTTCCCAGTGCGCTCTAGAAAGGAGAACACAGTCTCCAAGTAAGCATACCTCCTTGGCCCCACAAACACATCATCCATTAGGAGAGGAACAGCCAAAGAAGGGCCAAAATGGAGCCTTCAAAAGCATGGGTCCTAAAGCAGAATCGTGAATGCCAGAATCAAAGGTCATTTCTGAGCAAGGTGTATCTTATTCTTAAAAGCCAGTATGTATGCAATGTATGGCTGCCATTAAAAGGGTTGAAGGGTCAACATAATGCAAACTTCTGAAGTTTTGTCTTTGCTCTAATTCTTATATTTGCTAGTAAATCTAAATGGAACTGTTTTCTTATTTTCTCATTTTTTATTATATTCTTAATGATGTTATATTCTTCACTTTTCACCTAAAATGCCGAGTTGCCACTTTTCTTTCAGTGTCCAACTGTCTAGTTTGCTTTCCATATCTCTATACAGATATAGATATACCTTCAGGGACTAAGAGCATACCTTCAGGGACTAAGTCTAGCTCTGATAATCTTAAAATAGCATCTGAACCATTTAAAAGCTAATTCATGGCCATTTCTTGACCACTTTGATTCCATGTAAAGAGTGCATGTTTTCATCATGTACATATGAAACAGGACTGTCCCGTTCCTGCCTTTGTCCTACCTCATCTTCATCAGAAAGATGGGATGGAGTTCTCTTTCCCTTTTATCTCTTTCATCCTGCCTCATGCTCACACCAGGTGAAAAGGAGATAATTTTCTGTAGTAATACATTAACTGTGCACTAAGAGAAGTTTGTCTGATAGGTCTCCACTGTTACAGTATAAGGATCCACGGCAAGCCAAAACCTTGGTGGCAGGATGCAGGAATGGGAAGAAGAGAGGAGAACAATAGAGAAGCAGACTTCCTACTGACCCAGGAAGTAAATTCCTGACTGTGTAAAAGGTGACCTGAGGAGAGTAAGAAAGAAAAGTTTGTAGAAATCATTCAACTCCAAACTTACCCCTCATTCTGTCTGCTGAATGCTCTCTCTTATTTGACACTGAGCCTATATGTATTTTTGACTATTGCAGTTAACTTATTCTAAACTACATTCTAGTTTATAGAGAATGAATGATTCAGTTCTTAAATTGATTTTTCTTCTCATTTCCTTAACCCTCAATAAATCTACCACCTGCAAGCTAATCTTCCTCTGCTGTCTGACAGATTCCTTTCAGTGGGATCACTGTTTCACTGTTCTTTATGTTCCAAATATAAACCCCTTCAACTTCGAATGATCCAAGCTACTTCAACTCAGGGATATGTCTAAGGATAAAGAAATGCAAGCAAAAATGAATGTCTCTTTTTACTAAAAATAGATAAAGTCTATTTTTCCTGGTATGTCCCTGGAATGTTTCAGTCTGTGCATGGGCCCTTTAAGAGGAATGCCTGGGACTCTTTGAAGCCCTTCACCTCACTCAGCCACGATCTGATCTCTAGTGGTTTTCACAACCAGAAGGTATGGGCTTTTCTTCCAGGAACTGGAACCCTGGGCTGGGGAGCCTGGTATGGAGTTGGGACTCCTTGTTCCTCTGGGAGACCTCTGCACCTGCGATATCCTTCCCAGTTTTTATCCACCACATGTGTGTGTGGGACCAGCCCGTTCTGTGCCTTTGCCCCTCCTACCAGTTTCAATGCGGCTTCTTGTGTATATACTTAGTTATAGGACGTCTGTTCAGCTAGACTTCAGGCAGTTCTCAATGATGGTTGTCCTATAGGTTAGTTTTAATGTGCTGTAGTCACGGGATAGGAGAATGCAAGTACCAGGTTTACCTACTCCACCATCATTACCAGGAACCTCTACAAAACTATTTAAATTCATAAATGTCTAATAAGACTGATCAAGAAATACGAGAAAAGGCGTAGTTATCCCAAGTCAGGAATTAAGAAGAGAAAAGTCATTATAGATAAATCGGGCCCTTCAAAGATATTAAGAGGACATTTAAATAGCTTTATGACATTATATTTGGGAATGTAAAGGGGAAAAAAACCACCATAAACCTTACCAAGGAGAAACAAACAAACAAACAAAATCAACATTCCTGTAACTATTAAAGGAATTAAGTCTATAATGAAAACTTTCCTAAAAAAGAAAACTCCAGGTCAGAGATATTTACTAGCAAATTCTACCAAATACTTTAAGAAGAAATATCAACTTTTCAAATTTTTTTCAGAATTTTTTTTTTTAATTAGGGAAAACTGGATGTATTCGTTCCTTATGGCTCCAAGAACATAGTAACACAAACTGGCTGAAAACAACAGACATATTCTCTTGCAGCTCTGGAGACCAGTTCAACATCAGCTTCACAATGCCAATGTCGAAGTGTCAGCAGGGCCACACTGCCTCTGCAGCTTTCGCAGAGAAGCTGTTCCATGCACCTTCCAGTTCTGGGGGCTGCCGGCGCTCTGTGGCTTGCACCACATCACTGCAATCTCTGCTCCCATCTTACACTGCCTTCTCCTTTTCTGTGTGGAATGTGTCTCTGCCTCCCTCTTACAAAAACATACATAATGGCATCTAGGGTCCACCTGGATAATATCACCATGAGATCCTAAACTTAATCATATCTGCAAAGACCTGCTCTCCAAATAAGACAACATTAAGAGAATCCAGAGATTAGGGCATGAGTGTCACTTCGGGAGACATTTTCTAGCTTACCATCCTCCATAGCTCATTTTTTGAGGCCAGGATAACTTTAACATCAATATCTAAAGTGACATTATGAGAAAGGCAAATTACAGGCCTATGTCACTAGTAAACATAGATACAAAACCTTAAACAAAATATTAGCAAGTCAAATCCAGCAATACATAAAGATAAAATATATCATGACATAATGAGGAATGAAAAATTTTGTTAATATTAAGAAATCAATGTAATTCTCTACATAAACATTGACAGAAAAGGGGAAAAAATAGGAGAAACACATCTTTTTATGTCTTCATTGACATTGAGGAGTTGTGTCAGATATCATCTTAGTCTACATTTTTTCCCCCTAAGGAAATGTAATAAAAGGAGGCATGATGCCTTCATCACCTCTCCCAGCACCTGTCTCAAACAGCAGACCATTAGGTCTGTGGATGCTTAGAGGTATCTCCCTTCCCCACCAGCTACCTACAATTACCAACAAAGCCATAACAACTTTCCTGGAAGCCCAGAACTGATTTGATGATTGAAGAATCCCATTTTTGGGTAGGTGACAGAAGGAGGGAAGGTCATATCTAGGTATTGTCTAGCACTGAATTTTATCAGGAAGAAGAGACCACTGGTCTCTGACTTGAGGTGACTTCAAATTTCCAGCTCACTTAAATAAAAGTCACTGTGAGATCTAGTCCAGAAATGAGTGGCAGACTGTTTTAGCAGTCCCTATTGCACTAGTATTTAACCAAAGCATATTCTAGCCACCTGAGGACTTTGACAAACTACAAAAGCCTCAGCCTGACCCTTAGAGATTTGTATAAGGAGACGCTACTGTGATAGAAGGATGTCACATTCCTCAGGTGTATTGTTTGTGTATTGTATTGGGGAAAAAAAGATTAGAATACTGATGTAACAAATACAGAAGTATAAATGCTTGGAATAAAAATAGAAATACATTCGTTTCCCTTTCCCCAGATACTTCTGGACCTTATCACACAAACCATATTAACATTTCATGTACTCATTTTCTATTGTTGTGTGAATAAATTAACACAAAAGCATTGTCTTATAAAAAACCCACTTATTTATAACCTCACTAGCTCAGAAGTCTAGGCACATTGTAACTGAGTCCTCTGCTCAGGGTCTCATAAGTCTGAAATCAAGGTGTCAGCCAGAGCTGCAATCTCTTCTGAGACTGGAAGTTTCTTCCAAGCTCACTGAAGTTGTTGGCCACCTTAGATACTTGGGGGCCACTTTAGAATCTCCCCTACCAGAGTGTGTAGTACATGGAGAGAGAGAAAAAAGGAATGGGAAAATAATAAATGGGCAGAGAATAACTGGAAGGGAAAAAGATAGATTGATGAGTGGTGGCAAGAGGAAAAACTGCTGAACATACAGCACTGGAGTAGGACTGGGAGAGTTAAGAGTTTTGCCCATTAATAGATTTTGTGTGGGGCAGACAGTAAGAAAGACACAAGAAGAAAAGAGGACCTTAAGAAAATTCTTCTGACTATTAAGAACTTGCTCCCTCTTTTTGGTAATTTCTTTAGAGAATGCCATAAAATATTTCAATGTCTTTCAACTAACTGTATGTGTAGTTGTTTTTTTCTCCTTATTTTTATATTTGTTTCACTGCTGTTTATTCCAGTGCAAATCTGTGCTCAGAATGAAACTCAACATGATTTAACATTATTTTGATTACACTGGACAGAACACGCTTAGGATTCAAACAGACTTTAAATCAAATATCTATGCCTTCACTTACTAGCTCAGGGTTTTTTTTTTAATCACCACAATTATTAAGCACCATATGCCTATTTTAGATGATGCTGCTTAATTTAGCTTATGATCAAGATATTGCCTCTAGTCGACTGGTTTATCTCCTATAATCTAGTTAAGTGACAGCTATGATCACCAGTTTATCCAGATTGACAACAAAATAACTAAATGTAGTTAATTGCTTCATTAAATGCTGCATGTGGTTGGACATATTAAAAAGAATATCTGTAACTGTCTAAGGCATACAATAAATGTCAGCTTCTACTATTAAGAGTTTTTATTATTTCTTGTACCCTAGCAAACCAAGTGGCAAATGTTATTATTAAGTCAATGATCTGAAAAATAGAGAAGTGAAGTTGAGACATATCAGAAGGAAAGCTCATATTAAGATCACACTTCTTAGCCTAGACTGCAAAGCACCACAAGGGCTGAGGTTTCTGTCCACGCTGTCCATTGATGTTTTCTCAGAGCTTTTCACATAATAAGTGTTCAATGAATACAATATTTAATAAATGAAAACAATAGTCTATGTGTAATTACTAGTTGTACTTACAGTGCACCTGGCCTTATTAATGGTTTCCAGGATTGGGGTAGAGGTAGAAGACCTATCTATTACAAAATTAAAGGCTTGGAAAAATTGGTAAATAAATTATGTTCTTGCTAGAATATTATAAGTAATTTATTCATTTATTTTACAAATATCCTTTGAGTACCTTCTATGTTCAGATAGTATAATAGATGATGGTAGGGAGTAAATAAAGTACATGAGATGTAATTTCTACTCTCAAGGATCTCCAGTCAAATACAGAAAATACATGTATACCAATAATTTCTATACAAGGCTAGATGTAATAAGTTGCATGTATAACACAGAATTGTACAGGAGTTCATACAGAGGACAGATCACTTTAGACCACAGATTAGCCAACAATGGGCCAAGAGCCAAATTCATCCTGTGGTTTTTGAATAGTCCATGAGCTAGGGGTAGTTTTTACATTTTGATAAAACAAAGAAGGATGTGGAAGCCATATGTGGCCTTCAAAGACTAAAATTTTATTATTTGTTTCTCTATATAAAATGTTTGTACACATCTGTTCCAAACAAATTAACAAAAAAGGCTTTCCAGATACATTTGATCTAGGCCTTTAACTGATGGACAGAGATGGGAAGAGGGAAGGGCCTTGGAGTGGAGGGAATGACTTACATAAAAGCCCAGGGGCAGAGGACTTCAAGGAACATCTAGATAAACAGTGGTGACCCACCACATGTGGCAGAACTATGAGGTTTACAAAGGTAGGAGAAGAGGAGTCTGGAAGGGTTGTCTGTGGCGGGTGGGCTGAGGAAGCTGACTATGCAGTAACGGAGAACATCACAGTTACCAGAATCTCATGAAGTTTCTGCAATAGCCTCGTTTTAAGGATAATAATGATGAGAGTGAAGATGATTTTTCACAGCAGAACACTATGGTAATGTGATTTTTATGACAATTAGCCAGAGATGAATCCCATGCTTTGTTCTGCCTACCAAATAACTCACGGCAGCAATATGTGTATTCCCTTAACTTCAGCTTAGGTCAAACTGAAACTCCCAAATAGTTCTTAAAGACACCTTGCTTTATTACCTCTCATCTCCTCCACCATTTAGCTCCTTGAAAATCTGATTTAAAAATAGGACTTCAGACAGACCCTCCAGTGTAGCTTTGTTTCACATGACACTATGTTATTAATGCATGACACTATATTATTAATAATATTCACCAACAAGTCTCAGACCCACTATTTCACCCTCATTTAGTGGCAATCTCCAGCAATCAAATAATTGTGCTTGTCTATCTGGCCCAGGCACAAGATACACTTAGACTGTTCTGTTGGTCAGTTCCATTTGCTGACAGCTCAGCAGGACAGGCTTGACTTATTCAACACATAAACTGCTGCCTACAAGTGGAACCCAGGCTAGCGAAAGGAGGAAACAGGCTGAGAGAGGCAATGGAAAAAGACAAGCAAAGATGGAATGAAATGAGGAGTGCTGGGAAACCTCCGTTGAGGAGGGGTGCCTTAATTTTTCTTTCTCTCAGCCTAGAAGAGGACAGAGCCTTTATCCAGCATGCCTCCTGGGTGCTGTCACTCTGGACAAACACTGCAATTCTCTGACTGGCCATTTACTCACGCTCTCCATCCATATTAAGTAAGGACAGCAGTTGTAATTAGAAAAGAAAGTAGGAAGTCAGAAGGAAACACAGTCAGTGAAAAAAATGAAACGAGGTGAGGAAAAGTGAGAGAAAAATCACAGGAGAAATACTTATAAATTAATACAGGTGTAACAGCCACAAGGCAGGATGAAGTCACATGACTTGGAAGCAGACGAGGTTGACTGCACTACAGAATAACTGGACCTCAGACCTTCCCTTCTGGTTTATCAGCATCCTATCTACTCCCTCAGCTTTCCTAGGTTCTCATTTGATTACTACCCAGGCCTGTCCTCAGTCTCTCTTGCTCTAAATCTGTTCTTGTTTCTTTCCTTTCTACACTCCAATTAAACTATTCCTTTTACTAGTTATAACAGCAGAAGGATCTCTTTAAACCTTTCATAGAGGAATCTGTTGATCAAACCTCAGTATGATCACTTACCAAGAATATTCATATCCAAACAAGGGACAATAGGATGAATTCCCAATGGTAGATTATCAGGCAGAATCATCGGAGGAAAGGAGGGAAGGAAGAAGATTTTAAAAAGGGTGGAATGAAGGAGAAGGGAAGAAAATATTTATTGAATACCATTTAGTTTTACATACAGCATTATGTGAGCTGGGTTAAATGGTTGTTGGTTAGGAATTTAGACTACATTAATACAGATCTGACCTAAAAAGAGGGCAAGGAAATATTGGGAAAGGCAATTTTATGACCCTCTCATCTTATGATCCTGACATTATATACATCTGGGAAGTGGACAATAGGGTGAGAGATAACTAGATTCTTTCAGTGCTTTAGAAAAACCAGTCAACCCCTCTGAGGCCAGTTTCCTCACTTATAAAACAAAGCCATTAGGGCAGGGTTGGGAGGTAGTCTCTACATTTTCTTCTCATTCTTAAATTATATAATTCAATGAATTTTGTCAGAGCTTCCCCTCAGTAAGATCATTTCTATAGGAGATAGACATGCTTTTATTTCTCCAGTCTTAAAAAAAAAAATCTCCTTCTACTGCTTCTCCCTCTGGGAACAGCTCTATTTCTTTAACCCCTTTTCAGAAAAAATCCTTGGAAGAGATGTCTTGTGGCCCTTATCTCCACTCTTCCTCCTCCCATCCTCTCTTGAATTTACTCCATCTCATCACAGAAACTCTCCTTATAAATACCACCAATGATCTCCAGTAGTCAACTGTCAGTCATTCTCTTGACTATTAGCAGCATTTTTGTTTCTTTCTCTCTTCACTCATGCAATGGATGACTTCATCTGTTACATGGGCTCAAAGACCATCTATGGGCTTATGACTCAAGACCTCTCTTGATGCCAGGCTTTATATCCAAATGCCTACTTGAAAACATTGCTTAGCTATCAAGTTGGTATTTCAAACTTAACATGACAAAAGTTCTCACCTTTAGCTTTCTCTTTCTGAAGACTTTTTAGCCCCATTAAATGTCAATTTATCTTTCCAGCTGCTCAAGCTATAGTTTTGGAGTCACTCTTGAATCCTTTCTTTCTCTCACACTATATCTCAACCATAAGCAAATTCTATCAGCTCTTCCTTCAAAAGATAAGCAGGAGTCCAGCTATTTCTTTTCACTTCCACTTCTATCATCATCTCCTCCTTGAATTATTTCAGTGGCCTCTAATAACAGTCAAAATCCATGCTGGAAACAGATGGTATGCTCAAATGGAACAGTTGAGAAGGATTTAATAAAGGGACTGTTTACAAAGGGTGTGAACATGACTGAAGAAAACTAGCAAATGATGGTCAACTGTCTTGTGTCTAGCAAAGCAAAGAGGGCCAAGGGAGTCATTACTACCCTTAACCCAGAGGGAGCAAGGACTGGGAATAACTATCTGAACAACACACACACACACCAGGAACTGTATTCTTCAGGGACAACCACCAGGAAGGCAAATGGAGAAATAAAGACTATGAACTCACTCTCCTCCTGCCTTCTGATCTTCTGATTGCAGACACAGCTGAAACCCAAGCCAGAATACAAGAGAGCCCATTGATGCAGTCCTTTAAGGTCAGTCTCATAACTTCATGTGCTCTTCTGGGACACAGAGCAGAATGGAAACAGTAGAGAAGTGATCTGGAAGGGAAATCAAGTGTATCTGACAAAAAATACTCATATGCAAACCAGAAATATTACTGTCATTGAGTGACATGAAATATTCTATATAAAGCATTTAGCACAATGTCTGCCACATAGTTTTTAGGGGGAAAACACACTTATTTGCCTAGCATCATTTTTCCTAGTCCAGACTTTTATGGAGAGATGCTTTCCAAACTTCAGATGATGTCCAATTAGTGGGCTGTAAACTTAATGGATTTCCCAACAATTTTTTTTTTTAAGAAATAGAGAAGAACAGCATGCATCTCAAGAAGTAAGGAAAAATATTGTCTCAAAAACATTACAATTCAAATATATATTAAATTCATTGTGTACTTATATGTGTATGTTTATGTGTATGTTCAAGTATGTATTTGTTCCCCGGGTCATTATGTAAAATATATTTCTTACTAAGAGTCTTCATCATAAACGATTTGAAAGCTGCAATGCAAGAACACTGCTGGCTATGCCCTCTCACTTCTCGCTTACTCCTCCCCAAGAAGTGACTGACTTACCTGATTGACAAATCTAAGAGGAAAATTGAGTAGATGTGCTTGATTCCTTTCTTTTGTGCCTGCTAGTTCCCTGTTTTGTCTTCTCTCATTCTCTGTAGTATTGGCCCCCCAAAGACATCAAGTCCTAAAACCTGGAAACTGTTAATATTATCTTACACAGCAAAGCCTTTGCAACCAAGATTACATTAAGGATCTATGATTAGGTTAAGAGTCTTGAGATGGGGAAGTTATCCTGGATTATAGGCATGGGTCCTAAATGCAATTACGCATATCCTTTAAGAGGGAAGCAGAGGAGATTTTACACAAGGAGGAGAAAGGCAATGTGAAGACGGAGCAGAGAGAGATTTCAAGATGCTAACCTTCCTTGAAGACTGAAGTGATGCAGTCACAAGTCAAAGAAGGCTGGCAGTCACCAGAAGCTAGAAGCATCAAGGAATGATTATTTAATCCATTCATCAAATGATGGACATTAAATAAAATTAATTTTAAAGGCTCTTTATATGCCTTTAGTGGGTAGGAAAGGGAACACCAGACTTACTTCCATGAGTCAAGGTGTTATGATAATTGGAAAGACCTCTGCACACAACAATTTGTACTGACTGCACTCATAATAATTATAGCCACACACTGAGGTAAAATTATGCACCGAACACATTATGTGTGTAATCTCTGTCCTCACAAAAATTCAGGAAGGTAGTCATCATTATTACCCTTGTTTTACAAATGAGAAAACTTAGAGCTAAAAATTACTTGTCTGAGTCACATAACTACTAAGTGACAGAACCAGGTTGTACGTGTAGTTTGATTTGCCTCTGAAAAGAGAGCTATCTCCACTTCGTGTGCCTCCCTGTGGTGCCCATCCCTGACTTCCTGGGGCTAAGCTTCGGTATGTTAACCTGTTCCTCAAGCAAGCTGCATGCCATAGTTTGTACATATCAAAATAATAATAATAATAATAATAATTTTTGTCAGAAGGCAGAGTAGCTTGTTTCTGGCATCACTTGATTATTTCTCTTGTAGTTCTTGGGTAAAGCTACATAAAAGAGAGGCAAGAAAGGAGATGTACGCTTATCACTAGTGTCTTAGTGCTGGATCATTTGTTGGCGATAAATTACATTATAAAAATCTGAGTTAGAAAACTCTTGGAGATAGAAATGCAAATCTTTTTATAGATGAGGAAAACAAAGTCAACAAATTTGTGTGTCTAAAAATCAATCAGCTCATCAAAGCAGAATTTCATTGCAACATAATCATATTTCTAATACTTTGGGAAGTAACTCCAAACTCATTTTGCTTATCCAAACATTGCATTGTAAAACTTTCATTATTGTCTCCATTATTTTTCTCATCTCAAGCATTTATGTAGGGATATATGAAACTGATGCTTTGTAAGGGCAAAACCAAACCCTACTTTTTATTTCAGGAGATGGGGAGAACTGTAAAAAGAAATTGTAAATAACATTTTTCAGTTGTGGGGATGAGATCTCAGGGACAGAATATTAACTGTCTTTGAAGGGGTAAATCCATTCTACAAAACAAAACCCCAAACATTGACACAGGTCCTGTCAAGTCACATATTTAAATAAAAAATTCTAATAAAATAATTTTACAAAGCAACCCCTGGAGCACAATGCGGTTTGTTCGTTTGGTTTTCTGTTACAGCTTCCTGTTCGCTTTTTTGGGTTGCTACCTATTTCTTTGGCTTCATGATAGAACTATTACGGCATGTTTAAGGATATCAATACCCTTGACAATTATTAACAAAATAAATGGCAAATGGAAGTCCTGGGAGGGAGAGAAAAAAATGTTTTGAGGAAAGCTACACAGGCTTGTCTATACCAGGATCCTGCCCGGAAAGAATTTCCAAATACCTTTGCCCGCGGGCAAACAGCAAACACAAAGAAGCCCCACCTTTGAGCCCAGTGAGGAGGCGAGCCTCCCGCCCATCAGCCAATCGGAAGTCGTGTTCTCCATCAGCCCAGAGCTTAAGCGACCTTGCCCTTCTCGTCGGCTTTCACCTTTTACGACAGTTTTCCGGCCTTGATCGTGGCCGCGCCTGCCGTTTTGTCTAGGGTGCCAGTAACTGGACGTTTGGCCCCTGCTCGGAGTGGCCCTTACTCTCTGGTAGGGGCGTGGAGTTGATGGCCACCGCCTCAGGGCTGGGATGAACCGCGTTCTCGTTGGAGGCAGCGGAGCCGAGCCGGAGCCATGGTGAGTGTGGCCTCCGTTGTCCTGGGCGAGCTGAGGCCCAGACCTTCGCCTCGGTGCCCGGCCTTGGGGGAGCAGAGCCGTTGTCTCTCCGGTGCGGCAGCGGGTTGGGAGTATCGGCTTCGGAGAGTCACTCTTTCCGGGACACAAAGCTGTTGGCTCGCCGTTCTTGAGATTTTTGTTCTTTCACGGCCCTGTGCGCGGGGCTCTAGCCCTTGCTCCGCCGCCCCCGGCATTCGGAGATTAGTGGAAGCGCATTTGCAAACACGTTCTCCCAAGATGTTCTCCACCTTGCTCTTTCCATCCTCTTGGCTCTTACTGACACATCTCTTCTCGGTTCCTGAAATATTTTTGCGTTTCTCTCGTGTTGTGTAGTCGTGAGGCGTGACACTGACGAAGGTGCTAGGAAAAGCTAGTCTCCTAGCAAAGCCGACGTTTAACGTTGGAATGTGTTATCAAAATTGATGGGAACCGACCCTTTTGCTGTCATTGAACTTGAATGTAACTTCATTTGTCCTGAGGTGAAAAAGATGTTCTCAAAAGGAGGGAAATCATCCTTTTCTTCTGTAGTGAAACTCCAATACCTTTACAATGCATTGGATGTGAAAGTTGTCGTTTTAAAGGATTATTGGGCAGAATATTTTCACCCTAAAAGGTGTGACTTCCCTTTGAAATAAAGCTTGTTATGAGTTGGGATGGGAGAATGGTGCGAAAGGGAAAGGTGGGAATTAGAGAAGTAAGTATTTACTCTGCTTTCCCTTACCAGGCCAGTACAGTGGTAGCAGTTGGACTGACCATTGCTGCTGCAGGATTTGCAGGTTGGTTTGTGGTTTGGGGATGGAAGTGAAGTAAGGGAGGTTGGGGACTTTTTTAATTATTCTGTTCTTTTTGTTTTTAGGCCGTTACGTTTCGCAAGCCTTGAAGCATATGGAGCCTCAAGTCAAACAAGTTTTTCAAAGTCTACCAAAATCTGTAAGGCTTCTTAAACATTTTCACTAATTCTTTACCACTTGTATGTGATGCCTAGAACTACACTTTACGAGGGTAAATTTCCAAACATCCATGAAGTTCTGGTTACTTTGGGGTCCCCTTTTGCTTTCTACAAGGAGAGTTTAGAAGTTCTGAACTTTGTAATAGTGTGACCCTAAAGGTCCAATTTTATGTGCAACATAATTGAGGCAGAGGGGTTGATAATTCCAGTATCATGAAATTTAGCATCACTGTTGTAACTATGACCTTCAATATTATCTGTCCACAACACACCACAGAAAGATGTTTCTGCATCACAAACACAGGTATCTAAGGACCTCAAGTGACCTATTCTTACTGGGTGGCCCTGACACTCCCTAACATGATACTTGGGTGGCAGTGCAGTTAATTAGACTATAGAATATGACTGAATGTGGTGATCATACCTTCTGTGGTCACAGTTCAGAATGAATATGGCTGTGACAGTTTGCTGCATATTTTTATTGTTGTGTTTGAATGGGACAAAGATGATGATGGGCTTTACTAATATTTGACATAACAAGGTCAGACCTAATAGCCTAATTTTGATTTTCACCATATACATCTTGAAGTCTTTAGTAGTTGCCTTAAACCTCAAAATACCATTGAAGTACTTGTCTCAAAGATGTCTAAATCCTGTTCTTGAGGCACTTCTTCCATAGCAATCACACTATGAGATCAAATTGTATGTAGAACATGGCTTACTTGGAATCTTCCCTTCACTCCCAGAAAAACTGGCTTTGAGGCACAGTTCATTTGTTTTATATTTTCAAGACAGTATAGGTTTTTTAGGGGAAAATGGATGTTTAATGATGTTTAAAATATTTTTTGCTACTTATAAGGGTAAATACCATGTGAATTAGTTATCTGAAATGTCTTCATCTGCTAGTTCTAGGAACACATAGGGACCTTTTTTAGCGGCTGTTAGTTTAGCCTCATAATCTCTTATTAACGTATTTCCTCTTTCAGGCCTTCAGTGGTGGCTATTACAGAGGTGGGTTTGAACCCAAAATGACAAAACGGGAAGCAGCATTAATATTAGGTGTAAGGTAAAATAATTTCCAATATATTTTTAAACTTTTTTAAAATTTCCAATATTTTTAATGTTTTCTACAACTCTAAAATGATTAGCAAATGTAAGAAAGATCTTCTTTCATTAGAAGAGAGTTATTTGTATCATTACATTTTTAACATCTAAATACTCCATACAAAATGCCAATAAGAAGGCACACTGGCATATAAATACTTTTTAATTCATTGATAGACTTGCAACACATAATCACAATACTCAATGTTGTTTTCAATTACTTAAATCTTTGTGGGAGAGATCCTGCCTTCATTTTTAAATATTTAAACATGCTTTCCCTTCCAATAAAAGCACTGTTGTCATGAATTATTATCAAGTTCAATTAAATCTTTGAGAATTTCTTCTTTTTTTAAGGAGCTGTTTATTTAGCTCCCCTAATTCAGATTATTCCTATTCGTTTTATGTTAGGGAAGAGGTTCCTAAACAGCTTTCATACTGTTGTGTTGACTTCAGTTTTGGATCTTTAATTGGCCTTTATGTACAATCTTTTTATGTGATCCAGAAGTAGTCTGCAGTAAACAACACGTTTTCCTTTTTAAATTAGCCCTACTGCCAATAAAGGAAAAATTAGAGATGCTCATCGACGAATTATGCTTTTAAATCACCCAGACAAGGGTAAGTAGTCATTAAACTCTTCTTATACATGTTGAAGTGACTGTAATTGTTATTAATGGGATTTTACATTTAATTCTTGACTTACAATAGGGAAATGCCTAAATCTTTGTGTGAGCACCGTCTCCCAGGTTGGATCCATTTGTTTCTGGTGCCTTAAATTTTGGGTGAAAAATGTACTTATAAAATAATGAGCAAATATCTAATAACTACTGTAATTTGGAAGCAGTGATAAGCATTAACAATTTTTTGAGATGTGCAATTGTTAGAAAATTGGACTTTTTTTAAAAAAATGACTTCTAATAGTCAAATACTGCTAATCCTACTGTTTTGGGAGGCTTAGGTTTGGATTACATTCTCAAAGGACACGTTCAATTTCAGTTAATGAAACTAAAAATGTAATTTTTTCTATTTAGACTTTTGAAATTGGTTACAAAGTTAAAAACTTATCATTCTGTCTCTAAGCAGCCTTAGCTATGTTGAAATAATTCCTTGGAATACCAAAATATAGACCACAAAATCCATGTTCCAGTGCTCAGATCTTTTTATGGGAGAGGACTTTCATCAATAATTTAGTAATTTAGTTTTAACAAGGTTTTAATTTTTTGGTATCTGACCACATAGCCTCTTCTAGCTTGTATTAACTGATGGGCTTCTGATTAAAGTCTAGGGTGGAGTCCATGTATTTGCATTTCTACCAGTCTTCTTATTGATGCTGATGCTTGCAGGTCTACTGACCACATTTTGAGAATCAATGTGCCAGCAAGATGAGTAGGAAACAAGCTGTAGATGATATTGTAAAGGGACAATGACAGGAAAAGAAAAACTATGAAGGGCAGAAAAAGGATCAAAAGCAAAGTGGGGCCTTTCCAACAAAGCTCAGGAGCCTGAGAATATCAAGGTTTTAAAGTCACACACTACAATTACATTCATTTGTGACGTGTTCCAAATTATGTAAGTCTGTGGGTTTATGAAATCATATTCCTATCATCAATTGTAAGCTTTCTAAAAGGTGCCATTTTTGTGGAACTCATTTCCCATTGGTCAAGTATATTACCATGTATGTGGTTATCCAGTTGCAGTGTCATAATTATTTGTAAAAATCTGAATACCATTTCTGCTAATTCTACTTCTCCAATAAGCATAGGGTCCTTGAAATAAAAATAGCTTTTCACCAAGCAGAAATTGAGAATCCAATAACACTATTCCTGTTCTCTTTCTTTCTGTAGGAGGATCTCCTTATATAGCAGCCAAAATCAATGAAGCTAAAGATTTACTAGAAGGTCAAGCTAAGAAGTGAAATGTATGATGATTTTTAAAGTTATCAGTTTTGTGTACAAGTACCAGCTTTTTATAAAATGTCCCAAAGCTACAAATTTTAAAAATGATTTAGCACAAAGTCAAAGCCTTGTGTAAATTTGTTTAAATTTGAGGATTTTGTCAGATTATACAATATTTGGAGATTACTGCTCAATAATTATGGGTAAATACATACCACTTGAATAGAAATACTTTTCATTACTCATTTAGCAAATAACTTAGTACGTACTTCAGGGCAAAGTGAACATGAAGGTCTCTCAAGGAACCCCAATCTAATGGGAGACTGATAAACTGATAATTAAAATACAATGTGATAAATAGTATGATGGAATATGTTATGGTAGACTCATCTCATTGGGAAGAAAGGTTGTCAAGGTACAGTGAGCTGGCTCAGCAGCTTGGAGCTGTGAATTTAACTACACATTTGACCTTAAAAAATTGGTATGTCACTGACAGGAGTCAGATTTCATACATTAAAAACTTGATTAAAAAAGATGAGTGTGTCTTGTTTTTAATCAAGAAAAATATTTACATTGTATTCAGCTAGCCTTCAAGAAACTGACCATTTATAATTTTTTTTTACATAAAAGGTTTGCATTTGTTATGACCAGGGTTAAACACAATTAGCGCAACTGAAATACGCTGTTATCAAAATATTCAGCTTGGACCCAGTATGTACAATAATGTATTTACTGAATTTTGCCATATAGCACGCACCCACGTTCTTGTGTGTGTCATACATGGGATTATTTATGCCCACTGTTATACCCATGGTATGTAATCATGTATAATGCATATCCTTTTTCCCTCAAAAATATGGTGAACATTATACACAGCAAAATACATTAATGACATTTGAGAACAAATAGCTTGCTTTTGGTCTAACATATGTAAGGATCTTAACCAAAGGACTTGTGGTCTTCTGCAGCAGTTATGTGTAGTATGTTTAGCTTTAAGATGGTAACATATGCTTCCTACTGTCTAAACTTCATTAAATCATCTTTAAAGGTCTTATTAATGGAGAACACACACGTTCAAGGTCAGGTTAATGGAGGTAACCATATTTAGTGTTAGAATTTTTTAGTGGCATTTCAAAATTGGGGTACATCTCTTATTTTCCATCATGTTTCCTTGTTTAAAATCTGATCGTCTTTCTTGATTAGGCGGCCATGGCTTTTGTGTAGGAGAAATCTTAAGTTATTTCCAAGGGAAAGAGGTATGACGTTTCCATTGACTTTTGTTATTCCAAGTAGTTATGTTCTATAAAGATACTGAGAACACTTCATTTAGCATACTGTTCTAGGGGAGATACAGGTTCCTGTTGAGTCTCTGGTCAGATTTTTGTCAACCTTGTTTTATGCGAGTTTTTGTTTAAAGACACCTTACTTGATATATTGTCGACACCTTAACATTAAACTTAAAACCAACACCACTCACTCATAGCGGCATATCAGTCTTCTTACTTTTGGGAACATTAAGGCTGTACTTCTCTAAGCTTGGGGGTCATTTTAAACAGGGAAATCAGTAAGCAGCACAAAAAACTCAGAGAACACTTTGTAGATCATGAAAAGGATAGTTGTTTACAGTGTGGAAACTGAAACAAGGCAGAGCATCACTTTTTCAACATTGGGCAATTCAGGTTTTTCACCACTCGATCTCCATGTCCGTAAGTGACTGGGAAAACACCTCGAGTGTTGATTTTAGGGTTACATACAAATTTTAGTGAGCGGATGAATTTGGAAGTAAGGAATCTGCTAATAATGAGGATCAACTGTATTTCAGCTTGTTAACCTTTTATTTCAGTCCTTCAGACTAAAAAAATGTTTCCAGGACCAAGAGCTTTAAAGGAAAAAAAGTATCAAAACTTGAGAGTATGCCAACAGGCAATCAAGCATGAACTGTAAAAAGGAAAGCTTCACGTACTGGGTATCTGAGACAACAGAAACCACTTTAATACTAAGGAGCACAACAGAGCCCGTTTTTCATTCACAGTAATCAGCTTTGTTTCCTGTTATGTACCTTTATCAGGGAGAAGAATCCCTATTTTATTAAGAACTGTATGCAAATCTACTATTTCTCTTGGTGGAAAAAAAGTCATCCGTGTGAGGGTTCTAGATCATAGTGGGTAACTGATGAAGTATGATCTCTTTTTAATAGTATTTTCTTACAAAATACTTAGTGTAATGTTAACATTACTTACAATGTGTCAGCATCACTCTAAGCATTTCCCCTGTAAAGTTCACACTTAACGTTCCACAACTTTAAGTGAAATGATACACAACAGGACAAATTATACCATAGGCTATTAATACAAACAAGGTGAGTTCCTGTGGCATTTCATCATCATAATATTGAATGTAATTGAGGACCTACTGTAAATGAGGTAAAAAAAAAAAACAAAAAACTTGCCCTAATTAACATGCTGAGTGAGAAAGCTGGTCGTTCTCAAACCCAAAATACCATGCTAACTACTGCAGTGTGATACCTTTCACAAATCTGGTAACTCAGATGTTTTCCTTGGTGGTAAAGAGGTGTGCCTGGTACTTTTCATTTAGCTTGAGGCCTTTTTGTTGGATGGTGCTCACAACCTGAAACTTTATGGGAAGGAAGGTATGGCTGACCACCACATGAAGCGAATAGAGAGATACAGGTTTTAAGTCAAACTTTTGCAGTAGTAGCCAGGCAACTTTGAGCAAGCCGTCTATGGGCTTAGGGCTCTGCTTCATGTTAAAAATAATGGCCATCTTGAAATTTGTGAGGATCCCGCCACATTTTATAGACAGAAAAAGCTAGCGCAAGTATTTGAGGTAAAACAGCCAGAAAAACTGTAATTAAACCCTGGGTATATACATGTTAGTCCTCAGTACGTTATTGGGGAAATTCCCACCCATAGTCTTAAATAGATCTGGCATACCAGAATTTTAAGTTTCCTCACCTAGCTCCTTCCCTGGGCTAGTATGGACATTGGATGAGCCCTATACTGCACTTTATAAAAACTGGTCATCAAAGCGGGCTCTAATGAGTGGTCCTCGAATTTAAATCTTTTCCAACTTAAAAATTTTAAGTCTCTTGCCTTCAAGTATTTTCCAAATGATAATACCTTTAAAATAAGAAAAGTTATTTTGGAAGACTCAACTATTCAACTAGTTGAGAACTCAAGTGAAAGCAGCCCATATTGGATTGGCCGGAAAGCCTTTAACGGGTTTTTTTGTATGACTCTAGTGCTTTGCTGTCTTCAACTTCATGTGAAACAATTTTGTTAGGTTGTATTGTGACAGCTGTCATATCAGTGTGCATTAAAAAAAAAAAAAGCTTTGCAAAATTGGTGAATTTTTGTGCAGCCATTTTAATTATGAAGATGGAAGAAGATAACACAACACTTTAGGTGTATAATGCTTTATTTCAAGAAAGGTAAAAAAAAAAAAAAAAAAAAATTCCCCGCAACTGAAATGCAAAAAATTTGTGCAGTGTATGGTGGTGCCATGACTGATCAAACATGTCAAAAGGTTTCTTGGAAAAACTGATATTTTGGCCAAATAATTTTTTGCTACAGGGCTGTCTTGTACACTCGGAGATGTTTAGCAGCACCCCTGGCTTCTACCCGCTAGAAGCCAACAGGGGAGATAGCTGATACACTCAAAATACCCAAATCAAGAGTTATCAGTGAGTGTCTTTTTACCAAAAGACTTTTTAGCCAACCCAAAAATTATGGTTTTCCCTGCTATCCTTAATTTGCTCTGCTATAAATTGTAACAGAACCAAGAAGGGTTTAAAGGCAAGAAGCAAAACCATTGAGAACTGGATAAACTGAGGTAGTAACTAGCATCTTAACACGAGGATAAAACCCTAAACATAAACATGCTACACTGAAAGGTGATCCTTTGTTCAGCATACTGAAAACTTAGGCCCTGCTTAAAAGCTTGCATCAGAAATATTTAGGAAATTAACTCGGAGTGCTTCATTGAAAAGAGGCAAGTCTTAAGTTTCAATACTTCAGGTTAGAACACTTGATTTTTTTCAATGAGAATCTGTAAGGCATCTTGCTGTTGATAATGACCTATAAAAGTTGTTTTGCAATTTAGGAGTGTGCAGTGGGGTCACATTTTATTGAGTATAAATGAACCCTTCTCCAAAAAAACATTAATTCCAATGAAAATTTAGAAACTGGCTCAAAAAGTTCAAAGAACAAGATAGAAAAACATCTGTACATTTGAAGTAAAAAACATTTAGAATGCTAGTTTTTTGGTTATATAAAAAATCCTGAATTGAGGGTAACCTTGAGTACCAGGTAACTTAAACTACCTACGTTCTGCCTTGTGTTGACACTTGTTCAGAGTGCTGTGTATCTGATGAGAGCTAACTGTTGCCTAACAGGATATACGGAGATCATCTATCCTGTGTTTCCTATCAGTCCTGACCCAATGAACACATAGTCCAGGGTTAAGTTATAACGGGAACATGTTAACGCTTGCTGTTACCTTAGTGGTGTCAATTAATGGAATTTCAAATGTAATTTGTGACATTTTTCTTAACCTAAAAACAAATTGAAAAATGGAGCTCAAAAAAGTTGACGTATATAGGCTTCAGTCAACAATTAAGTAGAAAATGACTTAACCAGAAAAACTACAGGAAAATTTTTATGAAGTCTCTAAACTAGAAAATTAGTAGTTACATTTGACAATAAAGTAAAAAGGGTACACAGACATTCAGAAAATAGTCCTGCAATTTCACCCTCCAAAAAAAGACATATATTCAATCCCTAAAACACAACAGTGTGGCTTCAAGACTGATAATATCAATGAAAAATAATTTAGCCCTTGCTTTTGGTATCCTCTAGATTGCATCTAGCATAATTAGAAATATCTAAGATGGATACACATAAAACACCATTTAATTCAGCATATTCCTTCTGAAAGTACTTGGGAATATGGTTAAGTGCTACCCAGGGTCCCACATAAGAATAGACTCAAGTTACATTAATATTGGAAAGGTCCTTAGATTAGCCCAGCCCTAATTAGATGAAATGATATACAGAAAAAGATAGTAACTCCCATCCTGTACTTACAAATACACCTCAAATTCTTAAATAGGCAAGCAAATAAACTGATGGAATTCCTCTTAGAAAAAGCGGCATTATAGTTTATCCAGTGACATTATTATGCACTCTATCTTAGTACTTGAAATAGTAATACAGATGAGTATGTATTTCCTTGTAAGATAATATATACCTTACTCATCCAGGAATTTGGAGTTTTCTGGATTAGACTCTTGCTTGGATTTCTAGAGTAAATGACACTGAACCAAAGGAAACTGATTTCTTTTATGGGTCAAAAATGGTCAACTATTAGCGATTTCCTATGGTTCAACATACTTATTTTCAACCAGCGGTTGAGTTCAGCTTCAAATTACACAGCACCACCACATGCAAAGTTTATACCAAACTGAAGTGATTGATTTATTTCAACAGTTCCTGAATACCCAAATGTCAAAGGTTAATCATGGATTGTAAGTGACTACTATGCATTCAAGAACACATCCTGAGAGAACTAAAATCTTTTAAGTACGGTCAGCAGGTAACGTTATAAATGGTATAGGGAGTCCAAACTATAATAGCAAAGATAGGAAGACTGAATGGTACTTTATTACATCCTTTTTTTGTCCTTCAGTGATTTTGCCAAACCCATAAATCCAGTTGAAATCCAACTGTCCTTTACTCTCATTTCCAATAACCTCCAATCATTTGATGTAGAACTTAACTCAGCATTATAGCTAGTTTTCCATTCACCTGTCCTTAGACTGAGCGCAGCTCACTTTAGGCACAGCCCATGAGAATGACATCTAGTTGGTTTCAACCTCAAAACACTAATCTATTTGCAGAAGACACAAATGGTACCATTTCCCAACCTAACTACAACATTCAGTTAGCATGCCAACTTTGCAAGAGACCCTTCTTAGGTTGAACACGAGACTAGTAGCTACAAAAATACCACTGACATAAAGGTGATGGATCCCAGCCAAGAAAGAATGGCTGAGTTGAATGGAAATCCAAAACACAATAGGAAAACACCAGCTATTTTTGCCGCCTTCTCACTGGCTTACTGTTTCCCTGTTCTTCGGTTATTTTGCTTGCCTAACATATATCCGTACTTTAAAAAATTACGTTTAAGCAACCTCACTCAGCCTCATCCTTAACAATACCTCAGGTAAGTTTTCACAGTCACCAGTTTGATGTGCTGCTTCTCAACTTTGCATTCAAATACTCCAACTTAAGATTTCTGTGTATCTGTACTATAATTCTTACCAATGGCAACTGACCTGACAACAGAGATCACACCATTTTGCATAGTTGTAGGCCTAATGAAGGCTTTAAAAAGGTGACGCCAAACCCAAGAATCCTAGGCTTTCCAAAGTTTCAGGAAAAGATCACTTTGCCCCCACATAATCTCAGCTCCATTTCATGATTTAGTTCAGATTTCATGTGTGCTGACACAATAGTAGGCTGCACAAGACCTTCAGAATAGACCTTTTCACCTGAGTATGTCTTTAATGTGCACAGACAGGCATGTTCTCCTATAGGAACCAACAAATAATATAGTAGCAAAAAAAAAAAAAAAAAAAAAAAAAAGGAACCCTCTCAAAGGAAAATTTGGAAAGCTATAGAAATCAACAATGATTCTCTTTGGGGAGTGGACTTTTTTACTTCTGAATCTAGTATGTGCTATTTAGCCCCCAAGTAGCCTTATCACAATTCTTCAATACACATTTCTAAAGGACAAAACACTGGGTTTAGTCATTTGTAAACAATGACATCTAATACTTCCTAGAATATGATCATTAGTTCTAGTCTGAAGAACTACTTGAGTTATACCCATTTTTTAAGGTGATCTCATCTCTCTTCCTTTCCCATTGAAACAATCTTTATGGGAGAAAGATTTTAGTGAATCTGTTCTACAAGGAAGAAAATGAAAAACTTTTTTTTCCTTATATCATATTCGCCAATTTGGGGATTAATGAACAGTCACCTCACAACTCATAGTTAACCGTAAACCTACTACTGAAGAGAACTACAAATAAGGAGGCCAACAATTTTACTTATTTCTAACTTTGACGAATAAAAATACATTTGTGGGCTAATTCTTAAAAACCAGGACATGAAATTACTTCATATTGTTATTCAATGTGCAAGAACTATCACAACATATCTTCCTTAAAAATTCAGTTAAGAGGGTTTTTATAAAAAAGCATTTAATAACATCACATTTTAACCTGAACAACAAATTTGAGGGCTAGGATTATGTACCCTGACCTGGCAATTACTACATTTTTCACTATACTAGCCTGAATTCCCTTTCAATCATTACCAATTAGCTAAAACCACTTCACATTTTTATGCACATAAAAAATTAACATAAATTATGCACATAAAAACACTTTAAGATATGAAATAACGTAAAGGGCTTTCTTGCTCAGTGATCTATATAGTATTGTGGAGCTAAACTCTTCCATAAATCCACAATTATTTTATATGACCTATTAGCTGCATAAATTATTGTACTGCATGTTTTACAACCTGGTATGAAAGTCTTCCTAAAATTAAGCCATCTGGCTAAAATATATACACAAAAAATACAATCAGTATGAGGACCTTCAAAATTATTTTGAATATCAATTTCCATATTTAAAAATTGCTCATATGTCTTTATAAAAATAGTTTTTAATAAAGAATCAAAGGCAAAAGTAAAATTCTGGATTTTACCCCACTGCCTTCCAAAGTTGCCCTTGAGCAGAATTTTGTTACAAAGACTTCCTAATATTAAGTGTATGATCAATGCACTGAGCTATACTATTCTAACAGATGAAACTTTAAATGGTAAGATTTCAAAGGGTTCACTACAAAATAATTAACTGACCTACTAGTAGTTTGATACTATTTATCAGCAAATATAAATGCTTTTTAAAAAGCAATCAGGATACTATTCTATGCCTAGAAGTAGCTCCAACTACTTTACAACTGTGGGTATAAAAAGTAGAAAGTTAAAAATCAGCAAATGGAAGATCAAAGTTTATTTACTACCTGCATACAAAAACATATTGCACATCAAACAACCAAAATCAAAAAAAGAAAAAAAAGAAAAAAGAAAAAAAGTAAGAAAAGGAAAAGATACTCTACTGAAGACTAACATGTAGTTTATACAGAATAAACCTTCTGGAAATTGATCTTTTCAGTAGTTCAGGTTATGTCTGAATGGACATGACTAATTCAGCTTAGTGTTTTAACTAAAGCTATGTTTGATTTTTAAATACTGTACACTTTAATAAATAAACCAAACAAAGCCTCAATATAGAACAGTCACTGCCAATATCACCCAGTGTCCCTGCAGATGAGAGTTTAACAAATGTATTCCAGTGGTCTGCAGATTTTTCTCTACATACAGCATTTTAAAAACATTAAAACAGACCAGTTTCCAGACTAAACTAATGAAGAAATTACAATTCAGTGCAAAATATTTTAGACTGCATTTCACTCTAGTTTTCCTCAGGTGAAGAAGTGGTTGCATATTATTAAAAATGTAACAAAAGCAGCTAATGCTTTCATAAAGAATATTAGGGATCCCATCCCACCCACCTCCCCCCTTCTCTGCCATATTTTGAAAACAAAATAACATTTCCTATAGCCAGCAACTTTTTTTAATGTTACATATACTATTCTCAAGGCACATCTGATGATATATTTTATAACACAGTAGGTGTCAAAGTATGTTTAACATATGATTTCTTCAGGATCCCTCCCCTTTCTGAATTCCAAATGGAGGAACTGAAAGTGCGATGTAAAGACTGGCGATCCATATTCTATCTTTGGCAAGCTTGTACAAGCACTATTGTAAAATGTAATGTAAAAGAACTGTAAACTAGGAACTTCTTCAGTTTATGAAACACCATTCAGGACTGCTGCTTCTTGAGTGTTTTCTTCTTTTAAGGTATTAATCTTTTCTTCTCCTGGAGTACGCTGTAGCTTAGAAATTTCATCGCCAGAAGCACTAGTTGGGCCATTTATTGCCTTTTCTGAAGGACCATGCTCTTCAATCACATCTTTTGCCTGCCAAAGGGAGACAACTTTTTCAACTTCTTTATAAATGAAATCTATAGGCTGAGGAGGAAAATAGCTACATAAACATTAATTAGCTAATAAATAATTTTAGTTTTATATACCACAATGGGTCAAATAATTCAAATATTCTTAAAGTTCAAAACAAATACCAATGTACTCCACCTCTCTGGGTCTTTCAACTCTTTGTCTCTAGTACCTAGCAGTGCCTAAACCACAGGAAGAATATGCTCTGGTTTACTGAAAACTTGTTACCTAATTTTATTTAACCAGTGGAAAGCTTACCATGTAAAGATATAAACAGTTAATACCCTCAGTAAAGCAAATAATCACCTACTTTACTCACCTTTTTCTAAAAACTCACATTTACATAAGCAAATCCTTTAAAGCATTTAACAGAATTAAAGGTCTATATCCATCACTGAGAAGAGGTATATAGCCTATTGCTCCCCAAATTAAGCAACAGTCTCTATGCCCAGTATCTTTGGACAGACTGAACTTTACAAGTGCTATTTAAAGTTCTAACGGAAAAGTATTTCAGGCTCAAGCATGCATACTATCTATCTTCAGTTTCGTGGGGCCAAAAACAAACTCAAGAGTAGTCTTTAAAATATTATTCATCTATTTGGGGAAACAAGTGAGATCATACAGAAAGTTAAACCATACCAAAAAAAAATAAAATAAAATAACAAAACCTACAGGTTAAATTCTCCTTACCATTTCTTTCTTGTTTTTAGCCAAAGTTTCCCTTGGGAGGTTTCTTTGTCTGCTCTGAGACTCAGCTCTAGAAATATAATCTGCAACTGTGACTGTTGAAGATGAGAAAAAAATTACAGGTGTTGAAAAACTATTTCTAAAGTTTATTTATGGATAAAGAGTAATTTTACTTTTAAAATAAACTAATGGTGGGTTACCCAATTTCAAAAATTTTCTTAAGCTGGGTACCACCTCCAACCAAAAACAAGCCTGAAAGATGTGCCTGTGATTAAGTGATAATAGAAAATTTTAAGCTGGATATCGAGGAAGACTAGAATGAAGTCCTCTTTTTCAAAGGAATCCAGCCATCTGCTTCTAATTGAGTCTATGGCTGTGGTGTTAACTTTGATATACAAGTCCACAACCAAGAACAGAAAATTCAGCATTCTAAGCCCGTTCAATTATCAGTTTGGGGGTGAGGGGCGGAGAATAAGGCAAATTTGGTGTAAATCATGGTGTGGTCTACTTCAATTTGAAAATTTCATCCAAGATGTAAAAAATTACTTAAATATTAGTTCTGTTCTTTTTTTTTTTTTTTAAACAACACAAGAAATCCGAGTGTGGTATGTTATGATTCTTTTTAAACAACCCACACTAAAAACCAGTCTGAGTGATCTCCAGTAAAAAACTACAAGTAAACTAAAGATGACAGAAAACCAGCCTAAAAATGTGGACACTGATCACCACAAAGAACTGGGCACCATGCATTTACTAACCACTCCCTCCCCCCTTTGCCAATCTTTCAATCTTTAAGGGACTGAGTGAAGTGCGTGTGTGTTTGCAAGTGGGTAGATAGCTGTAGTGATATAGAAAAAAGATTAACCCAAACTAACATCCTACTGCCAAACCAGTGCCACAATTGACCTCTTGTCTATAGGTACTCTGGGCTGGCCCCACTTTATACACTAAATTCTCTCTCCCCGAGCACTTGCAACTTAGAATTCACTTATTTGAAGAAATAGCAAAATAATCCCCCTCTTTCTTTAAAAGAATTAACTATGAGAAACTGGTGAAGAAAAATCTATGAAATACAGTATATTTTAAGTTATGGGAGCAGGTTAATCATGTAAAGAATGAAAATTCAAGTAAATTTCAAATTAAAGTTACTAGGTACAGGGAGAGTTGGTCCATCAGGTTCAAATTATATGAAAATTAAGCATTTTGATAGAAATGCTAATGCTGTTAAAAGCTACGAGACCTGTCTAGAACTATTAAATGAATTTTTAAAATCTGAGTAAACAATTTAACCCAGAACTAATACGTATCATTTATTAGAAACACCATTAAAAATGTTTCTTGCCTAAAATTGCCTCTTTTCTTTCAAATTATAAAGAACTCAGTGTGCTCATTTTGGAGCTTTTAAAATCATTTAAATTCACTGTTAATGAATTACAAATTCATTTAATAATGGTTTCCAAAATTGGGGAGGATATGATCAAATCCACTTCTTCATTAGGTCTACATACATGGTGGCAAAACCATTCTAGTAATGATTCTAGTTTGGGGAGCACCTTAATAAATCCCTTCAGTTTCCATAATTCAGACCCCGGTGATACCTAGAAGAACTCATCTACTTGGACACCCTGACAATTCTTATAAACTTTCATCCACTATGTACATATATAGAATAATATATTCTATTAGTTTAGCAATTACATTAAGAGGCACTTAGCTGGAAAAGTAAAAATTTACTAGTGATCCTCACCTTCCCCCAAGGGGAGGTAAAACCAAAACAATATCAGCTGATACATTTTTTAAAAAATCCTGTTTATAGCCAGTCTTTATGTCACTTAAAAGTTCAATACAGATTAATAGTTATAATATCTAGAACAGTATAATAGATATTATAACTAATACCTAAAAAATACAGGCAATTTGTGCAACATAATTTGAACTCTAGTTTCCTCTAAGGAGTCCAAGTTAATCAGCTGGACAAGTGTATTGTTACATTTTAGGTATAATAAAAAATACTCAGTATTTAATTTTCATTAAGTACAACAAGAAATTTCAAGCAAATGAGAACAGATTAAATAAATGTGTATTTAAAGAGAATGCTGATGTTTTTTAGATGGAAGCTGCCTTCCTACAATAGCATGCTACCACGGGCAGTGAGAAAATCGTGTGCTTTTTCTACCTATCTTATCTTGGGGGTTTGGGTTTGGTTCTTTTTTTGTGGGGGTGGAGAATAAGAGCAGGCAGGGGAAGGCAAGGAGTTCTAAAGATGAAAGGTAGTTTTTCCAAAGAGTAAAAGAGAAATAAATGCAAAATGGAATATGTTATTGAAAACTCCAAATTACCCGTTTCAATTAATACCATGCAGAAATTTCTGCATCCTCTTTATCTAACTCACTGTTATTCCTTCTATGTCCACTAACTTAGTAATAAACCACCACCCATCTTGTTAATAAATTACACTGTAATTTGTTCTATGTAAAGCCCATAGTGATGGCTTGAATTTTTTATTTATAGAAATGGTTAGATACTGTATTCACTGCTGTGCCAGCTTCAAAAAACAAAATACAATCACTTGATCAAAAAAATATTTCTAGCACTAAAGAGAGAGGGAAAAGAATAGGGGGAAAAACAGTAAATATTTTGTGGTAACTTTCTATCCTTGATAGTTAATCCCTTTTAAATTTATAACTGTCTTTAAAATATGAATTTTTTTTTTCAAGAATGGGAACTAATACCCTTAACTGGTTTTCCCAAGTGTCTCTAGAACCACTAAACTTAAAATATAAAGATACTGGAATTTACATTCTTTATTTGGGGAAAACAGAAAAAGAATTTGCTCTGGAAAGAATGCAAAAATTGGTTAGTTTTAAAGGGGTTTATTTCTGGTGCACACAATTTCTTCATTATGAATATACATGTGATTCTCTGTACACAAGAAATGGAATTATGTTCAAAATAATATAGACACAGCAAACAGGTTTCTTTAAAGTTACTAAAAATATGACTACTTAAAAATTAACATTCTAAAGCTAAGTAAGTACTATTAATTTGAAAAGTTAGTAGGTGTAGGGGGAAAGCATCACACTACAATAAACAGAAACATAACATGCATTCCTCTTATTAGGAAAAAGACACTCAAGTATTTTTCTTATTTATTTTTTTTAATAAAAACTGTGGGTTCTTACTACAATTCCCACAAAAATGAGGTGCTGAATGCAGACAGGGTAAGCAGGCACCATGCAAAAGCTGCCCAGTTTTGCCAATCAACCTCAATCACAATCTACAATATAGTCCCTGGGATGGCAGGCCCCAATTCAAGTGTGAAGAATCTGCCAAATGGACAAAATAATAGTCTTCTTAACAGTATTTCCATGTAAAAATTGAGACATAACATTAGTTCAATTAGACAGGTTACTAAACATTTATGGTGTCAAGGAAGAATGCATTTTCTTAGGAGTAGTAGTCTTATTAGTTGAGTAAACAATTTATGCAATGCACATTTTGAATGTATATGCACACATGTGTACATGTAAGTATAATATATTTAGAAAGCAGACACATGACATTTTCTTTCATGCTTATGACCTGGTGGTGTCAACAGGTCCACTCAAGTTACCTGGCTGTCTATCTTCTGCCTGACCCCTGAAACGACGCCTGCGGCTACGATTGCGTCGCTGGGGTTTTTTTTCACTATCATCTGTAATTGCAAAATTTACCATGAACTATTCTGATGAAAATGAAATAAAACAAAACAAACAAAAAAACAAACAAAACTGTTCCTTCAAAGATTTAAGGAAGGGGAAAGAGAACCTTTCAGATGTATAGGGAAGACAAAACAACATAAGTTACTGACAGGAAGAATACTTCTGTAGTTTTAAGCATTCCAAATAGATTTACAAAATGTAATTATCATCTGGAAATTAAGAGGGTTTTAACTCTTACAAACTCTAAGACTTAATGTAATTTAGAATTGCCATCATTCAAGAATAAAGTTTTCCTCTCCAGAACAGCTTAATTTTTACCCAAGTAAATGACATTTTAGCCCTTGGAAATTAATGCCTACTCAATATACATACTTTCACTAGCTAGTATCATTTATAATAATTTTTTACAAGGTGGGCTGAAAGCCCAATTTTGGTTTAGGAACTGTAAGAGTATTAAGTGCCTCGCAGTCTGTATATCTGTATTATTTAATGGCATCTAAGGGCACTTTAATAAACCCTCTCAGTTTCAAATAATCTGTCTATACAAATCTAAGATCTAGACATTTAAGATAGACACAAATCTATCAACTTTGTTTAAAGTAAGCACTAAAAAAATCCAATTTTCAAATTACATGTTTGTATTTTTGTTAAAAAGCATCATACATTAACAGTTATCATACAATATATATCTTTTCCCCAAGTGCTTACATACCTAGCCCATTTTCATTAACTGAAGCTGTATCAGACTCAGTCATTCCATCCATCAGAACAGCATCTTCATCAGTCCTTCGTCTACGAGACCGCCTACGACGGTTAGTACTGTGATGAGATTCGCTGGCATCAGTGTCTGCAGTCTGATCTGATTCTGTATTATCAAGTAAGCTGTATGGATTGCTGTCTGGATCTTTGAGCACTATATGCATGTCAGAGGCAAGAAATATTCATTTAAGAGAGCTGCAGTTATTAGGAATGTTTTGATCTATACTGAGCTATATTAATTAATGATAAAACTTCCATTTTCCCCCAATAAAAATATACTGTCTTCAAATGTTTTCTGTACCACTATTTTACCTGGAAAATAACAAATATGAAAAAACTTTAAATGGCAATGAAAAATTAAAGCAGAAGATGAGCAGACACCTCAACTTCCTACTATTTCCCTTTTGACTTGCTTTGAAAATGTTACAAAAGAGTGTATTATTTCATGCTATTTCTGACATTCACATTCCTAGCTAATCCTGCCCAGAAGTTAGAAAAATAAAGAGAAATAAACATTAAGCTAATATGAATTAATTCTAAGAAAGAGATTTTGTCTCCTTTACTGAGTTCAAGGTGACTGTTGTTTCTTTCTGCTAATATTAATAGACTACTCCCAAATAATACTCAACACCTGCACTCCACAACTTACCATAAATGTCACTACAAACTGAAGCAATCAAAACAAGTCTACACACAAAAAAAAAGTAAACTAAAAAAGCTGAAATTCTAACTGGTTACAGCAGAATGTGGAAATGAATGTTGACTAGTATTCCCATCTCCAGAAACAAAGAGTGAAAGGTGGGGTAAGGTGGGGTGAGGGTGGGAAAGGAAAAGTTTTAAGATATAATTTGTAAGAAAAAAATACCCATCTTACCTATGTCCTATGTGCATTTATTGCCTCCACCAATCAAATTATAGAAGAAATTCACCTAATCACGACTTTTCCTTTCTAAGTTTCCTTTGGTAACAGCTAGCAAGCTAGCATCTTTGCAAAAGACACTAAGTTTATCAATTAATCATAAGCACTAAGTAAAGTACATTTATTCTGTAATTCAGCATACTAAAATTTTATAAATCTTGGTAATAGTGAACCATCTACTAAAATATAAAAACTATTTACCTGAATGCCTATAAATTAAATTTTAGGGATCAAAGATCTCACTGGAACTAGAGAGTACCTGCTAAAAAATCTCTAAATTTTGTGATTTGTTCCAGTTTTTTTCCTAATTTGTAAGCATGTTTGGTATATATTTAATTATATATACATATGTTCTGTAACATTAAAACTGTATAAACTTTCATAGGTCATAGTGTAACACTTACAGTGGTTTTCTTAAAAGTTTTATAAATAGTATGTTAAGGTTATATCCCTGACAATTCTTTTCCCAGCCCATTATGCTAAACAAGAACATTCTGGCAACTCTACAACTCAAGTTATAGCATTTAGAATTTTCAAAAAAGGAAAAAAAAAAAGGTAGAAAGTGCTTGCACACCTCAAATCTCAGTCTTCTAAACACTTCTCTTTACACTTTGAGTCTTCAAACAACTTTTAAAAATTTAAGTTGATGTCACAATTTTTCGAGGTTTCCAAAGTAGTACACAGTGTAGCAAAGAATGTTTTTTCAGTTACTTTTCAATATTAAGTATAAAAGGTGTTTAGCTCTCGCTGAGCATAAGAATTCTCTGGGTCTGTCTGGCCAACAAATGCGTAACACTCAAAAACTCTAAAGGGGAAAAAAACATTCTAATTTCATAAGCCCCTCGCCCCCCTACACACAAAATTGAAGGGATAAACATCTAACCACAGAAACAGAACCAGCCAACTGAAGTTTCTCTGACCCAAATATTCCAGCTAAACCTTCATTGATAAAACGCTCTACAGGGTTTTCCCTCATAGTACTGTACATTCTACTATTTTCCTCAGACAGTGAGTGGCAAGAGAAACTTCCAAAAATGGGTGGTCCTGGGAAATGAACTAACTTGTATAAAGTTACAACATTTACAAAGAAAGGATGCTGACATAGTATATAAAAGACTACCAGAACTGATGGAGGATTTGCCACCACGTGGTCCACCACGACCTCGACCCCCTGAAACACTTCTGCCTCTTCCTCCTGGGCGTCTCCTACTGTCACGCTGATGCCGGCTCTCTCGATCGTCTTCTCCTGCCAATGACCAATCACTCAGCTCATCTTTACGCTCAGATTCTGTTTCAGAGGGGTTAGACAGCTCAGAGTTTGTACCTTGGGAAAGAAGAGAACATAAGCCAATTTTTATAGGAATTTTAAAAAAGTGAAAAAGTTTCAAAATTATTTCCCGTATATCACTGTTTAAATAACTCTACTAATTGGCTGCTACAGAAAAGTATAATAAAAACACTGATTCTGAAATTTAACTACAAAATAATGAAATATTATGCTAATGTAATATCTAGTATTGATAGTTAAAACCTGAATTGTTTGTACGTGCAGAAACACAGCCAAGAGAATAGAGCATTACAGAAAACATATAAAATATTACATATACAATATAAAAATGTACTTAATGGGAAAATACTAAAAAAAAATTTTCCCCCATTTTTAGGTTTAATATCAAACTAACATAACAAATATAACAGCTACCCAGTATTTAAAAGCAAATTTAATCATATTTAGAAAAATAATTATATAGTGTTTTTTATCATTTTACTGAGTCTAGGAGGCACTTTTTATTTTAACATCTCTGAAATCATGATGTTTCTGATAACAGATGATCTCTTATAAACTAGAAGTTTTAGTGGCAGTACATAAAATGTTTTGCGAGCAAGTATCTTGAATTAGAATACAGTATTTGAAATTACTGAACTTTAAAGGGCTGTTCTGAGAAAAGACTACTTCAAACTGATGAGAATTAAAGCCATTTTCAATGAGACAGAAGTTCAGTCTGATTTTTAAGAGTTTACAGACCATTTCAAACTTTCAAATGACCTATTTTAATAGTGACCTATTTTAATAGTGACCTTTTAAAAATTTAAACACTGTAAATATTCTACAGAAGACTATAATGTCATCATCATTACATCAGATTTGTGACCCAAGTACTATCACACTAACTTCCACTTCTGTTCTTTGGTAGTTCTGGGATGCCACTTCCACACTTTCCTTTTATAATATATCCAAACATCTCTCTTTCAAAGCCCAGTTAAATTTCTAGGTTTAAATTTAAATGAAAACAGACCTCTCCCCTCTTCTCTCATTCCCTTAGAAGCAATGTATACCTATCATGCAGTGTTGCCACATGTTGTTCCTATTTTCATCCTTTTGGATCTACTTCTCAGTTGGTCTATGATAAATTTAAAGGATGGATCTCTGTCTTATACCTCTAAAACTCCCCCAGACATATACCAATGAACATAACCATTTTTTCTTGAGTAAATTTGCTGCATGATTTTAAAGTTCCTTTGTTAAGTAAGATTCCATGATAAACTTATAAACCCCCTACATTTAAACGCCACTATCATTTGATGATAAAAAGCAAAACACAAGAGCTCTTCAGGTGTGAAGGTTAGAAGTACTAAGGTGCAGAAAGTAAAATGTGAAGTTTAACAAATGAAGCAGCCTACCAACTTCCTTTCCCCTTTAAAGTAACTCTTCAATTCATCATTTTTTCTCTATAAACTATTAAATATGGATGTAAATTATCAGTAAGAATAGATTAAATAATCAGTTTGAAGTATATTTTAGAAAGAACATAAGTTTCTATTATACATATTTGAATCTTTGTTAGGAGTAAGAATCTCACCAAGAAACATGAGTCTCCCAAACACTTTATTTTTCTAATGCAAAAAAAGAACTTTATTAACTGATAGTTTGTTAGAATAAGGGCAATTTATCATTTCATGAGTAGAGAAGAAAACCTTTGGGATGTATAAGAGCTTCGGAATTAATTTACAAATTTATTTTAAAAGCTTTAAAAATAACTCATGAAACTGATTCAATTTTAATGGCTCCAACAAATAAAAAAGCCTATTTTTAACAGAATTTTAAACCAGATTTTCCCCTGAAACTTCTAAAATTACCTATGAGAATGGTTCAGATCCTTTTCAATGATCATGTATGCAAACTTAATAGCTGAAGTGCCATCAAATCCACATGTCATCCATTCATTCAAAGATATAATATTTTGTGTGCCATTAAAAAGAAATGTCGAATAAAGTTGTAAGACATCATTATAAGACACATACCAACTTCAGAGATGTTATATTGAGAAAATGTTTCTTAAACAGCTTATATGTACGACTCTCCTTAAAAATCCTTCTGATATTAAGTGGACAAGAAAACTGAGAATCAAATTCAAATGATTTTATTTCTCTCCAACCCACTTTAGTTCCATGGCTATTTCAAGAAATACAATGCTACTAGTATGGAAAGATTCAGAGGTAAGAGTGCCATCTACTGAACAACCTGAAAAGTTTTCGTCAGTCCTGATGATATTCCTCTAACACTCGCATATAAATTTATTATTTATTTTCAACAAAAGCATTTTGCCAAAAATTGATCTCTTATCAATAATCTAACTCGACTTCCCAGAGACTTATAAAATTCTTCAGCAAATCCAACCTTACCATCCAAAAAGCCAAATCTGATTATTTGCACTAGTAGTTTGTACCTCTAAAATCATTCAATATATACTTAATTTCTATTTAATCACTAGTTTTCTTTTGTATTAAATGTATTTTAAGGAATATAATAATAGTTCACAATTCTCATTCCTTTACATGCTAAAACAATTTTACTTTACTAGAATTTGCTTTTCAGGTTTTCAGAGTTTGAAAGGAAAATTAACCTTCAAACTCTGCAACAAATGAACAGTATTATATTGACATAATTGGCAACATTAAATGATACTTCAGTCAAGAATGACATAAAATTTGGATATTAAATATTTTTTTCCAAATCAGTTAAAATGAGCAGAGGGGAGTGGGGAAAAGAGAAGGAAAGAGGAAGAAAAGAGAATGAGGGAAGAAAAAAACCAGGTCACTGCTAAACACCAAGTCCAAATGTAGAAAAATGGAAAACTCCAAAGCTGAAGAAGAATAAGTGAGAGTTTAAGATTAGAGAATTACTGAGCATCCCCATCCACTGGCCCCTTGCTATATGGATTAGGCCCCATCCTCAGAGTAAACTAAACATATTTTAGAAAGATGTTAATTAGGTTCTGGTTTTTAAAGCCTTCACTTTAATGAAATGCTGTATTTCACAAAATAATTCCAGGGATATTAACACTCATTACAACTGCTGAATGAGCCAATGCAGTGTATTTTAAAAGCTAGTACATATTTGTCATATGCGATCTTGGCACAGTGGTTAGCATACTTTTCCTTTTGACTTTTATCAAAGGGAAAGCAAAAGATGATTCCTAGCAGTATCTAGCAATAAAAAAAAAAAAAATCACTAGATTTTTATTGGAAAATATATACAACTGTACAACGGAAATGGCTGGAAAACAAGTTTCATGAACTACCAACTTAACAAAAACGTTTCATTTCATTACATAGTTGCTTGAACATTACAAATCTTATACTGTCATTAACGTAAAGTATGCCATCACTGCTACTAAGACATATATACCTCAGAACTATCCACCATCAAAGTCAAGATAAAGTGAAGAACTAACTAAAGAAAAATAAGCAAAATGAATTGGAGCACCTAAACTAGAACTAGTAACAAAAAAAATTGGTTTTTTACCATAACCGGAGGTGTAATTAGGGCCCCGACGACCTCTGCCTCTTCCACTATAAGACCTAGAACCTTGTACAGAAGAGACGGTACTTTCATCAGTGGCATATCCTTTCTCTTTTTCAGGCCCTCTGGTGGAAGAAGGTCTGAAACCCATACCAATCTGTCGTAGCTGTTCATCAATCTGTAGGCGTTCCATTCTTAGTTGTTCTACTTCCTGCATCAAAACAATAAAGGGCAAATCTTATTTGCGACTTTGTTTCCTTAAAACCTAAAGCTAAAGCTATACTCCCTACCAATAAAGCAGCTGTGATCTTGGGCATTTGGTCAAGTACAACTGTACTCCTAATAAATACAACCTGCAAAGTCACTTGCTGATTCAGGTCACCAATCATTTACTGATGCCTTAGCATGTGTATGCCAACCATGGTAAGTACAACAGGTATACAATGTAAAAAAAGACAAAGGACTCTCCTCCTTCAGGGGGATTCTGAACAGAGAAGTGTTAAAAATAACCCATTTATTAAATAGCTAGTAAGTATCCCATGTTACCATATTTAGCTTTGAAGGAGTTAAGTCTGTTAAATGAGGTTCAGTTACCAATCTGTGAGAGGTACCATTAATAGCCTACTTTCCTATCAAAATAATGATACCTGAGTTGTGATCTACGTAAACTAGTAGACTAGGCCGTTCAGTAATTGAGGTCATCACAGGATGTGAAGGTAAGGTCTCTAAACAAAGCTCTTGGCTTTATAAATGTTAGAATACTTAGTAGAGTACTGGAAGATAAAACATGGGCTTAGAATGCCAGACTAAATTAGAAAAAGATAAAGTTTTAAAAGAAAGGAGTCAGATTATCAGAGGTGCTTTCAAAATACTGAAAGAACAGCAATGATGAGTGAATAAAAGGAAAACATACTACACAGCAGCTGAGGAAGTCACTATAAACAAGAAAAACACAACAGGAATAAAAGGGGAATAGTGGAAATGACAAATGCAACATTTAATAATTTACAGGGCATTTCTTTTCTAAAACTCTTGCTCTTTATCAACTCAGGCTACATTAGAAATAACAATTAACAATTATAAAAAATGATGTCTATGAGGATAGTGCATCTGTTTCAGATAATACCAGTTACAAAGAAAGCCTGTCTACACTCTTGGTATGTGACTTTCTTACATTCAAAACATCAAAGTAAAAACAAAATAGTTCTAGTATAGAACATGTAGATACATAAGTGACAACGGTCAAATAATAGGAACACAAGAGTAACCTTTTCTTGAGAAAGGAAAGAAATGTAAAAAGTTCAAAGGGAAAGAGGAACAATGTACATGAGGCAAATCACTTTATATGGCAAAGGAGCATTTAATTCTAAATCCTCTTTAAAAAGACAATGCATATCTAAACCTAAATTAAAATTACAAGATTTGAAATTTACTACAAGCAAATATCAAATTAACTTAAACTTAAGTTTAATATGTAGGGAGTAACAACGATATAAATGTCAACAGCATACAAACCTTTAGATAAGCAATATGGTACTCTAAAAGGACTTGCACATTTCCGATGCTTTCTTTAGTGCCAACAAATACAAATGGAACCATCCCCTGTAAGAAAACACAATATCCTTAAGCATTGAATATTTTAACAAAGTTCTAGCCTAAATCTGACATACCCATATAAAATTTTGAAAACTTTTCTGAAACACACAGCAATTTACGTTTAACTTCAATGTTGAAATATGCTGCTAAAAATTAAATATAATTTGAAATACTGAGATTTTCTATAATTTGTCTGATTTGCACTACAGCTTAGTATTTAAGAAATTACTTTTTAAGTATCATTTTATATCAGGCTTTTAAATTTCTAATTCAATCTAATTTTTTAAGTATATAAACCAACTCTTAAAAGAATTTTTTCTTCAAGCTGGCATGAATTTAGACTACATGTATCATACCACTTCAGCAGTAATAGGTTATCCTTATAATGTGCTCAGATAACAAAACCTATTTGTTTTGGAGGGAATATATCTCACCATTAACATAAGTATCACCTACAGAGTATAAATATTTACACAAACCAAAGGAATTGTAAGGGCATACACTTAGTTACAGGTATTAAAACAAGTCAAAGTAATGATTAATCCTGACCTGGTTTACTTTGCTGACTTTCGAAAGTGTAAGGTTTAAAAAAAAAAAAAAAAAGTGGTGAAGGTAATTAGATTAACTAATTGATGGGTTTTTTCCTTTAAAAAATACACTTCCAGCTTACTATCAACTAAGGGTAAAGCCTAAATAAATAAATGGACCCAAATGGTTTCAGTGTCTCTTCCTTTTCTTGATTTCACAGAACAGTTATGGAACTAAGTAGAGCTTAAGAGCTTTTGATTCTGTGTAAGAAACTACTCTGACATTTTTAAGATATGGGAAGTGAAAAGTAGAAAGGAACACACCAGGGCAGGTGTTAAGGATGCAGTACAAAGCACAGCTATCATGGAGCTTACAGAAAGCTGTAGTGACTTTTAAGAAGTAATTACAACTATGAAAACAAAAACAAGGGAATCTTCTGTAGGCTTACAAGTGAGGAAGTCTTGACCCTGTCTTCAGGAATTCATTGGCAAATAGGAGAGGATGCAAAGTAAATAAAAGTCAGAGGAGGGGGAGAAAAAAGATCTAAAAAACTTTAAGCACAAACTATATTTCTGGGACTACATTACACTAAATCCCTATATTTTTAGAAGTTCCAATTTTATACTTGATCAAACAATTTGCCCAAAGTCATAAAATTAGCCAGCCAATTTCATACCCAGTTACCTAGTTCCAAATAACATCCACTTGCTAACTTCCAGAATTTATGTTAAGGAATAAGGATACATATTTCTTATTCCTGCTCTAAAGGCCATCACAATCTCGCGAAAGATACTAACCATTCTTGTAAAATCCCACTGTATAGCCAATAGTGATATGCTAGAATGTGAATTATGCCACCCTCGATGTGGAAACTTAGGGGAAATCGTAAGAACATTATTAGTGTTATTGAAAGGGGATGTTAAAAACAAAATAGGATTTTACCAAATACATAAAGGAGAATCATTCTAGACAGATGATCTGTAAGGATTAAGAGAAATACAATCCTTGACCCTGAACTGAAATTGTTATGATCAATGTTTACTGCCAAAGGAGAAGTAAAAAGATGCATAATTTAGTGACTATTATAAGCTGCAATAAAAAATTTTAAAGAATAAACTATTACTGAGTATATGAATTCATTTGTAACAGATATTTCAGTTAAATTCCTAATTTTTAAAACTTGTTAAAAACTGATTACTTATATTTATATAGATGGCATTGAGACAACCAATCAGCACTCAGAAAAAATAAACCTTGTTCCTGATACATTACACCAAAAGAATTCCAATTTGCACTAGAATTTAGCATTTAAATGTGCTAGAAATTTAAGAAATTACTTTTTAAATTATCAGTTTGTATCAGGTTTTCTAATTTAATGAGTGAAAAATTTATGGACAGATGTACAGACGAAAGGAATGAAGGCCTGGAGAAGAAAATATATATGAATTTCTAAATGATCTATGAATAGGAAAAAGACCCTGCCAAGCATGACACAAAATTTACAAATCACATCATAAAGTATAAGCCTAAAGAAACTAAACAAAATAAAAAATTATGTCTACACAGGAAAAATGGAAAAAAAAAAACAGAACATGGAAAGACTAACTTCCTTATAATGCAAAAAGTTCTTAGAACTCAGTAGAATAAAAAAATATGCAAAGAACCTCTTCACAGAAAAAGGTCTTCTAAGCATATGGAAAGATAACATGTACACCTTATGGAATGGCACAAATTAAATTTGATAAAACTCAATATTGGACAATACGGGGAAAATAGACATTTTCTATACTGGAGGAGGAAATGTGTGGGAACATTTAACAAGATCTAAATATTTAAATACCATATACTCTCTGAGCTAACAAATCCATTTCCAGGAATTTATTCTCCAGTCACAAGGGATGTTTGTCGCAATAATGTTTTTAATAGCAAAACAGACATGAAAAGGCAATTGACAATAGACAAAAATCTGAAGGCATGATGGAGAAAGGAGAGACATGGAAAAGATTATTGATACACATTTGGTTTTCACACTATATGAGGGGGGACCCCAAACAAACCAGAATTTATAAAACATTGTGTGTTTATTCTTACATGCTTCAACTTCAGTTACCTTCAAACACTCCTTTTGATTGTATATACCTATCGAGACATTTTTTCCACTGCTCAAAACAGTTTTTGAACTCACTAATTTTGATGCCTTTTAGTGCTTCTGCCATTTTTGTTTCGCCTATTCCACATTGCGAAAATGTTTCCCTTTGAGGACTTTTGTCATCAGGGGGAAACAAAGAAAAGTAATTCAGGGTGAGACCAGGTGAATAGGGAGAGTGGGGCACAGGGGTTATGCTGTTTTTGGTCAAAAACTGCCGAACACCCAGCACTGTGGGTAGAGGCACTCATAAATCACCCATCACAAAAATGGGCACTGAATAAGTCTTCAAACAAAAAAATTCACTGAGGCCAAATGCAGCCTCTCACAACAATGCCAACTGGAACACTGACACAGATTGATTCCTAGAACACTCACCTAGCAAGGGAAGCCTGTACTACAAAGGGCCCCCACACCAAAAGATAATTCCGGTTTTCTTGGGGTCCCCCTCCTTGTACCCTTCTGTGCTCTTCTAATTTCTAAATATATTTCTTTTACAATTACAAACTCTAATCTTAGATATGTTAATTAAGTGATTTAAAATATCAGATGCCTACTCTATATAATTCACTGAGCAAGGGAAAAATGAAGAAAATGAGAGTTCAGATATGGTTTCTTGACTTCAAGTAGTTCATTACCTGGCCTGAAGATGTAAATAAGATTAACCAAAAAATATGTTAAGGCCAAAAGAAAAATCATTAAATACCCAATTATACTGACAATAATTACTATAAATACAGGTGGGAAAGGCCATCTCAGGCCAGAGGTGAGTCAAAAAAAGACTTCAGAGACAGCAAGTTATAAACAGTATCCAGAGGATTTAGGTAGCTTCAACTGTGAAATGGTGGCATGAAATAAGCCAATACTAATCTTCAGATTTAACATGCAGTGTCCCAAAAACTGAAAAATTTTTTATACTATTATGGATTTCCAACTTATTTTTAAAATATCAGCAGATACAGCAACATAATGCAGTTCTACATGTCAACCAGATAAAAGCTGAGCAGCATGTTTCTTTTAAAGAAGGCACTGGGATGTTACATCCCTGTCTTGTACATCCCAACCTGCTTAATCATTTACATAATCTGCTTGGTTTCTGTAAGCATTTAAATTTAACCCTAGTACAGAAACAGTAGTAACAATGACCAAAATTACAAACACTGAAAAGTGTAAATTTTTACTTATAAAGGAGGAGCTAGAAAAATTCACTTGCAGCGAGACAACAAATAATAGAAAGCAATTGGAAAAGATCAAGCTAAGGGAAGATCAGATGTTACTATTAAGCTAAGGAATTTACACTAGAGTCTTTTCGTAGCCCTTACCAGTGAACATCTTGATATTCAGATCAATTTAAAATAGTGGTTGTATACCTATGAATCTCCATTATTTTATACATTAAGTATGAAAAGGGAAAGTGCCAATTATAATAGTATGAAACCATTAATTTTATTCCTTATGTCAAGGCTTGTAAAGTCATGAAAAATAGTGGGAAGCAGAGGAATGTTTACTTAAGAATACATATAAGTTTCTAGGGATATACAGCAATTTTGGACACAGTGGAAGATGAAGTCAACCTGAGCCACTGAGTACTCATTTGTACAGTACTAAGTCAATTGTTTTTCTTCATTCATTTTAAAGGTGTATTTACCTCCATATTCTAACTAGTTAAAATGAAAAATTAGAAGTAACTATCTTTGACTGGCAGTTCCAAAACATCCTTGATGTGAGGTCATTTATCTAGGCTAGACAGACATCTACAGTTTTCTCTATCTTGTTTTTGAGACGGACTATTCAACGGGCTAAAAAAACTCCATAATCTACTGTGCAAAACTGAGGAAGATGTGAGTATACTGCTGGAAGATAATTTTGGAGGAAAATCCCTGCCTTATATTCAGACATATAAAGTTTAGGTCAACGATACAGCATTCACTACTGGAGCCACAAAGGAAAGAGATCTTGAAACTGATGTCTGAAGAGTGAAGGAACAGCACGGTGGACAAAATTATCAACATGTGTGAATAACCAAAAAGAGATTTCATAAGTTGGTACCAAAATAGCAACATAGGAGCTTAAAGATTTCAATTAATAAATGGTCAATGCTTTCAGATTCTCTAAAAATGGCAAGTTATTTATCAAGAATTCCTTTATAAAAGACTGCTTTATTGAGTATCAAATTGAACAGCTTTACATTCTAAGTACAAAAAGAACTGGTAAAATTATCAAACTGAAACCTTTAGTCAAAACAATTGGCTAAGTACTGAGAAACCAAACAAGACCCCAAGGCCCACAATTAAAAGATGACTTGTTTTCTAAGTATGCAAAGAAATATTGTAAGGTACAGAATTTTATTTTTTTAGTTTTACTTTCACTTTTTTTTTTGAGAGAGAGAGGGGAATTAAGGGAGGGAGGGAAAGAAACATCTATGTGAGAAATGTTGATCAGCTGACTTTCGTACATACCCTGACCAGGGACCAAACCCGCAATCTAGGCACTGTGTCCTGGCCAGGAAGTGAGCCCTTCACCTTTAGGTTTGCAGGGTGTTCCAACCATCTGAGCCACACAGGTCAGGGCAGGAACAGAATTTATATTTTTTTAAGTCCACTGCATCAGAGTGTAAATAGCTTACTAGATATAACTTTCTAAGTAAGTCACTAAGATATAATTTCATAAAACAATTTCCAATATATAAAATAATATTAAGTCAAGCCAAGAAAAAATATGGAAAAAAAAAACAGGCCAATTACATTATATTTTAAATACTTACATCTTCTCTAGGTAGTTTATTTTCATTGTCTCCTTCAATTCTCACCCGAACCACACCAGACTTGTCCACTATTTCTTGAATAACTTTGCCATTTTTTCCAATTACTTTTCCTTTAATAAGAGAAAACAAATATGATCGTAAGTTAAAAACCAGTAATTCTTTTGGCAGCTGTCCAAATCATTTATGACTTGCTATTAAGTTATAAAAAACAAGCAATGTTCTATCTTTATACTCTCAATTAACTCACCCCTAATGACTATTAAGAAATTTTATCATTGGCTAAAACCTCCCTCTCTTCAGTATACTTAAGGATATTATCAACTGGATGGACAATGCTACTCACAGGGAAATTATTTTCAAAATTTAAACATTTTTTAAGATGTTCTACAACATTTTTATATTTTTAAAATATCAGGTCCAGCTCATTTCAAAAGCTTGTATACATAAACAAAGGCAAAAACAAAACTTTATTTTGGCATTAAACATATCAATGTGTTTATTATTCATTATATATAATTATTCAAACAATTAACAAGTTCAATCCTGATTTTATTTTCAAGTTTCTATTCGTTCAAAAGATACCTGTGACTTGAAGATACTTTTAAAATAATCTCTTCACAGAAATTAATGTTCACATTTAAGAAGTATAACATTTTATACCAATGTTTTTAAAGTACCTCACAGCTATACAACTACATACAAAATGTATATGGTATGCTCTCTTCCTAATATAGAATATTATAAAAATGACATAAAAATCCAAATTATCAACCTTCTCCACACCTAACCTCTAAGCCTGTCAAACAGCAGTTACTGAGTATCCAATAATTAAAGGACAACCTAAAAGTGAAGCAGGAAGACTTCTCTTCCCCTTAGAAACTTATTGGTTACAACAAACATTCACATAACAAACCAATACTGGATAATTTACCTGGTAAGAGAATATTCAGGTAACTTTATTATATGAAATGATGTATTCCTTAAAAAGTTAACAGCAACACCATATTTGTTATTAAGCCCAAATCCCCAATAATTTTTTTTTTTTTTACTAAATCAGCACCCTATTTCTACAATAAATTAATTTGGGTTGAAAGGGGTTAAAATGAAGTATGGAAGTTTTTCCTATTGATGCTTGAGAGGACAGTTTCCATTAAAGAATGAATAAGGTAACAATGACAACAGTAAGCTGGTCAATACAGCAAAGACACTTAGAAGATTTTCTATCCCTAGTCTCAAACCTCCTTCTCCATTAATAACCCTAAATTTATAAACAGCAATTAACAGGTAAAAAGATAAACAAAGTAGGTCAGGGAATTCACATGTCTTCTCTGAGCAGCCCTAGAAAGCAGCATATAAAAGCAACCTTCATTGTTAACACAGTGAAGCTCAAGCAGCAACTCCATCCTCGACCCTGCTAAAAATAAGCAAATATCCTTGGAAATAACAAAGATCAGGTTGATATATCATAACCCCACCCCACCCCAATCTTTGCCCCTTCCTTCTTGTGAACTATACCAGTGGTGAGTGAACATCCATCACCCTTCTGGGGTCCATGGCAAGGACCTACCTGCAAGTTTTATATAGTCCCACCAGAGACCGTCAAAATGTTAACTGATCATTTCCATAGTTTAAATTCCATAGCATACTGATAAACTGAAGCAGACCTGTAGTATAAATTGAGCATTGAGCAAAAATGCTGAAGGGATAGAGTAGAGAAGTGATTAAGAAAAGCTTCTAGGAGATGAAAAATTTCTATTCATTTTCAAATCAATGTTCACACAGTATTTTTTCTTTTGATATGGGAGGGGTGGGAATGGTTAAGTTCTAGAACTCTTAGAACCTGAATGTGTAAAGAAATCCTCTCTTCAACTTACCCACCAAGTAGTCCTCATTCCCTTTTACTCCTCAGTCCTTTTTCTCTTTCACTTGGACTAAAAATGTATTTTTAATTTTTAAAACATATTTTCAAAAGACTGCTTCACCCATAAAACATTTTGGAGGGAAATGTAGTACTATTATATACAATAACCAATTGAAATCTTTGTATTTCTTCTGAAAATTTCACCAATGTATAATAGTTGCTGCTAATATAGATCTCCTAAAGAGTACACAAATAACCCAAATCAAAGCCAACCAAGACAGGAAAAAAGAGACACAGTCATGGACATCACTGCATAAAATAAATGAATAAAGAATCAGAGAACTACAAATATATCCAATTTCCTAAATTCTAAAATATCTGGACTTTTTACTCAAAATTAACACTGCCACAAACTCTCTAAGATCAAAGCTATCTCCTCTAGAATTACTGAGTTGGAAAGAACTCTGATTCTCTAGTACATACCTCCAAATCATTTTTCCAAGTGAAGAAACCTAAGTTAAATTATGTTTTGTGAAGCAGCAAACCAATGTTAGTACTGATGTCAATAACTGAATATAATTTAAACAAAAAAAGGGATCATTTTCAAAAGCAGCTTTCTTGTCTAAGGTTATTTCATTTGAGAATAAACGTGATTAACATTTTGCATCATGATGTTTATTAAAATTTGTCTATAGTGAGCAGTGATTTCCACGACAAATGAAGTAGAGCTTACTTATTTGGCAGTATGTCGTAACTACCCAAATGTCTGGGCAAAATTGAAAAGCTTTTAACATAATAACTGAGTACAAAGAAACTATCCAAATTCTTAGGTTGTCGACTACTGAATCAGGATATATTTAGTTATGGGATAGAAAAACATCTTTTTATAGTCTAAATTTTCTTTTTCTTTTGTTGAATTTTCTCTTGGTTTACAGAGTTTGACAAATACTAAGAGCAAAGAAATCATTTCCTAAAGGCAGAACAGGCCTAATTATAAATAGAGCCTAATTATTTCAATAAGGTAAAAAAAACTGATGATACAACAGGTGACAAAAATTCATCTCTACCAGCAAATTTCACTACTCTATGGTGACATGTATTTTTATATTAAACTTCCAGAATAATCACTGCATATTTAACATGTGACAAAAGCTTTCCCATTTGTCCCAAAATGCATTTAAAAGGTGAGACAGCATGGATACAGGGGGTATCAATAACAACTCACTCCAAGTTATAATGATCGTTTAACTATAGCTTCAAAATTTGTCACAAGTTATAACTCATAGGTACAATAGTTTTCATGAATGGTATCAAAAACTTAACAGCAAAACCTCCCATCATATCATCCTCTTCCTCCTCCTCCTCCTCTCCTGCCCATGTACATACTACCTTACTCTATGCCTTTGCAAAAACCAATCATTATTTATTCAGATTCTACTGTGTGTTATTATTTATTACCTATTTTTTGTTCACTCTTCTTCTGCACTAAACAATTATTATGACAACCTTCTCAAAAAGTAGGCAATTTTGATATGAGTAATAAAAAATGATATTAACATTAAGTGAACGAGAATAGTAAGAAAAGAGCCAAAGGCATAAATTGGCTTAAGAAAAACTGCAATGGCAAACTGTTATAAAAATCATGGGTCTTATTACTCGGTTACCCTCTACAGAAGACATCTTTACTTCTTAATATGACAAGATACAAGTCACATACAACATTATTACTGAAAAAATAAAAACTAGTATTATTATCAAAATACTTAAAGTAAAATACAGACAAGACTAATTTTCAAATTAAGTCACTGTATGTAATTAAAAAACATTTAGCTTATTTAACATGTAGTAAAAGTACCTACCAACAAGATTCCTAGGAACCTGAATAAAATCCTCCACAAATTCCAAGAAACCTCTAGCCTTTTTTACAGCATCAGCACTCTAGGGGTGGCAGGAGAGAAACATACATGAAATAAACCTTGAATAAACCGCACAATCCAGAACAAAAATATGAGAAATGAGAAAAATCTAAATCAGTACATTCTATCAACAAGCGCAGCCCACTAGAGTTTCAGGTCAAGGAATTGATGAAGTGCTTTTTTAAAAAAGTAACCATTAAAAGGCAAGGAAAAAAGTATTATTAGAGAAAAAACATGTTAGATAACTCTAAGGTCCTCTTTTAAGCTTCTGAGAATAATTAGCAAGAGTTTAACTTATGTTAGCCAAATTTAAATCCAGTCCTAAATATATGTGTTAAGTCCATTCTCCTATGTTGAATATCTCCAGGTGAATATTAAAAACAAATTGTTCATACTGTCTATACTGAATGTAATTTTTTTCATTCTCAAAATAAATGATTTTAAAAAGCTGATTTTACAGAGGTGCATTAGAAAAAGTACCTATCATGAAGACCATTAAAATTCCTAATTTCTAACAGATGTAATTTTAGAAGACTGAAAGATTCAGGGGCAAGGGGTTCCCTGGAGGGAATTCACAGTTCTCAATAACATTTTACTTCCACTTTTACTGTTTATTCTTTAGTAACCATAGATCAAGTGTATCATGTACTCATATATACCGCGTACAATAAAAATTCTGAAGCATATTCAATCCTAATAAATTATAAGGTAAGCAGTATCATACTTCTCATTTTATGAGAAAAATTATGCAGGGAGATTAAGCACCTTTCACTAAGACCACCCAAAGTGGCACACACAGAACTCCAATTCAAGCCGTATGACTCCAGAGCCTTTCATCTTCATTTTGTTTTACTGCCCACTTCTAAAGGTTTCAGAAACAAAAATCAGGCCTTTAGTCAAATTTGACTCAAGCTTTCATTAAGAGCTAGATATGAAAAGTCAAAACTTGAAATTATCACCCAAAACCACATGTTATCCATTTATTCTAATGCGAAGGTTGGTCTCAATGAAAAATTTGAATTCTTTCTCATATTATTTTGTCAAAATTTCACAATTGCCAGTGACAAAATATTATCTAAATTCAAGTTCTACCAAAGCTGTTCTGTGTTATTTACAACTACCAGTGCCTGACACACACAGTAAGCATGTAAAAAATATGAGTAAATTATTTGTACAGTATCAATACATAAAACTGAGTTAAACCCAGAAGTGGCTGGTTAAGAAACTTCTGAAAATAATATACATTAAGTACTCAAAAATCTTCCACTGCTCCATATATTACAATAATCGTCTTCAATCCACATACATATATGTATAATGATTACTAGGATGACTGATTTTTAAAGTGTTTTCACGGGGAAACTGAAATTCCAAAAATTATGATCAATCGCTAACATTACAGCAAAGTTATTATAGGTTAAGGACAGAAAACAGCTTACCTCTCCATAGATTCTAAATGTTCCAGTATCTTCATCTAGCTCAATAGCTGTAACTCCAGGAACCTTCCTAGCTTGCTGTATGTTACTACCATGTGTTCCTATTGCCAGGCCCATCAAATCTTCTCTCACAACAAATTCCTCATGAAAAGCTGCTGCAAGTTGTTTTGTGCACTAGTGAAAGAGGTAAATTAAAATTTATTATAAAAAATCAAAAACAAAAATGGTTTTTGGTATACCCATGGTTCACAGCATTATTCACAAGAGTCAAGAAGTGGAAGCAACCCAAATTTACAGACTGATGAATGAACAAAATGTGATATATTCATACAATGAAAAATTATTCACATGCTACCAATGTGGATAAACATTGAAGACATTATGTTTGGTGAAGTAAGCCAGTCACAGAAAGACTAATGCTGTTATGATTCTAATTAATAGAAACGGAAAGTAGAATGGAAATTACTTGGGGCTAATGTAGAGGGGAAAGAGAAACTGTCTAATGAGTAGAGTTTCAGTTTTGCAAGATGAAAAAGTTGTAGACTGATCAACAATCTGAAATACTTAACACTACTGAACTGCACTTACACAAATGGTTAAGATAGTAAACCTTATTTTAATTTACAACAATTTAAAGGAATGAAGAAAACTCATTTAGGGTCATGTAACAGATGAGTCTATTTAGCCATGGTCACAGAAAAGAGTAACTGTAAAACAATTTTCCAGAATAACTGATACAGGCAGTTCTCCAATTCAGATGATTCATTTTTCAAAACTCATTCACATAGTCCATTTGTAACTTTAAATTAATAAGGATTATTTGGAAAGCTGTCTTAAAAATAAACATACCTCAATTTCTCTATGAAAGTGTGTATCTGCATGCATGTTTGCAGGAAGATGGGAGGAACAAGTCTCCCAGTGACAATAGGAGAAAACAGGATTACTTTAGGACAGGATAGAAAAACGGTAAGTTCTTTTTAAAAACTACATGCTAGGTGTCCTACTATTCCCTTACACAAGAGCTGCTGTGATAATCTATTTACTAATGGAAGTGTGTTGTGACTGACAGGGTACAGGGAAGTTAAAAAGAAAAAAAAGATTAAGGCACAGGAAAGTTAAAAAAAAAGGGGGGGAGGTGGTTAAGAAGAAGGGAAAGAAGAATTAGCAATACGGTTTACTTGATATCCCTAGTAAGTTTCTAAGCAATTTGGCACCTGTCATCTAAGCCCTAACTAAAAAACAACAACAAAAAATACCTCAAAAGGCATTGAGCAAATAAGGCTATGTTTGAGTAAAGTAATAGGGAAAAAAAGCAATTCTTCTAACAGACACAAGGACTCCAGGTGTTAGCCACAAAATAGGTACTAAGTTGCCTTACATACCAGTCAAGTAGTTTGAGCAAAGGAACTTGAATAAACCTACTTACTTCTAAATGCTTAGTCGCCTCTTCATTTCTGGACATAAGCATCAACTTCGTACGAATACTTCGCAAATGCATGTCACTTAAAATATTTACTCTCTTCACAGTTGCTTCACTGGCAGACTATAAACAAACAAGTTAATCACTCAAAAACTTAAATCACTTTTCAAGATAATACAAACAGGACCTTCAAAATAAAGTCTTCCGTGATTCTCATCAACTACACATCTCACCTAACATACCTCCCTCTACCCACAAGTAACATTAACTTTCCTTTCTGAATTCCCATATTATTTAATTCTGCTATTCACATTATGATGGGGGTGGGAAGAATCCAACACTCCACACATTAAGAATTTTACCATTTTGAGAATGCCGTATTAAATTTTTTTTTTCTCACTTCAGGAGTTAAAACTGAGTATTTTTTAACTACCAAAAATTTTTTCTCCCACACTGTAAATTCACTAAACACCAAGTTGGCTTTTATTTTTTAAATATTTAATTACAAATCTGTGCATTAACTACCTAAAATATGGAGTTATCTTACCAATATCATTAGTTGTGTGGTTTCTGGATGGTAAAAAATTCTGCATGCTCCTACTGCTTTCTTAAAATCTTTATGTGCATTTTCATTAGCACACCTAGGGAAAAATTAATTCATGTGTAAGACCTAAATAACAGATTAAACTTAGAGGGCAACTGTAATATAAACTCCACTATTTCATTTTCACACCACCCATTAAAACTTGTTTGTAAAAAAAAATTTCTAACAGAAGTTTTTGATTGGGTGTTTGGGAAAAAAAGATTTTTGTAGCACTTAAAATTCCTCTTAATTCACAAAACAATTAAATAGTAAACAAAATTACTCACGCCTCTCTCAAATCTTCAGGAACATCCACTGTGCATTTAAAGAAGGTATTTTTTTTGACAGTTTTATTTTGATTGACAGGCCGAAGTCGTTCGAATGTGACTATTTCATTGTAAGTGGCATCACAAGCAGCATATTCAATGACATAAAACTAAAAGACATCAAAATACTTTAAAAATCCCATCTGAACAAAAACGATGAGCTTTAAATGAAGTTTTAATTACCTTCTCAGCTTAAATAGCAGACCCTCCCCCTTGTGGCACAAATACTAAGCACAGCTTAGTTACATCAATCTGATTTGCCTAAAGTAGATTATAGGTTTTTATAAGCACGAACCCTGGTAGGCCTCACATGCTCAGAGTGTATCTCTGGAGAGCAGCTTTGGTATTTGCAAATTCAGAACACAAACAGAAATTAATGGTGATGAATTTTTGAAATGTGTGATGAACTATTTCTAAGGCACACTTTTAGAAATAAAACAAGGTTGGAATAACATTTACAGAAACCAAGAATTGAGGCATTTCCTTGGAAACTAGTCACAAACCAAGTGTTAATATCACTCACTTCTCCTTTCATCATTCGAACTTTAGCCAACCACCATCCACAAGGTTCTTGGTCATTTGCTCTTGAATATACCTGAGAAAGGAGGAAAAAAATGTCCTCAACCATTCATCCTGAAAGATTTCAACATTGTAATAATAACTTTTTATAAATACCAAGTCCCATTAAACTTAAGAATCAAAAACATTACTGTATTGAAATTGGTGTACTAAACGTAGTTTAATAAAAGAGTGATATAAGCCTAAATTTTACTACCGAAAAATTAACAACCTTTTTGGGCAATTTGGCTCCTAAAAAATCAAATTCAAATTCATGAGGGTTCACGAAACAAGTATTAAAGAAATGCTTCTTACAAGGCAGTTCTACACAGTGTAAAACATAGGTCTTTCCGTTTCTGGTAACACTGCTCATATTCAAACTTTGATGGTTCAAGTTATCAGAAGGATAAGGTAGAACTTATTAGAGATGTATTTAAATCTGATCAGTATTTCTAAGACATTCAAATCAAGAACTGTTTTCAGAAAGTGATGTCAGATTCTTCAAGGATATATATCACATTTATAGATCTCAAGGAACCTAGATCAAATGTACTAAAAGTTTAGCTTTACAAAACAATTACACACATCAGTACATCTATCAGAGTACACAAGTATCTTATAAAGCCTATCTAAAAGTATATCCTATATGCTTTGTATCTGCAATTATCAGGTATTTTTTAACATTATACATTAGAAAAGTTTCCATTAGGGATTAGTTATTTCTTATGATACAGCAGCATTTTAAATGTATTTTCAGCCCTGGCTGGTATGGCTCAGGGGGCTGAGCGCCAGCCTGAGAATCAAAGTGTCATGGGTTTCATTCCCTCAGGGCACATGCCTGGATTGTGGGCCGGGTTCCCAGGTGGGGGCGCGCGAGAGGCAACCACACATTGATGTTTCTCTCCCTCTCTTCTCTAAAAATAAATAAATGTATCTTTAAAAAATAAATACATGGAAAACTGGGAGGTTGGGGGCAGGTCTGAGAAGAAATGACTAAGAAAGTCACACCTACAGGTGGCCAGAGAAATCTATCAACCCATGTTAACAGCTGTCTGTGAGATAAATGCAAACTATTAGGCATATAGTTTTGAAAAGTTTAAAGTTTCTAACAAGGTGATCTAAGAGTCATTTTTGGAAGGGTGGAATACTGAAACTGTAAATAAGCCAAACCTCATGATCATCTTTACTGTACAACATGATCAGAAAAAAAGCTATAAAAAAAAAGATAGGTCTTTATACCAATTATGCTCCAATGGACTCAATTTTAGCTTCTGCATTTTTCTTTTTTTTTTTTTTTTAATTTTATTTTTAGAAAGGGGGAAGGAAGGGAGAGTGGGAGAGAAACATGAATGTGTGGTTGCCTCTCACACACCCCCTACTGGGGACCTGGCCCACAACCCAGAAATGTGCCCTGACTGGGAATTGAACCAGTGACCCTTTGGTTCACAGGCCAGCACTCAATCCATGGAGACACACCAGCGAAGGCAGCTGTTCCATTTCTTTTATTAGCAAATCTAACTATTTAGACTTTTATCCTTTCTCACAGGTTTTCAAAAAAAAAAAAAACCCACAAATTTTTAAAAAATAGAATAAAAATTACTCTATCTTGCAATTAGTATATGAATCCAGTGGGCTCTTTTATAAATATAAGGTGGAATCTAGTGATTACATTTTTCCTGTATCTTGAAACACTGCTATTTCACCATTTCATCATCATTCAATTATTTCCAACTATGCTTTTTAAAAATCTAAAAGAAAACAGAAGAATAATGGTATTACCTGGAAGAATACAACAGTGAAATATATCATTACTACTGTTTCATCCTCTAGTTTATTACCTAGTCCTTCAAGGAAATATAAAAAAGACTGGAAATATCATTTTTGTCTGCTTTTGGCTAATAACAGTTAAGAATTCAAAATTTTCATTTTCTGAATTACAAAGAGAAGAAAATTTAGACAGGAAGGACTTTCAAAATTAGAGGAATCAGACTGGTGCAAAGAGACAACAGCACTCTATAGAATCTAATGATCAATGTATAATTTTATCTTATAAGCAGAATTCTCAGACTATGGAATCTTTCGATGATGACATCCTAGCTCAATCTCTCCAAATACATTTCTAAGAAGAAAAAGAAAATTTAGTATTCTCACCCAGTTAATTATTCAACTGGGATTTCATATACAAAATCCTCCAACAAGCATCTGGACCATTCTGTTTTTCTACAAGAACACATAACAGTATTGTTTCATCTTTTATGTTTGCACACCAAAATGTACTTGATTCAGTTAACAAGTGGCCAAATGCCAAAGGGAGATATGTATACAAAATGACTAGAAAGAAACAGCTGATGAAGAAATGCAAAAAATTCAGTGGATTAGTCAATCCAATCAGTTAAATATGAAAATAGTACAATTTTTATAAATTGTAACTATAGTACAAAGATGACTATGCTTTGTTCAGTAAAATTAGAAGCCACCAACAGTTCCAAATATTCTTAAAGTGTTACATTCTGATAGTTCAAGTATAAAATGAAGCAGAAGAAATGATAAACTAAAACTTATTACAGATGTACTTTAAATTTGATATCTGTATTGATAAGATGGATATGTTCTGGTTTTTTTTAATGCATGATAGCTAATGAGCAGTAATATTTAAGGAACTTTGCTCATTTTAGGTGTATGTATTATCCACACCAAGAAAATAGGGAATAAAAAGTTGGATTGCTATGTGTTAAGACATCTTACAATGTTGACTATCACCATCATTTCATTTTTACTTGTGAAAAATATTTTAAAAGCCAATTAATATGTATTATTGGGTCCAAATACTACATGATGACTATTTTCCCTCATGTATGAGGATTAAAAAAACAAACAAACAAACAAACAAACAATACCTTAAGAACAGAAAGTTCTTGCCAATTCCAAGCACTATCTCAGAAAGGCAGTTCAGCTAAAGTATCTCATGGTGATCTACAGTGAATGGGTGCCTCAAGTTTAAATGCTGAGGAGGGGGGAGCGGGGAGGGGGGGGTCTTAAAACTACTTAAATCCCTTTTTCTAATTCTATTTTTACCAAAGCATAACCCTCCTAGGAATGTGGCTTACTATGTAAGCTTACATACAAAAAAAAAAGAAAATAACCCATTTTGGACTGCTTTGAGGTTTTACTTCTCATTCAACAATGAAATGCTAGATCCCATTTTATACTTACATCCACTTCTGTAAACTTCATGATAACTTTACCCCTGAAGGAGGAATCCACTCTCATGAAGCCAACTATAAATCTGGCTCCATTTGAGGGCCATGGGTCAAATCATATCCTGTATAAAATGGCCTGTATCTCATACAATAACAAATCACTTTAATAACCCAGATTTAAAACTGTGCCCTAGTGTAGTATATTTCAAGTGTTGATTACTAAATTTATTTATGACTATGTCATTGGAGTAAGAGCACCTCACAGAAATTCCCTTCCTTCAGATTTCACTTAAATCTCCAATCTATTCCAAGGGAGTGATTCATACTCTAAAGCAATGGTCCTCATTGCTGTAACATTCTAAATTTCTTCAAATCCAAGAAAGAGCTAAAAAAAAACAGGGGACTGTAGAGTGCCCACAAGAGACTTAAAAACCCAGTAGTATTCAGATTGATGGTTACTGTTTTATGGTGTAAAGGATGGAATATGATTCCAAAAGCCTATTTAAGGATTCTTTCCACCAAAGGACTCCAAGTCAAATCTTACTACAAAATAGTCTCCAAATTCTAGTACATGCCAAATTGTGACTTCAATGAAATTTCAGCCTGAATCCTTACAATGCTGCTCACTTTTCATTCAAGTTAATAATCATCTATGCCTTTCAAAGTCACAACCAAATAGAGATAACAAACAGTAGAGGTAGATGATTTCTAAATAATGTTAAACACTAAACTGAATACTTAATCCTAATGACCCTTTTCATAACTACATGAAATGCATAATTTATCATTCCCTTGCTTTCATCATTTCATCTCATTACAATCAATGAAAAGCAAGCTTAACATACAGAACACACTGATGTAATTTCTAATGTAATTTATCTACCTGTACAATACCATTATCTCATTCATATTTGTGGCCAATTTGCTAACAAGTGGGTTTCAAAGTCTTAAAAACCGGCCATTTTCCCAAGACAAAAATATAATTAAAAAATTACATTCACCTCTTTTTTTAATGTATGAGCATTTCCCAAGCACTAAGACTAACAATGGACTTGGTATTATGAGAAAGACTAACTACAGTTAAAATTTTCAGATTGGTCTCAAGAATCAACTGAAACATTTTTAAAGATAATATGTAAACAATACGTGTATATTTATATTTTCTATAAATATTGAATTTAAAAAACTGTAAAGTAAGTGTCTTATCTCAAGTTATTCTTTACTCCTTTTATTTAATTTACCTCAAGGCACCTATTCCAATATGGTAATTAAAATATAAAGATCAATAATCATAAAGTCTGACAATCTGCCATAAAAGATGGGAAGAAATAACATATATGTCACAAGAACAGAAACTTCTCAATTCTTATGTCAACCAGAAAACTTCACAATTCAAAAATAAGAACTTTTTAAATATTAAATATGTTAAATCCAAGAAGAAAACCTTGAAAACCTTATAAAATTATACACTGGCTTGAGATAGACAGCTTCCTATATAACATGTGCATCTGTTTGTGTGTATTAACTTGCTAAACAAGGCAGATACCTATTTATAATAAGACAAAGCATACCTCATGTGAAATCACTGAGGTAATTTCTACTGCCCTTCCAATGCCCCAGAACATTATACAATCAGCTCAAAAAAAATCTAAGGTACTCTTAATTTTCCCATTACCTCCAACTTTATAAACTGAGCATTCTTTACTTAGCAATCTTCAGTTAGCAAAATCAACCATTAGGCAAATACTTAAAAAAACTTAATTATATTTAAAAATATGCCACCACTTTTAAAGTCAAGTAAAAGCCACTAGTTAGGTTTCAAAATAACTCTTTGAACTCTGGACCTCTGAAAACCAACTTTTTATTATAAATCATATATAGTATCTTCTTGAGGCCAGCACTAGACCATATCACTATGTTCTATATCTTCACGTTAGTCTCATAAATTGGCTTGAAAAGCAAACCTCAATGAAACCAAACATATTTTTAAAATAATAAAATTTCAGGGTAAACCATAATTGTCAATATTCAACCATTCCTGACCTGTTGAATGGAAATTATGTATGGTCAAGCTTTAAATAAAGCCTGAAAGAGCTCAATGGAAAGCTCTCTCCTGGATCACTTTTTTCCTAAATTTATTTCTAGTGACCAAATCAAAGTCACCTTTCCCTTCTTCAAAGAGAAGTGGTTCCCAGAACTGCAGAAGACGAGAAGAGTTGCAAGTACAGCACAAAACCGATAACATTATATAAATACAACATGATATATTAGAAAATAACAATCAGGACAAAAACTGAAACTGGTTATCAGCTTCCCAATCTTCAGGCTTTATAAGCTTGGAATGGTTAGCAATAATAACAACAGCAACAGCAGCTGCCACCGCCACCCTGGCTGGTGTGGCTCAGTGGACTGCACACCAGCCTGTGAACCAAAAGGTCACAGGTCAGATTCCAAGCCAGGATCCCAGCTGGGGGCTTATGGGAAGCAAACGATTAATGCATCTCTCACACACTGATGTTTCTCTCCCTCTCTTTCTCCCTCCCTTCCCCTCTCTCTCAAAGTAAATAAAACCTTTAATAATATGAGTTTGGCACAGCCCCTAAAGAAATTGTTATGTTAAACTGAAATAATCTGTTTAAAAAGCCTGTTGCTTATATAGTATATATTCTAGTGCTATACAAGTTGTCAGCTGTTATTATTGCTATGTTATACTGTGACTAGCAAAAAGAAAACAGTAGTGATTTAAATAAAAAATTTAATATACTAAATTTAAAATTAAAATATTAAATAAAAGGTTAATATACTAATCAATGAGGAAACAAATACTTTCATGTGTTAGCAAAATTATGAAGTGGTAATTCAAAAAACATTTATAGAGAACAAAATGGGACATTTTAGTACTACCAAAATTTTAAGTAACATGCTTTATAATTCAGCAACTGAACCACTTAAAACTGTAGTACCAGAAGATAACTTATATAAAAGAGCATTAATTCTGGTCTTTTTTTATAATAGCAAAAAAAAGTCATTCAATTTCAATGTCTTCTAATAATGATACATTTGTACTAAGGAGTATTATGGCGGCATTAGGAAAAATGACATAATCTGTACATTCAGACATGAAAATGTCTATGATATCCTAATTAACTAAAAACAAAAGTCGCAAATATATAATGAATTCCCAATTTTTGTAACAAGAACATATTCTTTACAAATGCAAAAAATAAAATCTGAAGAGACACTCAAACTCTGGTAAATAAGATGTAAACTGGGGTTGGCAACAGGCACACCCACGCTAAGAGGGAAGATTCATATTTTATGTTATACAACACTCTATCATTTCATAACCTTTATTACTTTAAATTTAAAGGGAGTGGGAGGCTTTCAAAAAGTTATTTGGTTCAGCCCTGGCTGGTGTGGCTCAGTGGACTGGGCACTGGCTTGAGAACCAAAGGGTCATTGGTCGGATTCCCAGTCAGGGCACATGCCTGGGTTGTAGGTCAGGTCTCCAGTTGAGGGGCACGTAAGAGGCAACCACACACTGATGTCTCTGCCCCTTTCTTTCTCCTTCCCTCCCTCTCCTCTAAAAATAAATAAAAATCTTTTTTTAAAAAAAGTTATTTGGTTCAAAATATAAAGCCTAACTACTATCATTCCAAAATACTTCACATCATATGAATAGATTCCTAACTACTGGTAGCCAAAAAAATAAAGTAAAATAAATCTAATAAATCCTTAGGTGGCCACTGTAATTTTAAGCCTCTTATGTAAATTTTCAAACTTGTCAAGTGAAAAAAATGACAGTAACATCTTCATTTCAGATGATTCTCACAATTTTAAGGAACAAATTTCACCAAGATTGAACCAAGAAACAAACTGAAAACACCGTAATCATCAATTTCCAGATGGGTCAAAAAATGGTCAAGACCTTCCTCCAGTAAGACTGGGGAAAGCACACTATTAAAAACATCCTCAGTACTCTACCAAGTTTTTCCTTTTATCTGAGCCTTTAAATTACCAGTATGTGTCTGAACAACAATTTAAAAATATGAAAAGCACTATGCCCAGAACTGACTACCACATATTTCTAATTTTAGAATTAAGAATTAAGAAAAAAAAAAAACCTTCTAAAACAAACATTTTTAAAAATGAAAACAAATAGGCTCTTTTATCAATCCTCACAGAAAGGCACTGATCAGAAAAGGACACAATACTTAGAAAAACATTTTCACTGTAGTCTAAAGTCCAAGTGAACATAATACAGTAGTAATCAGCAGCATCACTGCTAAAAATTCACAAGACTCACCAAGTACTCTACTTCACACTCAGGGACACAAACACATACCACAGAGACTAGTCAGGTCTCCTTAAAAGACCTTAGTACCCACATTTGGTCAAGTCAACTATAGAAGAAAAAAGTAAGTAAAGTGAAGGCTGTAACATAATTAGGGAGTAGGCTCATGGTGCCCTGACACAATTAAGTTATGACATGCTTTGATTCAGCAAAAGCAAAAGAGTGCACAGTGAACTTAGAGCAAGTAATTAAAATCTAGCCAGAATTGTTTAATGAAAATGAATTTAGATTGTCAGGACTGTTAAAGCACTACAATTCTTTGGTTTCCTAGCATAATATCTACAATTTTATGGGAACTCAAAACTTACCATTAAAAATGAGAAAGAAGAATGATGGATTAACTAAATGCATTCATTTGCAAAGTGCTCAGAAGAGTGTCTGGCACAGAGTACGTACTGTTCAGTGTTTATAAACACCATCAGATTGCTATTTGATCACTAATGGTATGCTCCCAATTCCCCTCCCTTATCCTACATAAACTAGGTACAAATGAGACTTGAAAATCTACTATTGAGCCTACTCCTTCTGAGAGACTTATTTTTGGCATATCTGACTATCTTGAAAGAATTGTGTCAACTCTTGAAAATCAAAAATCACATTTCCTATTGCAGACTCATTACACCTGTATTTGACAAATTATTTTCTTTCAAGTTTCTTTTACAAAACAGCAGACATGTTTATCAACAACATTAATATATTAAGTCAGACAGACATCCAAGATCAGATCTACTAAATGTGAAAAAAGCAAGATATAAAGAATCAATACAAATGATCTCCTTTTTATTTTTAAAAAGAGGAAAAGGAGAGTGGTTTTTATCTCTGGGCAGTGATTTTTGTTTTTTTCCTGTACTTTAAAAAATTTCCAGATATTTTTAGAATATACAACAAGGCAATTCTAATCACAATATTTCACATTACATACAAACTATATTAATGGTCACTACAATAAAGGATGATAATTAGTATTTTACAAAGATACAGCAGAAAAACCAGACCACCTTAAACTAGAAAAAAAAGGAAAACAGCACTCAACATCATACAGTTAGTTCTCTGTGGCAGATTCTGTGCAAAGCAATTCAAATGCACTATCATCCTTAACCCTCGCATTATTTCATTATTTCCATTTTAGTCATAAAGAAACTCAATCAAGGCACAAGACTAAAAAGAGCAGAGCTAAGACATGAATCCCAGTTCTGTTCCGAAACTCAAGCATTTCTACTTCCACAGCCATTAGCAAGAGAAAGAGAAAATGAATTAGATTTATTTTCCATCACCTAAACAGATTTTCCTAGAAAAATATTTATGTAAAACAAAACAATAAGCACACAAGAAAATAAACTTACAAATACATACCTCTACTTCATCTCCTTCACTAATTTCCTTTTTTATGTCCGGTGGTGGTGGTAATCTGACTTCATTAAATGGAACCTGACGTTCTGGTTGCCAACTGAAGGATTAGAAAAGAAATTAAACATTTCAAAATATGTTATCCTAATACTCCCTAAATATGGAAGCTATAAGCTATATAGTCTGTTTACTGCTGTGTAGTTTTCAAACTAATCATTTAGTTTTCCCTAAAGAAAAACAACTTTCATATTATGTTTTCCAAATAGTTTGTTGAGATAGAACAGACTTTGCATGATTCTTGATGAATAATTAACATCATTGAAAATAATTACATATTATCTGCCAAATTACTCATCCTAAGGAAACAGTACATATCTATATTCTTGAAATGAAATAGGCTACATTCCATAGTAGTTTAGATTAGAAATAATCACATTTACACCACAGTCAAATTAACAGCAGTGGAATCAACTTATTTCAAACACTTTTACAACTATGTAACCTGTCAAATGAACATAATTTCAGAGATTATAAGACAATATAAACTGCGTTAATTCCTTTTTAGTGTACATGTTCAGAATTATAGAAAATTACTCAAATTATTTTGAATAGATAAATTATAAAATTTAATTTTCTCACATAGCATTTATCTTTTCTACAATGAACACAATTAAAACATAGTAAAAGCTTTTAAGGTTTGTACAAATGTGTGTTGAAATTACAAATTTAGCTATTATTTAACTAACATGTTTTGTGTTGCAATTTGTTAATTTGAGCTGATGAATAACTTTTAACTTACAACAGGCCATTCATATGGCTGGGAGATATACCTACACATAAAATGTTCCAATAGCATCTATTTGCAACACATACATACACAGGGAGAGAAGTTTTGAGTGCTTTCTTTTCACCATTACTGTCCAAGTAGCACGTGCTCAAAGACTGAAATCATCACACTTGTTTCTACATAAAACAGCTGTTGGGGAGGTATCTTTTCAGGCAGTTCCAGAAGTCACTTGAAAGTGAAAGTTAAACAGTTCTTTTCTGACCTTCAGTTATACCATTGCTCCTTTATAATGTGTCCTAACCAAGCCCAACATACTGTCTTTCCCACCTGAGAACATTACTTAGCCATTACAGTAGCTATAAAATTGATATTCCTTATTAATATCAAGCAATTAAAAATGGCCTAATACTTTTATGACTACCAGTAGCCACCTGGACGGCCTCCTGTAACATCATTTCAACATTTGCATTTAACAATTAAGCATATTATACCCCTATTTGTGTCATTTATTTCTGCAATAATTACTTAATGATTCATGTTCACACGTGTTGTGGCAAAGAAAAGGGTCTCGAAAAAAGTAATGAGTTAAGTTGTGGGCAGAAAAACGGTGAAGAGTTACCAAACCTATAATTATTTGAACTCCTGAGATGATCAACCATCAAAAAGCCTATCCAAAAGCAAATTCATTTTCCACTGGCAATAGGAAGAACAAAAGCAAACCGTTTGGCTCTACCCATCTTTAAAATTAAGACTTCTTTCAATAAAAAATAACTTACTTGTTCTCAAAAACAACTGTGAGGGAGTCTTCATGAACATCTTTGATAAATCCCTGCAAAAAAGCCAAAAATATTATTAAAGGTATATCAATATTCAATTAAATGCTATGTTAACTATAAAAGGCAGTATTAGAGATACAAAGAAAATGTGGAGTACTGTAAAGAACAGAGCTCAGAATTAGGCAAATCTGGGTTTGATGTCTATCTCCATCATTTGTGAAATGCATGACCTTGGTATTTACTTAACCTCTCTGAACCTCAGCTTCAAACGCCTACCTTGGAAATAGTAAAAAGCCTGAAACATCACAGATATTAGTCAATACTCAAACTAAGTGAGGCAGTATTTAGTACCGTGACTAACAGGTGAGGCTCAAGAGTCAGGCTGCCAAGATTCACATCCCAGGCTCTACCACTTATACATTCCTGAGTGAGGTATCATACCTCATGGAATTATGAGAATCAAGTAAAATAATTAATGTTAACCACAGTACTTAACATGGAAAAAGAACTGAAATATATTATAAATATTAGAAAACCCACTTTTAATTTTTAAAAAAATGACCACATTTTGAATACTAACCTTACCATTAATCTAATCTTATTTTTCCTACAACTTCTCTTCCTTCCTGCTTAAAAAAATTAAGCATTGCCTCAAAACCATTTGGAATGAATATAGATTCTCCTCACCCTGGCCATGTAGTTCAGTAGTTAGAGCATCACCCCACTATGCCAAGGTTATGGGTTCAATCCCCAGTCAGGGCAAATACAATAATCAACCAATGAACGTATCAATAAATGAAACAACATACCGATGTGTCTCTTCCTCTCCCTGCCTTCCTTCCTCTCTCTCAAATCAATAAATCTTTTTAAAAAAATTTTTAGGTTCTCAATAAAAATCAGTAGTCATTTTCTAGCTTTAAAATTAATTACTCTATTTTCATTTGATGAATATAGCTTAAAGAAACCATAAGATCTAACAAACTCAAGAAGGAACAAAGGACGTGGGAGTAGAACAACTGTTGTTCAAATCTTTACCACTACGTAACCTTGAGCAAGGAATCCTTGGCACCTGTATGAATACATTTGACATTAAATGACACTATATTTCTGTCAATCAAACTACAAAGCTCTCAGCTTCAATCAAATGCTTACACACACACTTTGAAACACTAAGTACTTAGTAAATACTTTCCTAAAACAAAGATCACACTAGACTCTATAAAATGCATTAAAAACTAGCTAAATAAACACGCGCACTTTCAGTACCTGGTTAAAACATAGCAGAAGTGATACATCTGTTTACCTTACTTCCCTACCAAAGCCTACTAAACAATACTAGGTTGGCCAAAAAATGTTTTTTCTATACATGACTCTAACAGTGCTTAACTGTCTTTAACTTCATTCAAAATAATTTTGTTAAGACTGCATTGTGACTGCTGTCATATCAGCGCACATCTAAAAAAAAAAACCACCTTATCATAAATAGTGACTTTTTGTGCACCCATTTTTACACTGAAGAAAATATGTAACATTTTCGTCATATCATGCTTTATTATTGAAAGGTAAAAATGCAAATGAAACACAAAAAAGATTTGTGCAGTATATGGAGAAGTTGCTGTGACTGATCGAACATGTTAAAAGTGGTTTAAGTGTCTTAGTACTACTGGCCTTTTGGCCAAATAATTCTTTGCTGTGGGGCTGCTGTCTTGTGCATGGGGAGATGTTTAGCTGCACCTCTGGCCTCTACCCACTAAAAGCCAATTGTGGGGAGGTGGCTGACACACTCAAAATATCGCAATTAATAAAGTTATTGGTGGTAATGAAAAAAGTGTCTTTCCCCGCAACAGACATTTCAGCCAATCCAATACTAAAGGGATTTTTAGGCATAAACCACCCCCCCCCCCAACACACATACAAAGGCAATGAAGAAAAAAAATTGCAAAAACATTTGGGACATTCACAAAACAGATGAATAAGAGTTACTAATCTTTAAAACAGCAAAGCAACAACTACTAATACTTAAATACTACGTCCTAGATATTATTCTAAGTAAACTGGCAAGCCAAAGACTATGAAACAAACTGACAGTGGAAAAACCAAAATGCAAGATGAGCAATACCACCCTAAAAAAGTCTCTGAACTTGGAGAGAAGAGGGTTACAGGCAGGGCTGAAAATAAAATCATTGTATTTTCTTTAATATAGAAATCACCAATCACAGTATGTACGTAGCTTGTTTCTCAGAGCCCTACTAGCATATTTGCTACTCAATTATATGATTTCGTAATTTGACCCTGATCTCTCTCCAGCTGTAAATGCCTATAACCTGATTTATTTGTGTGCTATGGGTCATTTCAATGCAAACATCTCATGTGAGGCCTAAAACTCGAGATACAGCAGATCCTTGAATAGCAATGTTTCATTTTAATGATGAGTGGGAATCCATTCCTGTCCAGGCCCACTCCTGTGTCATGTTACCCTATTCTCCCCTACTTGGGTAGGTTTTCTCCAGGAGCACATGACATGAACTGGCAGGATGAAATAGTCCCAGTCTGAGCAAGTGTGGTGTGAGCGTGCCCTGCGATGATGGAAGGGCATCCTGTCCAGGGCTGGTTCCTGCTTTGCTCCCTGAGCTGCCAGCACAGGCTCCAGCTCCCCAATCCCCCTGCCAACTCTGAAGAAGCAGGTTGGAAAATCATCTTGTTTTTATTAATCTTAAATATCTGTACTGCCTACTTCAAAGTTTAATATTAGAAGTCATTTGACACTTTTGTGATCAGAAATATGCCTTATCAACTTAACTCTTGTTTATATAACGATTAGCTTAAGATAAAATAAGTTTGCTTAAAGTCGCAGTTTCCAAGAACCTATTGATGACAAGTGAAGACTTCCTGTACCTTCAAGAGTGCTATAGTAGCTCCTGTCTTGCAATTCTAAACATGTATTTTTTATTCCTCTCTCTCCTCACAATGCTAAAAATTAAGAACTGCCATTCTAGTCTGATTATCTGGCTATACTGTAATAATGATTTCCTGGTCAACTTCTCTACTTCTAGTTATTCATCCACACATCTACTTTCAGCAATCATTTCTGGTCAGTGCTTTCATAGCTATGTTACCAGCACATCTATCTCTATTATACTTTGCCATTTTTAAGTAATATTTCAGAAACTGAGAATTCTCAAGTTCATGAATATTAGAGTAAAATGTACCTTTGCCATCAGAGGTCAGTCAACTTTAACATTTTCTGGTCCATTACAAAACAACTTTCAGATTTTGGAATGTTTTGGTATGTCAATCTTTATACTTTCTGTATAAATTATATAGTGGATTAATTCAAATCAAAGCTCCAAGTCACTGAGAAATTCTACTCTTCATTGTAAAATCCTTCCCCCCCCCCCAAAATCTAAAAATCAGTGCTTGTATCTCTTTCCACCCCAACCCCAATTTACTTCCAGTACATCAGCTTTGTTTGGGTGCACATTTTTCACAGACTTTAAGGAAAAAGAAACAGCTCTGGACACCTACCGTTGCTGCGTAAGATTAAATGGGTTAGGCACTTGACAATCACAGTCCTTAAATTACGCCTGGACTGTAGTGAACAGTTTGGAAATATGTTCCAATCTCTGAACCCTAGATTCTAATGACAAGGTACTTCTAGTGGCCAGATCTCTATTAAATTGTGTAAATTGTGTCCATTTGATACACAACAAAGTCAATATTTTTCAAGACATTTCTGTACTCCCCAAGTCACCAGAATAATGGCGGGTCCCTTTTTAGTCAAGAGACCAAAATGGAAAGGTTGGGTCTTTGCCAAAATCTGAGTTAAGGGTCACCAAAAAACAATGGCCATATTTGTCTGCACATGGCATAGGGGGGCTTTATGGGGATTTTGTCTCTCTTCCTGCTCTCATTCATCTGGAACCATCTTTTTCAGAACAAAGTTTTTCACATTTCTTTTTCATTTTCCCATATGCATGACCAACAAGGAAGATTCCAAGGCATCTTTATAAAGATGCCTTAATTTGGCTCTTAATTTGTACACAGTCCAGAATATATGTATACTTTAAACTTGTAACAATAACTTAAAATCATAAGTAACAAGACAGTGCAACACATTTTAAGTGTCATCAAAATATCTTAGAACGTTCTCCCAGAAAAAATAAACAGAACAGCATATAGTAAAAATCCAGGAATGTCATAAATTGTATGTAAATGGGAACAGCAGGAATCCCTAAGCAGTGGAAGCACTATTTAAAGAAATAATTTTTCAACTGTAATCTAGCCTAAAATAAAAAATTTTAAAAACTTGAAGATTCAGTAAGTTGGCCAGTTAACCAATAATCAGCTCTTTAGATAAAAAACAATAGGCAGCTGGAACATAAGACAAAAATAATAAAATTTAAAAAACCCCTAGAAATGCCCTCAAGAACCACAAAAACAAGTGCAGAAATCTTTGAAACTTGATTAATAAATAAATATAGATAAAATATATAGGGAAATGTAAACCATATCACTTTCTTAGACAGGGGGTCTTGATAGTGTAAAAATCTCAATACATCCCTAGATTGGATCCCATTACAATACTAACGGAACATACGACTCTGTTGAAGGGAAAGGGGTTTTCTCTTAATAAACCTACACCCAAGTATATCTTAAAAACAAACAAGGAAGAAAAGGGAACTTTTAAATGGTGCTAGGGGTAACTAGAATACACTACAAATACCCAAATATTAAAACTTATTTTAAAGCTACAATAATCAAAACAAAAAAGACTGATTCCAAAAATAGGTCTAAGTCATTTCGGAAATTAAAATAGAGAAAAGAATGGATTATTTTTAAATAGTACTGGGACATTCAGACAATTATTGAGGAATAAGAAAATGAATTTCTTCACCAAAAACCAATGGATGGAAGAGCCAAACTTTTTTAAATCAAAGGATTACAGGAGAGCAAATTAATTATAACCTAGGACCAAGGAAGGCCTTTGTAACTCCCCCCACTCCCAAAAAACCAAAAACTACAAAGCCAGAAACAAGAAGTTTGATAAACTTTTACTACCTAAAAGCTAAACTATGAGAAGCAAACATATCATGTACAAAGAGAAATAAAAAAAGGTGAAACTACAAACAGAGTTAAATTCCCAATTTATAATATCCTCAGGTGAGTTACTAAGAACAAGCTAAACAAGCTGGTAAGAATGGGTATGAACTATGTGAATGGGCAATTCACAAAAAAATAGTTGTGATTTTAATATTCTTTAAAGAGCTACACATTTACTACAATTTGTTTTCAACTTTGCTTTCTCCTCCCACTTTACATACTGTAGATTCTTCCTTTCCAGAATATAAAAAACTTCATTTTGTAAACATGTGCATAGGTGTATGGCAATTTTGAAGTGGGAGCTTAAGTGGCTTGTGGAAAGAATAAGGAGCACAAGGTATCTCCTTAATATAAGGATACATTTTTGAAGCTACAGAACACTACCACTGAAAAACAGGTTTTTCAACTTGGTAAGAGTAGTCGTGGGGAAAGAAATCCTATTGGTTAGGGAAGAAAAATCCTATTGGTTAAACAGAAAACAACATGGCCTAGCGTATTTCAGGAATTCAAAGATAGAAGTATATAGTAAAATATAAGAAATGTATTTATTATGGACTGTGGCTAATGACTCTAAAGATGGACAAAATTTCTTTTAAAGACCTTCCAGGTCCCTCATAGTAGAGAAAAGAAGCTGAAAATATACAAGTCTACATAGCCCCAAAGTTTGTTAAGTACTGAATTAAAACCTCATCTTCTGTTTGGAGGTCTTTTCATTAAATCATTACCAATCAGATGATAAAATGCTTTTGCTAATTCATAGTTTTAAACTTCAAAAGGTTAACTCTGATAGCACTACTAATTTGAAGAAGTATGGTACCTTTCCTTAAAAGCCTATTTAAGGCAAAGTTCCAGAAAAAACATCAAAATCTAGTTCACAACTGGAAAGGCAGCTCTCTGGTCCAAAACATAAACTCAAGTTAAAAATAACATTTTAATATTTAAAGTACTGAACAATTCATCAGAGACTTTGCTTGAGCTGTGGCTCAGAAATCTAGACATGCAGGAATTAAATTCATGAAGAACATATCCTAGTCTAGAAAAATTCCTTTGACTGCAAAGTAACTATCACTTCAAATCCACCTTTTACTTCGGATTTTTTAAAAAATCCGAAAATAGACTGAGCAAGAAAACAGTACACTCGTGCTGAATGGAGGGTGGGTTTTTAATCTCAATCTCAAGTAGCAAAAGCAAGGAATCAAATCTTTAGTTCACATTTATTCTCTTAAGCAAGCAAAAAGTTCTCACGCTCACAACTGATGAAGTATTCTAAAATAATTTAAGGTCCACTCCAGCTTTCATACTTCTGTCAGTTTCTCTTCACTACTATGAAATTTAGAGGTGTTGTTTTTCCATTTATTTGTCACAACAGTGAAATAACTACATTTCTGATTTCTCCTCAAATGTGTTAAAACATTACAGTTGATGGCTTAATTACTGAGGCAAAAGTCATAAAATACTCTGGTCCAAAAATAAGCTGATTAAAATAAATTTCTCGATGTATCAGATTCCATAATCTGAGTTGAGTTTACATTTTCCCCAACCACATCAGGTAAAGTTTACTGCTGTGGATAAGTGTGATTACACAACATAGCCCACGAGAAAGGAAAAATGGCATATTTATGTAAAATCTACCTCAGGTTTTAGTTTACCAAGAACTGCCACAATGGATTTATAACTTGTTATCCTTGATCAACTATCAGTTTATTTACTGATTCATTCTCTGACCCCAGTCTACCTTCCCAGCCCTTCAATTCTAACAATTTAAAATCTCTGAGATTGAGGTGCTTCTTACAACTGATGGCATCTTAGAACAGCTGACAGTCACATGACAGATACAATATAAACATCAAGTATGATCAATCTTGGTTTGCTTGCAATTTTTTTTTGACACATGACTGCAACACCTAGGCATCTCATTCAGCAAACCAATGATGGATCATTTTAGGAAAGACTGAGGTTTCTTACCAGAGGTTGTTTTACTGACACCTCCTAATAAAATCAAGAAAGCATCAACATCAAAGCTTGGACAGTGGGTGAAAATTCTTGAAAGAAAATCCTGGAGACAATAGAGGAAAGCTCTTTTAAAGTATGCTTGCAACATCAGTGCTCTCCCTGGCACTGAGGAAGGTGAGAAGAAACACAATCAACTGACTGTGAAGATGTTGTAACCAATTTAAATTTTATTGGTTTAAATATAAATGTTTATATTTCCCATTTTAAATATGCAGTTTAAAGATGAACTGTGAATAAGTATACAACAAAAATTCTAAAAGATAACTACCATTCAGATTAATTGGCAACTTTTCCTCTTAGTGCCTCTTATAACTGATGTCATTTTAAATACAATGAAATGGTATGGATCTAACTTCCCAAATCAATATATGGAAAAATAACCTATTTCCTGACTCTAAACCCAACTTCCAACTAGAGACATCTCCACCTCTGTCTTACTTTTATACCTCAAATCAACATCTGAACGGTCAGAATCTGTTGCCCTACTTTGCACTCTATAAATGTATAATCCAATTTATAGAATTAAAAAGAGAAAATTGAATACAGCTAAGTCTTTTCTTAAACGGGGTTCTAAAAGAATACAACCCAATCACTGAGGTATTCATTGTTTGTAATAAATTAATTTCTCCCCCATGCATCTAGAATGGAACTAGCTATGCGCCGTCCTTGAAAAATTGAAAGAAAGTGTTTGTTTTGTAATTCAGACGAGAAACTCTATTAGGTTGAGAATGAATACTAACTTAGGGGCTCCCAGATGCAGATGATCATCATAACCTAAGCAATTTTACATCAGTCTCAATTTGCAAATAGTTGATACATCTTAAACTAAGTATTCCCAGGCACTCAAAGATGTGCCAGAAGTACTTAATGCTACTCCTCTTACCCTCCCATAAATACCATGGTAAATCTTCCTGGAGCTTCTATGTCAGGTAATTTCAATACTTTATAATAAAACATTTTGTTTCTGAACTATGTATACAGCTAACAGATATAAAAAAAGAACACATTACAAGCACAAAAAAAGTATTAAGACTGGGCTCAGACCCACCATTTACTATGTGGTAGGTAAAAAAAAAGGGGGGGGGGCATGCACCCATGGGAGATAAGGGAAATAAGGCTCCTAAGTCACTTCATTTGCCCAAAAGCAAGTCACAATGTCCCCCTTCAAGCACTCCATGGTCTTCCCAGAGCACCCCAGAGACTTTCTGGAGCAATTCTCAGGACGGTTTATTGACCCTGAATGAGACTCAGCTTTTTTGGAGTTAGAAATACTCCTTCCATCCCAATCCTAGAAGTGAGGAAGATTAGGCTAAAGAGATTCCCCTATAAGCCCCCCCGCCCCGACAAAAAAAAAGTTTTAAAACAGTGGTTACTTAACACATGGTGCTAACACCACTGCCTATAAATTTTCAAAAATAAGACTTAAATATAAAAGAAATGAATGAGTCTACAAGAAAACCTAAGAAATTTTATGTATAATCTGAACACAGCCTGTCTTAACCAGGACTGGAAACCCTGAAACCGTAACAGGGAAAAAACAGTTCAGTATATTTAATTGATTAATTAATTAATTAATTAATTAAACCTCTGCAGCCACAGATACCAGAAAGTGAACAGATGTGGAGGGGACACTCTTGCAATAAATGACTCTTAAACAATCTCGAAGTGACAAACGACACCCCAATAGGCAAATGGGCAAATGACAGGCAACTTATGGAAAAGCAAATCTAAATAGCCAACAAATATTAAAATTCACCAGTAGGATCTCCAAGTCAAAGTTCCAATGAGATAACCCTTTACATCCAACAAGCAGACAAAAATTAAAGATTATAAAACCCAGTTCTGCCCACGCTATAAAGAGGTAACATTCATCAATAGAGAAGAAAAGTTGTTTAGACCTTTTGGGGGAGGGAAGAAAGTTCCCTCTCACCAGGCTATCTCACTCCGAAACCTATCCAATGGAAACAGATATGTGGAGTAGCAAAACACTGAAAATAAAATGAGTGTCTATTAAATGGGGAATGGCTGGATTGATTTCAAGGTAATGTCTACTGTGAAACATGAAATAAACATTAAAAAAAAAATTACATTCCCAATGAAAATTGCCAAGGTGTAGATTACCTTATTTTTATAGAGCAATATGGAAAAAAAAACCTACATTGGGATCTGACTATTTATCTACATACCATTCTACTAAGTACAGCAGAAAATCAGGTATGATGTATACTTGGCTATAAATGGGTTACTTAAAATGAAATGGGGAAAAGAGGAGATCAAGTGGTGAAAGGAAGCCAAGAGAAAAAAAAGGGAAAAAAGTAAAATACTTAAAATGAAATGGGGAAAAGAGGAGATCAAGTGGTGAAAGGAAGCCAAGAGAAAAAAAAGGGAAAAAAGTAAAATGAAGTTTGTATATACTTATGCATATGTAAAATTATACCTATGTATATGCATATATAAATATTTTTAAAAAGTTGACATTTATCTTACCACTCCCCCTCTCTCTTTACCTGTTCCATCTCTAGGGATCTCAAATCTACTAAGTAACAAACTTGTTTGATGTTTACAATACCTAAAAGACCTAAGTTGTAATTTGATTCTGATAACAAGCACAAACATTCAAAATTGCTACTGCAATCAAAAATGTCTTAACTTCACCAGGTAACTGAGTCAGACTTCCATGCTTATTCCTGTCTTCTCTAGATTATACTTGTATATGGTCTAACCTGTATGGGAAACACATTATGCTGTTCACAGTGCCAGTATGTTTTCCTGATTCACCATGACATATACAGTGGTGCAAAAACAGGGACATGGGAATCTGTTTCTCTGCTGCATGTGGACTGGCTGCCTGGAACTGGTCGCCGTGAACTGGTCTTTCCATGTGATAATAAGCAACTTCCTCCTGTTGGGAAGATTGTGAGTGTTCCCTGTTACTGATAGCTGAATAGAATCCCTCAATATGTTTTCAACTGTTTGGTTGCTATGTGATTAAAAGTACATGCATTTTTTTTGTCAGATGAACACTTCTGTAGGTGTTTCATAAAAAAAATTTTTTAACTATTTTCTCAGCTGTTGTATGCTACCAAATATTGTTTTTCATTTCCTGAAAAAAATGTTACAAAGTCCCATTATAATTATGGATTTTCAAATATACTTCGCAAATCTCTTCAGGAAAAAATGTAAGTTCAAACAATACACTTTTTAAAGACCTACAAAAACATCTACAAACAAATTATTTTTAAATCCATGGACACATTCTACAAATAAAAATGTCTGCAAATTTACTAATTACATTATATATTACAGAAATTATTGCATTATTATGGAGTAAGTTTTATTAAGGAAAAAAGTTATTCAAGGCAAGCATTCAGCAGCATTCATTTGTATTGAACATTTAAGTGTTCTAAATAAAACAGTATCATTTAGAGTATGAGGATTTCATTAGAATGCATAAATATCTACCAGTGCCTGCATACCAGTAATGTTCTTGGCTTGTTAAGTTCACAAGTTTGTAACATCCAACAGTGCTCCTTGAAATGAAAAGACTTAGTGGTTCCAAATGGCCTCCCAAAAACTAGTATAACTTTCCTATTGCAAAGAGTTGAAGTTCCCTATAGTTCTCTCTGTATGCATAAAGTTCTGTTACAATATCTGAGCTTAACCAGAATCTACACATAACCCCTAAAAAAGCCAACCTGTTTGAATCAAAATTAAAAATGACATTTTGTATACATGTGATGTTATACTGTGTAAGATTAACAATAAATCAAAGAGTGTCCAAAAGCCAAGGGTAACTGATTCATTTTTTCATTCAGTATGTACTGAAAGCCTACTACATGCTAAGTGTACTAAGTACACACATCAAGTCACTAGAAAACCTGAGAGTTGAAAATAACCTGAAAAGCTGTAAAAACAAAAAATTGTAACATGGGAAAGAAAGAAGAAAAATTTTAATACGACTAATTATCCCAAAGAAATCTTGCCAAGGGAATGCTTGTTCCTTTGCCAACAATACTCCATCAGTTATTACTGAGAGAGATCTCTATTCATCCCTCCAAAAAAGCTAAGTAAAAAGCACTGAGGCTAGAGTATGAGACAAGTTAAAACACTTAATATTTAACTCAGATTTAATGTTGGTTCAATTTTGCAATCGTTTTTGGTCTCTTTAATGTAAGGACAAATAAATTAAAGGAATTCTCATACATATTTAATGAACACCTTTTTAATGAAGATATGGTCCTAGAAAATTTAACAGCCATCTAAACAGTTTTCTTACTATTTGCTGAACATCTGCCAAAGAATCTTCTAAAACCTTTGATACTCAAAAATATTACGTGGCATAGAGAATATGCTCAATAATACTGCAATAACTATGTATGGTGTTTTATGAGCATTAACCTTACCAAGGACACTGCCATACTTTGCCGTGTACAATGTGCTCTCGTACATAATGAGCACCCACATTTTAGTGCTAATTCCCGCATATAACACACATTATACCTGGGAATTAGTGCTACCCGTGTATAAAGCGCATCCTTATTTCCCCCCAAAAGATTTGGACAAAGAAATACACATTATACCCAGCAAAATGCAGTACTTCATAAGGTATATAAATGTCTACTCACCGTTGTACACCCAAAACTAATATAATATTGTACATCAACTGTAAATGGAAAATAAAATTTCTTTTGAAATTCTGGCACCCTCAAAAGAATATGCTACTGGCATGATTAACCACCACAAAGTGCCACATTATGAGAACAAAAAGGTTCTTACTATATATGCATATATAAACTACTTCAACCATTTCCCAAATACTTTGATCAATATAAAGCTAACGACTGAGCATGACAGAAATGTATGGTTATATCCAGCACGAATTATAACTTGAGCCATGTATCTAGTTTTAAAATTTCTAGTAGTCCTATTAAAATTAGTAAAAACAGGTAAAAATTTAATAACAGTCAAGTCCAAAATATTTCAACATGTAATCAGTATATTTAAATTATGATGTATATGCTTTTTTTCATATTAAGTCCCTGAAATCCAGTATAGATTGTACAATTAAAGAACACCTCAAATCAGACTAGCACATTTCGGCCCCATGGCTAGTGTCTACCAAATTGTAAAGAACAGCTTTTTGTAAAGTGAAGACATGAATCAAATCATTTCTCAAGGAATCCTCCCAGTTCAGTCCTCTTGATTTCCACTGTATTAATTAGTAGAAATTTATAAATAATAATTTGATAAACCATATAACATTTGTACTTCAAAAACAATCACAGCATGATGATTAAGACATCAAGCTCTCTGAAGTCTGAAAAATCAGTCTGAATCTTGAATCAGTCCCCTATTAATTTAATGGACCTAGATGAGCCTCAGCTTCCTCAATTGATGGCAACACTCTCTTCTCCTCATTGTGATTAAAGAGACTAAATGAGATAAATTCCTGTGAAGTACCCGGTAGTCTGCATGCTCAATAAAAAATAGATGTTGTTAGAGGCAGATGTGAACCAAACCTAGCAGATTCATCAGGGGAAAATTGTGTTAGAAGATATCCAACTCTCTCATACTGCAAATGAAAAAAAAATCAAGGTCTTACAACCAGCCAGTACAAGAATTAGGGGTCAGACCATAAAAGGCATATTGCTGTACACACACACACACACACACACACACACACGAAAAAAAAAAACCCAACACACTACTTTGCTACATCCTTAACACTGTGGAAGAGAATTCATTTCTTGAGTTACTTTCCATTCAAGCATCTGCCCTGTGTTCCTAACTATCCTAAAATTTCCTTTGAACAACTTCTAATACTATGCCCAACTAGGCGACTGGAAATGAGAAGCACTGGAATTATATCTCATTTCTGCTACAGTGTAATCCTGGACACGTTAACCATGTTTCCTAAAATGTAAAATGGGGATAATACCACACACTTCATGGAGTCCTTGAGAGAAAATCAGGAAATACAGGTGTAAGTGGCAGAATATCTAGTAGTTATCAAGCACTCATAGAAAAGGCGGCACACAAATAGGATGATGATGGAAATATACTGGTGCAAAAAAATAAAAATAATGGAAAAAAGTATACTTTCTCTAAGTATATAAAACCAAGGCCTTGACAATATTATCTATAGGTCACTGCCTCTACAAAACTAAACAGGACTACAAAACTACAGGAAAAGTACACTTGATTTTTTAAAAAATTGTTAATTGGCCTTTTCACTAAGAGCTTAGTATTTTTACATTTCCTTAATAATTGCATTTTAAAATATGTAAAACTAAAAATTATCTTTAAATTATCTGGAATGGTACGTTTTAAATTTAACAGCGTCCCTAATATTAAGACAGCCACCTTTTCCTCAATTACTAACCTCCACAAAGAAATCAACAATAAACTGTATTAACTTTAAAAAATCAGTACTCTCAAAGCACAATTCCTTTACTATAACTCATCACCACTGGTGATAATAAACCTGCATAACCTACTTGCTACCTAATTGCATTTTAATGTTATATTAAGCTAAGCTAATAAATTTTGGAAATATCATACTTTAAATTTGGTTTTGTAGTTAATTACATAGTCAAAGAAGAACTCACAGAACTCTAAAAGTAATTAGTTCAATCTTCTATAGAGAAGGCCTAATATTTCATTCAACCATCTTAGAAATTACACATTTCCTTGGAACACCAGGGAAACTTTCCTCTACATGAGCCAGAAAGTGAGTGACTTCCAACTTATATTTAAAACTGTTTCTTGCCCATGGCTATGCAAGTTGCCACATTATTACAAAGTTTAATATCAGATACATCTGTTAAAAAGCATTTTAATGACCCCAAATGGGAACTTTTGGGGGGAGGGGTAATGGAAATGTTCTAAAATAAGATTGTGGTAATGATTACACAACTATGTAAATACACTAACAATCGTAGATTGTAAATTCTCTCTCACAGCTTTAAAAAAAAAAAAACTTTAAATGGCTATTAGTATAAACCCCAAAATGCCACGCTCCAGGTAGAAAAGGTTACAAAAGCCAATTTTTATAAAATGGCACCCCCTACTATATGCTTAATTAACATATCTCCCATTCCTTCCAATTCTCATATTTTTATGGGGCTGCAAACAGGAGCATATGAAGTTTTTATCTCTTTATAAGTCCACTGTTAAGTTATAAAAAGCAAGAAGCAGAACATGCTATCAGAAAAAAAAAAGCTACCCTAATTTTTGGTCAAATCTTCAGCTTTTCGGTGGTTCCAATTACTTTGTGGAATGAAGTTTCAGTTCCAGAAGAAAACCTTTAATCAATGTCTACAGAGCACTGCCTCAAGGCATGATGATATTGGCTACTAATCCCATGACTGAAATTCTTCACTGGCAATTCACATTTAGAGCCAAGTATGCATCTGTGCATATGGAGGGAAGGGGAGAAAAGGAAAAGGAAAATCAATCACCTGGTACGTTGTAAACACAAGTGAAAGAAAAATACATCCAAATGTTAGCTGACACCTCATGGAAATTTCTGATAGTTTCCAAAATTTCCTCACTGATCATATATTATTTAAATTAGAAAAAAATTACTGAACACTAAATGAAAGAAGCCAGACTCAAAATACTAAAAGGTATATGATTCCACACAAAGGACATTCTGAAAAATGCAAAACTATGGGAACAGAAAGCACCCTAAGGTCTGACTGGCGGAAAAGAAAGAGGCTACAAAAGGGCATGAGGGAAATTTGGGGGACGGTGGAAGTAGTCTATAAATCTTCATCTTGCTGGTGGTAGTCACAAAACTGTGAGCATCTAGCAAAGCTCATATAATTGTGTATCAAGGTGAAATATTACTATATGCAAATTAATCTCAATTCACATAGTTAAAAATAAAACATTCCCTTGTGTGGTAAATCGATTTTTTCCAAGTGGGCAATTTCATGGGATAAAAAAATACTGGTGACTCTGGACTCTTTCAAACCCCTCATTTCACACAAAGAAAACAGACCCAGACAGGTTTGTTCAGGGTCCACAGCTAGATAATGGTAAGCTTTAGTACAGGCCTAAAATTCCCATTTGCTTAACTTTAAATCCAGGGCTTCTTCCATGTCACCATCCTACAGTTCCAGGATTCTGAAGATCACAGTTTCTATAAAGTACATTTACGAGTCGATTATGGCCAGACATAAAATTCCAAATGTTCAAGTGCAACTATTTTAATACAAAGGAACAGCTAGAGGTCCTTCCCAACCTCTGCTTAAGAACCACCTTACTTTGTAAGGCAACACTGAGTAACGGAGTCAAAGCCTAAGAATAATCAGGCAGATCTGTAGAGTATGGCTAGGAATCAATAGTAAGTTAAAATTCCGAAATGGGGACATTTGATCTGTTGTGACTTGGTTTAAAAAAGAAATACTGGGAAACCAAAGTAAGACTGTAAAGTCTTCACTGAAGCTTCTTCCAATGATGATCTTAAGCAAGTTTTGTAAAAAGGAAATGAAGCCCTGGCCCAGTAGGTTCAGTTGGTTAGAGCATGGTATGGATATCCCAAGATTGTGGTTCAATCCCTGGTCAGGGAATATAAAAGAATGAACCAATGAATGCATAAATAAATGAAATAAATCAATGTTTCTCTCTCTCCCTTCCCTCTCCTCCCCTCAAATAATCAATAAATAAAAAGAAATGAAGACTATCTTGTGTAGCAATCAATATAACTAAGCTAAAAAGAAATGGTACGCTACCATCCACATGCTGCAAAATAATTTAAGACAAAATAATCCTTTTCCATTTTTCCACATGCCAAAACAAAAACAAACAAACAAAAAAACCCCTGCATGCCTCCATTACACAAGAACTGTACAGCCTATTAGTCTTTTCCATGGGTAAGAGAGAGCTGATGCAAAAATGATGAACCTTATTTACCCTTGATAGGAAAAGCATGGTAAGTCCATTCTTGGTGCACTATGTCTCAACTGTGTCTGCAGTCATTGAGAGAAGGCAACTACTAGGTTCAATAAGAATAAAAGTCAATGAATTATCTACTCAAACTTTACTTAAGTCTTTTGACACCAGGTTTTAAACCTAGACTGCTAATACAACCAGTCAGGCATTAAGACTCCTTCCCATCAGACAATCAAGTGTTTTTATCTTAAGTTGACTGCCTTAGGAGATTTAAAGTTGTAAAAAACTTGAGACCATTTAGTCGCCAACTGTGATTTCCCACTATGCTATTACCACGTGACAGTTAACCAAATCCACATAAAGAATCAGTAAACTAGGAAAGGGGGAAAAAAAGCTGAAAATAGTAAATTTTGATCGCCAACTAAAATAAAATCCCGTGGGATAAAAGGTGCGCTGAGATGAAACGTAGTGAAAATTACATTTGGCGTATGCACAATACTCCTGCATTAGGAGAAGGCCCCTTCATAAAAATAGCCAGGACTCTCAAACATTCGAGATGCTGGCTTAGTAAGACTGACTGACAGACAACAGCTGGGGAGATTTTGTATTGATCTTGTTAACATCTTGGCATACTTTGGGAGAAAGGGAGAATCGGGAGAAGAGCCCGTCACAATGGCAGAACTATAAGGACTTCATTTTCAGTTACGTGACCCCCTACCCTGGAAGCCCCTGCTAAATCCCTCTACCGTCGAATTCCTCTTCCGTTTTACACTCCAATCCCACTGTAATGAATCTCCTTCCTCCCGATGGAAACAAACAAAAAACCTCGTCGGCTGGGGGTGGAAGCGCGCGCGGGGGGGGGGGGGGGATAAAACTCGACACCTTCCAAAAACACTGGACAACTGATATAAAGAAACTGGTGACCTCCCTACCTGTCTCCCCGAGCCATTTCACATTTTAAATCGTACTTTAAAGCCTGGAACTCTAGCATATTCTTCCGTAATAGAGGGGGTCAGGCGCCGCCCAATTTCCCAGGCCGCAACAAGATTATCAACCCGCCACATTTCAAGATTTTCTAGTTCTCTCTCTTCGAGCCTAACCCTCAAATAGGTACTCTTCAGACACTAAAGTTTATTTGCCAAAAACTCTAGTACAAAGGTGAATTCCTAAGATTCCGCGACGCACCCCCCAAGGGGATGGGGAGGGGTCAGAGCAGCCGGCCGCGACGCTCCCGCTCGGCCCTGTCCGAGGGGCGGGAGAGCGGCTGTGACCACACAATCCCACCACCTCCTTTCACGACTACCCCACCTCGCGGCGCTCAGGCCTGCTCCAGGGGAGCTCCCCGCCGCCCAGCAGCGACTCGGCTTCTCTTCACCGGCCGGCCAAGGACCACACTAGCACCCAAAAAAAAGGTTCATAAGCAGGAAAATACGAGAGGTGTCCGACGTGTTGTTTCAAAACATAACGGGGCCCGGGCCCCCGGGACCGTTAAACCGCGGGTGGAGGGGGGAAAAGCAAGGAACCCAGCGGCCTTGGCCTTTGGTCTGGCTTCCCTTTTCGACCCCAAACCTCACTCTTCGGAACCAGAAACCCTCCCCGAAACCTGCCCCATGCGCCAGAAAACCCGACAAAGCGGCAAAAGGGTACCTTGTAGAAAGCCCCGTTGGAGCCGCGAACCTCCACCGTCAGCTCCGCCATGTTGGAACCGCAAAGGCCGCTGGGAAGAGATTCTAGAAACTTTCCAACCAGCGGGGAGGAGGGGGGAGGGGCGTGAAGGAGGCGGGGGGAGGGGCAGGGAAACAGGGCGGGGACTGGAAACCCCCGCCCCACAGCCCTGGGGTCTCACCGCACAGCCCCGTCTCTCTCAGTGGGGTACCTCGGCTTTTTACATCACATGTCTTGGGCTCCGCCCGCCGCTGCCCCAGCCCGGTTCTCTTCCCGAAATAATCGCCCGACCTTTGTTGACCTGCGCCTACGTCCCCGCCCCCCCACCCCCAACTCCCGCAGGTTGCCCGCTCCAGTCGGTAAGTTACTCCAGCCAGCCCGGAGTGAACTATCCAAACGACTCCTACCTCTTTTTCATCTTTACTGCACTGCTCTTCGGCATCTTGCCGTAAAACTTTTGGAAGTGTTGGTATGGCTACCTCACTTCCTCACTTAGGAAAGAGCATTTCGGGGCTCCCAGCGACCACTGACACAAACTTTTGAGGGGAGAATGGAGCCTAAAAACGTACATACTTTGTGCTTCCAATTCTTTAGCCTAGCTATTTTTTTTTAAATCGGTGTTCTTCTGAGTCAAATGCCACTGTTCCACACCTCACAGAGTTCGACCGAGCCTTCTCCCCACCTGTTAGAGCTTTAGCTGTTTAAACTTATTTTCAGTTCAACTTAGATGTTTTCACAACCTGCAGCTGAATTTAGTTTACTATCTATTGTTGCAAGTAGTCAGGGAAACATTTAATGGGGCGGGGGGGGGGGGGGTACCACGTTTTCGCCTGGAATGCTTGTCAACTTACACAAGTAGGATCAAAGCTGAATCAGCTCGTTTGGCCTGTCGGAACCTACTCCAATACTGTAAGCACTGTGACGGAGATACTTTGAATATTTTAACAATACTAAAACTTTCCCTAAACAAGACCTTCGGAAAGAATACTATGACCCTTTTCTGTGTATATTGTATTATTATTTTGGGGAAAAAACAAAAACAAAAAAAGGACCTTGCTGGCACTGTATTCTTTCAGATGAACGCCCACTGGCACAGCCTCGCTTGGGGGAAGGGGGGGGCGGCGGTCCTCAAAAAAATGTACATAGCATTTGATCAGCACTTCTTCATCTCCAAAGGCTCTGAAAGAAAATGGTGGTTCAAAAGTGCTCAATATTGTACTGCCATGTACAGAATGTTTTTTAATATGTTCCTCATGTGAAGAAAACATAAACTAAATACCCATAAATGAGTAGCAGCCATTATTTAGTAAGGGCTTCATATATGCAACACTTTATATACCATCCTATTATATAATCCTTCAGAATTACAATGTCCTAGTTTGCTCTTTTCCCAAACAGCCTTATTGATGTATAATTCACATAACATACAATTGATCTGTTTAAACTGTACAATTCAATAGTTTTTTAGTACATTCACAGAGCGGCGCAATCATCACCTCAATCAATTTTAGAACGTTTTTCATCACTGCAAAGAGAACCCCTGTACCTGTTGGCAGTCACTCCTCTTTTCACCCCAGATCCCAGGCCCTAAACCACTAATCTACTTTCTGACTATTTGCCTAGTCTAGACCTTTCATACAAATGGAATCATAAAATGTGTGGTCTTTTATAACTAGATTCTTTGAGTTAGCATAATGTTTTCAAGGTTCATCCATTTTGTAGCATATATTATGTCACTACTCTTTCTTTTGTCCTTTATTTTTATTGTTGACATTATTACAAATGTCCCCATTTCCCGCCCCCTTTACCTGCCTCCACCTAGCGCCCCTCCTCTTTCCCTCTGGCCATCACCACACTGTTGTCTATTTCTGTGAGTTATGTATTTATATTCTTTGGCCAACCCTTTCACCTTCTTTCTACTCATTCTTTTTTAATTGTCAAATATACCATTGTATGAATGTGCTGCATCATTTTATTTGATAGACATTTGGGTCATTGTCACTTTTTTGCCTATTAGGAATAATGCTTCTATGAGGAATCCTGTACAAGTTATGGACACGGCAATGAATTCACAGAAGTGCCTCAGGATATTTTACATTTTTGAGATTAACACAGTGATGCTTGGTACCTGTCAGACACTTTGTACAATGCTATCTCAAGTTAGTTCATAGTTTCAATATTAGATTATGTTACATTATATTTGATGATTCTGTATCTTTGCAAGCATCAATTTTCATCAGTTGATGTAATAAAAGCAAAAATCAATGTGTGATTCCAGGAGAGGTGTGTAGTGACCAATGAGTATGCACATCCCATTAGTAAGGAATTGTATTAAGAATGAAATTAAAATATTTTTTCTGATAGTTTACATTTTATTAATTTTTCACATGTCTATTAAGTTTTAGGACATAAATGCTTCTTAAGTTGTTTAGGTATAACTTAATAAATGGAATTATTAGGTATTTATTTGGGCACTGTACTAAATACTGAGGTACTAAGGATGCTATGAACCAAGAAAGTTTGGAAACCTTTGGAGTAGAAGTAGACCTATATATGAAAATATAGAAGATGGCAGCATAGGCAGACACAGTTCACCTCTTTGCACAACCACATCAAAATTACAACTAAAATATAGAACAACCATCACTCAGAACCATCAGAAATTGAGTTGAATGGAAGCCTGACAACTACAGAATTAAAAAAACTATGTCCACCCAGACTGGTAGGAGGCGACACAGACACAGCACGGGCTGGTCTCTCTCCCACGTGTGGTGGGTAAAAATTCAGGAGGGATATTTCAGGAGCAAGAAGTCCTAACTCCATACCAGGCCCCCCAGCCCAGGGTTCCAGTGCCAGGAAGATAAGTCCCCACAACTTCTGGCTGCAAAAACCAGCAGGGATTGAGTCGGTGGAAGAAACTTCTGGAGCCCCCAAGCAATTCCTCTAAAAGAACCACACACACGAACTTACCTACTCAGACTCACTCCCTCTGAGCTCCAGCACCAACGTGGCAGCCTGAAGGGCACCAGTGACATATTGAGAGAGGCTGAAGTTTCTGGCATCAGGGCAAGCAGAGGCCATTGTCCCTTTTCTAAACCCTCCCCCTGCAGAGCCACAGAGCCAGCAGGCTAGTGCCATATTTAAAACTCCATCAACCTGGATAACACAGTTTGACCCACCTTGGAGAGTCCTAGAGACTTTGCCCCACCCAACTCACAGGCCCACCCAAACTGCTTTTCCAATACGAATAACTGGTCTTGGCTCATGTTTCACAGCTTCCTAAATCCTATCAAACAAGCAACAGCTGGCCTCAGGGAGCTCCAGGCTGGGCACTAGCAGCAGCCAGATTAGTATCATAGCTTGGCTTCACTTGGGAATCTCCAAGCCCAGCACAAGTCGCAGCCTTCTCAGATTGCTTTATAGCTCAAGAATGGTGGCCCTGGGCAAAACATAGGTGGAGGCTGACTTGGCATGCACCACGTGGGAAACCCCAGAGCCACTACACCCAGTGGACACCTACAGACCAGAGCATCACCACCCTGTCCCTGTACAGCTAACCCTCCACAGAGGGTGGAGGTTGGTGGTTAGTGGTCATAGCCAGTCCTTGCAGCTGACTGGCCTGGGTAAATTCCTCCCATAAATCTGCCAAAGCAACCAAGACTCAAATACAAGAGGACACTGTACTCAGCCACCTGAAGGGTGCACCTTGAATACCCAGCTTCAGTGATAGGGAGGCTGTGCCACTGGATCCTACAGGACACCTACTACATTAGAGCACACTACCAAGACACGGAGTCACAGCAGCTCTACCTGATAGAAATAAACACAGGGCGGCTGCCAAAGCATATTGCCAAAGAAACATGGCCCAAATAAAGAACAGACCAACTCCAGAAAAAAGAGCGAAACAAAATGGAGATAAGCAATCTATCAGATGGAGAGTTCAAAATACTGTTTATAAGGATGCTTCAGGAACTTAATGAGGATCTCAGCAGCATAAAAAGATCCAGTCAGAAACGAAGTATTCACTAATTGAAATATATAACAATTTACAGGGAAACAGCAGTGGAATGGATGAAGCCAAGAATCAAATCAATGATTTGGAACATAAGGAAGCAAAACACAACCAATCAGAACAACAAGAAAAAATAATTCAAAAAAATGAGAGTAGTATAAGCAGCCTCTGGGACAACATCAAGGGGTCCAACATTCACGTTGCAGGGGTGCCATACAGAGAAGAGAAAGAGCAAGAAATTGGAAGTCTATTTGAAAAAATAATTCCTTCGCCTAATTTGGTGAAGGAAATAGACATGCAAGTCCAGGAAGTACAGAGAGCCTCAATCAAGTTGGACTCAAAGAGGCCCACTCCAAGAAACATCATGATTAAAATGCCAAGGATTAAAGATAGAGAATCTTACAAGCAGCAAGAGGAAAGGAGAGAGTTACCCACAAAGGAGTTCCCATAAGACTGTCAGAAGATTTGTCAAAAGAAACTTCAGGCAAGAAGTGGCTGGCAAGAAGTATTCAAAGCGGTCAAAAGCAAGGACCTACAACCAAGGTTACTCTATCCAACAAAGCTATCATTTAGAGTGGAAGGGCAGATAAAGTGCTTCCCAGACAAGGTAAAATTAAAGGAGTTGATCATCATCAAGCACTTATATAAATGTTAAAGAGACTTATTTAAGAAAAAGAAGATCAAAACTATGAACATTAAAATGACAATAAACTCACAGCTCTCAGCCAGTGAATCTAAAAAAACAAAAACAAAAACAAACTAAGCAAACAACCAGCACAGGAACAAAATCATAGGTATGGGGATCATTTGAGGGGTTATCAGCTGGGAGTGGGAAGGAGGAGAAAGGGGGAAATGGTGCAGGGATCAAGAAGCATAATTGGTAGGAACAAAATAGGGGGATGTTAAGAATAGTATAGGAAAGGGAGATGCCAAAGAACTTACACACGACTCATGGGCATGAACTAAGGGGAGAGGGATTGCTAGAGGGAAGAGGGACACGAGGTGGGGGGGGCAAAGGGAAAAAATTAGGAACAATTGTAACAGCAAAATCAATAATATATACTAAAAAAAGAAAATATAGAAAGCCCTTACACATATATTATTAGGGGAAATAAGCTACAGAACAGTATATGTATTTATGGGAGATGAAGGATTTGTTTCATATATATTTTGTTGCCTTTTTCTTTTAAGTGCATTTATTACCTTTTATAATTTTTTTAAAAGTACAACTTTCTAAACAAAATGACATATCTCCCCACCAAAAACCAATAATCAAAAACCAGTTTCCAAGATTCTCACTTGGCTATAGTAAATTATTTAAAATTTGTATTATTTTTCTATTGCTTCATAAAGTACAAATTAACACAGATTTAGAGGCTTAAAACAACATATATTATCCATTCAGGTATATATTATACCACATCCTCCTTAATGCAGGTGGATCTCATCCAATCAGTTGAGGCTTTAAGAGAAAAGACTGAGATCTCCCACAGAGGAAGGAATTTTGTCTGCAGACTGCTTCAGACTCACAAATGCAACATCAAATATTGCCAGAATTTACAGACTGTTGGCCTATCCTGTAGATTTCAGACTGCTCAGCCCTATGGATTGTGTGAGCAAATTTCTTAAAATCAATTAATCAATCAATCTCTTCCTCACAACCCCTAAACTGGAATTTTGTCAGTAATAGGACTATCTTTTGTTATTCATAAGGAGCTTTTTTAAAGCACACCGGAGTTTGTGTTCATGAGGTGACTTAGGATGATGTCTCTAGGTAGCCTCAAGATGGGCAAGTTCTCAGAAAGGCCAAGGGATTACATGGTTGGAATTTTCAGCTATACCCCCGACTTCTGGGAAGGAGAAAGGGGATAGGGGGAGGCTGGAAATTAGATAACACTCTGTAAACACTCTTGGACAATGCAATCTGAAGAGCTTTCGGATTGATGAACACATCCACATGCTGGGAGAGGGGTGCACCCTATTTTCATGGGGACAGAAACTCCTGCACTCCAGACCTTTCTGGACCTCTACCTTTGTACATCTTCATGTGCATGTTCATTTGTATCTTTTATTATATTCTTTATAAGAAACTCATAAACATAGTAAATGTTTGTGATAGGCAGTCTAGCAAATGGAGCTGAGGAGAAGGTCATGGGAACTTCCAATTTATAAGTCTACCAGAAGCACAGGTAACAACCTGACTTGGCAATTGTCTCTCAAGCGTGGGCAGTCTTGTGGGACTGAGCTCTTCACCTGTGAGATCTGATGCTGTCTCTGGGTAGATAGCATCATAATTGAGTTAAACTTGTAGGACACCTATTTGTCTCTACCGAGAATTGAAGAATTGTTTGATGATGTTGGAAAAAAACACATCAGAGAGCATAACCTGCTTTATTCAAAATCTACTGATTTTAATGTTAATCATGTTTTAAATACCTTCACATCAACATTTAGACTGTGGTTTGACTAAACAACTGGGCACAATAGCCTAGCCAAGTTGACAAAATTAACCTTCACAGTCTCTGACCTCTAGATTTTCTTTTAAAAGGCTTACCTGATTAGGTCAGCTCTACTCAGGATAATCTCCTTTTTTATTATCTTGAAGTCAATTTATTAGGAACTCTAGCTGAATCTGAAAAATTCTTTCACCTTTGACATACAGTAGTCCCATCGTATTCACAGGGAATATGTTCCAAGCCCCCAGTGGATGCCTGAAACCACGGATAGTATTAAATATACATATATTTTTTTTTTATTTTTCCCTATATGTACATATCTTTTCACTTAAAGGAAACACTGCACAGTTTCTCTGGCATATCCAAATTGCCTGCATTACTACTCCTGCACTTCGTGGCCATTATTATGTAAAATGAGTGTTGCTTGAACTCAAACAGTGCAATACCATGACAGTGGATCCAATAACCAAGAGGGCTAAGTAACTGGTGGGCAGGTAGTATATACAGTGTGAATACACTGGACAAAACTAAAGAATGATTCAAGTTTTGGGCAGGATGAAGCTGGACAGCACAAGGTGTCATCACACTACTCAGGTGCATGATTTAAAACTTACTTGTTTCTGGAATTTTCTATTTAGTATTTTGACCTTTAGTAAACTAAAGAAAGCAAAACCACAGATAAGAAGGAACTACTCTATTGTATTGGTCAGAAGCAAGTTATAGGTTCTGTCCACACAAAAACATGGATAACCAGGGAGCAAGAATCACAAGGGCCATCTTAGAATCCTGCCTACTCTATGTAAAGAGAGTAGAAGCTAATGATAACTCTGAGACTGCTTTTTATTGTTCCAAGATTTTATTTGCTTTAAAAGAGAGGGGAAGGGAGAGAAAAACAGAGGGAGAGAAATAGCAATGTGTGAGAGATACATGGATCAGTTTGCCTGTCACACACATGCAACTGGGAACATGGGCCTGCAATCCAGGCATGTGCCCTGACTGGGAATTGAACCAATGAGCTTTTGGTTCACAGGCTGTCACTCAATCCACTGAGCCATACCAGCCAAGGCTAGACTTTCTTTTATTTATTCATTCACCTATCCATTTATCCATAAAGCACTTGTCTCTGTCTCCTCCAAGTTGACCTACCTTACTGGCCTGACTGATATTCTGCCTATTCACTTATAGCCTTGCTCCCTAGCTTCTTTAAAAAGGGCTCATCAAAACTTTCAGGAAAGATGAAACAATTCTGTAACATACAAATTCTGTTCAGCTTCTGTTCTCCTTGGAAGGTATATACAGGGTCCGGCAGAAGTAAGGCCTGCTTGAGTGTGGTTGGTAGGGTAATAATATAGGTGCAATAATTTATAGTTTTAATTTGAACATTTCACCTAAAATGTCATATGGTGTGCTTGAGTGTGATAGTGTTATATTACATAATTACATGCTTATGATTTTATAATAAAAGATTTTATAATTAAAAAAGGCGTTATTTGTGTTGGACCCCTGTATATGTAACATTGGTAATATAGCCCTTTCTGTATACAACTAGGTTGGATTTGTCATTTAGGTTTTTAAAACTAAACAATAAGCATGAAACTGCCTAGGGATAGGTAATATGATTTACAAAGAAAAGCAAGGAAATAATTAACAGAGAAGTCAGGAAAGCAGTTGCTTCTTGGAATGGGAGAAAGAAAGATTTTCCACCTGGGAGGGTCCTTAAAACAGTTTCTAAGACACTAATAATGTTTTATATGTTAGACTAATAAATAATCAGTATTTTAAATTTTAGTATAAAATTCTTTGTATTTTGGACTTAACTGCATTTCCTAATTTGACTAATTATTTCTAGGAGGCATTTTGAAAGATAACTGCAGATAAAATATACTTTGTTGTACTTTAAAAATATATGTGGGGTAAGTAAAATTACATTGAAACACAGGCAATATTTAATAGTGTTTTCTCCAATTTCCAATAAAAGGAAATTACAAAGCCAAAAAGATGGAAATAAATAACCTTCACAAATTTTACTGTCCAATACTCTCAAGAGTTATTAAGACAGGAGAATTGGTTTTATAAAACATACTTTTAAACAGGCCATATAATTTCATAATGATATGAAATATGCATCAAAGAAAATTATTCTAAAACTCTATAAAGCATGGCAGTACCACAGTTCTGGTCAATTGTGATAAGAGGAAGTGGCTGGGAGACTCTATAATCTGCATGTGAATTTGATTTAAATTGTTTTGCTTTGAGTCTGTACTTGGTGATGTTGAGGAGGAGATAATTCTGTATAAAGAACATTAAATCAGGTAGATTCAGTTGGGCAAAAATGGGAAAAAAGATATCTGCTCTAATTGAGGGCAGATAGAATTTTTTTCTTAGATTTGATGAATCGTTTGGCCAGTTTAACTATTTGTCCTGTTTTTCTTTTGTGAGTTTTTCATTTTGTTTTTCATGAGGAAGCTAATAACTTTTAGAAAGGAGTTTCAGTAGTACTAATAGCACTGCTATTAAGAAACCGTAAAAGCAGGGGGATGACAAGGGTACATTGGATTTAATACGCTGAAAAAATGTAGGTTCTTATCTATAAATAAGGATTTTTTCTTATGCTTGGTCTTATTAGGTATATTGGTTAGCATCATCAATGTAACCAAATACACATTTGTAAGGAGATTAAGGTAGAATATTTTAAGATTTTAGTGTGATTTTAAGAATCACTGCTACTTATAAAATCAGTTTTTTACTCATTAATTAAACATTTCTGGAATGTACACAACATGTTAAGTATTTGCTAAATGTAAAGTACATTAACAGTACAAAAAGTCATGGTCAATTTTTTTTAACCCTCATATCCTTTTGATGGGTATATGCTGAGTAAAATTTTTAAAATTATATGAATTCCCCACCTTCTCCCAGGGAATAAAGCATAAGAGAAAAGGGGGTAATGTTTGGATTCTCAATTTCCTTTGAATTCTCCAATTTACTAATTGAATTGTGCAAAAGCTTTAATATCAAGATAGTAGTCATAAAACTTATTATAATGTTTTTTTGAATGAAGATTGGATTTTTCATTAATCTTGAAAGAGACCAAATAATATTTGACTTCACCTAAGAAACCTTGAGAACTTAAAGAAAATTGTTAATGCACCCAAGCATTCTTGATATTTTATTACAGTTTTGCTTATAAATATATTTTACTCAATTTTCTGATCTTGCTTTGTACATTCTTTTTCTACCATGACCCAGAAAATAGAAACATTTTTTCTTCTCCAGTAAAAATTATTTTCTTAGGGAAAAGGGTGCCTTTGGTAAGATGACATTTTTGGAGAAAGCATGTAATTACCTCACAGCAACTCAGCATGTGTGATATGACTCTGAAGTTTATCTTTTTGATAACCCTCATTCAAAGACCCCAGTTTCCTAGGCAAATATATTGTGAAGGCATTTTAATGATATTGTTTTGTTATTATCATTATGATTGCACTGTCTTTGCAAAATGTTCATATTAATGAACATTAATGAACATTTTGCAAAGAAAATGAATTAATGAACTAATTAATGAAATTAGAGGAACAGCAAAGTTATCAGAACCTTAGGGGATTGCATTACTTATAAGATTATTTTTTAAGTAATAACATTCAACACTGAAAATAAACTTTAGTAAAATGGAGAAAAAGCTTTAGCTTCAATTTTTCATTCACTCTAGAAGGATTCATTAGACTTCTAGTATATTTTCCTAGGCACATGTGGGATATAATGGTAAGAAAGAGTCCTCTTCCCTAAGAGCTTTCATTTTATCAGGCTATGAAGGTGCTGAACAAACAACTGCAACAAAGTGGGACAAGTTCTAGATGGGGAAAAGGACTGGGTTCTACCAGAGCCCAGACCAGGGTATCATAGCATAGTCATGCAGGAAGGCAGCGCACAATTTCCTGGAAGGAAATGAAGTTTGAGCTGAGATTTTACAATAAGAAATTACAATATGAATCTATAGAAGGAATGTATGGGCATTATAATGGTAATACTTAAAGGCACATCCATAGACCTTCATGCACTTTACATTTGACAGGTAATTTTATAAATTAGGTTACAAATAGATGATCATTAGGCAGGCAACTCCATCTGTAGTTTAAAAGAAGAAACATGTTAAAGATGTTAAGGTATAATTTGGATTCTAATTATACCTTAATCAATGTATATGGAGTTTAGGCATATTCAACAAAGGTTTGACATAAAGGGTTTAAGGCTTCCTTGCATGTCAATTTAAAGTCAAGAGAACCAAGAATGTAAAATGTTCAGTTTTTCAGGAAATCTCAGAGCATCCTGAATAGGACAATGAAAAAGTATAGACATTTGACCATCACTAATCAACTATATTACTATTTTTATATTTAAAAAACAAGTGATTTTGGCATTGTCAAAGAATCCTGTATTTCAAAATATTTTCTTGATTTCAGCATTATTTTAAGGACATGTTTATAAAAACACATGTATGAATACCCCGGAAGGAAAACCAATTAAAAAAGATAGGTTGAAACGCCACAATCCTGGCAAAGTTGTTTAAAACCTCTACTGGAACCTACCACATACGATTGTGGGAAAATGAAATGTAACAGTGTGCTTTGTAAACTCCCAAAGACTGTTTACGTTTACTCTTCTCCCACTTTCTCTTGCTCACTGTGGCTGGGGATAATGCCTTATAAATAATAAAGGAATAAAGGAATATCTGCCCTATTAAATTATTTTTACTCACATAGCAATTGGACACTCGGGTAGGGAGGGGATTTGCTCTGCGTCATTCTTTTCTCTCCATGATCAGCTCTGCCTTTATCTCTTCTACATTTTGGATGACATTGTAAGCCTGCCACAGAAGAAACTGTTAGTTTTGTAAAATTATGGAAAACTATTATAGTAAAATACAATTACTTGATGCTGATATTCTCAGCCATTTAGGTCCAAATTTATGCATTTTAGAGTCAATGAGTGGTAGGGGGAAGCATACAAGCAGTATTTCTTGCAGCTATTCCAAATCTTTTATCATGTGGGAACCGTGACTTCTTTGAAATGCATTATGTACTAGACCTAACTTGAATCCATCTCCTATTTGACTCTTATAGTGGTTTTCCTAAGTCCATTCCTCTGACAACTAACTTTGTCCAACTTATGGGATTCCCTAAATTTAGTGATTAATTTGTGTCCTAAATTTCACATGTTTATCTTCTTTCTGGAACATGAACATATAGTAGGCACTCAAAAAACAATTGTTAATTATTTGATGAGTGTGAATGTTACAGTCCTATGCATCTCTGTATTCTGGACTTTGGCAAAGTTAGCCATGTAAAAATCTCAGGCCTTCTGTAGTGGATATAGTAGAAAGGCCATGAGCTTTGAATTCAGAGGGATTAAAATCCCAATAGTTCCTTAACATCTCTAAACATGTTTCCTCTTCTTTAGGAAATAATGATGCCTACTGCAGTCAAATGTTGTGAGACAAAAACACTTCATACTTATATTTCAATCCTTTCCCATAGAACACATATCTTTTATAGATCATGAACTTGTTGGGAACAGGGATTATATGTCTATCTTAAACATCTAACAATGTATCTGGTGTGGCATATAGTATATTTTCCAATTTTAAAATTTAATTTAACGATACTGAACAAATAGTAGTGGGTTTCCTAAAAATAACAAGGTAAATTGGAGACTTATTATAATTTAATATTTCATTTACAGACTTATTTTCAACTATCATTGTCTTCATTTGTATTTAGCTGTATAGATGTCAAAATGGTCAATATTTCTTGGATACTTTGTGTATTGTATATGTTAAGGCTTGCAGTAATGTTGGTTCAGTTCATTTGTGGAGTTGTTATATAAACTGTAAATGAGAATCAGTCCCTTCCTTCAAGCAGCTTATAGTCTAATTAAAAAAATGTATAAATGTTCTTGTAGAAAGAACTAAGAGCATTTAAGAACAAATTACAAGTAAATGTGTGGTATATTATAGTGGCTTTCAAACTTTTAATATATTGAGCCAGAAAATAAAATACATTTTACATAGTGGCCAAGCATATATATACATGAATAAAGTAAAATTTCATGAAACAATACATACTCTTATTTTATGGTTGCATTCTGATTTTTTATTCCATTCTATTTCATTGTATTTTGTTTAATTTAAAAAATTCTGGCCCTGGCTAATGTGCCTCAGTGGATTGGGTGCCAGCCTTCAAACCAAAGAGTCACTGGTTTGATTCCCAGGTGGGGCACATGCTTGGGTTGCAGGCCAGGTCTCCATTAGGGGATGCATAAGAGGCAACCACACATTGATGTTTCTCTCCTCTTTCTCCCTCCCTTTCCCTCTCTAAAAATAAATACATAAAATATTTTTTAAAAATTCTGGAATCAGCCAACTAAATTTAGTTTATGACCCATAATGGGCCATGGCCTGCAGTTTGGAAAACACTGAACTTGTTAGCTTGCTAATAATACTTTTTACTTACCCATGACAACATGCCTTCTATGCTTTCATGTTTTTGGATCCATAAAAGTTATGGTTAATATATAAAATGACTACTCAAAAGCAATCATTTTGTATGAGGCAGAAATTGTTTAACATGAATAAAGTTGACAGAGCTACAGATTTCTAGACAGAATAATCCAGGGTCCTCAGTGTGAATTAGGCAAAGTTAACTAGAGAACTGTGGGAACAAAAATGATGAAAAAGCACTGTCCCCAGGCGTAAGGAAAATAAAGTGGCCTTAAATGAAACAAGCAAAGCAGAAGGTGTAAAAAGGGAAAGTGATTTGTTCAAGGCATTTAAGTTGTGGGAGCAGTGAAGAGGAGCCAGGGTAAGGGTCGGGGGAGCAGATTAATCAGACCAAAATATTAATTTTTGAAATAATAATAAAAGCTATCATTTGTTTACTGCTTACTATGTGTCAGGCTTTGCTGTAATCACTTTGCACATAGTCATTCATCTAAAGCTTGGAACAAAAGACCTTTTGAGATATATAGTATTTCTCCCTATTTTGCAAATAGGTAACATATGCAGAAATAATGTCCTCAATATAATACACCTAGCAAGCAGCAGAGCCTGGCTTCAGAGTTTCTGTTCTTAAGCATTGTGCAGTACCGGCTGTCTGGGGACCATAGCAACTCTCAACCTTGTGTTCCCTAGTATCAGGGCCTACCCAACTGACCTAGGAGGCCCCAGGCCCGCCCATTTCTATGATTCAGTAGTAGCTTACATAACATGTACATGCTGCAAAAACTTAGGAACAATAATATGTGTGGAAAAAATGATAAGGCAGATAAAATATTTCATGTTATTGCAGTTTGTACAAAGAAATTACATGAATTCCAATGGGATTAATCAGGAAAAGGTATTTTTGATACTAGCAAAAATGACAGCTTTTGGAAGACAAGGACATATCCCTAGCTATAGGAGCTGCACTGCCGCTTTTCACCACTATTTTCACCTTGTGGTGGCTGTCTTCTATTTGGCCCTCTAGGCCTTCTGTCCACCCTTTAGCCTTCTGCATGTCGTGGGAGACTACACAGACAGCATCAGCAAGCTTTTTTGCCTTCTAGGTGTGGATGAATGCTGCTAATAGAGAGTCCCCAGCAGGAGATAATAGAAGGGTGGAGAGCTATGGGAGCTGGTTCCACCATCATATCTGTTTGCATCCATTCACTGAAGATCAGAGTTACCTGTCAGATGACCCTCTTCACAGAGCTTTCTGAGTTTCCAAATTCAGGAAGACACAAATTCCCCTTGCTGCAGGCCTAGCTAGCAGTGGCAGAGAATCCAACTGCTACTGAACTATCTTATGCACTTTCCCTGTATCCTGATTCCACTTTTATTAATAATATCTTTTTAAAACTCTCTTCAAATTATCCAATTTGAGTATTCTAGTCCCTAAATGATAAAACCCTTTAGGACTCTGCTGCTGGCTTTGTTTTTGACCCTAAAAAAAATGACAATAAATAAAGTAAAATATCTAGGATAACCATAATGTAGTTTTCCCAATACAATTAAGCAATATTTACTGTTTTCCTTTATTTCTCCATTTGTATTGGAAGAGGAAAAAAAGAAGGGGTGGGAGAGGGGGAAAAGAAGAAAAGTGAAAATAAGAAGTTAACAGTAAACTAGGAGACAGGAAATTAAGACCAATCAGGTGGGCAGTAGAGTATAGTCAGTCATTCAAGAGAGAGATTCTGATGTCACCAATCCCGGGCTGAACCACACTTACTAATTATGTGACACTGAGAAGGTTACTTTCCCTCCTCTCTAAATTGTAGTCCATAACATTTCCTACATCATAATACTGTTGTAAGGATTAAACTAAAAACATTTGTATCAATTCCTGGCAAATTTAGGTCCTCAATAATTGTTACTTATTTCTGTTCCTTTCCCCTAGCCTTTATTAAAGACTACTTAAACAATTTGTACCTATTTTGTGTATTTTCACTGGTATTGGATTAATTTAGAATTTGAAAGAGGAACAAAACCTACTCTTTCTGAAGAGGAAGGGTCAAGTCGAGGAACATGTGTAAAGGACCCATGGACAAAAACAATGGGGTGTGGTGGGTGGGGAATTGATTGTGGGAGGTGGGGGGTGGATAGGACAGGGGAGAGTAATAGGGAGAAATGGGGACAATTGTAACTAAACAACAATTCAAAAATAATCTACTCTTTCTGATTCCTAACACCCCAGCAAAATTAATCATTTTAATATGCCCTAATGAACTGTTTCATAAATTCAAGAAATTTATTAATATCAATTTAGTTCAATATTCAATATCAATTTACAATATCAATTTAGTTAACAATCCACAAAATAGAACTTGTGGTTTGAGAAGGTAAAAACTGAAGTCAACAATAAATATCATAGAAGATCCCCAAAAACATGTCTACCAATTCTTACATGACTATTTGATTTTATTAAGAACTTTTAGAAGAATCATGTGTAAAAGAATCAAGAGTCCTTTGATTCATTTTATAACATAAAATTCACCCCACTCCCAGGAAAATATGATTGAAATAACATGGAATGCTTAACTGGTAAGTATTAACACTTGAAAAATAACAATATTAAATACACCAAGAATATCTATTGCTTTCTTCTAATTATTAATAAATCACTCTCCATCAGTGTTATTTTGACTTTTGCTTATTTATAGTTAATTATGAAAAAATGTACATATAATATACAAAGAAAATATGTGATATATAGGAAAAAGTCCAGTCATTGTTAATATAACAAGAATGGTTTGCATGACATTGATGTAACCTGGCAGCCAAGGAGAGTGGACTGGAATGTGCATGCATGAACAATGACGACTTCAGTGCATTAGTCAGTGGGGGCGGTAGACCCCACTGAGTAAATAGGTGTACTGTGTGGCTGTCAGGTTCAAAATGACTGAGAGGATAGAAAAACAAATTTGCATCAAACTTTGTGTTAAGCTTGAACATTCCTCCACTGAAACTATTCAGATGATTCAAAAGGCTTTCGGGGATGATGCAATGAATGCAGCACAAATAAAAGGGTGGTACAAATGCTTCAAAGATGGTTGAAAATCTGTTGAAAGTAATCCATGGTCTGGAAGGCCTGCAACAAGGAGAACACCTGAGAATGTTGGATATGTATGGGCTGCAATTGACAAAGCTTGGAGGACTTTATGAAGTCCCAAGGTGCCTACTTTGAAGGGCCAATGACACTGAAGTGTCACTGTCCTATGAACAATGTTTCTTGTATCTTTTATCTTCTTCAATAAATGTCTCTATTTTTCATATTACATAACTGGATACTTTTTGGACACACCTCATATACTCAGTATATATTATATAAATAGATAAATATAAAAATATATATTTCAAAATCCAAGGTAACAGAATAAATGCTGAACGAAAATATGAAAATATATTTGCTAATGATACATCAGATAGAGGTTTGATCTCCAAAATATATAAAGAACTCACTCCACTCCAAGAAGACAAACGATCCAATCAAAAAATGGGCAAAGGACCTGGGCAGATGATTTTCCAAGGAAGAGATACAGAGGGTCCAGAGACATCTGAAAGGATCCTCAGCATCACTAGCCATCAGAGAAATGCAGATTAAAACCACAATGAGATACCATATCACACCAGTCAGAATGGCCATTATAAGCATATCAACAAACAACAGGTGTTGGCAAGGCTGAAGAGAAAAGGGAACCCAAGTACACTGTTGGTGGGAATACAGACTGATGCAGCCATTGTGAAAAACAGTGTGGAATTTCCTCAAAAAGCTGAAAATGGAACTGTCTTTTGATCCAGTGATTCCCCTGCTGGGACTATACCCTAAGAATCCCAAAACGCCAATTCAAAAGAACCTATGCACCCCAATGTTCATAGCAGCACAATTTACAATAGCCAAGTGCTGGAAGCAACCTAAATGTCCATCAGTAGATGATTGGATGAAAAAATTATGGTACATTTACACAATGACTACTACACAGCAGAAAGAAAGAACTGCTAAACTTCGCGACAGCATGGATGGAACTAGAGAGCATAATGCTAAGCTAAATAAGCCAAGGGGCGAAAGACAAATACCATATGATCTCACCTATAAGTGGAACCTAATCAACTAAACAAAGATGCAAGAAAAATAAGACCAGCAACACTGAAAGTAAAAAGAAACCAACAGAGACAAGAGGGAAGGAGGGAGGAGTGGGCAGGGAAAAGGAAGGGAAGGGTCAAATCAAGGAACATATATCAAGGACTCATGGACAAAGCCAAAGTGGGGAACGATTGAGGGAGAGGCAGGGGAAAGTAGGGGGGGTGGGCAGAGACAAATGTATCTGAAAAAAATAATTAATTAATTAAAAAAATAAAACACCTCTCTAATGTGAATAGTTTCAAACATCTGGGTAACCCTTTGCTTTTATTTCTGAGGGAAAAAAAGTTGCTTCTATTCGTGAAGAAATTTGCCTACACATGATACAATCAGGTATATACATTAATTCTGACAAAAATAGAATTTATATACCCCCCCACTTGACTTTTCTCAAGTAGTTCTAAAGAATCTTCCTAAAGAAAAAAAGAAAAAGAAAATGTGACAGAATTTACCTTCACATGTGCAACATCTCTTTATAGCATAATTTATTGTATTCAGTAGAAATATAGCTATGATTATTATGGGTGACTGCTTGGAAATTAGTGTTTTCTTCTGTGTAACTGATAAAGTACAAGGTATACACAGCATTTTGAAAACTTCGTTGTAGCATCCAAAATCAAATTCAGATGAAACGTATCCTGTAGCAGGAAAAAAAAAGTATTTAAGTATAAATTTAAGGACATTTAAAAATTAAAGCTGATTGAAACCACACCCTGAATGATATGGTGTTCATGTACATGTTTGAAAAACCTTTGAAAAATATGTATGTGCTAATAAATGAAAATTAGTGCCTTCTATGTATGGAACAACATAAGTCACCTTTTTGATAATGGAAAATACTAAGTCAGAAATATGAGTCACCCTTGTAAGGAGGGAATCAATTTTTAATTAAAGGGAGATTTTGAAGCAATCACTTTGCCCCTTGCTTTATTCAGCTGCGAAGCAGTAAATGTCTCTGCTCTGGAATATTAACAATGCCTTGTTCAGCAAATTAGCTGAACCAGTTGGGCTAAGATTCAAAGCCCCAATTCAGATTGTATTTTTATGTACTCTTATTACCTTCATAGATTTCTTCCTCCTGTCATCTGAAATCCAAGTCACAAAAAGCTAAAAGGTGTCTCAAATGTGCTACTACAGAAATCATATTCTGTTACAAATATAAATTCTAACCCCTATTCTTGGTTTCTTTTAAGTTTTGTAATTCAAGTTTTAGATAATTTTTAATCATAAAACATGGTTAGTATTAGAGATAAAGCTAGTTTGCATATTGCTGTATTATATATCACTAAATTCTGTTTTTGTTTTTCACCTTCACACATGGGTCTTTTTCTCTCCTAGCCATTAAAAACAAACAAAAGAGCAAATAAATCCACCTCAATGTAACTTAGTTGCTGGAAATCACAGCAGTTTCCTCTGTTAAATTACTCTGCTGCAGTTTGAATTAAATTGAAGATGCCTTAGCCGTTTTTTGAACTCCAATGTAACAGAAGTTGAATGTATGCTCCATAGCAACAGGAATTTTTGTTGTGTTCACTGATAGATTCCAAATACAGTGCCCATACACTGTAGAAGTTTAGTAAGTATTTGTTGACTGTCATAATTTTTGGTTGTAACAAATATAAACAATACAAAAAAATTTATTTGAAAATAAAACTCCTTCCACAATCCTGATTCCCCTAAGTAACTACTATTGGGGGTGTGTCCTCATAGACTTTTTCTATGTATATCTACTTTTTGTTTAGTTCTTAGAGTACATATTTTTATATGTTACTTGACTGTTTATATTCCTTTTACTGTTTATGTACTTTGCCCCTTTTGTTTCCCTCTTAGAGCATGTGAAATATAACAAGCTTCTGCACTACTGCTCTATGGCATCAGCTATAATTCATTCCTGTCTTCAGTCATTGCACTGGTATTTTATTTTAAGATCTTCTGGTAAGTTGTCACATCCTGAAATTTCCAGAAAGCTAATTCTGATTTGTTACTAAAGTATTATGTGAGCTTTGGAAATTTTTTCAATGTCTCCACGCCTCATATTTCTTATCTATAAAATGGAAGCAGCTAAGGGATTAATGATGAGTATTTGGCAAACCTTGGCCATTGAAATGAACAATGAATGGCATTTCCACTTTTCATGATCTAATTGCATGCCACCACTGAGCAATAAATTGCATATGCTGAAAAATTAAAAAAATATAATAGTCACTTATTTTTCTATGTGATTAATAACAATTTAAATTACATACCTCAAAAATCTGAAAAATAATGAATGGCTATGGTTTTTTTTTAAAGATTTTATTTATTTTTAGAGAGGGGAAGGAAGGGAGAAAGAGAGGGAGGGAAACACCAATATGTGGTTGCATCTTGCACACCCCCTACCGGGGACCAGGCCTGCAACACAGGCATGTGCCCTTACTGGGAATCAAGCTGGCAACCCTTTGGTTCACAGGCCGTCACTCAATCCACTGAGCCACACCAGCCACGGTGAATCACTGTTATAATACAATCAAAATTTGAGAGAACACTCATGATTTATAAATCACAAATGGTATGAAATACTTACGCAGCTACCTAAATAAGATTATTTAGAGTGAATCACAATTGGAATGAAAATCTCCCATGATTTACTAATGCATTTAAATTTTTTTCTCTAATTCTTTAAGTGCCTTTGGAGATACAAATGCAAACTTGATTCTAACTCATTACCTTAAAAAAAAAACACAAAACTTTGTTCAAAGTAAGAAGAGAACGCTCTGGATGTTAGTATGAAAATGCTGAGAAAGTATAGTTAAGATTTTTTAAAAGACTCTACTGAGATACTTAAGTCAAATTTATTGCCTTCTAAGAAATCTATTTACAAAGACTCTGAAAGTCTTCTTTATTTAGTACGGTTAAATTAAATTCAACCTGGCAGGATGTTTTGTTTAACAAAATCCCTTACACATAAAAGGAATGTTATCTATTGCTGCACTTGACTGATATCTGACCTGGCATGTGTGCTAATTGGAATAACTTAGTGTTCATTACTTTATGGACTCTTATGCTGCCAAATCACAGAAGCCTTTTACAACTGGCTGCCTGGGAAGACCTGGGGCACAACAGTAAACAAGTTGAATAACTACTGAAAACAACATTGGAATTAAAATTAAAATGAATCCTTTGTTACCATTTGAGACTCCACAGAAGTTTTCATTTGCCTAACAGGCTTTATAAAGTTAGGAAAACTAGTTCTTGAATTTTAATACATGAAATCCACACCTAAAAAGAGCAGATCATGACCCCACAGAAGTCTAAAAATAACCTATGATGCCTTCAAACCTTGATTCTGTTACAATATTCTTCTTAGGTTGCTAAACTAAGAATTACTGCTAATGCAGATGGGAATACCTGAGGAAGATTTGGTGTCATTGTTTGGTTTATTGACCCATGAACACAGGAATATTTCCTATCTTATGTAAAACTTATCATATTTCTGGTTTCTTTCAGCTGAATAAGCAAATCTTTATATAGACTACATGATGGCATGAAAAGCATGGCAGAGTTTTCTTTCAGGCAATAAAAATGTAATGCAAATCTTCCCCTGTAATGAAAAACAAACAGCTTGACAAGTATAATTCTGTAACTGCTTAGAAGAGTACTACGTTTCAAAATTGATATCTCAGTCTTCTAATGTGAAAATTAAAAATACTTTTTAAGAGATTTTTATTTATTTATTTTTAGAGAGAAGGGAATGGGGGGAGAAACATTGATGTGAGAAGGAAACGTCGATCGGTTGCTCCTCCTACGTTCCTTGACGGGGACTAAACCTGCAACCCAGGCATATGCCCTGACCCAGAATCTAGCTGGTGACCTTTCGCTTTGTGGGACAACACCCAACCAGTTGAGCCACACAAGTCAGGACAGAAACACTTCTTAACAGTTGTCCATACATAATTATTATACAGATACACCTCATGGGTAATGGAAGTACCAAGATTTGAAAGATATAAAATATTTCATAAATAATTTATCCCCACAAATATGAGGAGAGAGGGAGGGAGGGAAGGAGGGTGGAAAGGAGGGAGGGAGAGAGGAAGGAAGGAAAGAAAGGAGGGAGGGAAGGAAGGAAGGAAGGAAGGAAGGAAGGAAGGAAGGAAGGAAGGCAGGCAGGCAGGAAGGAAGGAAATTTGGTGTACTAAACAATGACTAAAGTCAGCTTGCATTCCCAGTTATATTAGTCAGCTTGTCTGTTGCAGTTCCATTTTGAGACATGAGACATTTATTAAGCATACTATTTTAGGTAATATCCACGCAAGTAGTGATGTCCTTGTTCAAATGGTGTATTATTACAACCTGTTAGACAATTGTCTATATATAACTGAAGAAAGAACTTTCAGCAAGCATATGGAAGTGATTCAGAGAATATTTGTTGTTTTCCAATTGATTTTTTAAAATGCTATTGGAAAATATGAATAAAAGAATGTTTATAGTTACAGCATGGTTTGTAATAAATAAAAATTAGAATGAATCTAAATATTCATTAATAGATGAGGTTAAATAAATAATATGCACTCCACTATTATGAATATTAAGCAGTTGTTAAAATGAGCTCTGTATACTGACTTGGAAAAATTTTCAAAACAAACTATTAAATAAAAATATAAGCCACAGAACAACAGCATATTTATGATGGCTCCATTTATGTAAAATATTTAATGGTATGTATATACATATTAAAATACTTATAAAAGGAAAGGTATTTCAAGGCTGTTTGAATCTTTCATAATATAATATATTTATATGTTAGTTATGAAATTAAACAGACATCTGAAAATAACAGTTACCCTTGGGTTCAAATTGGTTCATTGTGTGTTTAGCATATAGCTGGGTACAAAATTAGTGCTTTTTGTAATAATTCTTTTGACTTCTTGTCAATTTTTAAGGCAAATATATTACAGTTACTGCTTTAAACATATGGGCATTCTAATTTCCAAAATATAGTGAAAATACAATCTGTTGAAAAAATCAGTTAGGGAGGTTTAAGGAGGAAAGTCTGGGAACTTTGACTTTTGGGATAAGGCATTTGAGACTTTTTAAAAAATTTTATAGTGATAGGAAGATAGGAAGAGTGGGAGAGAACATCCGTGTGTGAGAGAAACATTGATCAGTTGCCTCTTGCATGCGTCTCAACCAGGGACAAGGGAATCAGCAGTGACCTTTGGCTTTGCAGGAATATGCTCAACCCACAGAGCCACACTGGTCAGGGCAAGGTCCTCAAGACTTTTTTAAAAAAATTCTTTATTATGTTTTTTTATTTGTAATCGTAATTCATTAATTCTTAATAGTCTCGGAGGCTCTCAAGGCACTAAATTTAGAGCATGCAAACCAGGACCACTGAAACTTCCTAAAGAGAAATCAAACAAACAATCAGAAACTGACCTCCCATAAAATAAACTGCAAACAAGGAAGAAAAGAATAAAATTTAAGCCACTATTATCAGTAAAAGTGCTTAGGTTGCAGATGATCTAAAACTATGACTCTATTGACTTAAACAATAAAGGAAAATGTATAATTTCACATAGCCAGATGATTCCTAAGAATATTGCCTGTGAAGGTGATAAGGTCTCCAATAGAGAATCTGAGAGGTGGGCTGTTGTAACCAGCAGCATCTAAGGGTGGAGCTATATGTACAGAAAGGGTAACTTATGTTATGGGAGTTGCAGTTGGAAGGATAATCTCTAAAGAACCAATAAAGCCATCTTTAAGAATCACTCAGCTTTAAATATCTGCCAAACTAGAGAGTGTGGTCTTCTGTTAATAGTACCAATGACGGAAAAAAATTTCTGCCTTTCTTTTTTCGCCTGCCTCATAGTATTTCAACAGCAGTTAGAGAATGTGAAAGAAGGCGAACAAGTTCATCATCTCACCTTTGGCAAAAAAAGGTGGTCTGTCTGCAATTATGCTCCAGCTGGGAAAGGGGTGAATGGAGAGAATCCTATTATTAATGAAGATTGAAGAGCTGAATAAAATAATGACCTGGACACTGGAATTTCAAGTTCCAAAGACTGTATAGATTGTAAAACATGATTTAAATTGGTGGTTTAATTTTGTGTTACCTAAGCATGAACAGGAGAGTTAAGTGAGAGCCTAGATTATCTTCCAAGAACCCAGAAGACATCCTTTTATTGAATATATTTTCAGAAGGAGATTTGGAAGTAATGAACTCTTTAGATTTGTAAACTAGTTTCCATTTCTTCTGTATCTTTAACCACTCCCTACTGCCTACTTTTCACAAGCACTTAAACGCACTCAAGTCACTTCTAATCTAACAAACCTCCTCATCTCCATCTTCCACTTTAGCTATACTGACCTTTCTCTCTACTCTGTTTCAAAGTCACAAGTCCAGAAAAAAAATGTTTATATTTAATTTAATTGGCATCTGCTATTTGTGTCTTTCTAGCATTTGGGTTTGTGTGTAAACTACTCCTTACCCACTTGATGAGGGTGGATGTTAGAGGTATCTCTCCAGGGTTGAATCCTTGACCTCAGCAGTGGGCACCTGACTCTGACCCTGCAAATCATTGTGGTCCACTTTCACAGAAAGAGTGATTGGTCTAAGAATGGACTATTCTTTCACCCATTGAATAATCTTGGCAACCTGGTCAAAAGTCAACCAACTGTATACCTAAAGGTCTATTTCCACACTCTCAAATATTCCACTAATCTATATGTCTACCCTTGTTCCAGCACCACACTTTTTATTACTGTAGTGTTATGGTAAGTTTTAAAATCAAAAAGAGTGAGTCCTTCAACTTTGTTGTTTTTTCCAAGACTGTTCTGGTGATTTTGGGTCACTTGAATTTCCACATTAATTTTAGGATCGCCTTGTTAACTTCTGCAAAAACTGCAGTTGTGATCTGGATATGTTGAACCTGTAGATAAATTTGGAAAATATTATCATCTTAATTATATTAAGCCTTCTAATTCATGATTAGGGAATATGTCTCCATGTATTTAAATCTTCTTTAACCTTCTTCAATAATGTTTTGTAATTTTAATGGTGCAAGTCTTGGGCTTCTTATTTTTGATTGTTTATTCCTTAGTATTTTATTCTTTTTGATGTTATTATAAATGGAATTGTTTTATTAATTGCTTCAGATTGTTCATTGCTAGTATATACAGTTGATTTTTTTGTATATTGATTTTGTATCTTGCGAACTTGCTAAATTTGTTTATTAGTTCTTGTGATTTTTTTAGTGGATTCTTGAGAATTTTTTTCATTCAAGATGATATCATTTTCAAGTAAAGATAGTTTTGCTTTTTTCTTTCTAATCTGGATGTCTTTTATTTCTTTTTCTTGCCTAATTGTCCTGGCTAGAACATCCAGTACAATGTTAAATAGAAGTATTGAGAGCAGACATATTGTTTATTCCTGATCTTAGGTTCAGTCTTTCACCATTAAGTTGATATTAGCTATAGTTTTGTTTTGTTTTGTTTTGTTTTGTAGATATTCTTTATTTGGCAGAGGAAGTTCTCTTCTGTTTCTAGTTTGCTGAATATTTTTTATCATGACAATGTGTTTGTTTTTGTCAGATGCATTTTCTGCATCCATAGAGGTGATTATATGGGTTGTATCTTTTCTTCAGGATATGTGCATTTAAAAACTTTGCTAGATAATGCTAAGTTGTTCTTTTCAAGCTACAGCAATTTATAGTGACAATATAAATCATAGAATATCTCATTTCTTCATTGTCAGCAATGATTATTATTAAGGTCTTTTACTTATTGTCAATGTGATAGGTGAAAAATGCTATCTCATTGTTTCACTTTGTATGCTTCTGGTAACTAGTGAAGTTGAAGATGTTTTAATATTATAAATTTATGGACATTTGTACTTTATTCTTGTGAATTGTCACAATATAAATATCCTTTGGTCATTTTTCTACAGACTCATATATATTTTCGTTATTAGTGGAAGCCCCTTATATATTGTAGATATTTATTTCATGTCATTTATGAAGATTATAGCTATTCTATCAAAGTTTATAAAAAGATAATTCTGGGGAATACAAGAAATTATTCACTTTGTCTTATTCACTGTATTTGGACTTCTTTTAAGTTAATATCATACATTAAAAGCATAAAAAAGTCAATGACCTTTTTTTAGGGCTTAAAAAAGTCAGATGCTTTCCATCATATCTTTAATATGTTTAAAACTATGATCTCAGATTCTACTGATGCTTTTTTGCTAAGAACTGATCAGAAAGGAACTACAAATTTCCAGGTATAGTTTGAAGATGGCTGCAGAGTAGTTGGAAGCTCCTTCCACATGCTTCCAGACCCAGACCGGTCTTGCAGCTAAACCACAGAGCCATCAACTAGTAAATCCAACTGTGTGTGAGTGAGAATGGGTGTGAGTGAGCATGTGCATGGATGAGTGTGCAAGTGTGTGAGTGCCTGCCTGTCTGCGAGGGCACTTTGGGGCAGGAGCCCAGGCTCTCCTGGTGGAACCACCACTGCCATTGCTGCCCAGCCTGGCATGTCTGGCAGTGCAGATTTGGAGCAGGAGACATTTTGTGGACATTACAATATCCTCCTTGGGAAAAGCCACTGAAGTGGCTGTGCCTTGGTGCCCAGATTCATCTCTGTTCCCTCTGCCCTAAGCAGGGCCATGTACCTTGCTGCCACTGGGAGCCAGGGTCCAGGTGGATACTTGCCAGGGAGGGGGCTGTTGCCTCCCTGGCCCCAGGCACTGCTGCAGTGGCAGATGGGACAGAGTCTGACAGAGGAGGCTGCAGATTGCAGAGGAGCTGGGAGCATTGGGGGCCAAGAGTGGCAGCTGGGGTGGGGCTAGCTGCAGAGACCACAGTGGGAGCACAGTGGGGAACCCAAGGCTGAGACTCACTGGAGGGAGCAGCACAAGCATCCTACCACCGTCCAGTGTTATAGTTTTGCTGGACTCTTCCTTTCCTTCTCCAACCCCAGCAGGGTGGTATAAGACTTAAAAGAAACCAATGCATACAGGATATAATCTATAGATTTGGGAGAGGGGGAGAGGCGTCAGTGTGAGAGAAGAAGCATGGATAGGTGGCCTCCTGTACAAGGCCCAGCTGGGGATCTAACCCACACCCAGAAGCCCTCTCAAGGCAGGACAGCCATGGGAAGAGTTAAGCCCCTTAGCCAGATGGGGGAAAGTTCCCACCAATGAATGGGCCAATAAAAATCAGGACTAAATACAACAGGAGAGCCCACATAGCCCCACACTAGAGATATTCCTAGAGGATTCAGCTCAGAAGATCAAGTAGCCTTTACTATGGGGGCTTTCTGCCCTGGGGAGAGATGGAAAACACTGGAGACAAAACCACCTATTTTTTTTTTCCTTAAAGGGACAAAGCACAGGTTTTGTGTTTGTGGCTACCTACCTTGGGCCCCAGCGAAGGGTGGCGTGAACTCGAGCTGCGCAAGGAGAGCCTGGGGTGGAAGGCACTGGGGAGAGTTTTGAGGGAGCAGCTGTGGGATTTTTGGGGCCAGATACACCTGGACTCCACAGCAGCCATCTTTGTTGAGAAGAGCTAGCCCCTCTCAGGGGAATTCAGTTACCATATTTTGCCGTGTATAATGTGCACCCATGGTTTTGGTCCAAATTTTGGGGAAAATAATCCTTTGTTTTAATATTTTAATTCAATTATTTATATTTAGATACTTGTTTTTTATATTATAAAGGGTGTTATTTTGCATACATATATCATTATTGCTTTCTAGAATTACACTTTTAACACATAAGCATAAACAAAAGAATTAAAAACATTTATATAGATATGGAATTAGTACTACCCATGTATAATCTGCCTCCTTATTTTTCTGAAAAAAAGTGTGTATTATACACAGCAAAGTACAGTATCTTACCCTGTGGAATACTGCTCCCATTACTCTCTGGAAATCCCACACCACAACCTGGGAAATCCTGTTTGCTCCACTGAACAACTTTCTTTGTTTTTGTTTTTTTTTAGTTTTGCTATGTCTTGGTGTTCTGTTTTGTTTGGGCTTTTCTTTCTTTCTTCCTTTCTCTTCTCTTTCCTTTCCTTTCCTTTTCTTTTTTCTTCTCTTTTCTTTTCTTTCTTTTCTATTTTCTCCCATCCTGCATCTTAACCTTTGCTGAAGAGGCAGCAACATAAACAGACTCAGGGGGCGCCAGGGACCGTTGGTAGGGCGCAGCCAATTCATACACTTTCCTGGGAAACAGACTGGTGCTTCCCCCTCATGGGAGAGCCACAGAAACACCCATCTAGCAGACCTAAAATCTGGAATCTAGAAGCCTAATAAGATCCTGCTCTGCTAAGTACAGGGAAATAATCCTGGACAGACTCAGACTAGTGGCTCAGGAAAGTAGGAGCGCACCCACCATCATCCCTGACATCTGAAAGGCAGCTGCCATGAGAGATCCAAGAATCACAGCCCCCTGTTTCCACCAGAAACCCTCAGAAATAGTTGGGTTTGCAACTAATCTAGGATTGACAGCAGGCCAGCAGGCAGAGAGAGGCAGAGAGGCAGATCCTCTGGTGACTTGGGATATTTGCCAACACACCCCTAGGCCCAGTGCTGATAAAAGCCAGCTTTTCAGAGCAGCTTTGCCAACCCTGGGAGCAGCCAAGCCTGGAGGAATTAGCCACAAACTATGGATTATGTGTAGCTTCGAAAAGGAGGCAGAGGGCCAGATGTGGACAGTACCTGACACTGGCTTGTACCAGACTCAGACATCAGTGTGGTGTCCAAAGGGAGAAACCAGAGGCAAGATCTAAACTGTGCTGAGACAAATCCACTTGGTTCTTTTTCAATTATCTTAGCTATTTTTTCTTTCATAGCCTTTTTGTTTATCTTTTTATCTATTTTTTCTTTATCTATTATTTTTTCTTTTTCTTTTATTTTTGGTGTCCTAATTTTAGCTCTCTTCTTTCTCCTCTCATAATCACCTTTCTTTCCTTTAGTCTTCTCATATTCTTTTTCCTTCTTCTCCTTCTCTACTATTACATTTCACTTTCTGCTGTTATTATTCTTTGCTCTCTTATGGTTGATATTGCTATGGTGGTCAGGCAACAGGTTGCTTGTTTTGGTGTTGTTTTGCTTTGTTCTCCCACTACCTATACAACAGCGTAGAATATGTGGTGGAGGTTGAGCCTCTTAGCCAGCCAGAAGGGAGTTCCCACCAATGAATGGGCCAATAATCAGAACCCAAATATAACAGAAGAGTCTACATAACCCACACAGAAGTCACTCCTGGAACATCCAGATGAGGAGATCAGAGAGACTGCACCACTGGGTCCCACAGAGCTCCTAATACACAAGGTCACTCCACAAGACAGAGAGTCAAAGCAAATCAATCTAATACATAGATGCAAACACAAAGAGACAACTAAAATAGGGAGACAAAGAAACAACCCCCAAACAAAAGAAGAGGAGGAATATCCAGAAAAAGAGCTAAGTGAAATTGAGGCAAGCAATTTATCAGACAAAGAGTTCAAAGTAATGGTTATAAGGATGCTCAAGGAGATATGGGAGAACTACAGGAAAATTAGTGGGAGCTACATACTCATGAAAATAGGACATGGAAACCTTGAATAAGAATCAGCTAGAATAAAGAATGCAATATCTGAAGTAAAGAATACACTAGAAGGAATTAAAAACAAGCTAGACAAAATAGAGAATCAAATCAGCAAGTTGGAAGACAAGGTAGGAAAAAAACACCCATCAGACCAATAAAAATAAAAAAAATGAGGATAGTTTAAGGGAGCTTTGGGACAACATGAAATACAACAATATTCACATCAGGGATACCAGGAGGAGAAGAAAAGGAGCAAGGGATACAAAACCTGTTTGCAATAATAATGACAGAAAAATTCCCTAACTTGGCGAGGGAAAATGTCACCCAAGTCCAGGAAACAGAGAGGGTCTAATCAAGATGAACCCAAAGAGGCCTGCTCCAAGACACAATACAATCAAAATGGCAAAATTTAAAGACAAACAGCGACTCTTAAAGTCAGCAAGGGAAAATAGCTAGTAACAAACAAGGGAGCTGTGATAGAGTTATCAGCTGATTTCTCAACAGAAACTCTACAAGCCAGAAGAGACTGTTACAAAATATTCCAAGTAATGAAAAGCAAGGAGGTACAACCAAGACTACTTTATCCAGCAAGGCTCTCATTTAAAATGGCAGATGAAGTGAAGAGCTTCCCAGGAAAAAAGAAGATTAAACGAGTACATCTCCACCAAGCCAGCACTGCAAGGGACTGCTGTAGGAAGAAGAAGAAATAGAGAGAGAAAGGAATACAGGAACAGAGGGATAAAAAATGGCAATAAATAAGTACCTATCAACAATGACCTTAAATATAAATAGATTAAATGCTCCAATCAAAAGACATAGGGTAGCTGAAGGGATAAGAAAACACACCCCACATATATGCTGTGTACAAGAGCCCTACCTCAGAACAAAAGCTATACACAGGCTGAAAGTGAAGGAATGGAAAAAAATATTCTATGCAAACAGGCATAGAAAAAAAAAAGCTGGGGTAGCAATACTTGTATCAGGCAAAATAGAGGTCAAAACAAAGACCATAACAAGAGACAAAGAAGGTCACTACATAATACTTAAGGGAATAGTCCAACAAGAGGATATAATTCTCGTAAACATACATGCACCAAATATACGTGCACCTAAATATATAAAGAAAATATTGGAGGACTTTAAGAAAGAGATAAATGGCAACCCAGCCATTGTAGGGCATTTTAATGCCCTACTGTCAGCAATGGATAGATCTTCCAAACAAAAAATCAACAAAAATATTGCAGAGTTGAATGACACTCTAGATCAAATGGACATAATTGATATTTATAGAACATTTCACTCAAAGAAGCAAAATACACATTCTTCTTAAATGCACATGGATCATTCTCAAAGATAGACCACATGGTAGGACATAAATATGTCTTAACAAATTCAGGAAAATTGAAGTCATATCAGACATCTTCTCAGATCACAATGGCTTGAAACTAGAAACCAACCTCAAGGAAAAAACTCAAATACATGGAGGCTGAACAACATGTTATTAAGTAACGAATGGGTTAACAATAAGATCAAGGAAGAAATCAAAAAGTATCTGGAAACATGAAAAAGAACACACTACAACCCAAAACCTATAGGAAACAATGAACACAGTCCTGAAAGGGAAGTTTATAGCAATATAGGCCTACCTAAAGAAGATAGAAAAATCTCAAATAAACTACCTAACCCTACATCTAAAATCACTAGCAGAACCTCCACCACAACAGAAAACACAGAGCAAGCAGAAGCAAGGAAATAATCAAGATCAGAGCAGAATGAAATGACATAGAGACTAAAAAAACATTCAAAGGATCAAAGAATCCAGGAGCTGGTGTTTGAAAACATAAACAAAACTGAAAAATCGTTAACCAGACCCATCAAGATAAAAAAAGAGAGGACCCAAATAAATAAAATCAGAAATGGAAAAGGAGAAGTAGCAACTGATACCACAGAAATATAAAGGACTGTAGCAAATTACCATGAACAACAATAAGCCAAGAAATTGGAAAACCTGGAAGAAATGGATAAATTTTCAGAAACATACAATCTTCTAAAACTGAATCAGGAAGAAGCAGAAAACCTGAATAGACCAAAAACAACTAGTAAAATTGAAGCAGTAATCAAAAAACTACCAACACACAAAAGTCCTGGACCAGACAGCTTCACAGGCAAATTTTACCAAACATTCAAAGAAGATCTAACACCTCTCCTCAAACTATTCTAAAAAATTCAAGAAGAGGGAAAGATTCTCAAACTTTTTTTACAAGGCCAGTATTACCCTAATCCCCAAACCAAGTAAAGACACTACAAAAAATGAAAATTATAGGCCAATATCCCCACTGAACATAGATGGCTAAAATCCTCAACAAAATATTAGGAAATCGAATACAAAAATACATCAAAATTCAAGTGCAGATTTCAAAACACTGGTTATAAAAATGCTCAAGGAACTCAGTGGGTACTTCAACAACATAAAAATGATCCATCCAAGCAGAAATGAAGAATACACTAATTAAAATAAAGAACAAGTGGAGTGGATGAAGATGAGAATCAAATCAATGATTTGGAACATAAGAAACCAAAACGTATCCAATCAGAATAGGAAGAAGAAATAAGAATCCAAAAAAAAAAATGAGAATAGTGTAAGGATCCTCTGGGATAACATCAAGTGTACCAACATTCACATCACAGTGGTGCCAGAAGAAAGAGAGAAAGAATGAGAAATTGGAAACTTATTTGAAAAAAATAATAAAAGAAAACTTCCATAATTTGGTTAAGGAAATAGGCATACAAGTTGTAGAAGCACAGAGAGTCCCAAACAAGATGGATGCAAAGAGGACCTCACCAAGACACATCATAATTAAAATGACAAAGTTTAAAGATAAAGAGAGAATCTTAAAAGCAGCAAAAGAAAAACAGGTTATTACCCACAAAGGAGTGCCTGTGAAACTGTCAGATGATTTCTCAAAAGAAACTTTGCAGGCAGAAGGGACTGGCAAGAAGGATTCAAAGTGATGAAAAGCAAGCACCTACAACCAAGATTACGCTATCCAGCAAAGTTGTTATTTAGAATAGAAGGGCAGATAAAGTTCTTCCTAGACACAATAAAGCTAATAGAAGGAGTGCATCATCACAAAACCATTATTGTATGAAATGTTAAAGGGAATTATTTAAGAAAAGAAGATCAAAACTATGAACAATAAAATGGCAAAAAAACCATAGCTATCAGCAATTGAATGTAAAAAACAAACTAAGCAAACAAGTAGAACAGAAACAGAATCATAGAAATGGAGAACATTGGGATGGTGCCCAGTGGGGAGTGATGTCTGGGAGAATGGGGGGAAAGGTGAAGGGATTAAGAAGCCAAATTTGGTAGTTAAAGAATAGGCAGGGGGATGTTAAAAGCAAATATAGGAAATGAAGTAGCCAGAGAACTTAAAAGTATGACCCATAGGCATGAACAAAGGAGGGGGGATCACTGGAGGAAGCACTAGGTGCTGGGTGGAGGGAAGCAAAGGGGGAAAATTCAGACAACTGTAATAGCATAATCAATAAAATGTAATACAAAATTAAAAAGTACCATTTTGACTATGCCCCGTAATTTTTCATGTTGCTTCTGTTCTCTTTTATTATATGCTAACCAAATTTTGCCTACTAGTTAGAAATGGCATTTCAAAAGAAATGCTAGTGAATATATATCTATGTATCTTTCAAAGAATTTTAATATTTCACCTAAATTGTTGAATTTAATGGCATAAAGTTGTTCGTAATACACTCTTACTGTGTTTTTAATATCTGTAGAATCTGAAGTTAATTTACCTCTCTCAGTCCTGAGCTTGGTCATTTGTGTCTTCTGTCATTTTTCCTGATCAATCTGTCTGACTATATAGGTCTGTCAATTTTCTTGATCTCACAAAAATCTTTTTATTGATCTCTAATGTGTTTCTGTTTCCTATTTCACTGATTTCTTCTGCAGTATTATTTTCTTTATCCTGCTTACTTTGGGCTTCATTTGATCTTGTTTTTCTAGTTTTTAAAAAGTATTTTATTTATTTACTTTTTAGAGAGGGGGGAAGGAAGGGAGAAAGAGAGGAGGAGAAATTTTGATGTGCGAGAGAAACATTGATAGGTTGCCTCTTGTGTGCCCCAACCAGGAACCTGGCCCACAGCCCAGGCATGCGCCCTGAACAGGAATGGAACCCCTGACCTTTCGTTTTGCAGGACAACACCCAACCACTGAGCCAGACCAGTCAGGGCGTTTTTCTCATTTTTTATGATTGAAGCTAAGATCATTGATACAAAACCTTTCTTTTTTTCCTAAGGTAAGTGTTTAATGTCATAAATTCCCTTCCAAATACTGCTTAAGATGTATCCCATAAATTTTGAAATATTATATTTATATTATTTCAATCGTAAAGGCTTTCTAATTTCCCTATTGACTTCTTTGGCCCATTGGTTATTTAGCAGCATGTGTTTTAGTTTCCAAATTTTGGAGGATTTTCAGATAGCTTTCTATTATTGATACTTGAAATAGTGTGTATGAATTTATCTGTCTCATCACCTTCTTATTTTTATTTAATGTCAAAATAACAAGTGCTTCCTAAAGAGAGGAAAAAATCTTATAAACAAGGAATTATTTAAACAATGGATATTTCAGGTGCTATAGTTGGTACTAGCTCCCAAAACCTCTGAGTATAGTTGCACAGTTTGTATCCTGAACAGAAGCACCTGGCTGGGGTGGACAGGAAAGGCTAAAATATAGTTCATGCTCTGCTTTCAAAGTTGATACCCACATAGCTTTTTCTAATTCAGTAGAACTATGAAGTCTGGTCGTGGTCCTGATAGCTACCATTTATCTCTGTAATTACTATGTGTCTGACACTGTGTTAAAGGTTTTAAATGTGTTATCACATTTAATCATAACAGCCCTATATTGAAAGTATTATAATTTTCATTTTAAAAATTAAAAAAATGAGGATTAAAGAATTTATATAACCTGATCTAAGTTGCAGAATTGATATGTATTGTAGTCTTAATTCAAATTAGATTTGTCTGATTCTAAACCTATTACGTTATATTGTCAGTGATTGATTTTTAGTTCAATGGACCATCAAATGTTCCTCAAATCTCTCTGGTATGCATTTTAGGCAGGTAAAATGGTTACAGTTTGTCAGTCACTAAGAAAAATAATTCAATAATACCATAATTGTTTGAAAATCTTTGTGCTCTGACTGGGGACGAAAACTCTCTAATTTGATCACCCAATGTGCATACAGATAAAGTGTTTTGGTAATACTAGATGATATACATTTATGAAAGTAGATAATCTAGGGAGAGATTTTTATATTACAGCTTTCTACTTACCACTGTGTTTTGTGGTGATACTACTCATAGAATAGTGCTTGCTCACAACCTCCCCAAAATACTATGGCTGCATCAATTTTAGTAGAGAGTTGAGGGAGAAAGTATTACAGACAACATAATGACTTGGTATGAAAATGGTTTATTTAATGTCCTGCTAATCTTTTTTCAATGATAGCAGCATTGAATTATTACTCTTATAATTAATAAAACCAGTGATGACCAGAGTTACTCATTATAAAGACCGAATTGAGCAAGTTCTACCATGCCTATCTTATAATCTCCATTAAATACTGGTTATGGCTGTTTCTCAATGCAAGAAACTACTTGGGAAGCAAGGCCCACAGTGGAATATCATACTCATTCATCTGTCATTTGTCTTTCATCAGTTCCATTCTACTTAATGGAGTGTGTGATTCAAGAGGTCATGTTGCTTCTACTTAAATAATATATTCATTGATATTTGACCTTTAGGAAATAGGTAGGATATCCATAAAAGTTTTCCCATATCAAACAAGCTCTGGTTGTAAATATCCTCTCTGTTTTCCTTGGCCACAATGATGCCCATCTTTTGGGGACGCCAACAGATTCAAATATAATCATTTTGTGAAAGGTAGATACATTGAAATTTCACTTGTTGGTAGAGAGGTAAATATAGAGGAAATACTGGTTATGGTTATGGAATAGAAAAAAAGTAGAGTTATCTTGATTGCTCTAGTTAGTTTAAGGAAATATGTTTGAAAATGTGCTGATTTCTTTATTTGGACTTAAAAATGTTATGTTTTAGATAAACATGTAAAACAAAAATCCAGTCAATATTAAGTGTTGATTCTTGGGGGAAAATAAAACTTGAATATAATATAAACTCAATATTTTTTTTAGCATGTGTTGTATGGGTTGATAAAAAGATTAATGTAAATAAAAATTTGGGGCTTTGAGTTTCAAGTAAATGAAAGTTGACTTGAAGTTATGATACTTTTAAGGACATTATTCTAGCTAGGGCTTACATTTTTAATGAATTATATTCAAGACAACTTATTTATAAAATTGGGCAAAATTTGGGAACCCAAGAAAGGTATTATTCTCAAAAGGTATTATTCTCATCAGTTGGCTATATCTTGAAAATACTTCTGACATTTTAAGATTATTATTCATTGATGTTATTATAAATTGTGGGGTTTTCTTTTAACATTTAGTTTCAAGAGTGAGATACAGAGGCTGTGATGAATTTCAGAAACAGTTGTTGCTTAAAAGACAAATACGATGATTGCTTGTTACACACAACCTTCAATCAGGGACAATATGAGTATCTAAAGATATGAGAATTTTAAATCATAAGTGCATAGGGTTGCACCTTGATGGACCTAAAACATGTTCCATACTAGCTTGGCCTTAAATCTCGCTAATTTTTCTGTTAGATTAGAAGTTATTCATTTTGGAATCTATAAAGAAATTCCAACTTGAACTGTCTTGTATCTTTTAATTGGAATTTTCCAAAAGTACAAAAGTGAAAAAGCAAAAGTTGCTGTGTTTCATTGGTTTTATTCTTTTGAATGTTGCTATGCTGAAAGCTCTGTGTGAAATTATTAGAAGACAGGTTTTTAAATGGTTGTAAAAGAAGATGCATATATAGGGGACCTACTCAAAGGGCATTATTTAAAAAAGAAATTTTCCAGCCACCTAGATCTCAGGGTAGCTATGCTCATTCAAGGCTAGTGAATTCACCATCTGTATGATTATTTTTATATCTGAACTTTTTTTATACACCAGAGAGACTCGAAACTTTCAGGGTCATGTGCCCAGCATGTAGTGGAATGTCCTGTGCAATGGATTCCAATTAGTATCACCATGTTCAATGGCCCTGTACCACCAATGATGGATAACTGCTTTCCACTTGGCTTTATATGGCACTTCTTTGCTGTAGCTGCAACCAGGTCTATCGCCCCTTTGATAAAAATTTCAGTTACCCCAGGGAGAAGCTTTCAACTTTATTAAGCATTGAAGTCTATGCATTTGTTCTTCTTTGGAAGAGCAGATCAAAAACATACTTTCCAAGGAAGTAATCTGAAAAATTAGGATAGCACTCGCAGACTTTGGCAATAATATTTTCCTGTAATGGACACCTAAGAACTCTGTCAACTGATGAGACTATTTTAAAACTTCTTAACATTAAACAAACCTTTCTGTTTGGGGGAAATTAAATAAACTTCCTTGATTCTACTTAACAAGGTCTTTAGCACACTGTATTCTTTTTGTTGTGTGGTTAGGAAAACCTCAATCTAAGTCAAGACATAGGGAACAGACAAGGAAAAAAAAAACAATTAAATGATCAAGTTGCAGTACAGAGAAAGGCCTGTGGTTTTCAGTTCCATCTGTGGCATTTACTCACTACAAAAATGTGAGCAAGCCACTTAATTTTTCTAGGCTATCATTTCCTCATTTTTGAAAAGGGAGGATTGGCTAGATGATGTGTAAGATTTCTCTGAAATTCTCTGCATCTAAATATTGGGCAGAATATGACCAGACACTGACAACACCTTATATTTGCACACAGACATTTTTACTTTGCAGCTTCTGTCTGCTTGAATTCTAGGTTTGGTTTGGCAATGCAATGATATGGTGCAGTTATACAATATCTCTGAGTTGAAATAAGATACATCTGGAACACTGGTTAAAGCCGTAGTAGTACTAGCTTCACAGAGGAGGTTAGACTGAGTCCCATTTCTCCTACCAATCCCAAGCTGCTATAACTTTGGAAAAAGCACCAGACTTCTTTTGAGAAAATTGTCTCTTTCACACACACATACTCTCTCTCTCTCTCTTTCTCTCTTTCTCTCTCTTTCTCTCTTCAGATTTCTCCACTGCCGATCGGACAAATTATTGCCTCCTGTGTTGATCTGAATCTGATGGCTACCCCTGTCATGAGCTCTTTCTAAAATTTAGATAAAGACCTTTGAATTCCAATTTGTGGGATTTGGATCATTGCAAGGAGTATCTTGAATCAAATGTACACCACATATTGCCAGTAGACTGAGTATACTACCTTGTAGCATTTTTTCAAAGGATGCTTAAAATATAAGCACTAAATGTAGAAGTCCTCAAATGTTTTAGCATTAAAAATTTGGGAAGTATTTCTAAATGTTAAGTTCTGGTGGTCAGGAGTAAGATTGAACCCATGTCCTTCAGAATCTTAATAAGGCTAACTACCACTAAAACAGGGCTCTTTTTAGAAACTTTTCCTTGGGAGACAGGAATTTAGGAGCCAAGTTTCTCATCTCAGACCCTCAGCAATTTATTTCTGATATTGGGCAATTCGCTTGTTCTGCCTGTCCCTATTTTTTTATTGTATATTTTCCCATTACCATTTGGCCCCTTTATACCCTCCTCCCTCCTGCAATCACCATACTGTTGTCCATGTCCATGAGTCCTTTTTCCTTTTAGCTCGATCCCTCCACCTCCTACCCTTTCCCCCATAGTTGTCATGCTGCTATGAACATAGAGGTGCTTATGTTCTTTCAAATTAGTGTTTCAGGTTTCTTCGGATATATTCCCAGGAGTGGGATCTTTGGGTCAAAAGGCAGCTCCATTTTTAATTTTTTGAGGTATCTCCATACTGCTTTCCACAGTGGCTGCACCAGTCTGTATTCCCACAGTGCAAAGGTGTTCCCCTTTCTCCACATCCTCACCAGCACTTGTTTGTTGATTTATTGATGATGGCCATTCTGACAGGTGTGAGGTGATATCTCATTGTGGTTTTAATTTGCATTTCTCTGATGATTAGTGACATTGAGCATCTTTTCATATGTCTATTGGCCACCAGTATGTCCTCTTTGGAGAAGTGTCTATTCAGGTCCTTTGCCCATTTTTAAATTGGATTCTTTGTTTGTTTTTTATTTTTCTATATTATACCGAATCCCTACAAATGATAGTTTTTAAAAGTTAATGGAAATGTGTAACCTGAACCCATATATAAATAAACTTTGTGCACTCAGTTGTGCTAAAAACTACTGGTCTATTTTGAACTTTAAATGGATCTTTTACTAGTGTATGTTTTGTAACATTATTAATTGATCATTGGGAAGATATTGGTTTACTGACTTATTCAAATTTTCTGAATATTGGGTCATTTCATTGTACGATATATATATTTTTTGTTAATATCACCACCAATCTCATCAAGAAAGTTTTTAAGTGTTGAGAAATTATAAAGTTCACTGTGGTGAACTCAAGTTTTCCAAAATTTTACTATTCTCTTCAAATCTCAAATTTTATTAGAGGCAAAAAATATATAATATGTTGTCTTCTTTGAAGTGACAGGCTTACTTGTTCATTAAAAAATATTAAAAAGTCTATTGAATATCCAATATGATAATTCATCATTTGTCTGTCAGTCTTTTTTCAAGTACAAATGATGTTCCATGAAAATATAAGGTGGTTCTGGTTGTAACTCAAGTGCATAAAATTTTTTTCCTAGAGACAGCCATTGTATCTCATGATGCTGCAGAAGTGCTTCATGCATACTTCCTAATTCATCATACAGAATATTTACAGGAAGTATAGATCTAACAAATTTAATCATTTTATTGCTTTATAAAGGATATTCTTAAGTGAACACAACATTTTATTTTTATTGTGAGTGTATGGTGGTGAAGTGTGTAACTCCCAGTGTAGTTTGCTGTCCCTGTCTTGATTCTTCCTGAGAGCCCAACAGTTTTACTCACCTTTGCTTTGGTACCACTAGTGAATATCATTACAGTGAAGATGAAAAATAACATCTTAGTTTTATTATAAAAATAGCTTTAGCCTTGCAGATTCCTGAAGGGATCTTGGAGACCCCAGGAATATATGGGTTGCATTTAGAAAACTGCTGGACTAAGTTCATTGTTATTATGGTCCTTACTTTTCCACTTTCTCATGTTGTCAGAGAATGGGCCAGCTTCTCACTGCTCCATTTCCCATAGTAGCTTCAGCAGAAGTTAAGGAATCATTGACAACAAGGTTCACTCCTTAGGAAGAGGGAACCACTCCTTAATGACTAGATTATCAAGTCTCGTTGATCTAGCCAGAGTTTAGTAACCGTAGGAACTTGAACTACTATGAACTATTAATGTAGGAACTACTTAATGTAGTCAGTAGCTGGTAAACAGTACACAACTACTTTCTTCTCACTAGACAAACATCTTTTTCCAAAGCGGGATTATAATAAACAGAACTTTAAGAAGCTCTTGGTACAGGGGCAAGACCAGGATTTCAATCTAGCCCAAGGCCAAAACCTATGTACTTGGCTACTACTTTAGACTGATTTCTGTGCTGCTACTCAGCTCTGAGAGTCAGTGGTTCTGGAAGTGATAGATAAGGCTGCTGGTAGTAGAAACAGGCCCCATAGAAAGCCTGTAAAGATTTTAGTACTAATGTGCACCCAAAGGAATTGGTTGAATTGGAAAAATTTTAGCACATGCAATGAATAGAGAGCTTTTAATGATACAGAATATAGACAATATGACTTGGAGGTTAAAAGAGCAAACTTTGAATGTAAGTGGTTCAAACCCAGGATTATCATTGAGCAGCTTCGTGATTGCGGGCAAGCTACTTAAACTCTCTGTGCTTTATTATACTCATTTGTAAGATGAAATGATGAGAGATGATGATGATAATAATGTTACCTATTGAGGCTTGAATTAGTAATAGTCTAGTAAGCAATAGAGTACATGGGAAATAATAATGAATATTGGTGCTGGGCACATGAATACCATGCAGTACAAATTGGCTATTACCATTTAACACACTGCCTCCTGCTTCTCATTACTGGTGCAAACACAAGCTTCATTCGTTATTCATTTATTTATTCATTTGTTTGTTCTATACTGATTTACTGAACACCGCTGTGTATAGCTCATTTTGCTAGGGGATGAACCTGCTCTGGCCCTGTGGTCACCAGCTCCAATATCCTTTTCTTCCACTGTAGATACTAGGAAAGGGAAGTAGTGCATTCACTTTCATAGGCTTCCTTAGATTATGCAATTAATGTCAAGTACCATGTCACTTTTTTCTATTCTTTTACCTTTTTTTTGTAGATTAGAACCAGACTATTAATAATTGCATATTGATCTCTAGGCTAAAATTAAATTAAACATACATGGGAAAGGAATAAGTATTTCTCATTTTCTAGTATTGTTATTTTTTTGAGAGAGAGAAGCAAAGACAGAGACATTGATTTTTTGTTCCACTTATTTATGCATTCATTGGCTGATTCTTGTATGCGCCCTGACTGGGGATGGAACCCACAGTCTTGGTGCATTGGATGACACTCCAGCTAACAGAGCCACTGGGCCAGGGCCTCAAGTATTGTTATTAAGGTTTAGAAAATTTAAACCAAGAAACACTTTGCATGGTATATATTTCTTTCATCATAGTGAAACCATAACAATATTAAAATGATGATTGCAAATACCTTATTTGAGAGGAGGATCTCTAAATTATTTTCCACTATGTGCAACGTACTTGAAAATTCCTTAAGAAGTGTGTATACGCAGATGAAAGTGGAGTTCTTCACTATTATCCATATCACAAATAAATTTTTTGAGAATGTAAGGATCCTTCCTAAGAATCCAAGAATATAGATGAGAACAATTTATTTGTGGAAACTGAAAATAAGATTTGAAAATTTAAAGAAGATAATCTCTGAGCAGGAGAACAAGCTAATCATTTTTATTTAACAGTTTTTAAGCTTTATTCTTTCTGAAAGTTTAAATTGTTCCTAATCTTAGCAAACACTAAAACATAAAGATCATAGTACAGGTGTACAGAAAATGTGTCTGTAAAATGTCATGTCTGACAGAGTTGAAAATTGGATTGTATTTTAATTGTATTCAGAGAAATCCCCATATAAAAGAATCCTAAGATGAATCATTTCAGTAAGAACTTCTATTGTTAACCACTGAAAAGTCCTCTCTAAATTATATTTGGAGTGACTAGAGTTGCGTATTTCATGTATTTTAAGGCAAGACACGTTATAGGTGAAGCTTTATACATATAACAGTAGAAGCAAATATCTCTATTATTTATCAAGTTAGAATCACACCAGTAGTCTTTGTGTTGAAAAGTATACTGACAGAAATAAGCTGTAATGTGAATTAAGAGCTGAGCTTACTACCCATGATAGAATTAATTTCAGTGTGCATTTTCCTTGACCTCTGAGCACCATTCAATACTACTGGTCACTTCCTTTCCTGAATGTGCTGTTTTGGCTTATATAGACACTTCTCTCAACTGTATCTCTTACCTCTTTGGCTTCTTTTTCTGAATGTTTTCCTGGCTTTTCCTTCTCTACCTCTAGATACCAGAGGTCTTTAGGTCACAGTTCTGGGGCTTTTCTGCCTTTACATAGACTCTGACTTTAAGTATCTAAACCCTGGTTACAATATTTAAATTAAACTCACTACAGGCAATAATTGTACCCTATCTCCTCAATTTCCTAATATGTAAAAAGGGGACAATAAAACTTCAAGGAGTTATTGTGAGGATTAAGTACATATATTTAGAGAATTTAGAATATTTCCTGGTACATAATAGGTACTGAGGATGTTTTGTTTTTATTTGGCAATATATTCTCTTTCTAAATAATTGTATCAATTCCCATATATATGCTGGAAAAGCTTATTTTTTAACTTTTTATTTTATTATTTATTCATTTCAGAAACAATTTTAACTTTGCTTAACTCCTCCTTCGAGAAGTTGTCTATTTTTGCTTTAAAAAAATAGTTGTTATTTTGCAGTTGTCCCGATTTTTCTCCCTTTGCCCTCCTCCACCCAGGCCCCCTGCTCCCACGGTCAACCCCCAAACTGTTGTCCATGTCCATGGGTCATTCACACATGTTCCTTGACTAGTCCCTTCCCCTTCTTTCCACCCTTATCCTCCTCCCCTTTCCCCTCTGGTCACTTTCAGTCCGTTCCCTGTTTCCATGCTTCTGGTTCTGTTTTGCTCATTAGTTTATTTTGTTTATTAGATTCCTCTTATAGGTGAAATCATGTGGTATTTGTCTTTCACAGACTGGCTTATTTCACTTAGCATAATATTCTCCAGTTCTATCCATGCTGTCAGAAAAGGCAGAAATTCCTTCTTTCTTTCTGTTGTGTAGTATTCCATTGTGTAAATGTACCACAGTTCTTTGATCCACTCATTTACTGATGGGCACTTAGGCTGTTTCCAGCACTTGGCTCTTGTAAATAATGCTGCTATGAACATAGGGGTGCTTGAATTCTTTTGAATTGGTGACTTGGGATTCTTAGGGTATAATCCCAGCAGTGGAATCGCTGGGTCAAAAGGCAGTTACATTTTTAATTTTTTGAGGAAATTCCATACTATTCTCCATAGTGGCTGTATCAGTCTGCATTCCCACCAATAGCATGCAAGGGTTCCCCTTTCTCCACGTCCTTGCCAACACTTGTTTGTTGATTTATTGATGACAGCCATTCTGACAAGCGTGAGGTGATATCTCATTGTGGTTTTAATTTGCATCTTCCTGATGGCTAGTGATGATGAGCATCCTTACATATGTCTCTGGGCCCTCTGTATGTCCTCCTTCGAGAAGTTGTCTATTCAGGTCCTTTGCCCATTTTTTAAATTGGGTTTTTGCCTTCCTAGTGTTGAGTCTTATGAGTTCTTTATATATTTTGGAGATCAAACTTTTGTCTGATACATCATTGGCAAATATGTTCTCCCATACAGTGGATTCCCTTTTCATTTTGATGATGTTGTCTTTGGTCATGCAAAAACTTTTTAATTTGATGTAGTCTCATTTGTTTATTTTTTTCCTTTATTTCCCTTGCCCTAGGAGATATATTGGTGAAATATTGCTGTGTTGAATGTCTGAAATTTTACTGCCTATGTTTTCTGCTAGGACATTTATGGTATCATGGCTTATGTTTAAGTCCTTTATCCATTTTGAGTTGGTGGTCTAGTTTCATTTTTTGCATGTACCAGTCCAACGCCATTTATTGAAGAGATTGTTTTTACTTCATTGTATGCTCATGTCCCCTTTGTTGAATATTAATTGACCATAGAGACATGGATTTATTTCTGGGCCCTCTATTTTGTTCCATTAATCTATGTGTCTGTTCTTATGCCAGTACCAGGTTGTCTTGATTACAGTGGCCTTGTAGTAAAGTTTAATATCAGGTATTTTGATTACTCCAACTTTGTTCTTCTTTCTCAGAATTGCTGAGGCTATTCAGAGTCTTTTTTGGTTCCATATAAAGTTTTGGCATATTTGTTCTAGATCTGTGAAATATGCTGTTGGTCTTCTCACAGGAATTAGTTTGAATCTATAGATTGCTTTGGGTAGTATGCACATTTTAATGATGTTAATTCTTCCAATCCATGAACACAGTATATGCTTCCACTTATTTGTATCTTCTTCAATTTCTTTCTTCAGTGTTCTATAGTTTTCTGACTACAGGTCTTTTATGTCCTTGGTTAAATTTATTCCTAGGTACTTTATTTTACTTGTTGCTATAGTAAACAGGATTTTTTTCTTAGTTTCTCTTTCTGATACTTTCTTGTTGGTCTACAAAAATGCCACCAATTTCTGAATATTGACTTTGTATCCTGCTACTTTGCTGAATTCACTTGTTAGGTTGAGTAGTTTTTTGATGGAGACTATAGGGTTTTCTGTGTAAACTATCATGTCATCTGTGTGTAATGACAGTTTTACTTCCCCCTTTCCAATTTGGATGCTTTTTGGTAAAGTTTAAGTTTACCTCTCCAATCCAGATGTGTTTTCTAGGGTTCAGACATAGTATATATGACTGCTCAATAGCTTTACTTAGATGTTTCTCAGACACTTCAAATCATGCTCAGAACTAAAAGTTATATTATTAATCTCCTTTCTAGATCTCTTCACCATCCTCAATTTGGTCCTCCTGAAAACATTATACAGCAAATAGCATCTTGATTACCCCAGCTCAAACAAAAAATGAATAGCCATATTTTTAAAAATTTAACTTTTTAACATGGAAAAGTTATAACGTGTACAAAAATAAAAAGAATACTTGGCTTCAACAATTAGCAGTGGGGAAAAATGCAGGACAACTGTAAATGAACAACAGTAAATTTTTAAAAAATTAACAAGACCAATCTTATTTCATTTATATTCCCACCTGCTCCATCACACCCTAAGAGAAATTTCTTTCACAACTTTTGGTTACCTAGCAGTATACTTCATATAGGAAAGAAAAAAAAACTCTATTCTTTTCCTTTATTTATCTGATTTCAGCATAATGAATTGATTCTGCATCATAGAGATGGGTGGTCAATGAACTTTTAAAAATGTTTTATATGAGTTTCAATAAATTGGAGTAATTATTGTTATTGATGGTTAAATTATGCCATCTTTGACTAGTAGTAAGAGCTTCTTCAGTTTGGCTCCTGAGTCCTTTTGACAAACCTCAATAGTTTTTGGTAGCCTCATTTTTTTCTGGCATAATAGGATATCCTAAGACTGTCTTAGACATCTCTTGCTTCAGGACTGAGATCATCATTTCTTCAAGGAGTCCAATATTGGCAAATGGTATTTAGAGACCACAGTCTGAATTTTAAGAGTGCTCACTGCAGCTACATTATTTCTAGGCTTGTTCAGTATACAGAGCTAGGACACACATAATATTTTTAAAAAGAAAATGTGTTCACAATGTTTTAAATTTAAGATTAAAATGTTTTTAATTCTTTGATTTTATATTTGACATATTTTATTGTTGTAAAAATTGTTTCTTAATGGTATAACATAATCGCTCATGTTCTTTATCTTAAATTGTAAAAAATTGTTTCAAAATAACATAACCAATGTTTTCACTAACAATATGATTATGGAAAATTGTTCAAGATATTTTTTTTTTACATTTCCTTTACTCATTTTGGTCCTCAACATATATCCTATTAGGCAAATGAAATTATTGTGTTTTCAGTTCATTTGAAATAATTCTTCTCCATGTGATTATGCCAGCAACTCATTGCATAGATTGATTTGTTTCATTTTCCTTAAGATCTTTATGGATTTCTTTTTAAATAAAATTGTAATTTTTAATTATATAAGACATTTATACAGTTCTAAAGAAATTTACCAAAGTATATTCAAGGAAGTCTATCATCTGTCCCTATCTTTCTTACAGTTTCTTTCTTCTACTTCCGTGTAGGTATTTTAAACAATTTTACTTTAGTCTTCTATTTTTTAAAAATTTTATTTATATATTTTTTTAGAGAGAGGGGAAGGGAGGAATAAAGAGAGGGAGAGAAGCATTGATGTGCGAGAGAAACATTCATCAGCTGCCTCTCACACTTCCACAGCCGGGGACCTGGCCCACAACCTAGACCTGTGCCCTGACCAGAAATTGAACTGGTGACCCTTCGGTTTGAAGGCCAATGTTTAACTCACTGAGCCACACAAGCTATGGCACTTTAGCCTTCTATTTAAAAAATATATAGTAAAAAACAAATGTTATCGTGTCCTCTTTTCTTTTATAAATAAAAGGTAACATATTATACATACTTTTCTTCAACTTGCTTTTTTCACTTGACTGTATCTGAAGATCACTTTCATAGCAACTAAAAATAGCCCCCTTTTCTTTTATAGTTGGATTGTACTTTATTGAGTGGTTGTGTCATGGTTTATTCAACAAGAGCCCATTTGATTGATGTTCGATTTTTTTCCAGTCGTGCTGGTTAATGTTTAACAATCAGTTTTCTCCAAGGGAAAAAACTCTGATTTGGAATGTTTGCAAATTTCTATGTGGTAAATATTCAAACCATGGCTGACTTCAAGCTACTAACATCATGTCACTGGATGTGAAGTTGGAAAATGCTGTACAATAACTCATAATTATATAGTTGTTCCACTATTCAGCTATAATATGTGGAAATACCTTCAAGAATATAGATAATAATAAAATGATAAAATAATAAGGGATGAATTTTGAGTGTGTTTTACCTTTGTTCTTAAATATAATTTATTTAAGTGTAAGTTTATATAATTAATTTTTAGGTAACCACTATGTTTATAAACCAGCTTGCAAAATTCCTGAAAATTTAACAATTTTTGTAAGCAATACAAGCCAGCCCCAGGGTAGTCATCAGTTGTTATTACAAATGCTGCTGTGAGGAATAACTTTGTACATGAGTCAATTTTGTATATTTGCCAGTGTGTCTTTGAGGTATATTTTTAGACGTAAGATTACTGAGTCAAAGGATAAATGCGTATGTTGCTAATTTTTCCTCCAAATAAGAGGAGCCATTTGGCATTCCCACCAGCATCAAATGAGAGTGTTTTCCCCCCCAAGTCTCACCAACAGAGTATGAGATTGTGTTATGGGTTGAATTGTGTCCACCACCCTGTATTAGTCAGGGTTATCCAAGAGAAACAGAATCAATAGTATACATATGTGTACACATGTGCATGTGTGTGTATGTATAAAGAAATTTATTATCAGAAATTGGCTCGTGCAATTATGGAGTCTGGCAAACCCAAAATCTGCAGGCTGAAGATCCAAGAGAGTCAATGGTGCAGTTCTAGTCCAAAGGCGGCCATACCGGGGACCAGGAGAGGCAATGGTGCACATGAAACCTAAATTCAGGGGACTGGAGAATTTGCTCTTGGTCAAAAAGGCTAGACTTTGTTCTGTCGAGGTCTTCAGCCAATTTGTTGAGGCTCACTTATACTATGGAGGGCATCTGCTTTACCCAAAGTTCACCAATTTAAATGTTAATTTCATCCAAAAACACCCAAGAAGTTGACACATGAAATTAACAATCATGACCCCCAATAAAGATATGTTGAAGTCCTAACCTCCAGAATGTAACTTTATTTGCAAATAGGATTTTTAAAGAGATAATCAAATGAAAATGAGGTCATTAGGATGGGCCTTAATCAGATACAACTGGTATCCTTATAAAAAGGTGAAATTTGGACACAGACCTACACAGAGAGAAGATAATATGCAGATACAGGGAGAATGCCACTTATAAGCCAAGGAACGCCTGCACTTCCAAAAGCTAGGAGAAAAGCATGGGACAGATTCTTCCTGCCAGCCCTGTAAAGGGACTGACACCGCTGAGACTTTGGTTCCAGATTGCTAGCCTCCAAAACTGTGAAAAATTAAATTTCTGTTGCTTAAGCCACTCAGTTTGTGGTACTTTGTTATGGCAGCCCCAGGAAACTAAATATAGACTGTATGCATAACTCAGAAACACCATCAGAATCTAAATTTGAGGCTCTTCATCATAAAGGTGACTCTTTGGCCAAATGTCTCTCTGTCAGTTCACTAAAAGTCAGTTTTCCAAAGTCAGCAACAGTTTAATGGAAGCTATTTCTCCAGGGTATCAGGGGCAAGACTAAGACTTTGGAAATACCCTCAGTAGTTCACCAAACTGGCTTACATCCATCCTTTCCCCTCAATTCAGCCATCAAAAGACTCTAGCAGCTGCACATCTTAAAGTTCACATCTTATAAAATAAGTGTGGTCATTTATGGGAACGGCTGGTCTGAGGGAGCTGGGATACACATGAGCGTGCAGGTCCCCGACTAGCACTAAAATGACGGTACCCACCAAGTAGTTTAAACAGAGCTCTGGGGAGAAAGGTTGTGTTTTAATTAGCAAATTAAACATTTCCCTCAAAATGAAATTAAACAATTCTGCTAACTTATGGGCCTATTACATTTTTTTAGATCTAGATTCCTGCAGGTGTTTTCAGCTGTGAAATTTGGTGTCTTTTCTTGTTTCTCAACAAGGAGCCCTGTGGTGTAGTGAATACGGTGACTGGAGAGATCGACGCTGTTGGTGCTCACTAGATATTACTGAAAGAAGGAAATCCACAAATCTGGGAATCAGTCTAGATTTCAACTCCAGATTTACCACCTTCTTTCTTTTTTTTAATCCTCACCAAGGGCATTTTTTCATTGCTTTAAGAGAGCAAAGAAGGGAGAGAGGAAGGGAGAGAGAGGAACATCAAAGCGAGAGAGAAGCATCAGTTGGTTGCGTCCTGTACTTGTCCAGACAGATTCTTCGCCATTGATTCAGCATAACTTATTTTAATATTTTACTTGAATATCACCCATTTGTCATTGTGGGAATATCTTTATTGCAGGTGACACTGGGAACTGGTTCACATTCTAGAGACTGAACTTCTGCTTCTCTTTTCTGGGATTGACTCATATAGTCACTCCCTTGACTGATTAATGTTGCTGATGAAAATGGGAGCCAAATAGGGGGAGAAGATTCTTTCATTTCATAGATTATTGTTCAACACTAACATAGTAACAGGCACTATGTTAGATAATGGATAAACAACACCAGAACTTGTGGTCTAAAGGGGAAGCAAATACAACATATTGCAATTAAGTAATCAATTATAAAAAAGCAGTGAATGCTATGACTGTTGAAGTAGAGTTTAATAGACAAAGAACACTTTGAGTTTAGCTTCCGTTTACAATCACTTTTCCATTATCCTGGTAAGTGTAAGAGTAGAAAATAGTATATCAAAACAGTTGGCTGGGCTGGTGGAAGGCAGGCTGCGTAGGGAAGGGAAACGCCCTTCGGATGTTTCCTAGTACATTCATAATGGTGACATAGACCCAAAAAGATTAGAACACACTGCTTGCTACACGCTCGCCAAACAGATCCTCTTTCAAATTCATAGAAGCCAGAAGATTCTAAGATTCCAAAATTAGGATCAAGGACTTGGTTTCTCCAAGTAAGCATGCCTACCAGTGTTGCCAATATGATTTTATAAGTGTTTGTCAAAAGCTGACTTGAGGGAGGGACTGTGATTGTAACAAGAATTTTGTTGTAAAGAAAATAATTTTGTATAGCTAGAGACTCTAATGTCATATTACATTGTGGTTTCCAATAATGTACAGGAAACAGGTGTCTAATGAAGCCATGAGAGACAGAGATAGAACTCAACAGATGAAATGGGGGTTAAATGGTCAGCATGTTTAAAATTGGTCTCCCAGATTAGGGAGAGTATAAGGAGCTAGAATGAAAAAGGGACTCCAGTGACTGAAATAACTAACTTTTTGACCATACTAGGGAGAAGAATGACTCTAGTTTTGAATCCTTTGGCAAATGCTTACAAAAGGACCAGGAAGTTAAAATTAGCATGAACATTGTTATTAGCTATTTTGTCAGGCTTAGCATATGGCTGTATAGGGGCAATTAAGTGCATTAAGAAGCTTGTATCAGGTTCACAGTTTTCAACTAGCAAGGTAAATTCCTTGTTTATGGCAGATTTCCAAAGCTGTAAGAGCAGCAGCCAGGCCTATTAAAGAAAACAACATGGTTTTCCTAGGTTGGCAATGCCTTATGGTTGAATAATAAAGAACATACTATACATAACTTTGTGGTCTATAAAGATGTTGGATATCATGAAAATAAGATTTCCAAAAGGAGAATTTAAGGACCTAATGTTTATTCTTTATTGAATTTCCACTGAATATTAGTATAAAGTTTTATAAAGTATGCACAGGAACATTCAGTCAGTTGTTATAAAAACTAGTAAAAGAGGTTATTATTTTCTTTTTTATAATCAATTTGTGAGGCTCAGAGAGCTTAAGTGACTTACCAAAGCTCAAATTATTGATAAGTGGCAGATTTGAAACTTCCCTTTTTTAGATTGTTTAGCTTCATTGAAACAGGAGATAATTCACAACTTAGAGACACCACTGTTACGTAAATACAAAGTTTTATGTTGAATGTAGGTTACACCTTGAGATCTTGTTCTAGGTTTGTAAATTTAAATGTGATTAAATTATTAGTTATAAAAAATGGCATTTTAAGCTTTCATTTTTGTTTTACTTATACATATAATATGAGCTTATTGTAGAACAATTTAAAAAGAAAACTAAATGATAGGAAATATTATCCAACCCTCAAATTCATGGTTAGAGAAATCACTGATCAATTTTAGTGTATATCTTTCTAGTGTTTCATATAGTATATATATAAAATAAATAAAATATATACCAAATAAAATAAAACATACATTTCTATAAATATACAAGATGGGGCAAAAATAAGTTTACAGTTATTCATATGAAAAATAATACAATAATTAATAAATAATGCAAGCATAAACTCTGTGTTTCACATACTCACAACTGTATACCTGCTTTTACTCTACCTTATACATAAGCACATTTAAAATATTTGTATATTTTCACTTATATATCCATGTAAATATATATGTATGTATACATATATTAAATAAAATGATTGACACTATTCTGTATATTTTGCTTATATATTGATTTTTGAAAACTTGTCATGGACATCTTTGCTTTCAATAAATATACATCTATAACATCATTTTTTATGGCAAGATTGTTGAACATTATAGATTGTTACCAAGAACAATATGGTGATAAACATCTTTATAGTTTTAGCTTTGCCTAAGTTCTCAATTATTTCCTTAACGTAAATTTCTAGGAGCAAGTTTTGATGCATGTTGACAAACTGTACTTCAGAAAGTTGTATTTTCATCAGCAGTATATAAGAGTGCTTGTTTCTTCACACACACTATATAGGAATATTGTCAGTTTATCAATCAGTGTTTATTAAATTTATTACTTGCACATAGTTCTATTGTCCTGAAGATCTTGTGTTCTAAGTGACTGATTCTGAGATACGCATACATAGTGCAGTGACAGGTGGACCAGCTGGGTTGTAAGGTTTAACAAGATAATCTATGTATAGCATGTGATAGAGTATCTATATGCAGGAAATGCTAAGTATGTGGTAACTACTTATTATCGTTGTTATTTTAGCTTGGAATTCTCCTCTTAATCTCTATCAGGAAAAGTCTTGTTCCTTCAGCACCCAAATGGAATATAATCTTTTTGACGCCTTTCTTGATTTCCTCAAGGATGATTTAGACCCTTTCTCTCTGTGCTCCACGAACTTTGTATATACGTCTGTTGTAGGTCATATCACATTGTAACATAATTATTCTTTTATCTGCTTGACTCTCTCAGTATATTGTGAACGTCTGTCGTGTCCTATCTCTCCCCACAGCACTGAGCACAGGCCCTGACACATCGTAGCAATGCAGTAAATGTTTGTAACATGAGTGAACAGATGAAAAAGCAAAAGAATAAAGATTTTGCTCTTCAAATAGGTGACCCATGACTTCCTTCTGACTGTTCATCATAGGATTTAAGGTATGGAAGAAAGCGAGCAAGGACTATGTTCCTAGTCCCCTTGGAAATTGGCAATAGAATTAAGAAAATCTGAAGCAGCTATGGGGGAAATCTATGGTTACTTGTGGTATGTGGATCTGAGTCACTAAAAGCTCCTCTTTTCTGCCTGTTTAGTCAGAGTATGTTATTGAAGAGGGGGCACTTGGCAAGTTCTCTGAAAGAGGGAAAGCTAGCAGATGTTCATGGGGGTGTCTACCCAGACTACATTTCTCTTCCCTAATCTACATGGGTGGGCCATTGTAGTATCATTATTCCACCCATAATTGATGAGCCAGAGTGGATACCTGATTCCATTAATTTTTATAACTCAATCAGGGTCTGTCTCTTGGGAATTGGGAATTTGAACTCAGAGGCACTACACTAATTAATTGCTGCCAGACCTGAAAGGACATTTAGGGTCATTCAGAGTGGTCTGGCCCTCTGTAGTGTGTATGAAGTAGCAGAATAAGCACTTCTGCAGAGTGAGAAAAATAACCCTCTGTGCTCAGAGAAACAGAGGCTTGCAATCCCAGAGAACTGAAGATGAAGAATAAGTGAAGGAAAACTAAAAGGAGTGAGAAAGAGAAAAAAGTTAGCTGTGCTTTTCAGTTTTGGCTCTGGTCCCCTGCAGGGCTTGGCTGAGCTCTGTGCTCTACGTACCTGAAATTACCCTTGGATTAATTGAGAACATTTTCCAGTTTTACTTGTTATTTGAATGGTGTCTGTGTCTTCTAATCAAAAGAATTTTCAACAAAGCAGTAGGGTTGTTGGTTTGACAGGTATAGCGGTGCTTTGAAAATTCCGTCTATCCTAGTAGCACCAGAGTTCTGCCCCAAAAGACATGTCAGAGGTGTTGTGATGGTAGGGCGTCATGTGACTGTCCCATGGACGGTCACTGATGCTCGATGCAGAAGTCAACCTTAAGGGCACTTCAGCCAAAGAGTCTCAAAAAGATTTTTTGTCCTCATTGTGACCAGATGGGTCTTGAAGTGTGCCTTGGCCCTGCGTTTACCCCGACGCAGCCCAAGGAATCTGAGAAATTCTGGGCCAGCCTGGCATTTTAGCACATTGGAAAGGCAAGAATTAGGATTCTTTGGATTACAAATATCCTGCTGACATAAGAGGAAAAGCTGCCAGGCTTGCTAACTTCCTGGGAAAAATTTAAAAAATATACCTGTATGGTGACTTATTCAAATATTTTAAAGTGAAAGGAGCACTATTAATAGTTATTCCAGAAAAGCAGTCATAAGGTGGAACTGTCTTTAACAAATATGACTATATTGCTACCATATCCCATAATTTGCAGTGATTTACATACATATTTAATTAACAAAGGTTGTAAAAACCAGAATTTATTTTTATTTGGAAGTACTCTTTTATTCTTGTTGTTTTAAAAATGAATCTTTATTTGTTGTATACAAAAATTATAATGTGGATAGATATGCAGAAATAAGGCAATACAAAAATCACCTATCACTTACCTTTTAAGAATATTTTGGGTTATATTTTCCCAGATTTTTCTTTTTATGCATGCAATGTATTTAAACTAAAAATTAGACCATATCATACATATTATTGTATAAATTGCTTTTTAAAAATTATTTAAACATTTTTTAAATTGAATATTGGGGAGATATTGGTTAATAAAATTATACAGGTTTTAGGTGTACAATTCTATAATACATTATCTGTATACTGTATTGTGTGTTCACCACACCAAATCTCCTTCCATCACCATTTATCTCCCCTTTAGGGGGGGTGGGAGGAGGTAGAAAAGGGTAAAAATTGCTTTTTAATGTCCTTCCATGTCAATATCATTTTTAATGGCTATTTTCTAATTTGTTTATGGTATACTATAATTTGCTTAACAGCCTCTTATTCTAGGCCATTTAGACTGTCTGCAGTTCTATTAATTGTTCTTTAATAGGCCTCTCTCCTGCAATATTTTTTCTTATAAAATAAATGTGGGGAAGTAGGAGTGGTTTGTATAGACAATTATGCCCTCAAAGATCTCTCAGGTTAGTTGTAGACATTTTAACTGGTCAACAAATCAAATAGAATATGAGGTTCTCCCCACCCCCTCCCCATAAGACAAAGGGGAGCATTTAGAAGCAGGGCCTGTGCACCGCCTTGCGTCCCCTCAGTGGAACGTGCTGCCTGCATCCCTTCTTCGCGGAGGAACAGACCTCCTCCATTCTGAGGGTGAAGTGAAGCAGGCTTAGCAAAAAAACCCTCTGTGGTGGGAATCAAAATGCAAAAATAGACAATGTAATTTGTTTTTATGATTCTCTTTCAATTTTAGCCCACCTTTGGTATAATGCCATTTTGTATAATTAAAAAAACTTTAACATAACACATTAATTCTAGAAAACGCAGAATATTGTTGAAAAATCATTGTATTACCACTACTGGGAGATAATTATTAACATTTTGATGTATTTTCTTCCAATATTTTTCTTCACTATGTACATATATAAATTATATAGTGGATAGATGGATAAGGGCTTTATGGCATTGTAAAGTATTATACTATTACAAGGGTATTCTTACTTTTTTAAAAAACTGGACATAAAATTGTTACTACAAGGAAGTCAAGTTCCATATTTATCATGCTCACTGGAATCTCCAGAGCCTAACAAAATACATGCCATGTTAGTAAATCCCTGAAAAATATTTATTCAGTTACCAAATCTTAGAATATTTTGTAATTTACTTAATCATTTCTGTTGTGTATCATTTCCAATGTCTTCACTAGTGTAATTTGCATAATGCTGAACTTCTTAGTGCATAAAGCTTTATGTTTCTTCCTGATTTTTTTCTTCATGTTAGATTTTTGATTAGCTCAAAAGGAATGCGAAAATATACATAAAATTTTGAATTACATGGTGCCAGACTACTTTCCAATCCTCCCAAACTCCAGTAGGACCTATGAGTAAATGGCAGAGCTACAAATCCCACTAAAACTTCCTCTCCAAAGCCTGGGTCTGTGACGTGATTCTATGTGGCCTCTCCACCGACGTAGTTTAAAGATGATTGAAGAATGGTTATCTAAAAAGTCTGATGAATTAATTCTGACTTAACAGGCCAAAAATTCTAACACAAAAAGCAAGCGTTGGCTTGCTGGGGCTGTCATTTAATGAAGCCCTCTTACTCACAATGACAGGGCTACTGTTAGCCTGAACGCCACTTTTGTGTGAGTTAGAAAAAAAATGACCCTTCTCCAAGATATTTTAGTCCTCTCTGCAGAAAAATTAACCTAATCAATACATAAACCTATGGACATAGGTATGTGAGTTGTTGCCTTTAGAGCCATCAGGCAAAAAGCCTGGACAAGTCTTATTTTTCAGTCCCTTGGGAATCTTCAGTTCAGTCCAGCCAAGAATTTGGTGAGAATATAACATTACTCTATGTAGACAGTGTTTTCTGGAAGCCCTTTTTTGAAAATTATTACAACTTTCATCCTGCTTTTAATCTATTGGTCCCTCTTTAGGGTTCTTTGATTTCATCATGTTTCCGTGTTTTTGCAATCTTACTCTCAAACCGTGTTCTGGGGTCATTAATCCTCTGAGCTTATAGAGTGATGGTGGAAAATTTCATTTTATAATAAAATTACCCCTTTTAAAATATTTATAAACTATTTGTAATTTTAATATACAGGGGTAGGCAAATGTAGGTTTACAGTTGTGAGTATGTGAAACAGTTTATTTTTGCATTAATATTCATTAATTATTATATTATTTATTTGTATTATAACTGTAAACTTTCTTTTGCCCGCCCCTGTTTATATAAAACAGTTTCATGTGTGTATGTTTATCTGAAACTACTTTAAAAACATAAATATATTAAACACATAGTAAAGTTCTAATTCTTTAATATATTCAGCCAGATAATCTCCCTCTATTGTGTCTGATTATCTGGTCCTTTATTGGATGATATTTCATTAATTTAAAAAGTATATTTGATATTCAACTTTGACATTTCAGCTTCCAGAAGCAAACTTGTGAATATAAGCAATGAGTCTTCACGGAGTTATTTTTATTACAAGAATCATTCTCTATGAATATCATATCATCAGTGGCCTGACAAGTTGAACAATTGTGAAGACACCTGTACTTTGACTTTTAATTATTGAAATATTGTTGATGTATTTCTATACCGGAAGAAAAATTTTAAAGGGCATATTTTATCTCAAATAATATTCTGAGATCTTTGTAACCTAATAGACACAGAGGATATTTCATTGAAAAAAAGATTTTCCTCTATTTTGTTCTGCTGCTGCCATCTAGAGTAAAAATGAAGCAAAGGAAGTGATTTCAACCTAGTAGAGGAGAGCATTCAGGTTCAGTTAGAAACAGGGAATAGTGGGGGACTTTCTCAGGGCTCATACTAGCAGAAGTATGTATTTATGAATCTAGCATTACAACCGTTATCTGTTTCAGGCCCAACGGTGAATGAGTAGTGTTTGTTTAGAGTATCTTCTGTCTTCCCCTTTTTGTTCCCTTTTCTCTTACTTGCCATTATCTCCCCATGGATCCAGGGCCTGAAGATGCTTTCTTTTCCTTCTCATCCAAATGTGCTTTTTGTACAAGATCTGATAAACATATTTATACTCAGGTACAATGAATAAATAAACTAGATATGTGATCTATCTAGTTGGTCACAGTAGGGTTGAATGCACTCAGATCCAGTGGCAATAAAATGGTAAATTCTTGAGGCCGTATCTAGTTTAGTTCCTCTGTGTATCTGGTTTTCAGGAAGACTTTGACCATAACTCCACTGATGATGACATCATGTGAGATGGCAATAGTAACACACAAAAGACCTGCTGCAGGGGCCCTCTCTGATGACTACATGATGTGCTTGTACTGCACCCAAAACTTCCTAAAGGAGCGTCTATCTCACTTTATAGTAATTGTTTCATTTTCTATTTAACCCCCAATCGATTATAAGGCCCCTGAGGGCAGGAACTATTGCAGCCCTCATGCTGAGTAGGCACTCTGTAAATGAGCCTCTGAATAAATCCATACGAATGAATAAATGGTATTATCTTTAAAATTTACATGAGCTTCTCCTTGGTCTCAAAAAAATTAATGTGGAATATAATTGCAATGGCATTAACATTCAGGTAAGTAGGACAGTTTACAGAAAAGAGTAATGTTTGCATTGTTGCATAATTGTAAGACTTGAATTTGCTACTACTGTCATCAAATCACTTAAACTATACATATCATTAGATGACGTGTTTGAACAAACCATGGAAAGATTTCTAAAGTGCAGGCATGGCACCAGCATTAAAGCTGTGATATTCTTATTCTCTGCATAGAATAATTAGGTATATGACTAGTTAGATGGTAACTTAATAGCCGAATAATCACTCTAAGAGAAGCAAATAGAAGAACAAAAACAATAATGAAAAAAAGGAATTTACAAAGTCAGGCCAAATCAGGCCAGATCTAAACCTTAAAAAAAAGCACCATTTACATTTACTGCTGATAATTAACAGTGTCAGATAGGCCATGTTGTCATAGTGATGGGCCTGTGAATCATGGGAACAGGAGGCACATCCCATGAGAAACCTGAGAAATGACTACAGATAAGTGAAATGATAATGAAGTTTATGTGGCAAGGATTTCTATACTTACTCAGAAATATACACAGTTCTAATTATATTCATTACTAACATTCTTTGATTATAAGCGACCATCAAAAGATTTCCAACCAATTTAAGTTTAATAACAGTTGAAAGATCTTAACATGACTCAGCTTTCTTTGAGGGAAATTAATGATTCTACTTTAAATAGGATCCCATCACAAATTCTTTTGTCTTCCTCTTTTTTCCTTCCTTCCTTCTTTTTTTAAGTAGTTATGAAATTATTATTTCTCTACAGGATTATTCCATTCTTATATCATCACTCATCTTTAAAAATACCAAAACTTTCTAGCCACAACCTATATATCCTTGCCTCCACTTCCTCATCTCCCATTTCCTTCTTAACCCATACCAAAATTTTTGATCATACCATTCCATTTTGTCCTCATTACCATTATTTTTAAAGATGAACAATGACATACATCTTCCCAACAGCTATTGTAAGTGTTCTAGTCTCATCCTAATGACCTCCCATCAGTATTTGAAACTGTTGATCACTCTATCCTTTTGAAAAATTTCTCCTCTGGTCTCCTGCTATAGCACACTCACCTAGTTAACCTATTTACTCAGTGAATAGTCCTTCTCTACCAGAACTCCAAATACTTGGGTTGTCTTCAATACGTAATTTGCTATTACAAACCGCCCCCTCCAAAAAAAAAAAGCGGCATAATAAACTATCTTGTAGATGTCATTTTACCCATTTAGGAGTATGCATATCTCTAGGATATATTCTTAGAATCAAAGATGTGCATCAGTAATTTTGACAGTGATGTTAAATTACCCTCCATAGTAACTGCCTTCATTTCCACAGTCAGGTCTGAGAGTGACTTCTCCCCATAGCATCTTCAATAATGTGCTAATTTTTTTAAACCATTGCCACACAATGTAACATTATAAAATATTGTATCTCAAAGTAGTTTTAATTTTAATTTCTGTTATAATGAGAGGATGAAAATCTTTTCATATATTTAAGAGCCACTTGTATTTATTTTTCTGTAAACTGTTGATATCTTTTGCTTGTTTTTTTCTCTTGTATTTTTTTGTTCCTTTTCTCACTGATTCATTAAACCTAAATATATGTTCTAGAATTTATCCCTTTGCATTAATATGAATTACAAATAATTTTTTCCAGTTTGTCATTTCATGTTTAACTTTACTTGTGTTCTTTTTCCCCATGAACACATTTTTAAATTTTCACATAGCTAAACTCATTAATTTTTCTTTGATGGTTTCTGGGTTTTGTAAAATATAAAAAGCTTTCTCTACTTTGCAATTATAGAAACATATTTCTATGGTTTCTTATAGTTCTTCATGGCTTCACTCTTTACATCTAAATCTCTGATTCATCTGGAAACTATTTTGGAGTAAGATCAAAGGAATAAATTAAAATTTACTTCCCTCTCCAACTGCCTTGACCCCACCCTCCCCATAGGTACTCAGGTGACTCACTAGCTCATTTTAAATCATTAATAATTAAATGTCATTTTAATCATATTTTAATGTACTTATGTTTTTTGGTCTATTTCTAGACATCTTTTCCTATCCTGTTGAGCTGCTTGTCTACTCATATGCAAATGCAATAGTGTCATTATTTTTATAGGAAATATCTTGTAGGGGCAAAATTCTTGCTTTTCTTTTACAAAAAAAAAAAATCTCCACCAATTCTTCCTCCTATCTTTTTCCAAAGGATTAAAACTTATTTAGGAAAACAAAAAAATCTCCTGGTCCTTTACTGGGATTGTAATTTATTTAAAGATTATTTTGGGGAGCATTGACTATCTTTTTGAAGTTTAGTTGTCATATATAGGAATATAGTATGCCAATATATTTGTTCATACTTCCTGTTATGTTCCACAATATTTTAAAGTTTTTCTTATATAGATCTTGCATATTTCTTTTGTTTTCCAGTATCGTGTCCTTTTTTGATTGATATTTGAGACCTATCTTTTAACTTACTTTAGGTTACTTTTGTCTTACAGGAGATTTTCATATTGATGTAGTATTTTCATTATTAATCAACATTTTTCTTTATGGTTTTATAGTTCATGTGTATTTAATTAAGAGGACTTCCTTACTTTAAGCCAATCAACATATAATTTTTCTTAAAATTCTGAGAAAATAATGTTTTAGTCTATAATTAAATGTTATTTCAATTCATACTCACAGGGCTACACATTTCAAAGTTTTAGGAACAATTCACATACTCATTAGCAGTGTGTAGAATTTTGTATTTTGTAATACATTTATCTGTCATTTAGATTTCCCATTTTGTGAAGTTCAAGACTTTTTCCCAATTAAGAAAATTGAGTTCTATATTTTTCTTCTGATTTTTAGGAGTTGTTTATATTTTCTGAATATATGTCCTTATACAATATTGAATTGAAGTGGCAATAGTAGGCATATTTGTCTTGTTTCTGAATTCAAAGAGAAAGATTTTAAGGGTGTTTGGTATGCATAATGTTTGCAAATACTGCTCATTAGTTAAAAAGATTCCTTTATATTTTCAAAAAGATTTAAAATACGTTTATTTATTTTAGAGAGAGAGGAAGGCGGGGAGACAGAGAGAGAGAGAAACATTGATTGGTTGCCTCCCATACCCACCCCAACCTAGGTTTGTGCCCTTACTGAGAGTAGAACCCTCAGCCTTTTGGTGAGCTACCCTGGCCAGTTGGTTGGAGCATTGCAAATTATTCTTCATTTGCAATGAGTTTTATCATGCTTGAATGTTGAATTTTATCAGAAGTCTTTTTTTGCATTGAGGTAGATGATGTGTTATTTCTCTTTTAATCTGCCAATATGATGAATTGCATTAATTGGTTTCTTCAGTTGAAACAATCTTGCATTTTTGGGTAAGCCTGACTTAGATATAATAAATTGTTCTTGACTTAGATATAATAAATTGTTCTTTTAATATATTAATAGGTTTAGTTTGCTAATATTTACTTCAGGAGTTTTGCATCTGTCATATACTATAGAACTAAGATGTCATTATTTCATATATTTATGAAAGAACAAAAATGCTGCCCAATAAATTATGATAACAGTATTTTTTCACTTAGATGTTTACAAATGTTTAGTGAAATACTTTTTTTGGTTTGTTTAAACATAGATTTTATTATATATCACTCTTGTACATGACTTAGGAAAAAATGTAGGCAAGATAAATTGTTAAGGTGCTCCTAAAAAGTCTTCACAGCAGCTAATGGAACTATGTTACAATATGTTAAATCTAAAACTACACCTTAGTCAGTGGCAGCTACTGATTTCATCAAATTGAAAATGCCATCGATTGCCTGGGGTGAGGATATATCTCTCCAGAGCATATTTACTTTTGCTCCTGTCATTGTGAGGCCTACATTCTATCTTATTTCACCTGTGACTTTTTTTTTTCCTAACTTTAACCTGAGTCTAGCGATTGTGGGGAGAGGTGGCATGGGAAATAGATGTCGTGGAGCATTCCGGGTATGGGAGCTCTTCCTGTCTTCTGAGAGGTGCCATCAGCACTGGGTCCTAACCTGCTTTCTGGGTCAAGGGCTCCACACTCACTGTTTCTGTCTGGGACGGGAGCTCTCTGTTGCTCTACAGTAGATAAACAGGGTCAGAGTGATAAGCATTAGACCTACTTGGCTGCTCTTTCTGTAGACTCCCAAATAATCACCTAGTTTTCTCCAGACTTTCTCCAGCTTGTCATGTCTGCTACCTCTCTCCTGAAGACCCTCTTGAGCTGCTTCTGCACATCCTCTCTTATTCATTTTAGGCTGCGATTTTTCTTTGAGTAATCTCCGCTTGCCATATTTCAGAAACTTTTTATTCTTTCTAGACCAGCATTACTATCCTTTGTTGTTATACTAGGCTGTTGTGGATTTATTAATATTATTTTTCTACTTCTAGGAATCTGGCATGAGATGTGAGGAGAGAATGTTCATTCATACTACATATTTCTATCTTACCCACCATCATTTTAACAGTAGTTATGTCTAGTATATTTCTAAACTTTCATATATATACACACACACATTACTTCGCTTAATCATATTTTAATTTCAAAAGTAATTGCCGTATACTTATACAAAATCAAAAGAGAAGCTCTGTCTTCTCATCCTCACCTCCAATTTTTCTACTCAGAGTTAACCCCAATCTAGATCAGAATTTCACAGTCTTGGAATATTGGCACATGAGCCAGATACTTTTCTGTTTTAGGGGCTGTTTTGTCCATTGTGGGATATTTAGCATCATTCCTGGTCTCTTCTAGGAGTATTAATAGCAACCCCAAGTTGTAGTAACCAAAAATATCTTCAAACATTGCCACATGTCCCCAGAGAGGCAAATTACCAATGGTTGGAACTACTGGTCTAGATTTATTTTTATGAATTTATAAGCACAAACACACACATTTAAAGAGAACTTATTTTACTGAAATAGTAAACAAAACCTGCTGGTCTGTGAGTCTCTAAAGCAATATGCTAAAGTATGCTCTTTGAACACTAGCCTGATACTAAGAGTGTTACATGAAAAATGGTTTCAGTGGTCAAATAAATTTGGGTGACACTGAGTTAACAAAATTAAACTCTTTTCCACACGCCTATGCTGTACCTTTAAGTTGCTACTGTGCATATGAATAAAACTGCACTATCTACCAAGTTGATATGGCTGCAGAACTTGTATTTCATAGAGAATTTCATGGGACTAATGTTCCATGAAAACCCAATGAGGAATTTTATATTGATCCTCTGAAAATAAGAAAGTGCATGGCATGTTTTAAACAAATATAAAGCTGAATTCAATTAAACATAAGCAAACAAACAAGGAAAACACCACAACTATTTATACAGGTTCTAAACAAATATAAGCTGAAACAATTGAAAAAAATAGAAGAATTATTTTATGTTTTCAGTATTCTCTCCTATCCTTACTCTGTCTTACCTCACTAAGGAAAATCGAACCATGAGGTAAGTTCAGCAGATGAATCTGACAGAAGCAGATGGCAGGCCCACCTGGCACGCAGAAGGTATGTATCTCTTCTACCAGTGGGCCAGTTGTTTGTGGAATCCTACTAGTTGTTGCCAGAGAGAACAATTGCATACCATTTCAGAAGAGGCTTATCTTATGTGTGACCAACACAGTTCTTCAGTTTTCCCTCTGCTCAGAATTCCTGGCTCCTATCTGATATTTTGTTTGTCATTGGAATAGGTGGATAAAATTATTGTTTTCTATGAAGGTACAATGGCACAAGTTATTTTTATGTTGTTGTTGTTTTGTTGTTTTAAACTCTCATTGACTTTCTAATCATTTTATTTTAAGATCTTCAGATCTTATTAGAGGAATACAAATAAATGAAGGTTCTTTCTAACGTTTCTCTAGATTGATTGTCACTGCTCCTGTGTGGTGAACCTGAGGCATTTTCTTTTTTTGCAGCTGTTGTTTTAGTTGTTATCAGATAGAACTTAGACTGGCATGTAGAACATGGGCCAGAGGTGCATTGCAAAGAGACACTATTGATTCAAATGAAGACAGCCTGGGATCATTCGGGTGTGTGCAGTATAAAAGGCAGCAGGGATATAAATGAGCAACACACATGACCTCTGTCCTTTCATCGCCTCATGAATGTAATGAGAAGATGAAAGTCGAATGAAAAAGAAACAAAAGCTGAAGGTAGAAGATATAGAGGGTGATATTCATGATATCACTGCACCCTTTCCGAGTTGATTACTCAATATTCAGAAATACAAGAGAGAGAAAAATATTGAAAAAAAAAGAAAAAAGAAAAACCGCATTGACTCATCGGTGGGACCAGGACAGAAAAAGTAAAAGCTGTCCCATGCTTATTCAAATAGTCTCAATTTCCATTTTCAAAAGAAAAGCAGCATTATGAGAGGCAGTTTTACGCTATTCTTATCCATGTTGTCGCCAGGGGGCACTAGTAAATGTTTATAAAAGTTAAAACTCTAAAATTTACAAATACTGCAAAGCCGTAAGCGTGAATCCTGGTTAAGTTCATTAGCCACTCTATATCTTTTAGTTTTTCATCTATAAACTGAGATAGTTATAACTATCCCTAAACGAAGATCTCATAAACTGAGATATTTATAGCTACTCCTAAGTGAAGGTCTCAATTTTTTAATCTAAAACTACATTTTGAATTCGATGGCTTTTTGTATAATCAGTTATGACAGCTTATAACTGTTATAGAAATCTTAATTTAAACATAAAAGCTATGGCTTTTGAGAGGCAGTGGTGATATATAATAATACTCCCAGGGAGCCACTGGTTGGACTTCACCTTTTTTTCTTTAGCTGAATTTTGTTGAATGTCAGCCTGAAGCTATGTCCTGACTTTCTGTGTGCACTTTGAGAAGATTGTATGTGTATTTGGAGAGAAATATGTAGGGCGGAATGAGGTTGAGAGGGATGGGAATATAAGGCACCATAGGATTTTTTGGACAATTTAAAACATCAGAAAAAAAATTTCTCTCCACCAAAAGAAAAGGGGGAAGGGATAGATAGATAGAATGGAAATTATGCAACACATACTTCAAGAGAAAATACACATGAACTTTGCAACATAATACTGTTTTGTACAAAATTAATTTAATGAAAATATTTCTTTTGGAATATTAAAAGTATTGTTTGTTTAAATAATAATTATAAGTTTACTAATTGAAGTTATAGATTACAGGGTTTTGTTTTATTTATTTGTTTTTATAAATGAAGCAAGGGAAAACTTGAGAACTAAAGAGACTATTATTATTTCTGTAAAACAGAAGAAAGTAATTATGTGTTTAGGACTTGGTGTCAAACAGATATGAAAGGACCTGTTTTCCAAAAAGAAAGTGAATGAGGGAATAAAAAAAAAAATAAATTCAATGAAAATTTTAAATAACATTTGTGGAATGTAAACTTTGTCTTAGTTGCTGTAGGGCCACTGTTCCCAATTTCTCCTACTTCTAATCCTTCTTTTTTTTTTTTTTTTTGCATCAGCATACTATAATAGATATTAGAAAACTATAAGCATTGCCTAGATTGAGAAAAGCTTCTCTACTTTTATTTTTCTGATAAAATAAAGCAGATATAAAAAGAGAGAGAAGGCTGTAGGTTTTCCAAATTATCATCAGGTTTAGAGTTATGCTTGGTAAAAATCCCAGGGTAATTTAAACCACTGTGCACTGATATTTTTGGTCTAAAACTTTGAAACAAAGCCAGGTGTTTATTGACCCTGTTCATCTGCCTAGACTGACTCTCTCTTAGCCAGGCCTAACCTTGATGCATTCACAAGAAATCCAATTGAGCCAAGCCTAGCAAGACGTTTGCTTTTTTACTCACCATTTGTGAAGGTGCACACACAAAAAGGTCTCACACACAAAAACTCAGAATTTCTCCTAAAAAAAAGGTCCCTAAACGATCTCCCAGGAATTTCCTCTCACCTTCTAGTCACCAGGTACCTCTTCTTTTCTGTCCCATTCCCTGTCCTGATCTGCCTCCAAGAAACTCTTAATTCTGCCTCCTCCGCGCCCCCCCCACTTTATTTTTCAGAGAAGCTTCTTTCTTCTCATGAAAAATGACATCTTCCCATAAAAAGTGGGAACCATCAGAGGTTTGATTTAGACAGAAGGCTATCGAAACGGCATCTCATAGAGTTGGTCCTTGTTCCTTTTTCTAATGTAATTTTCATTCCAGCTACAGAGAAATCTTGTTGAGTAAGTAATACATGCTTACACAAGTAAACAAAAAGAAGAAAGTCATTGTTCTTTTCCTATGGAGTGGTAGATGAGAGTAATTACTGAGAATTACTTATTATGGAAAGCGTATCATGCCATTGCTCATGGGATATTTTCAAAGACTTGATTTTGCCCCTAACACATTGTAGAGGACAGAGACTCCTGAACTGGTAAAGTTGCAGAAGGAAAGTGTTCCTTTTTCTAAAACATGCTACACTGTTAGGTTTTAAAGGATATTGATATCAGAGTAGAACTTAGTTTTATGGTGTATATGTATTAATTTTCTATTGCTTTACATAAATTACCACAAATAATAAAACCACATTTATTATCTCACTTTCTGTGGTTCAGAAGTCTGAGCATGTCTTAACTAGGTCCTATGCTCTGAATCTTACAAGTCTACAATTATCGTGTTGGCTGTGCTTTGTTCCTTTCTGAAATCCAGGGTTCTCTGCCAGGCTAATTTGTTGACAGAATTCAGTTTCATATGGTCGTAGGCTTGAAGTCACCATTTTCTTGCTCTTATGAGCCACAACTGCCTCACCTCCTTAAGGCTAGCAAAAGTTACTCGAATGGATCATAGTTTTGTGCTGGTAAAAGACATGTATCTCCTGAATCAGAAATTAAGAACAGTTTGTTACTCACAGTAATATCAATAGCTAGAGCATCAACATTTGCATAGGTTTCCTGTACTCTGCTTCCCACAGGGCCATGTGAAGTGGGCCACACTGATGCCTCATATGCAATAGGCTGCACTACAGTAAAGAAACCCTAAATTTAGGGAACCTAGATCTTTTATAATTGACAGTAAGTATACCTGCCCTTTGCTCTGAAGAAAGATACTATCTCTATCTTCCAAGACTTATACATAAAACATTTTTGAAAAAATATTTCAAAACAAAGGCAGTCAGTGCCTCTGTTGAAAAGACGTGGACAATTATATCTCAACAACAACAACCGCAGAGTTTTAAAAATCAGGCATTAACATTGATCTTGTACTATTTGTAAACCTTACCAAATTTCACCAGGTGTTCCACTAATGTCCTCTTTCTGCTACAGGATCACATGTTGCATTTAGTTGTCATGCGTTCTTCATCTCCTTTAATCTGGAACCATTTATCAATTCTTAGATTTTCATGTCCTAGGCCAGCTATTTTCAAACAGTGTGACACAAAGATTTTTAAAACATGCAATACCTGACCATTTAGTCAGGGGCACGGACCTCTTTACCCTTAAATTGTCAAATGAGAAAAATGACAACAGCCAACACAACAATACCTATCTGGTATGAATGAATCAAAATTATACTTTTTGTCAGGTCAGCAGAAAGCATATTTTTTGGTGTTTGGCAGAATTTTTGTAATTACTTTATGTATGCCAGGAGATGAGAAAGGTTGAAAATCACTGTCCCAGACACCTGGGAAAAAAATAGGATAGCTACTTTGTAGAAAGTTCTTTAACTTTGGTCATGGCTGGTGTGGCTCAGTTGATTGAGCACTGGCCTGTGAACCAAAGTGTTCACAGTTGGATTCCCAGTCAGGGCACATGCCTGGGTTGTGGGCGAGGTCCCCAGAAGGGGGCCATGAAAGGCAACAACACAGTGATGTTTCTCTCCCTCTCTTTCTCCCTCCCTTTCCCTCTGTATAAAAATAAATAAATATTTTTTTAAAAAAAAAAGTTCTTCAGTTTTGTTTTGTCTGATATTTCCTAAGTATTAAGTTTAAATTATGCATTTTTGACAAGAATGCCACAAAAGAGGCATTGATTCATTTTAGTGGGTCATATCAGGAGGCACTAATATCATTTTGTCACACTGGCTAGTAATGCTACCACTGATCTCTTGGTCAAGATGATGTCTGCCAAGTCTTCTCTTTTATAAATGTAAGATTTCCCCTTTGTAATGAATAATTCTGTTATAGGGAGATATTTTGAGACTACATAAATCAGCTATTTTTTAACCTTAATTTTTTCCATGAATTTTAGCACCCATTAATGATTCTTGCCTAAAACAATTATTACTATCATATTTGCCAAATAGTAATTTTCTTTCCTTTTTTAAAAATTCTAACTTGAGGACATGCTTGTTGATTTTAGAGAGAAAGAAAGGGAAGGGGAGAGATAGAGAGAGAAACATCAATCTGTTGCCTCTTGCATGCGCCCCAACTGGACTGAACCTACAGCCTAGGCATGCGCCCTGACTGGGAATCAAACCTGGAAACTTTTGGTTTATGGGTTGATGGTCCAACCAACTGAGCCACACCAGCCAGGACCCAAATGGTAATTTTCTCTTTCTATTTTCCTTTAGCATTTAAGTGGGATCCTACTGTAAGACACAGATTTTCCTTTTCCCTATTTATTAATTTTATTATTTACATCGGCATGGACTCATGATAATTATTTTATTTGGAGTGTACATATCTATTATTGCCACTATTTTATTACTCAAATTTTCATAGATCTAGCCATTGGAAATTCCTTCAAGTTGGCTCTTCTGTTCTTTTGACATATCCCCATCATTTTTTGAGTCCTTCCTTACTTGTTGACAATGTCCATTGGTGCTGGGATGTCATTGTCTCTGGAGCTTTCTAGCAGGTAAACCTAGCAAGTATATGTGTACACACACACACACACACACACGTATCTATTTATTTAAAAAAATCATGAGTTTATACTCCAATTCCATTCCAACCTACAATGGTTATTCTAGATTTCCATATTTTTAACAAATTTTATCCTTAGAAATTTCCTCATGCCTCTTTGCACAATTCCTTCTCCTTACCGCCAGCTTCCATGGGCCTGATTTCTCTCCCTAAACTGTTGTCTTTTCTAGACTGTCATATAGTTGGAATCATAAAGTATGTAGCCTTTTGTGACTGTCTTCTTTCAGTTAACATAATGCTTTTGAAGTTCATACATATTACATGTATTAGTGGTTTTTCCTTTTTACTTGTGGGTAGTATTCCATTGTGTAGGTGTACCACAATTTGTTTATCCATTCACCAGTTGATCGACATTTTTGTTGTTTTTGGTTTTTGGCTATTATGAATAAAGTTATTATAAACATTTCCATAAAAGCCTTTGTATGTCCATGTTTTTTCATTTATTTTGGAAAATGCTTAGGAATGAGATTGCTGGATTACATAGTAAGTGTGTTTAACTTTATAGGAACTGCTAACCTATATTCCAAATGGTCTGTATCATTTTGCATGTTCACCAGTAATGTTTGGGATTTCCCTTTGCTCCACATGCTTGCCATGGTTTGAAATTGTCAGTCTTCTAAATATGAGCCATTCTAGTCAATGTGTAATGGTATCTCACTGTGGTTTTAATTTGCATTTCCTTAATGATTAATGATATCCATCATCTTGCCATGTGCTTATTTGTTCTCTGTATATCCTTTTTGGTGAAGTGCTGTTCAAGTGTTTTCTAAAATTAGGTTGAGTTCTTATTATTGAGCTATGAAGATTTTTATATGTTCTGGATAGCTCTCTCAATTTTTAAGTTTCTTTTTTACATTAATGATATCTATCTTATAATTTTGTTGCAAACATTTTCTCCTCATTTGTCTGTTGCTTTTTGATGTTGTTAATGGAGTATCTTGCCATGAAAAAAAGCTTATTTTAAAAATTGTACTCAATTTGAACCTCCACCCGTCCTATGGACTACAGCTCCAACCCTGGAGGGAAGGGCAACAGACATGGTGGTGGCCGAGCCCGAGAACCACTCCCTCGTGGTGCACAGGCTGGGGAGCTGCAGCTGGAGAACTATCCTATCCCTGAATCAGCCCCAGATGGGGTGCTGCTGAAGATGCGTTCCACTGGAATCTGTGCCTCAGATGTCCACTACTAGCAGTACGGTCGAATTGGAGATTTTGTTGTGAAAAAGCCAATGGTGCTGGGCTGTGAAGCTTCAGGAACAGTTGTAGAAGTGGGATCATTGGTAAAGCACCTACAACCAAGTGATTGTGTTGCTATCGAGCCCAGTGCTCCCTGAGAAAGTGATGAATTCTGCAAGAGCGGTCAATACAACCTCTCACCATCCATCTTCTTCTGTGCTACACACCTCCTCCCATGACGGAAACCTCTGTTGGTTCTACAAGCACAACGCCCAATTCTGCTACAAAACTTTCTGATAATGTCGCCCTTTGAGGAAGGGGCCCTGACTGAGCCACAGTCTGTGGGGATCCATGCCTGCAGGTGAGCAGGAGCCACCCTGGGAAACAAGGTCTTTGTGTATGGAGCTGGGACAACTGGACTGGTCCATTTGCTCGTGGCCACGCAATGGGTGCGGCTTAAGTGGTGGTGACCTATCTGTCTGCCTCTTGCTTGTCTAAAACTAAGGAAGGTGGAGCTGACTTTGTCCTCCAGATCTCCAGGGAGAGGCCCCAGGACATCACCAGTAAAGTGGAAGGGCTCTTGGGGGTCTAGCCAGGAATCACTGTGGAGTCACCGGAGTGAAGCCCGACATCCAGGCGGGCATCTACACCACTTGTTCAGATGGGACCATAGTGCTTGTGGGACTGGGTTCTGAGGTGACCAGTGTGTCCCTAGTGCATGCAGTCACCTGGGAAGTGGATATCAAGGATGTGTTCTGATACTGCAACACATGGCCCATGGCGATTTTAATGCTTGCGTCCAAGTGTGTGAATGTAAAGTCCTTAGTGACCCATAGGTTTACTCTGGGGAAAGCTCTTGAAACCTTTGAAACATCCAAAAAGGGACTGGGGTTGAAAGTATTGCTCACGTGTGACCCCAGTAATCGGAATCCCTGATGTTATTCAACTCTGCCCTCATTCCCACCCTTTCAGCATCTCTGGGCTAAATGGCTGGGCAAGGGTGCCTTTAAGGCAGACGTTTCTTTTAAGTAGTAAGAATAATTAAAATAATTCATTATAGGCAGGGAGCCTTACACAGAGGTGTTGGTGTGCCTTAAAAGCACAAGTAGGGATAGTTTGGGGGGACCTGTAGCCAGAATGACCTGTTCATTCTGAGCAAAGTTCAGCAAGTGGAGCAGAGCTTGGCAGGCAGGTGCTGGGAAGTCCTCTTACTCCTGGGGTGCTTGAGTCGGGTAAAGGGAGAAATCTGTGTCTATGGGGTTCCTCTGTCCACCATGATGGTGGCTAGGTAGGGTTGGGGGCTGAGTCAGGAAGAGCCAACTTTGTCAAGACTTAACTGGCCCAGAGTTGATTTTTATGAAAATCTGCCGCTTGAGGTCTGGGATGAGGGGCTGTCAGCAGTTCTAATTTAGAACACAGTGTTTCTAGTCATAGGTGCTATTTGGTTTGATGACCAGAGGAGAATAAGGGACTGACCTTCCAGGGTTTGGGGTCATTATAAAACCAAAATCCCACATGAGGTCAAACCAGCTTGCATTCCTCAAGTGTAGAAACAGGAAACTTCTCAACACTCTTTGAAGAATGCCTCTTTCTGTGTAATTTACTTTGTAAGGTGAATAACCACCTTCCTAACACTTCCCACCCCCAACCCTTCCCTCCTCTGTTCAGGGGCAGCCACTTCTGGCTGCTTTGTCACTAGGCAACCAGGACAAACCTAAGGACACCTACCTCAGGACAATCACGGGGAGTCCTCATGGGAGATCTTAAGTCATCCCATGAGGGTTTGACTTAAGGGTTTGGTCATTTACCACGGACACAGCATCCCCTTCTAGACTCACACTCACGCATGGTTATTACACAAATCCATGTAGTTGTAGTAACTGTAAATGGAAAACCTTTCCCCTTCTCAGAGCCAGTTAAAATTCTTGGTATCTTTCTGTCCGACCTCTAAAATTGTGACCTTATTTTAATTTTACTGTGTAAGAGTCAGGTTCAATCACAATATGTCAATTTGTAACTTTTAGATTATTTGCCAAAAATGAGGATACAAATAGCTGCAACATAACTTGGACTACAGTCTTTAACCCCTTACTTCAGCTAGGGGTCAAAGGTGGTTTTGAAGAGGTACTTGGTTTTCTTGTGACTGGGGAAGGCTGCGGCCAGTGCCTGGAATTCATCAAACTGCTTTGGGTAATAAATTCTGGTTGTAGTGCCTGACAATAAATAAATAAATAAATAAATAACCCCTCAAATTTATCAATGTTTAAAATTGCCACTGGATTTTGAGTTATAGTTAGGAGGCCTCTCAACAATGAGATCTGAAGAGGAATTCACCCATGCTTTTATTATGCTGACTTAAGTCAGACAAAGACCATATGATTTCACTCATATGGATGTAAAAAGGCAGAATCAATGAAGAAACAAAACAGAAACAAACTCATAGATACAGAGAACATTTTGATGGCTGCCAGATTAGAGGAGTATTGAGGGTATGGGTGAAAAAGGGAAAGAGATGAAGAAGTAAAAATTGGTAGGTACAAAATAGTCATGGAGAGGTAAAGCATAGGAAATATAGTCAATAATATTGTAAAGACTATGTATGGTGTCAGATTTATTCAGAATAAATGTATGGTGTACATTTATTCTGGTGATCACTTCATAAATTATATGAAGCTCTAATCACTATATTGTACACCTGAAACTAATATAACATTGTATGTCAACTGTAATTGAAAAATTTAAAAAAAATATTTAAAAAATCACTCATGTTTTCTTTTAGTCCTCTATAATTCTATTATAAATATTTGTAATTCATAATCCTTGGAGTTTATACTTGTATATGGGTGTGAGGTTTGTTGTAATTTTATTTTTTTCCAAATGCTTACCCAGTTGATTCAGCACTATTTGTTAAATCTTTTCTTCAGTGATTCCAGATGACACTTTTACTACATACTAAATTTCTACATGTATTTGGGCCTATTTCTGGGCTTTCTATTCAATTCCATTGGTCTGTTAGTCCAATGATGCACTAGTACCATGTTGTTTTAATTATAGAGACTCTGTAGTATGTTTTGATGTCAGGTAGGACTAATAACTTTCATAGCTGTTTTTTTTTAGCATTTTCCTGCTGTTTTTGTATATTTGTTTTCCCATACAAACTTTAAAAAAACAACCTTTTCATTGTAGAATAGTTTTAGGTATACAGAAAAATTGTAAAAATAGTGCAAAAAATTTCCAATAAACCCCACAGCTGTTTTCCTCTGTTATTAACATCTTACAATAAATAGTATGGTACATTTTTTATAGTTAATGAACCAACATTAATACATTATTATTAACTAAAGTCTATACTTTGTTCTTATTTTCTTGATTTTTATCTAATGTCCTTTTCCTGTTCCAGAATATCATCTGTGACACAACATTACATTTAGTTTTCTTGTTTCAGGCTCCACTTGGCTGTGGCAGTTCCTGAGAATTTCCTTGTTTCTGATGACCTTGACTATTATGAAGAGTCAGGTATAGTGTAGAAGATCCCACAATTAGAGTTTTTATGGTATTTTTCTCATGATTAGCTTGAAGTTATGGGGTTTTATTATTTTTGAGTTTTTATTATTAAGCTATAAGGTTTCTTATAAGATACACAGGCACAAAGAGTAGTAGTTATGGTTCTCTGTGTATGGAATATCTACATAAATTACTTAGAATTTTTCTGTATTGGACATTTATCTTTTCTTCTCATTTATTTATTCAATCATTTATTTATATTGGTATGAACTCATGGATATTATTTTATTTTTTGGATTATAATCTGATACTTTCTTATTTTATTGCTCAAATTGTTCCAGCTTTGGCCATTGGGAGTTCTTTCAGTAGGTTCCTGTGTCAGTTGACATACCGCATTAATGTGTTTTATGTTTGAGCACTCCCTTTTGTCCTCATTTGTTTCTTATACCTTTTCACATTGGTCCACGGTTCTTGGATGCTGGATCTTCTTTGTTTTTGTTATTGTTGTTTTTACATTTCAACTTGGGAAGTTTCTACTTACTCATCTTCAAGCTCACCAATCCTTTCCTCATTTGTGTCAAGTGTACTGATGAGACCATCTAAGACATTATTCATTCCTGTCACAGTGCTTCTGATTTTCACAGTGCTTCTGATTTTTATTGATTGACTGATTGAGGACAAGGGAGGGAGAAAGAGAGGGAGAGAAACATCAATGTGTGGCTGCCTCCCGCAGGCCCCTCACTGGGGGCCAGGCCAGCAACCCAGGCATGTGCCCCAACTGAGAATTGAACCAATGACCCTTTGCTTCATAGGCCAGCACTTAATCCACTGAGCCACACCAGCCAGGGCTGATTTCTGACATTCTTTTGACCCTTAGAGTTTCCATCTCTCTGTTTAAATTGTCCATTTGTTCTTGGATGCTGTCCACCTAGAGCTCCTACGTTAATCACAGTTATTTTAAATTCCCTGAGTCTCATTCTCATACTTGGTTTCTATCTTCAGGCTGATTTTTCTTGCCTTTTGCCATGCCTCAAAAGCTGAATGTGTTATACTGATCAGATAGGAATTGAGGTAAGTGGGCCTTCAGGGTGTGGATTTGTTAACCTGGCTAGGAGTTGGGCCGTGTTCAACGTTTACTGTAACTATAGTTAGCAGAAGCTTCAGATTTCTCTATTTCCCTTGTTTTTCTCTCCCTTTCTCAATTTGGGCTTTTCTGAGTACTTCTCAGGAAAAAAAATTTATGTTTTACTGCTTTTTGAGTTGCAATCCACTTTTATTATTCTGGAACACTTTGATGTGGTGGTAAAGTGGTAAGATGTGGAAGAGGCAGAACATTCTACAATATTCCAGTTAAATCTCACAGTTTTACTGGGTCTCTCTCTTGGGGCTGTGACCTTCATAGGTATTTCCCTCCATTCATTCCTCCCTGTTTACTTTCTTCCCAAGCTACAACATTCCCAAAATAAGCTCTGACACTTTTTGAATTTTTTTAAACTCCTTTAATTGAGACAGGAAGGCTAGAGGGTGCTGGAGTGGGAGGAATGCTTTATTTCTAGGAAACCCACCCGGTCATCACAGAGAAGCCTAAGAAAGATCCCTGCATGGCTCTGGCAATGTCTTTTTTCTCTGGAAAGTAAGACTTTGTTATGGAGGAAGCTCAGGGTGGATTTCTGGGTCTCACAGTGTTTGCTCTTTCTTTCCCCTTGCCAGGGCCATGAAGGCATCTTTCTTGGTTTTCTTTCTGTGAGAACCTGGTGGGGTTCCTGGAAGTAAAGCCTACGCAGCTGTAGCCATGTCGTTCCCACCCGCCAGCTCTGCCCTGCGACTGCTGTCCGGGGAGTTTCTTACTCATGGTAGTTCATCCTTAGCCACTTGGAATTTGCCTCAAGTATCCTTTAAATATTCCTACCAGTTAATAGTCCTAGATATTTCTGTTCCAGGTTAACAGGTCTCTTCTGTGTCTCTCTAAATGTTCTCGTTTTTCTAGATGTTTGGGTTAGCAGTTTGCTCAGTAACCTCAGGTCTCTGATGGGTCCAAGAAAAACTTCAATCTTCATATTGTCCAACTTTTTCTTGTAAATATGGGTGGACTGGAAACCAAAAGTATTCACGTGAATATGTGTCAATTTGTCTAGTTCTATAAATAAGCTTATTGGTGATGGGATTTCATCAAATTAATAAATTCACTTTAGGAGAACTGACAGCTTTATGATACTTAGTTGTATCCAACAGCAGCAGATGCCTTTTCATTTGTTTTTGTTTATTTTTGCATCTTTCAGGATTAATTTAAAGTGTTCTTTACATAGGATTTGCAAATTTCTTGTTAAGTTTATTCCTAAGTATTTAATTTTCTTTGTTGGTATTGTTATTGGAGTTTTCTCTACCATTATGTTCTCAAACTGGTTATTACTTATTTATATGAAACTATTGATTACAATATGTTAATTTTATATTTTAACTTATTGAATTCTTATATTGTTTGGGCCACTTTAATCTTTGAATTTCTAGGGGTTTTATGTGTACTGTCATATCACAGAGAAAGTTTTACTTGTTCTTTAACAATTTTTATGCCGCAAATTGATTCCTCTTGTCTGTTTGCATTGACAGGTACCTCTAGTAGAAAAGTTGGTTAGTTATAGAGATATTTGACATCCTGTCAGTTCCTGATCTTAGTGAAAGTGCCTCTAGAGTTTTCCCATTAAGTAAGTTGCTTTAAGTCTAAGGTACATATATTTTAGGTATTTAAGAAAATATCCATCAATTTTTATTCTCTGGAATAACTTTTTCATCAGAAATAAGTGTTGAATTTTGTCAGAAATTTTCTTCAGCACTTATGAAGATAACTAAATACATTTTCCCTTAGATCTATTAATACAGTTGATTGTATTAATGAATTTTATGATATGGACTACACCTTGCATTTCTGAAATAAAGTCTACTTAATCAAAGTGTTTCATTTTTTCCTGTGGCTTTAGATTTTTGTTAGCTATCATTTCATTTAGTATTTTTGCACTGATATTCATAAATGATACTGGTCTGTAGTTTACATTTTTTATACTGTTTTTTGGTGTAATTATCAATGTTCTACTTCTTTCTTTAAAGGAATTAGGTATCTTTACTTAATTTTCAATGTTCTGGACCAACATGTGGAACATTAGCACTATCTGATCTGTGAAGTTGTGATAGAAACCAATTTTACACCCTTGGATGAACTGTTGGACACCATCTCAGCGACTATCAGCTTTAGTGTGCATGATGATCCCAGGGGTGGGGTCTGGGCCAATATTCAGAATATGGGCCTGAACTCTGGAGTGTCAGTCAGGAGCTGGGGCCCCGGATCTGTATTTTAACAAGGGATTCTGGTGTGATGGTCTCTCATCCTGTGAAAAAGAACTCTGTTCTGTGGATTAAATCACTGATTTCCTAGTGTTTGTTTTGTGATTAACAGTGGTTGGTTGTGAAAAGGGGGCCAGAGGGTAAAAATAAATGTGGGCAATGCTGAGTTAAACATATTAAACAGGTTTAAATCTACTTTTAGAATTTTTAATATGCTAATGATTCTTTGTGACTTTCCAAAGAGGACTTTTTTTTTAATAATCCAAATTTATACAACTCACTGAGTTTATTTTATTGTTCACTTATTTTTATTTTGTTTCAGGGTAGGTCAACTATTAACATCTGGTGTTCATAGGAACAATGTTAAGTGATTTTTCTATAGCAGTATATTTCCAATTATCCCCTTAGTACTTTGAAAATTTTAATGAACTTCCCTAGGAACATGGCTTTTCCTATAGATAAGCAAAATAAAATCTTTAAATTTTGTAAATCTAAATTATGAGGACTGGACTAAGTGACTTCCTAGCAAACATGCATTTACTTTTTTTCTTTATATTCAAATGCTTTCTTTGTTCATAGTCAATAAAAAGTACACCAAAGAAACCTGTTTTGAAACCCTCCACTCCCTATTAGTTCCTATTAACCAAAGTAAGATGTGATCTAGAAGAACTTCATACAATAGAAATAAAGCCCATGTGACCAAAAATTTAACACTCATCCAACAACAACTGCTTTAGAAGTGGCAGGGTCCTTATTGTTTAGAATTTCTGATGTTGGGATTTTATTCAAAGGGTTACATAAAAAAGATCTTTTGAAGCACTCCTGTAGCAAATTATTTTGGCTGAATTATAAATCCTCAAAAGTGAGGTTTTATTGTAATGGAAACAGAGTTAGAATAAACTCTAACAGCATTTGTACGCAGCACTGTGTAATGAGGACTGAGTGCATGCTATGTTATGATTGCCAAGTGTATCTTTTCACTCTCTCAGTGAAGCACTCCTAGCTTGTATACACTGTGTTATTGGTCAAGTGCTCTGGGAGTTTCCCTGTTTCTTTTCATCTGATTATTTAACACAACTTCTGCCTGGGGAGCACCACAATCCCAAATAACCCTGTCAGGTGTAAATTATTAGCTCAGTGTCCTACTCCTTTTAGAAATGTTCTACATATTTATCTGTAGAAGTAAAAAACCAGCTTCAACTTAACATGTCAACGACTTTACAGAGTGTCCTAACTAACTCCGAGGAGTCCTATCTTCTTTATCGCAGTTTGTCTTAAATCTGTTTGGCTGTTAGGATTCGGAAGGACAATGAAGGTCAACTAACTTTGTATTGGTGCTTTATAACTTGCAAAGCATTTGACCTTGAAATGATCCTGTGAGGCAGATACTGTTATTATCTCCACTTTACAAACGTGGAAAAACGGAGCTTCCACTAAATTAAGCAACTCATTGAAAATGTCTTACTGAGGAAATGGTGCAGTTAGGATTCAATGTCAGATAATCTGATGTGAAATCTGTATTTTTTCTACCACATAAAGTTTGATTTCTCTAAGTTACTTTCCACTCAGACTATATAAGCTCCAAGAGAATTTGGTTGCTTAAATTCATGCTCCTCTTAAAGGTCACCAAGGAACCCACTAACTTTCCAGTTATAAACTCTTTCCTTGGAACTTCATGAGGGCAATGAGGGGCCACAACTGAGAGAGTCAGCTGGGCTTAAGTACCTGCTGCATCTTTTACTAGCGTGTGACCTTATGCAGGTTACCTTCCACGAGCCTGGTTCCTACTTGCGAAAATGGGGACAGTAACACTTACTTCAGGGGGTTGTTATAAAATTAAATAAATGTTTTGAAAGTTATAAAAATATTATGGAATATGCCCAGCATAATACTAAGGGCACCCAGTAACTTACTAAGATATGAAATGGTAGCTATTTTTAACCTCATTTGCAGAATTTGACAAGGTTGAATTTTACCTGAGCCCTCTGATCCTGGAAAACAGTGAAGGCTACGAAATCCCCCCACACTTTGTGCCCTGGAAAATAATGTTTCACAGGTTTCTTCCTTGTTTAAATGTAACAAAGCCAGGCACAGACCCTCAAAATTCCATTTATTTGCCTCATAAACAATCAGTTGAACGGCTTGTTCCCACTGACAATCAGAACAAAAGACTTGTTAAACAAACTTTGGCTAATCTCTTTCTCTCCCCCAGGCCCCTGAACTTTTGGCCCACGCTCAACCCGAGGGGGGCGGTGGGAGGGGACGAGAGCCCGGGAGAGCGCTCTATGTCTCTTACTATAAGGACACTAATTCTTACCCTAATTAAAGCCACAATGGGAATTACAGCTTTAACACATGTATTTTGGGTGGGCAGAGGGGGAACATAGTTCACAACACACATGCTTATAAAATGGTAAGTAATATAAATGAGTGTATAAAAGAAATTGTGAATGTGGTCCCCTTTATCTTTCCATTTCCACCCCAGAGACAGCCACTGTTCCAGTCTTTTTCCTGTGCTCACATGTGAGTGGGGGATACATGCATACACAGCGCCACAGATGTGTAATTTCTTTTTTTATCTTAATGGAATCGTACATTCCATATTGTTCTGCATTTTGCTTTTTTCACTTTATGATATATTCCAGACAGTTTTTCAACTCAGTTTATATGGATCTATTTTGTTATTTTAATAGCTACTTAGATTCCAAGCTGGTACTATCATTTGTTAAAGAACATTTAGGTTATTCTCATTCGTTTTGCCTATGCTATGTTTTAAAGGTTTTTTTGTTTTTTGTTTTTTTTAAAAATCCTCACCTAAGGATATGTTCATTGATTTTAGGGGGGGAAGGGGGAGGGACGCAGAGAGAGACATTGATGTGGGAGAGAAGCATCCATCAGTTGCTTCTCATTGGTACCCTGACCGGGGATCAAACCTGAAACCTAGGCATGTGTCCTGACTGGAGATCAAACCTGCAACCTTTTGGTACAGGGTACGATGCTCCAACCAACTGAGCTATCTGGCCAGGGCTAAACATTTTAAAGAAAGGAAAAAAATCAATTAGTGCAGTATAAGCTTAGTTTTGAATAAATACAACATACACATTTTTAAAAGACTAGCAGAAAATGAATCAAAATATAAACAGTGCTTATTTTTAGATTGCGGAATTATAGATTGTTTTATTACTTAGAAAATAATTTGCTCTATTGTTTGCATCACACTTGGTAATGTTGCGGAGCATTTTTCCCCGTCTCTGTGCATAGTCTTGTAGCAGTGTTGAAGAGCTCTAGTCGATATCTTGACGGTAAAGAGCAATACTTCAGCTATTGTGTAAGTTACTGAATTTGGCTGTAGACAATTACAAAAATTACATTTAATTCCATCATCATCCCCCTTATCACTTTATTTTCATAAAGAGTAACTTCTTTTTGGAGAAATTGTCTGTAAAGGAGAATGCAAATGGGATTTTGGGTTTAATAAACTTTGGTTTTAAATCTAGTCGAACTGTGTGGCTTCAAAAGGGTAACTTTTTATTTCTCTTGACTCAGTTTCCTCAGCTGTTAAACACAGAATTGTGAGAGTTAGAGATCAAGTGAGTGAAGCACCCGCTTTAGGATTAATGTGCAACAGGGCTAACACGCCATTTCTTTCTCACTTATATATGCTCTCTAAAGTCTTTGTAATGTCCTTCTGACCCTCTTTTGAGTATGAAATAAATTAGAAATAAAATTGGAATTCTCTTTCCATAACCAGTTTATACAACAGTTAAGCCAGCCCTATGCCATTTCTCCCTTAAACTGTTTTTATTCTGTGTACACTTGCCTATTTCTGTTATGCAAACATTTCACAGGATATCTTGAGGGAAGGAATATTACTGATTCCAGGATGTTTTTCGAGAAGAAGTCAGGACACATTTTGGTGGGTCGAGTTACTTCCAGTTACTTCCTCTGGCATCCCTTTGGTGGGAAAGAATCTGAGTGGCTTGGCTCTGCAGTGCCCTTAGGCACTTTTGCACAGTAGAATCAATTGGGTCCCCCGACCAGGGCTCTAGCCAGGTCTGTGCCCGCTCTAAGTTGGGGTTAGGGCCTGCTAAAGGCCTAGTTCTGTAGGGGAGTCTTTCCAGGGGAAGGAGTTGACTTTCTTAGAGCTTTTTTCAGTGCATCAGAAAATGACCTGGCTGCAGACTGTTTACAACTGTATCCTCACCAAAGCCTGGGAGCACAGGACACTCCAGTTCTTTACTTCACTGTTGGAGACAAAGCCCTCTCCACTTCTTAAGGATCAGAAGTGAAGTATAGACATTGCAAGCTGCTAATACAAAGCCAAAAGTGTAAAATGAAACAAGACCAAACTAGATAGACTTTCAAATTTGCTTCCCTCCCCACTGTTAAAATAACCAATGTACATAGCTTGATATGTATAAAAAATATAAATGTATATCCTTAACTGTTTATAGAGGATTACACTATATATACACATACATATGGGAAGCAGGGAGAAAGAGGGAGAGAGATATCTCCCTATCTGGTTGTGTATGTAAATACTTTTTTTATTTTTTTATTTTTATTTTTTTGCTAAAAGATAGTGTAATTGATGCTAGGGTGGCTGGACATAAATTACAGGGGCATTTGGCTTCAATTACTTTAAAAAGTAATTCCATACATTTAAATCTCCTCCCCTCTCCCTGTCCTCTCTGCCTCCCAGCAGGTGTCTTCAAAAACCTCTGTAAGACCTTTCTTTTCAGATTTGCTAATGGTTTCATTCATAGCTAAGTTTCTCTTAGAGTGGATTTTATGGAGGAAAAGTATTATACTTGCCTGAGTATTATCTTTGTCATTTCCTTTTTTGCTTCCTCTGCTTCTTTGGAGACAACTAGATGGAAGGGAATTTTTTTTAAAGAAATTAAGTACTTGTTTTGAAAGCCTTTATCATAGTCTGTTGGTTTTGTGTCCAGTAAAAAACCCCAGGTTCAGGCTGAGGGACATAGCCTTTGCCACAGCATTAGTTGAATTCTGCCTCCCTGCAGCCAGGCATTATCATAGCTCCATTTTAAAAAGTATTTCTAAAACAAGTTACTTATGCCACAATTTAAGGCTTATATCCTCTTGTTCTCTGAGGTACACAGAACAGTTATTTGTGCTCACAATTCTGATTAAGCCAATAATTAGAAAATAATCGCATCCAAATGGTCTTTAGGATCTTGAATGGTACTTGGGAACTAGCAAATACTTTTTCTCTAGGTAGCAGGTGGTTGGGGAAAACACAGTATACGAAGCTTTAGGCTGGGTTTGCCCAGCAGCCTCCCTGTGTCTTCCAGGATTAGTTGCACCGAGGGACTGACAGGGAGCACTTTAGTTCTGCAGGGTAAAACATTTAGGATTCTGGCACTCTGTCAGATTGGCCTCAAGTATTTCAAAAAATATATTATTAAATTCTGATTAACTATCTACTTTCAGGTTGACCTTTAAAAATACCTGACTTTCCCAATTAGTCTTCAGTCGCTGAGGAAAGAGGATTGGGTATTCTGGACAACCAATGGTTCTTCCGCTCAATCAGTTGCTACCCACCAAGAAGACCATTGTTTATTGTCTCTCTTCAGGGTTCATTCAGGTATTGTTGCTGTAGCCCAAGTGAGCTGAGGTGAGCAGTTGCCATGAAAACAAAGCCACAACTTTGTAATTATTTTTGCACCTGAATTGGATGTCATAAAGAAGTTCAAATAGACTGGATATATTGTACTTAATAAGCACCATAATACCCTTTGAGTAATTGTGTTCTAAAGGTCTCTTAATTCTTATTAGGACAATTTAAAAATTTTTGTTGTTATTTGTTTCATGTTTTATAGGTACTTTTTTGTACACTACTATATCCCCAATACCTAGAACAGTACTTGGCACATGGTGGGTCCCACAATAAAAATATTTGTAGAATGACAGCTGATACTGTTGCTTTACAGCTTTCAAAGATCTCACCCATAAGAAAGAGGTTTTAATCTTATGCGTAGCAACTGTTAGAGTTTTTTTTTTAAATTACCGACAAAAATCTTCAGTTCAAACTCCTTGAAGGTCAGAAACATGTTCCCAAATTATGGGGGGAAGCGCTCTCCATAGGTCCTTAGTAAAGGTGATTTTCCTAACATTTGCTTCTTGTGAGACTTGGTTGAGGGAGCATTCTAACTCTGAACCATCACTTCAGATGGCTAGCAAGAACACCGATTAGTACCAACTTCATGTGGAACCATGGATCATGAACCTTGGTTTTACCCATTTTTTTGAATTCATGTCAAATGAAATCATCCCTATCTATTCACTTGTACCACAAAGCACATTACACAAAAACCAGTATACAAACTGCCCCATTGTGACTGCCTCTATTTGTTGCATTGTACATACACTGTCATGTGCCAGAAAAATCTTTCAAATGCCTGTTCATACCACTGTGACATTTCTGTGACAAAGGATTAGGACAAAATAGGAACTGAATTAGAAATTATTGTCTTGGAAACATCATGTATAAGGTGTTGGTTATATGAAAACTATGGTATGAAAACTTAAAAAAAATTCAACTAACCTAATTAAATTCAACTAAAAATGGAATGAATGACTAAGTGACTAAGTGGACAAATAAGTGGTTAATATAAAAATCCACCTGTCTGGTACAATACTAGATCTCAGCAATCCTGCTTCTGTTCTTATCTCTACGTTGGCAGCACATATAAATTACGTGTTCCACTGTTTTAAAATGCCGTTTGCTGTTTGTATATATCACTATAGGAAGATCAACCCCTGTCTCATAAATTTCACTGAAAAAGCACTGAGGAAAATTTGATTTGCAATGATTGTTTTCCATTCATTCATTCATTCTCTCTCCTTTTAATCAATTATTCACTTATCCCACTACCATAAAAGGTGGTAGTTTCTGGGAATACATCCTGGAATCTGCACTGATGCAATCTTTGGACTGAAGATGTAACAGGGACTTTCCTACAAAGTACTTTATTAAAATGTTGTGTTAATTATGAGAGATTTGGAAATTCCCATGTCAAAGTCTTAGATAATTGCCAGAAAAGGAACACTTTGTGTTATTCTGTTTCATAGGCTTCTACTTGGCTGAGGCCACTAAAGTTGGTGTATTCGAAACTGAGTCCAGAGAGGCAAATAGATTCTGATCTTCCTAAGGTGTTTCTGATAAGGCAGTATATCCAAGAACACCGAGGTCAGAATGAATGCCCGTTTACTTCTCTCTTTCTTCACTAGCTACTTGACTCATCTAAGTGTTATCTGTGGTCATTTCAGAAATTACCATTTGCCCATCTTCAAAAAGTGAAACAAATTTCTGAGAGCAAATTTAACCTACCTTTGAGAAATATCATGGTTGCCTAGAGTCATAGATTGTATGTTTCTTTAGATTGCATGTTTCTTTTTCTTGATGCAATGCTTTTAATTTCTAATGTTTCTTTTTAATAAAAATTAAAAAATGAACTCAGGCAATTCATCATAACATGTCTTAATTATAGGAGAAAATGAAACATACAGGAGAGATGAGAAAAATTAGATTTCAAAGCAGGAATAAAAACAACACCCAAATGCACACTGAATTTGGAGCCCTTCAATACTTTATCTCATGCAAACCTTACTCCTTACTCTTCATTGCTGAAGATAATTGTTTTAGTTGCCCAAAAGATAAGAATTTGCTTCACACAAATTTCTGGAGATGGCTAATTTCAATAACATTAAAAAGTATACTTTTTAAAAACATGTATACATATTCACTTACAATTACTCTTTTTCCTGTAGGAATAACTTTTGGCATAAACTATGTTCCTGAGTAGCTTGTGTTTCTAGCATAATGAAGTACCACTGGAGAGAACAGTCACTTGTGGCAGGTAGCAAAGAAATTTCAATAAAGTAAACTCTTAGTATTATCAAAATTATACATTTGGGGCTGTTAGCATGGCCTAGAAAAAGATGAGGACAGGCTCATCTCATTAAAAGAGAAGAAATAGTGGAATTAGCTTGAATCTAATTACAAGCCACACTATCTAATGTAAAAACATGACTGTTTTTTCACTCCCATTCATTTTGACTAGTAATTAGTTTTGGCCTCTAAAATGCCACCCTTTAATCATCCAAACACAGATGTGATTTGCCGTGCAATTTAATCTTGCTTTAATGAAGAACTAATGGACGCATCGCAAATTACTTTCCCTGTTGGAGAAAAATTCTATTTCCTGCTTTTCAAAAGATCAAGAGTATCTTGTGATAATAGCCCAAGCGGCCCTGGCAGCCTCACCGCACAGAGCAAACAAGCTCTTTTACTCAACTCCCAATTCAGTGGAGAAAAAGAGGCTACAATTAGCAACAAAGCAGGGGAAACGCAGCATTACGGCCGAATCACTTTCTGTAGCTCAACCCCCAGCAACCACTGGCTTGTTAGAGCCAGGTCTAAAGTGTCAGGCACGAACAATGCGCTGTGATAAATTACTCTCTTCAAACAGCTGCACTGCTAATTTTCAATTATACACACAAATGGCTCTCAGATTGGAAGAAAATGGAGTGCGTGGGGAGAACAGTAGTAGATTTCTATGTTTGTTTGGTAGTGAGTGTGGAGGCGGGAGGATGACATCTTAAAAAGAAAGCGGTAGTGAGGAGTCAGTGTTTGAACTTCGGAAGACAAACCATCCCGAATCTTAGGGAGACCCGTGGTTTCCCCGTTTTGCTCTGGGCATTAAAGGGCATGAAATCACGAGTTACTTTCCTTTGTGGGTTTGTTGTTTGTTTGTTTGTTTGTGTTTGTTTTGATCCATCACCCACTTTATACTGAAAATTCACGACTGACCTCGGGGCTGTCTTGGTAAGCCCATTAGGAATCACAAAGGCTCTGTTCCCTAGGTGCCCTTGCCGTCGTTGTACCAAATCCCCACGGACCTTTCCATCTCCTTTCTTACTTCCGTCAGCACCTACCTACTTGTACTTCACCCGTTCACTCCTTCATTCTCTTTCGCTATCAACCGCTGTTCCCTAGCGTCAGACTTCAATGCTTTATTCGAGACTAAAGAGACGCTTCCTCTACCCAGAAAAAAACATTCACCCTCTTAGGGGAAAGAAAAATTTAAAAAATCTCAGAGTTTCTTTCTTTAAAAAAAAAAAAAAAAAGTCCTGAATAAGATTTTGCCTGTAGGGGTGCTAAAATTTGGCCAGGGATGCTAAAACTTTGCTCTCAAATGAAAATAGATGTCATGAGATAGTTCTTTTTATTTGGTTTTTGGTGCAGAGATGAACAGTATAAATTAACACACATTATTATTCTGTTTTCTTTACCCGTGTCTTTTTTCTGTGTCCTAGTGCCAGCCTAGGTTTTTTTTGTTTGTTTGTTTGTTTTGTTTTTTTGTTTTGGTTGATTTTAAATTTAGAGTTCAGAGAGCTATATGCTGCTACACTATCTCTTATTCCTTCCAGGTAGGATTCATGGTAGATCTGTCCCAACCCCCTCAACCCCCATCCCAGACCACAAACACCTTTGTGGAATATATACACTCCCCACCCCAACCCCCAATTTTCCAATTGTGTTCAATTTGGTTCCCAGGAATCAAAAGGTAAGAATTGGCTTTTTTCACAGACATTTGCTAAAGATCTCAATGGTAGCATGAATTTATCTTTAGAAAACACCAAGCCAGTTCATGTTCTTTCTGTTTCTATCTTTATTCAAGCAGGAGGATATAGCTACAAGTGTGTGCCACAGGCTGCTTCTTTTAGCTCACTTTCTTGGAAATTGGTTTGCGAGCAAGGGAACTGCTCTTTTGTCTTGTGGCAGGGATGGTGTTGATGATACTGTATGTTTGATATTGTAGATAAAATCTCTTGCTGCGATCAGCATCTGCTCGCTGCGTGCAATGACAAAAATGCACTCACTTTTAGGGGAGCAGTCTGGGCAGATGGGCCCCTATTTTACTGTGTTGTTTCAAGCCTGGGTTTCTTTTGACTTGACAGCCAGCAAGAAGACAACAAATGGGTCTCATCTGCTTAAGGGCCACACATTAACACGGTACAGTCATTTGGCCAGAAGAGGATAATGGCCATTAAAATGTTCTGATTTCTAACCATTTTCTAGAAGATTGAATATAATGTAAATTAATGTTCAAAAAGGAGGCTTCTTAGGATGAAATTTGTTTTAAAAAGAGCAACATTATAGAAGGATGGGTAGGGTCTTTAAGCATATTCTTTTTCAACAAGGAAAAACTGTGAGCATTATATATTTGAATTAGGAATATTACCATTTAGAAAAGACTATGTGGAAAATTTTAAATGCCAGTCCATTAGAAGTGAATTTTCCTGATGCAGTTGGGGAAGGCTACTGGGAGGTGGGGGATGGTTGTGATATTGAGTGGAAATCTGGGTGTTTTTTTTTTTTTTTGCTGAAGTGGGATTTTACTCCTTCTACTTTATAATCGTTACAGAAATTTAAACCTCAAACCATTTCAGCCCAAGCTTATACTAAGCTTGTTAGTGGTTTCTGATGCTGTGGCCGATAATGCGGCAGCATTACCATAAATCAGCAGAATTAACTATGATCTTCAGAAGCATGCTTAAAAGTGGGTGACAGAAGTCTGCAATTTGGTGCTCTGAAAATTATGATAACATTCTAAATTAAATGTTCATAATCTACTTAAAGCTGAGCTTCAAGAACATTTTGTATTTGTGCTTTGCCCAATATTAAAAACCAGTAACAATTATTACAATCAATGTGAGGCTTCATTATTTGCAAATATGAATTGTAAGTATATATGGTCCTGTAGCACCAAGTGGCCATTTTGTTAATTTTTAAAAGTGTTCATTTGTTTTTCATTTAAATGTGGCTATTGCTTTGTCCATTTAAGAACTGGCTTAAAATTGTATTTATCATGTTACCATTCCCAAGGAAAATGATCTATAGATTTAAATACATTTTAGGTACTGTACTGCAAAATTCTAAAATATGTATTATTCATTCTGCTTTAATATCAGATGTCACTTTTAATATAATCTTATGCCTCAAAAGAATCCATATTGAGCATTGAGTTACAGAAAGTAACATTCTACTTTGAAATAAACAATAATTAATGTCCATAACATTTTTTCCTGTATACCTCTCCACCCCCGTACCTATATTCTTTGTCTTGGTCCCAGACTGACCAATATTTGAGCAAATTGAGGTTTATTTCTTTATTGCCCTTGTTATTCTATGCTAAGTTGCACCTATATTAAAGCACATTGATCAATGCTCTAGAAGTGGAAAGATAATATTTAGGCAAGTCATTCTTAGCAAATAGCTAGAAAGTGGATCTTTTTATAATGTTGAAAACTACAATTGCTCATTGCTTGAATTGACAACACCACTGGGCCATTTAAGCTTTACCTCTAAACAGCACCTACAATAAGGTTATAGCACAATTGTTTAATTTAACAGGTAAGCAAGTTAGACACACTGAGGATTTTTAATATGTAATTTGTTGGACTAAAAAGAAGATCAAATAAATTTTGCAAAATGGGAATACAATTTTATTTTCACACTGATTTTTGTGCACATACAGGGTCCGGCAGAAGTAATGACTGGTTGAGTATGGTTGGTAGGGTAATAATATGGGTGTAATAATTTATAGTTTTAATTTGAACACTACACCTAAAATTTTACATGGTGTGCTTGAGTGTGATATTTTTATGTTACAGAATTACATGCTTATGATTTTGTAATAAAAGATTTTATAATAAAAAAGGGGCGTTATTTGTGCTGGACCCTGTAGAAGAAGTTAGGATTTTGACAGTTTTTTTTTTTTTTATTCACAATGGCTGTATAGAAAAGAAAAGCTCATCTAAACCAGATCCTAAGTGGGATTAAATATGATCTATTTTAAACGTATCACCGTATAAAAACCTCATAAATTTTTAACAGTCAAATGCTCTCAAAGGAGCTCTGCCTCTCAGGCTTTGCCTGAGGGTTCAGGGGGAATCTGAGTCCTTGAGATTCCACAGTGTATAGAGCTTTTTCAAGCTCATCCTTGTTTCCCTCAACAGCAATGAACAATTGCCAGCAACCCACCCTCTTCAGTCCCTGTGCCCATATTTTATCCATAAAAAGAACATGAAGAGAAAAGATCCACAGAAGCACTTTGAAAAGCCAAAAACTGCTATATGCATGAAAGAGATACAACAGAATAACAATGATAACAATTGCAGTTTATTGGGTAACTACTAAATGCTGTAACCTTTCGGTGTTTTACATATATTATTTCTAATCCTTACAAATGGATGACAAGGTAGGCTTTTTAATCTTTATTTCATAAATAGGAAATCAGATCTCCAAAGGAGGTAACTAACTTACCATGATCTAGGATTTGAATCCAAGTGTCTGATTCTAAAGCCCATAATAGAAATCACTGGACTACTCTGGCTCTAATTATTTAATATATCTATTATATAATATTAGTTTTAAAAGTATATTAAAATTAATGTTCCAAGTTACATGGTCACTGTATTATATTATCACTTAAAGAAATCAGAATATTTTAAAATCAACTGTTTGCCTTTCTAAGGAAATAAGATTTCAGAGACATTTATTTCTTGTCTATATTATTGGGGGGGAAAGGGTAGGATGTGAGAACTGGCATCCATCAAGGACATATGGCTTTGGTATGGAGACGTAGTGGTTGAATTAGCTACTTCAGGTAGCTTTAAACAGAAGTTTTTCGGGGGGAGCATGATTATGCCTTAATGATGTTTTCATCAGAAGTAGCACTATTTTCCTCATGAATTTAACAAAGTTCCACGAGTAAATGGACATGTAGGATATATATGGACCCTTTGGCATCATTACTTACAGCCAAGAAGATTAAGAAGAGAATAATGTTTGTAAACTTGTCTTACTAGCAGCAAATGAAGAAGATATGCTACTCAAGACATTCTCGTATGCAGAAGGGGACTGATTCAGGAATAGATTAAGCCATCAACGAGACAGAACATAAAGTCTAGAATAGATCAATGTATACATGGGGATATAGATACGATAAAGCACATTTGAAATCAGTGGAAGAGATGAACTATTCAATCCAAATTTTGAGACAATTAGTTGACCATTTGGAAGAAATTTTTTATTAGATCCCTACTGTTCCCAAAAAGTCAGAGAGTGTAATAAATAAATGTAACAAATATATAACAATGCCAACAAAATAATACCACCATAAAAATCCTAGAAGAAAATACAGAATTTTTTAATGATTTTTAACCAGAGAAGAATTTTTTAAGCAAAATACAGAAGTACTAAATCATAAATGAAAAAGATGACAAGCTTAATTACATAAAAATGAAAATCTTTTCTGTAAACAAAGATCCATTTTAAGAATGCTAAAGGACAAATGATAGATTGGAAGAAAATATTTGCAATATATATGATATTAAAAGAAGTATCTATAATATGTGAAATTCTTGTATTGAAGAAATTAAAAAAAATTCAATGGAAAATTGAACAAAGGCTATGGTGAGGCAATTTGTTTTTGGAAGATGAAATATAACTTGGTAATAAACACAGATGCATAATCTCACTAGCATTCGGGGAAATGCAAATGAGAACAAGTTACCATTTTTAAAATCCATTAAGCTAGCAGAAATTTAAAAGTTTGTTCATGTCCAGTGTTGGTGAGGATATAAAAGCACAGTCATATACTGTGGTAGAATGTAAGTTAATATAATACTTATCCAAATTTAAAATATATAAACTACCTAACCTAGCAATGAACTTCTAAAAACAATCCTATAAAATATCTTGCACAGATGTTTAAAGATATATGTATAAAAGTGTTCATAACTTTGCTTGCAATAACAGAAAATTGAAGACATACTAAGAGTTCACCAACATTAAAATGATAAATATGGTACATCCGCACATGGACTATTATGCAGCCATTAACAAGATGTATCTATAGATAGAAAGACACTAATCTCAAAATGTGTAGCATAATCCTATTTATGTAAAATCTCTCTCTCTATATATTTGTGTTTGTCCAGACAGGCAAATCCAACCATTGTTAATATAACGAGAATGGTTTGCACAGCATTGATGTAACTGGCAGTTGAGGACAGTGGACTGGAACACACATGCATGAACAATGATGACATCATTGTACTAGTTATTGGGGTGGTAGATGATGTTGAGTAAACATGTGTACTCTGTGGCCGTTGCATTCAAAATAACTGAGCAATTAGACCAACCAATCTGCATTAAATTTTGCATTAAACTTGACCATTCTTCTGTGGTAACTATTCAGATGATTCAGAAGGCTGCAGTTATGGGCAACTGGCAATGAGAAGCTACATCACGACAAGGCACCCACTCATGCATCACATCTCGTGCAGAGTTTTTTGGCAAAACATCAAATCGCCCAGGTGGCTCGGTCCCCCCTACAGCCCAGATTTGGCACCCTGAGACTTCTGGTTTTTCCCAAAAATACAGTCACCTTTGAAAGGGAAGAAATTTCAGACCATCTTTGAGATCCAGGAAAACACAACAGGGCAGCTGATGGTGACTGGGAGAACTGTGTGAGATTCCAAGGTTCGTACTTTGAAGGGGACTGAGACGTCATTGTCCTATGTAGTGTTTCTTGTATCTTCTTCAATAAATGTCTCTCTTTTTCATATTAGATGGTTGGATACTTTCTGTGCACACCTCATCATATGTGTGTAGTGCATAGAAAAACTCTGGTAGGACACACCTCCAAATTGTTAATAATGGGAAGGTAGCAAGACTGAAATTGGGGAGCATATATGTGTGTGTGTGCACATGTGAAGTTGTTCCATATTATACTTCTATGTTTGAATTTTTAAGAAATAGTCTTGTTTTTTTTTCTTTTGTGGTAAAAGTAATAATAACAAGAAATCGATTATCTATTTCATATAAACAAGGCGTATTGTAAGGAAGATAAGAATTCTTATTAAATTTCCTTTCTTGTGTTTATGTAAGAGCTGTAGTTTCTAACTATTCCTTAAGTTTAGCACCTAGATAAGAGAAAGGATTTTGGAGTCAGATATGTGTGAATGAAAGTTCCAGTGGAAAACTGCTGAACCTTTGGAAGCCTCAGTTTATCCCTCTGGAAAATGGAGAAGATGGTTTTTATCATACAGGACTGTTGTGAAGATTTATGTAAAATTGCAGAGCTCACAGTATGGACCAAAGTCTGAATTTGATGAAGGTGGTTTTTGTTTTTGTAGCTTCACAACAAATCTATGATGTGGAAAGACATATTTTAACTCTAATTTTTTACAGATGGAGAAATTCAGGCTCAGAGAGGTTAAGTGGTTTTTTCAAAATCAAGCAGAATCTAGGACTAGAGTCTGGATCTAATTACTATTACTTTGACTTTAATTCTTTTTCTTAGAAGCTGAAAAAATTGAAGGTTGGATAATTTTTACTTCAAAAATTGCCAATTTTTATCTACCTTTAAAAAACTACTACTTTCACCTGTGAAACAAAAAAACTAATTTGCAATGGAAATTGGCATTGAGGGATAAAGGACAACAAAAAACCCCAGTAGCTCTACACGATTTCCTAGGAAGTACCTGGCTTCTCATGTAGAAATACCTGCTGTTACTGGGACCCTTGGGCAATGAGAGGCACAGCTCCTTGCTCTATTTTGGTTCAAAAGATCTCTTCTTCCAGCTTCCTTTCTCACCCCAAGTAGCCTGCCTCATTCTCAGATTTTAGCTTTTCATTACATTTAACAGAATCCTCCAGCCTCTAGCTCTGTTCCCTGTCTCTCCTCCTTAGCAACTGTAATGTAGTACCTGCTATGTAGTAAGCACTCAACTAATGTTCATTGATTGATTTAATGATTGATTGATTATGGAGTTTCACATGCTCTTTGTTTACATCTTTCATTAATGGATAACCTGTGTAGTGCTACAGATTTCAGTTCAATATAAAGGAGAAATACCTAACAATGGACAGATTTTCTGAAAAGGTTTCAGAATTATCTAGTAAGGATGCTTGCAGCGCGTAGGAAGCTAGATAAGATAACATATAAGATCTCTTCTTTTTTTTGGGATTCTGAGATTTTAAAATAAATGTTGAATATGTGCTTATTTTGTTTGGTTGTTTTTATTTTGTTTTTGTACCAGGTTCTTTAATCCTGAGGCTGTGTAAAGATAATAGCTTTTCTTTCCCTCTGCAGAACTAAACACCTAAAATTAACAAGCTGACAGGCATGGGAAAAACATAATCTAAAGGAATCAGTGTTAGGACTGGCATTTGGTGGGGAGCTTAGTGTCTGGCAAGGCAGGGCAGAAGACCTGAAGAACCTACATGCTTTTTGCAATGTTCAGGCACTTGGAGGAAGTCCAGCTGGATGAACCATGATATCCAGAGAGAATGGAACATCAATAGGGGGTAGCCTGGCTAGATAGCAACAGTAGGTGATACACCAAGAGAGTTTTCAAAGATGCATAGAGAATCCCAGACTAGGAATTATGTGGCAATTCAGTAAGAAACCCGAAGCAAAAGTGGAAGCAGGAAGCCAGGCCCCATCTCCAGGCTGGCATTCAGAGCCTTGGATAACCGGGGAGAACCAAGCAGGTGTCAACGTAAGTACACAGCACAGGGTGTGAAGTCAGAACTCACTTCCACAGTACACAGTTGAACTTGTGTACTGTGTTTGAGGCCTGGTCAAGATAGAAGGCTGGTTACTAGAAATGGTGCCCAAGGTCATAGCACAAAACACCAGGCAATGGACTAAGACTTTTAATTGCCCCTACCTAGATCAACCTTAGGATAAATTCTAAAACAGCCTGGGCCCAGTCCTGACTTTGGCCAGGAAGCGTGTGAGGAACCCCATTTCTTTAGTTGACAGCCAGGTGGGGCATTTTATTGAGTAATAAAATATATTAATATAAAAGTTGTTTAAAAAAGAAATTGAAAGACATAATATTTGACTTTATTAAAAATGCTTTGCTTGTTTTTCCCCTTAAATTTAAGAGGATTTTTGCAAGGGAAATTTAATTTTACATTGAGAAATTTCAGAGAAGCAGTAACATTCCTTCTGGTTTTTTTCCCACAGTAATTATTTTCCAACTATTCTTTTCCTATGAAACTACTTATTCTCATGGTAGGATCATATGTTTAAAAGTTTTACTTATGGAGAGAGAGAAGAAAATGACACATTGGTTAATAATTGTTTAAAATTGCCATCAGCATTGTGCTTTTTAATGAATCATCAGCTATTTTAAGTTAATTTTCTTGTGATATGAATCTGACAATAGCATTTTCACAAAAAAGTCCAAATAATTAGGGTAGTCAGATCAGTGCAGAAAATAAAAATAAGATTGGGGTCTTCAGGCCTTGCCCTTGGCCATAGGAGTAAAACGGGGTCTCTAAAAAAATCATTTTCAAGCCTAGAGATAGTATCAGGGTTTTTTTTTTGGTTGACCACCATAAGACTTCAAGGACTTACCTTCCTTTCTTCAAGACTATGGTCCAGACAGACTCTCCCGGAAGCCAGCATGTAGCATTCAAGTTTTATGAGGGCTTTGATTTACATTAAGTCTCCCACACGCTTCTGAGCAAAGGACTGGGAGGAGGGTATTTTCCATGAAGAGATCCGTTGAGTTTTTGTGCCAGTTGAAGAATATGAATTAATGCTTTTCTACTATTCCTAAAATTAAAACCCCATGAACTAACCATTTTAAGGTATTAAGCTTTGCTTCAAAATGCATTCTCCACAGATGAATCAAAGGGCCTAATGCATTTGCTATTTGGGAATAATAAAGCATGAAATGGGGTGCAGGACTTATATATTTACATAAGAAGAAAGCTGGAAAAGTTTAGGAAAAACAACAACAGAAGAAGGTGCTACTGTGAGACTAGCTCTGAAAAAGCAGGCATGTAAACTGCTCCTCATCAAACCACTATCCAGTGTCTGACAATGGAGATGCATAATGGATTTTGGAGGCCTTGCCCTTTCCTTTCCTTTGGGTTCCCTAGAGCTTCCTCTAGATTTCGGCATTTCCCTTGCCTTTGCCGTGTGCACCTGGGTGAAACAAAAGGCAAGGAGAACCAGAGGAAAAGGAAAACATTTGTATTTACCAAGTTTTCAGTGTTAATCAGGTATGACAATTACTGTTAAGAATATATGAATATATATACGTTATTGTCCATAGTTCATTTTTTATTATATTTTCCCCATTACCAGTTATATCCCCATACCCTGTTCTATCTCTGCCCACACCTCTCCCCACTGCAATAATCACACTGTTGTCCATGTCCATGAGTTCTTTTTCTATTTTTCATGATCCCTCCAGCCTCCCAACCCCCACCCTACCACAGCTGTCAAATAATATTTAAAATAGAAGAGAAAAAGTCAAGATACAGGACATTTAGGAATAGCAGGGATCTAGTTTTAACTTAAAATTGAGTCAAGCTAGATATTATACTTTATGCAAGAAAAAGTTGTCTAAATCACATATAAATGTGCACAGCCTCTTTTACAATCTCCTACACTGCCTTGCGGCCCTGAAGGTAGTCCATCAAAGACTCACGGCACCCCATAGCTTTGTAGTTGTGAGTTGAATATCCTGTTAATACAACTAGGGTTTTGTATTTTTTAAACACAAATATTACAGATAGGATCTCTTTTATTTCATTTACACATGTCAAAACAAATTCAGGATCAGGGTCATGCTGTATGCGGTCCTTGAATGAATAGTGGCTGTGTTATTTAGCATAGGTTTGGCTGCATGTGATTGATGGCAAGTCCAAAGGTACAGAGCCTTAAACAAGATTAAATGTCTATTCCTCTTTCAAATAACATTAATTCAGAGGTGATGAGTTCAGGGCTGATGTGGAGACGTCATGGTCATCAGGGACTCCGACGTCCTTGTTCTTGCTGCTTTGCCATTCTGAATTTACCTCATGTCCAAAAACAGCAGTTCTAATTCCCGTCGTCATGTTTCACCTGTAACATCAACGAAAACAATGCATTCAATGTAAGAAGATTTGTATGTCAACTATTTCGTTTTCAGAGTGTGAGGTGCCTCAGTCTGGGGAAGCTGTCTGGTAACATTCAAAGACAACATAAGACGGAGACTTGACTGTGTCGCCTTTGAGAGTTGAGCAATGCGAGTCAAGACTAACATCATATGTTGGTTGATTATTTAGTTGGATCATGGTAATGCAATGCAAAACCAGAACTGTTGTTTTTAAATTTCAGTGTGTATAATAATTAACTGAGGAGCTTCTTAAAAACACCTGTCCCTGACCCATCTCCAAAATTTTTGATTTATACATCTGTGATAGGTCCCCAAAATTCACATTTTTGACAAGCATTTTAGGACTGAGCTTTGAGAAATGCTGACCTAGCAATTCAGGAAGCATGAAGACATTGATAGACTATCAGATTTAGTAACAGAAGATCTGGCTTTGACGCATCTTCACCTTTTATTAACTGTGTGATCTTGGGTAAGCTAATTTACCTCTGAGCTCAGTTTTCTCATTTTTATAATGGGTAAACACATACTACTTTATGGGATCGTTTCTTTATGTTAACTGGAAAGACATATGTAAAAACATACAGTAAATTGCTTGGCATTTAATAAGGATATAAAAAAGTTCCTTCATTGTGGCATCACATAAAGAGCTCCACAGAGACTCTTTACCAAGAGCTTCATCACAAGTAAGAACCTGAAATTCCTACTGAAAATCAGGACTTTGGTTAAAACATTGTCTTTAGAAAACACTTGTTATGATCCAGATAAGTCACTTGGAATGGCTAGTCCTTGCCTGGTGCTCCCTGGGGTGTGTTCTGTGGAATAGGTGTCCCATGGGACATTAAGAGGCAGTAGTAAAAAAGAAAGGTTTCATGGTCAAATCATTTTGGGACATACTAGATTAAACGAATGAAGTTTCTTTAGTGCAAGATTTCTCTGGGCCTTTAATATCTTAACACACATTTGAGTCTACAAAAGGCAGGGTTTGTATAAATACTTTCCAATTTAACAGGAAAATCCCTTTTAATGAAGAATCTTAGGGGATTTGGGACCACAGAACACAGGAGAGACAATGACTTATTTTCACACACTAAAGATTTATATTTGTTAGCCCAGAGCAGGAAGCTAAGGGAGATGACAGAATGGTGGATTTGGGGGAGAGGGGATAGGAAAAGGCATAGGACATGAGATTCACTCTGGGACGGGCAAGGCCACGTGAGAAGCTCACAGCAACCGAGGATGTCACCATGGTACCAAAGGCCCTCAAGGCTGAAGCCCTAAGTAGGAAGCCTTCAAAATCTTAGTCACAGTTTAATCTAGTACTGTTTGGCCAGGAGAGCAGCTTCCCTATTTCCTTTCTCTGTTCTTATTTTTCCTTCATAGCTAAGGATCTACCTAATTGAGGTGACTGAGGTGCTCACAATGAAAGTTCATTCCTCCTCCTCTGCACCGAAAAAAGAGAAACTTTAATTGGATATTTAACATATGTCAGACACTAGACTTGAAGCTAAGAATCGAAAGATGAACAATGTACTCTTTATGTCCTTGAAGAACTACTGAAGTAGTAAAGGAGAAATATATGTAAATGGATGCTTACTTTTGTGTGTCATAATGCTTAATTAGGTTACACAGACCCCTTGCAGTGAAGGAGACCCAGTGTTTCAGGAATTGGAGGTGTCAGGAAAATTTCAGGTGTGAAGTTATGGTTGAGGTAATTCTCGAAGAAATAAGGATTGCCTGAAATGCAAAGGGTTAGAAGCATGAATAAAAAGGATTCTAGAGGACAGATTTTTAGCTGTAAGCAAGGGGCACATAGATTTGATCGGAGCAGCATGTGGCCCTTTTGTGGTGTAAAGCAGGCATCCCCAACCCCTGGGCCGCGGACCGGGTGGCCTGTTAGGAACCTGGGCGCCGGGAGCTCCGTTCGCCGGAGCTCCGCCCTCTGGTCCCCTCCCCGCCCCTTCCGCAGCAGGACTTGAGCAGCGGCTGCGGGAGCCGGCTGAGCTCGCCTGAGTGCCAGCTCCGGGCCCCTCTCCCTCCCCTCACCCCACCTCCCCAAGACTTCAACGAAAGGAAACCGGTCCCTGGTGCCGAAAAGTTGGGGAGCGCTGGTGTAAAAGAACTGGTGATAAATTCTTAAAACTGACGATAAAGTCACCCTGTAATTAAAAGCTGTTTTCCATCTATGACACAGTGACATTTATGAAAGAGGTCAGTATTTAATGCACTATAGATGGGGGAATCTAGCGGGATTTGCGGTCATCCTGATGGAGTCCTTCTAGGTGGGTTTTCTTGGAACCCACATGGCCACTGCTGGGTCTTAAGTGAGTGCATCATCTCACTTATTCTCTCTGCTTAGACTGGTTTTTCAATCTGGTTGCCTCTCCATTTTCATCTGAAATTAATTCACCCTCTAAGGAGAGTTCAAGTTTCATGCATACCCAGTTAAAACTTTCCCTGACTACTACGTTCCACAGTGCCATCTTCTTCTGAACTTATGAAGTGTTATGGTCTAAAGCGAACATCAGGCATACAACTCAAGTCATTCACTAGAGTTGACTCTTGTATGAATGTTATCCTTTACATTTTCTTTAAATTGTCATTTAAATAGATAGGGGCTGAGCACTGTAAACTTCAAAAAACAAAAATTAGCTAATATTTTTTTCTTTGCTAATTTTTCGACTGTGTCCTCTCTTTGCTGGAGCAGTGGAGTCCAAGATTGCAATTTAACATTTGACTGACAGAGAAAATGAGAATTGTTCACTAAGTGAGGGACACAATATGAAATTTGAAGTCGAAGAACATGCATAATATTATTTTTATTCTTTCTGGTTGCAGTATTATTTTTTGTTGTTGGTTAGTTTGGGGAAAGAAGCACCTATATAGAATTGGAAAGTTACTTTCCGGCACGAAAATGGCTACTAACTGTGAAGGCAACAAGACAGAGAGTCCATCTCCCTGCTGCAAAGCAGGTAGGTGTACCTGGTAAACACCTATTTCTGTTTAACAAGGCTCTATGTATTTCAATATTTTTACAAATAAAAACTGGAACTTGATGAAATAAAGTTGTGTTCCCCTAAAATGCAGGAAATAGTTTTAAAATCTGTAGAGGTAAAAGTCTATGTACCTATTAATTATTTAAGTTATGATAGAAGAGAAAAACCATGCTGTTAAAGATATGAGTGTTAGGAGCCACGTAAGGTATATACTTCCAGTACTTTTTGACAAAACGTAAAAGAGAAAAGCAGAAACTGTCTCCACAACTGCAGTAGCTTCAGGCAAAACTCTGGCCACAGGGTCTGCTGCTGCCTTGCCTCCCTGATTTTCTTATTTCAACAATTACACTAAATTCTGGGTAAATTAATTTTCCTTCAGAGTGAAAGGTTCTTTTAATAATTCCTTGAATGTTCACATCATTGTCATTAATGGGCTTTGTTCTCTTCACTGTAGGATAACTTTTTTATATACTTGTCTTTTCAAATGCTTTCTTTCTCATGAATAGACATCATAGTAAGTCACTTGAAAAAAATCTCCTGTAAATATGGATTTTTTCAATATTATCAACCATTGTCTCATAATTTTCTTTCATAACTCTGACTTGGAATTACAGAAGCCCTGCTCATGAATACCAGGTCAAATTCTATACTTGTAGCTTGAAAAAGCAGGTTGATAATAGATACAAAGCTTATTGTAGTTTTAAAAAAAAGTAAAACATTAGTATGGGTTAGGATTCTAAAGAATTTAGTTTTTAAATTTTGTTCTCATTCTATACTTTCAGCTTTAAACTGAGGATTCAAGATAAAAATATCAATAATTAAGAGTTCAACAAAATGTCACATATTCTTAATATTTAAAAAAAAATTTTAATTACCAAGGGAGGAATGCAGGGTAGTGTAGTGCTCAGATCTGTAAGCTCCATAAGTGACAAATCTGGCTGAGTTAATACCTTGACTCTTCTACTCATTAGCTGTGTAACTTTGGTACTCTCATCTATAAATTGGGGATAATAGCAGCTAGCTCAAAGGGATTTTATAAAAATTAAATGAGGTAACCCACATAAAATATGCAGCAGTGTCTTAAACTTATCAAGGTAGCTATTATTATTAATTATTATTTTATTATTTTTGTTATCATTGTCTATATTTGCCATGGAATTAAAAAACCAGGAAACCAGCTAATCACAGGAATTAGAACTTTTTTTTAATAGGGTTCCAAATAACCATTTTCAGGGTGATAGTACTTTTATTTGCGGGGATCAGGTAAGATACAACTTTTCCAGCAGACCTATGTAATTGAATATTATGTTTGTGTACTCCAAGAGGCTGGGCAGCCAAGCATAGCTGGTCAAACTTACACTACAGTTCTCAACCTAGAGAAAAAATGGAGTGGATTGAGAATAAGTTTATAGGCTACACACCAAGATGTGTCAAAAAGCACCTTATTTATTTGTCTATGGGTTCAGTTAATATCTGTCTCTAATTCTTTCTCCACTCAGAGGCAGAAATTCAATTTCCATTTAATTCAGCTCTGCATCTGAATCCTGGAGGGTTTACCTGGTGCATACTCACCAAGAGTTTCTGGGGTTTGGCTCAAAGAGTCGGCTGCAGGAGCCAGTTCTCCAATCCATTTCAAACACCTAACACTATTGCTTTCTTTTTCTACCTGCATCCTCCTTCACTTCCCCCTAGCCTGGAAAACTTCTATTTAACCTTTGGGGTGAGATGGTATGTTTTTTCAACTAGTCTCCTTCCATTTTTTTTAATGGATAAACTTTATGTCCTGAATCCTTTAGCGATCAGATTTTTGAGCTTAAGCTTGGTGTTTCTTTTAAGGGGCCCTGAGGAAAACATGAGTAGATATTTAATGGTAGGTATTAAAGACAATGTTTAAATTTAAAGTGTGATAACAATATTATTGTTATATAATCTTTAGAAATGAGTCTCTTCCAAATAATACATCTTACACAACAAAGAGATTGGTATGAAAAAAGGGAATCACAAAAAAGTCTTTATCTTTGGAAGATAAATACTGATTATTGTGGGTAAAATTATACGATGTCTGGGAAAATTCAGGGCAGAGTGGAGTGGGTAAAGGTGTAAATAAATCAGTATTGGCTTTGAGTTGACAATGGTTGAAACTAGGTGGTACATACATAAGAGTTCATTATATTAACCTCTCTGCTTTTGTATTTGTTTAAGAATTTCTGCAATGGAATATTTGTTAAAAAGCCATGAGTTCTAACAGCCTGTTACAGCAGTCATAAAACAAGAACTGAATGTTTCTGAACTCTGTATTCTTTTAGGTCATTCCTTCTTCTTTGAATAGTTCTGACCAATTGGGAGGACTCTCAATAAAATAATATTCTTGGAAGAGGGAGATTTTGTTAATATACCTAAAGTATGAATCACTGATACTTCCCTAATATCCTTTGGTTATTCATTTACTATGTTAGATGTGCACAGTTGATGAAGAAAGTTTGGAACTGTTAAAATATTTTGGAGGCTTGATGAGGTTTTTCTTTTTGAGGAGGCTTTAGAAAAATCAATCAATTTGCCAGCAGATTTGGGGGTAATGGTAGGGGTAGAGATTTTACAATATGAATTATTCTACAGAGTTTAGCTAATGGGGAATATCACTAAATTATGGCTTCCACTGCTGAGAGTTTGTGGAAATTAATCTAAACACACTCTTGAAAATGTAATAAGCTCCTTAAGAGAATGAAGTTGGTAAGTGTAAAACATAGTATTAAAAGTAGCGATAATGTTCATGCCGATATCAAAGATGACAAAGGCAACTACTGTAAAGGACATAGAATATTTAGCAATAGTGGCTGATTTTATCCTTGATTTGTCCCCTTACGGCAGGGAATTTATAAAAAATTTGTTGTATACCTATGCTGTGCAAGGCACTGGGCATGAGAAAACACTTAATACACACACCTCAATGTAGAGCATGTAGTATGGTCGGCACCTGGGGGTACTGATTACCCTTTCATTTTCTCACTTTCCCAGCTTATATGTATTAAGATCAGGGATAAGAAAATCCTGCAAAATGTTATAATTAGTTTGGGTCATTCAGATACACATAGATTTATTCTCCTTAATGGCAAAGGGTAGGAAGATGAACTACTATTGGATATTATAATTTAGTGCATTATTTTTCCTTGATAATTTTGAAATTCAGAGGGGAAGATATTTTTCTTTTCAACTAATTTACTCTCTCATCCATTTCTTCTTTTCTTTACTGTCTATCTACCTGCTGGAGCCCTAGTGAGAATTATTTTAATTTCTAAAAGGCACTTCTGTGTAGGAGAGAGAAAAAATGTTACAGTGGAAATAAATGTTGGAATAGCAGAGTACCCTCCATAAAGGACACTGAAGTAGCTAATAGTTTCCCTAAGAGATTACCACTGGAGTGGTCTTGCATCAAAGAAAGGTGCATGAAAGATCATTGCTTCAGTTATTATTAATGGATTGCTATTCCCACAAAGATCATCTGGGGAATGGTTTTGATTGGTCGACCAGTACCATGAAAGGTAGTTTCTTTAGCTGTGTGACTAATGCCACTGTTTTCAAGGTCTCCTTGTGGTGCTTCAATTAGATGGAGGCTATGGCAGTTAGAGGAGCTTTCTTGAACTCTTTGCTGAGTTTCAGGAAAAGAAAACTTTTCCATTAACTGTGAAGTTAAGAAAAAATCCTACAATGTATTTCTTAACTAGATTAGAAAGCAGAACCTTAGTAGGCTTTTGTTTAGCTATTTTGCTAGGGGTGTTCTGATAAGGCCATGCAAAGCATGAGTAATTCACATTGAAAACCTTAGCATTTTACTTAAAAGCCTTATTTTCATTTTTGGAAAATGTGACAGCAAGAATTAGTACTGGCACTTCTGTTTCAATAATGGTACTGATATTTAAATGACAACAAATACATAATTAGATTTACATGCATATTTATGGACACGAAAATGTCATTACCTATTTCAGGGGAACATTTTACATTTACTTTATAAACAACAAAAATCAGCTTCAGTTGCTTTTATCTATAAGCAATGAATCAATGTGAGAAACCCTTCGGCATACATGGAGAAAAATATTCAGTTTATTTTTTATTCCTTGATTTTGAAAAGATGAAGTTGTTTATTTTAAATGAGATCATTGCTGAGTGAGATGGTATGTTCTAAAACATATGCTAACCCATTTCATAACATTCCTAAAGGTCCTCTGAAGATCAATAATTAGAGACCCCCAAATTAGAAGATAGATTAGACACAAACTGTAGCATAATTCTATGCTTCTCTTGGTATGATTAAACTGAAATTGTTTAAATATGACAGGTAATGAGATTTAGCATTTTATGGTGAGAACAGAGAAAGGAGATTAAGAAATAAAATGTTGTTGGAAGAATAGGGGAACTCATCGATACTACTTTGTACCAATTGTTTTACCCACAGAAAATACAGGATAAAATATATAACAATGATGTAAAAATAGCTACTGTTCTTTCAACTGCTTGCATAGATTTCCATTGTAAGGGTAAGAATAAAATAAATTTAGGTATTAATAAGAAATATGGTTATGAGCTCAAAGACTTGCCATTAATTTCTGGTCTACTCAACCCCAACAGTGATGTCTGAGTATTTCCATGCCTCCTGGGATTTTCTGAGACACATGAAGAGTCACAAATGCTCTTATTATAACCTTTTGTCTGCTGGTCTCCTGGCATTACATTGTTTGTTTTATTTGTTAACTTGAATTAAATTTCTTTCTAAAATGAGATGCCTTAGTATGATGGTTTCCCAGATGTTACTAACTTTAAAAATTACACATGTATTCGTCTTCAGAGTGGTCATTAAACATTGCTAGGTTTTTCCAAGAGACCATTTTAGTCCACCTATTAATTGGGACATAAGGGTAAACCCTGAGAATTAAATATATAAAACAACTAGTTCTAGAGGTGTTAAGATTGAGTATCCTGTCTTTAGGATCCTTATAATATGAATCTGTGTTTCATTTTGTAAGGAGAAGAAAGAGAGCAAGAAATTGAGAACCTGTTTGAAAAAATAATGACAGAAAACATCCCTAACCTGTTGAAGGAATGACATATAAGTCCAGGAAGTGCAGAGAGCCCCAAAAGAGAGGAACCCAAAGAAGCCCACGCCAAGACACATCATAATTAAAATGCAAAAGGTTAAAAAGCAAAGAGAGAATTTTAAAGCAGCAAGAGAAAAGCAGTTAGTTACCTACATAAGACTCTCAGCTAATTTCTCAACAGAAATTTTGCAGGCCAGAAGGAAATATCAATAAATATTCAAAGTGATGAAAAGCAAGGACTTACAACCAAGACTACTCTATCCAGCAAGGTTATCATTTATTATCAAAGGACATAAAAAAAGCTTCCCAGACAAGAAAAAGCTAACTGAGTTCATCACCACCAAATCAGTATTACATGAAATGTTAAAGGGTCTTCTCTAAGAAGAAGAAAAAAAGACAAAAGAAAATAACAATAAAACAGCAATCAACACATATCAATCAACAATTAAATCTAAAAAAAAAACAGAATAAATGAACAAGCAAAACAGAAGCAGACTCATAGATACAGAGAACATTTTGACGGTTGCCAGATAGGAGGGTGTTTGGGAGGATAGGTGAAAAAGGTGAAGGGATAAAAAGTATAAACTGGTTGTTACAGATTAGTAATGGGATATAAAGTATAGCATAGAGAATATAGTCAATAATATTCTAATAATTATGTATGGTATCAGATGGGTATGAGATTTAATCAGGACAATCACTTAGTAAGTTATATAACATCTAAACACTAGGATGTACAACTGAAACTAATAAAATATTGTGAAAAAAATTTTAAATTAAAAAGAATAATGGCAAGTAATATAATTTAGACTTTTCCAGGCATTTTTCTATTATTTTATACTATTGCTCACTTCATTGAAAATATTTTTGTTTTCATTCATTATTTCATTAACTAATTTATAGTGTGACTACTAAAAGTTAATTATATTTAATTTTTATGTCCCCCAAAATATTGCTCCTGTTTCCAAATATTTTATTTCCACATCCATTATTATCACTCTATTACATCACTCCTATTTGTTTAAAAACAGACATTGGCATGAAACTTGTACCCTTGATGTGGGCAATATGATAAATAAATATCTTTGATTCAGGGGAAAAAAATAAAAAATAAAACAACTACCTCTAGAGATGTTAAGATTGACTGTCTGGTCCTTAGCATACTTATAAGAGGAATCTGTGTTTTTCTCTTGCAGTGGCTCCAAGAATGTGGCTGTTTCTGTTGGTTATATGAGTTCCTCGTTCCTTTCTCTATCTCAGGTAATTCTCCATTCTTGTTTGGCCAGGTCGCTCCACAACTCATGAGCCCTCAGTGGTTCTTGAATCAAATACCATTCACGACATCTCCAACAAATGCTTTGGTACAATTTGTGTTTATCTTGGGTTCTGCCCAGAAATGCAAGCTCCCTCATATGTCATCCAGAGTAGTCTGTCTGAATCTGCAGTCCCTGACGTCTGGACTTACCACTCCTCTCCAGTTGCGTCCTTACTTGGTCATTTAGTACTCTCATGACCTTTTTTTTTCTGCCAAATTTAACCCCAAGAAAGAACTTTTTAAACTCAATATGGTCTAAATCAATCATATTGTTTAAAGGGTTATATGTCTGAAGAATATCTACATTTTAGCTGTAATAAGTTTTAAATAATAAAATTATTCTTCACTGGTAGAATTTTACATCTCAAAAGACATTGGAAAAGATTTTTGGGGGGATGGGGTGCAGGTAAGTCAAGGAGTCTTGTGTAACACATCAGAAAATACTGGCAGTCTCTTACTTTGCTTACTTACGAGATTAGTTCTGGTGAGGTATAACTCTCCTCCAAACCATCTTTCTCTCCCCACCTTATACAAAAGATCAGGGAAACTTCCACTAAGAAGCTTTTGTTGGATAGTTCCAGCCAGGCTGTTTAAATTCCAGCCCACTCCTCCACTGTTACAAGGCAGTTGAAGACATCTCAGGTCCTAAGCCCTCCTGCTTTTACAGGCCCTATCTCACATCATATCACATCAAAATGCACTGACATCCAAATTAACTATATGTATTTATTTTCTGTAAAAATAATTTGAAAGGATTGTAATAATTTTACGTGCACAATTATTGAGCTATATACATATATCTTGGTTAGTTTAAGATTGATTATGGTTTCTTGGTACCCATTGTGCATTCTCAGAAATTTTTGTAATGAGAAAATATACCTTACTTTTTTAATGTAATGAAGTTTTTAATGAATATTAAACTTCACAGGCAAGAAATAAGACATTAACATGACAGTTTGTGGAAATTTAAGTATTTATTGATTTATTTTTAAAGTTTTTTTTATCTTTTACAACAATTTTTTTCAGGTCTCAAACATTTTTACAAGTATACAGAAAAGCTCATGGAGACTTACATTGGTGACTTCCGTGTATTAGGCAGAGTGCTAGAGGCTGGAGTTACAAAGTTGAAAAGACCAGGTCCCTCAAAGAATTCAAGATGTGTGGAAGATATTTAAGTAAATCATATGTATGCAGTCTGATAAGTGCACTAATAAGAATAGCATTAGGAAGATACAGATGACTGCGACTAACTCAGCCCAGCCCAGTTCTTAGAAGAGGTGACTGTGGAGCACAGTGATGACTGGCCAGTGATTTCCAGATTGAAGAGTCCCTGGCTCAGGAATCTTCATGGGAAATTCTCTTGTTGATTGTTTTCACATTTTGTTTCTTAACACACACAATCTTGAGTTATTCTTATAGAAATCAGGAGCGTCCACCAGAATTGGTCTGACATAATTTTCAACCCATGAGGCCATGCTCTGTCTCCAGGCTCCTCCCCTTCCACAGTAAAGGTGGAACGTGAACAGTAAAGGGATGAGTTCATGGGATCTACACAGATAGCTTTGAGATCAGTTCTGTCATGATCCCATTATCCAGGTGAGGAAATAAAAACTCAGAGAAGGGAAGTTATTTGCCTAAAGTCAGGTGGGCAATAAAGTGGCAGAGCTGGGATTCAGCCTCCCTTCTGCCTTACTCCACAGCCCCTAACCTCACTTGTCTATAGACTGGAACACTGAAGAGCTCATTCCCAAGTGCACTCCAGTGGTTGCTCTTCTCTAGGTAACTTTGTGCGCACATTTTCTCATTAATTTCCCCCTCTGATGATGAAGTGTAAAAGGACTTTTAAGGTTAAAACAAACAAACAAACAACCTCTCTATACCCAGGAAGGGGTAAAAATCTATAGCAGGAAAAAGATAGAAAGGAAAAAACATTGAACATGAAATTATTCCCTAATACCGCCCCCCCCACCCCCCACGCTTTTCCTTTAGCTTCTGTTACAAAGTGACAAGCATTTCCATTTTCACCCTCTGTTTTTGCCTACCTTAGCAGAAAATATTTGCTTGATACATAATTTTTGATAAAGGAAGTTTCATCAGAATGAATAACTATAATATTTCATATACTTGAATGAATTTTAGGATGGAAGTTAAACAGAACAATAGGAGGATTCATATTATAGTAACCATTTTTAATGATCCAATTTGAACATTTTGTTAGAAGCTGAGAGTAGAACCCCTGCAAACACTGAGTGATTGAAAGGTACTAATAGCAAAAAATTCCTCAGAGCCATGAAGATTAGTCTTTGCTTTAAGTTTGGATAATATTCTGTTAGAAGAGTTCTGATTTTAGTATTGTGTAAGCTGTTTTCTTAATATATATCTACCCTCTGCCTAGGTGATATTCGTGAAATAAGGCATAGATAATGCTTTTAGTAACACTGAACTGAATCATGCAAGACATAATTTCTGTGCAATTTTGGGGAGTGTAAAATAAAAGTTATTTTAAATGTCCGAAAAAAATCCATAAAAATAAAGCAGTCTAATCAGAGGAAAAAATTCAAAAGCTTGTGTCATAAAGGAAAACAATTTACTTGTGCTGGTACCCTTAATAAGTGCCCCAAAGTGTTCCAGTGCTGTTACATTCTCTAATGATATTACAGTATGTGGCACATCTCATCTAATCTGTTAGTAAAATCCTAAAGTCACTTATGTCAGTCTCTAATGCAAGCCAAATGAGTCTTTCCAGTAATAAGAAGCTTCGCAGAATTAGTTTTCGTTTTGTAGAAAATTGCCATTGGGGCTGGCACTTTTATCTAAAAATTTCACTCGTGCATAAGCAAAAAACTCATATATTATTTGGTTACATTCCATCAGTATGAGAAATAACATTGTGAGAATTCTATGCATGCTAATGATATATAGAAATCCACCTGCTTTCAGATAAAATGAGTTTAATTTTCTGTTGCCCACTGCCTGGTTGGCCTTTCATAAATTACTTATGCACAGCTATTATTAAAATAGAGGGAAAGCAAATTAGAAAGTCCTCCTATCTCTCCACTGGATTTAGCCAAGGCAGGGCTGTGACAGCTAGAGTCAGCGTTTTTGAAAAAATTCTGCTCTCTTGAAAAATTTTGCATCTCTATACAATTCTATACCACTGTTGTAAACGTTCTGACCTGCCTTCTTACCAAATTAACCTAAATCCTTTCTATTTTTCAACATTAATGGAATCCTCTAGAGTCCTGCTGATATATATTAAAATATATTTATTGGTTAATTTGAATTCCAGCATTTTGTACCTCATTTCCAGCACTCCTGTTATATCTGAACAGCTTTGAGCTTTAGCATTAAAAACTTACAAATTAAGATACATACAGTACATCTTACAATTATCAGATCAAAACAACTTAACTTTTATTGGAGCATAGAATGGCAAATTTAACTTTCTGATAAAATGGAAAATGAGGGCTTCTGAAAGAGTTAATTGGATTTCAAAGGGAGTTTTCTAACTGATGAGGGAGGTCTTCATTGGTCAATGAATACTTGACCTCTTGGTTTTAAGGACAGGTTAAAAGTTTATATGGCTAGAAGATTTTGAAGTCCAAAATTCCCAATCACTTAATACTAATTTTTGTTAATTATTTTGTTTTGTTCAATTATGATCACAAATTTCTTAGAAAGTATCAGGTGACCATGTCTTTGAAGGCTGAATAAACATTGATGAGACTCTACTCTTTCAATGCAATGGTGTAAAAAGAGTTAGCAGAGCACTCTTTTGAAAAGCAACTTCAACTCCAGTTCATATTGAAAAAAGTAAAATAAAGAACACTTCATAACATTCAAGCCATTTCATAAAGTTACAATACAAATAGGTCAATTTTTAAGACAATTGCATTCTGTGTGTGGGAGGATGGTTACATTATTCAAACAGCATTTTAGCCTCATTCTAGAAAATATGCTCATCAATTTCTGTTTTTAAGATTTTCATAATGTTTTGATATAAGCTTTGTACATAACTAAATGAAGTTTAAAAAATTGATGGTATAAATCATTAACACAACAGAATAACAAATGAGAGTGTGTGGTATGTGTGGGGGCTGAGAGTGGAGCAATCTTAGGAAAGTATGGTGGGATGGGGACAGGAGATACATACTTCGTTTTTTGTATGTTTGTTTTGTTTTTTTTTTCCCCCTCATCTCTGCCCCGAATCCAAACCGGGCATATTTCTTCCTCTTTGGGAGAAATCTTTCAAACCAATGTAACAAAAATACTGATCTTCAAACAGAATACTAAACGAACAAAACCTAACAACATAACTAAAAGGCATACAAATGACTTTGGAAATCTGCTGCTGTAAGATACCAGAGGGAAATATCATTTTCAGGTCTGTCCACAGCAATTTCCAAATAGTGTTGGTCATCTCTTCCTCCAGGCAAAGTTTAATGACAGTGTTTGTTCCTTGAGAGAACTGGGTGAAAATACCATTTATGTATTAGGCATTATTCATTCTAAAATTCAGTGTGTAATTTTATGGTCTTATGATGACTTCAAAATAAATCTATTCTGAAATTTGCAAGGTGAAATTCACTAGCAATAGAGTTTCATCAAATGTCTCAAAAAGACAGAATACAGAGTTTGAGATCAGAAACTACTTGAACCATGAGATGTTAATCCTCTGTTTATAAGATACTTAACTAGGTGAAGCTTTTCAGATGTCTTGTTTTTACCTCCGCGATGGTGGTTCAGCCAAGAAATCCCAGGAAAGACAAATAATCAGTGTCATTACTCCCCAGGCATCTGCATAAAGACTAGCACCTGCATGAAAACAGAAGCATCTATTCCTTCAGATAGTTTAAAGGTATCAGCAAGGTTGGCACGGCTTCCTGTCAGTTCTAAGGGTTGTAGACTCAGAAGAAAATTAAATTGGAAATAGAAAATAAATTATCAGGATAATTCAGGCCAAAGCCAAAATAAAGTTTTGCAGATAAACCAATTACATGCCATCCTTCAAAAGTAGTAGTTTGCTTTTCCTGCCAGACTCTGCTTTGAATTAATTTGTCATTAATCAATCAGTTTATTTTTTCTTTGAAAATTGCTTGAAAGGGAGCATAAATGGGGTTGTGGAAAGCTAGGAACTTTTGAATCGAACCTATTTAGAACTGAAATGTGGCTATAGCATTACCTCGCTATATTATTCTAGCTAGTTTAAATTTACTTTCTTAATTTATAAAAATGGGATAATACCTTAGTCATAGTATGTTGGGAGGACTGAATAAAATCTTGTTTGAAAATGACTCTTGGGTATGTAAGTGCTCAATAAACATTAGGCTTCCTTTAGTGGATTTAATCAGCTGTACATAGGAAAGACTTTTTAAAATACGCGTCAGATTTTATACATTTTTTGTAAAGTTGTAGATATGACCTACATATATAACTTCTCTTTTTTCTTTATTTTTATTGTTGACACTATTTATTTATTATTACACATTTATTTATTACTATTATGATGTCCCCATTTCCCCCGACCCTTTGCCCGCCTCCACCCAGCCCATGCCCCCTTCCCTCCAGCAATCACCACATTGCTGTCTGTGTTTATGAAATATGCATATATGTTCTTTACTTCCCTTTAGTCAACTGTAGGTATGTAAAAATACCTGGCTCTATTTTAGATCTGATATATGTTTTTGTACTATATTGTTTTGATTTCCATATGTAACTATAATCCCTCTATTTGTACAACCATGAATGAAGGAAGCAGAGAAGGACTTGTTTCTTAAGGCTGGTGGGTAGAGGTGGAAGAAGGTTTAGGAGGGACCAATGGTGATGGGAAGAAAATAAATTAAATTTTTAAAAAAGAAAGCATTCTGTATCTTGATTTATGCATTTGTGAACACTCATTAGACTGTATATTTAAAGTGGGTGCCTTTTATCATATGTAAATTTTGCCTCAATAAACTGTTGATATTTTTTTAAGGGTAAATTAAAAAAAAGACAGGACTTTGAAAATACAAAGGATTACAATACATTCTTAAACAAGAAAATACTTGAGATGCTCATTGTAGACTATTTGGGAATTATAGAACAATATAAATGGAAAAATGAAAATTTCCTTTATTTCCATATCCCAAAGACATTTGAATGTGTTGTTTTCTCAGCTTATTTTTACACATATAACAATATTTTTAAAAAATTAAGATATTATATTTGCTAAGATTTGATACAACTTTCATTAACACATGAGTGCTTCTTCATGACAAATATTTTTATAAGCATAATTTTTAATGACTCAAAACAAAAGATCTTACAATAATTTATCTAATGATTTATTATTTTTGGATCCTTCAGTTGTTTCTAATTTAGGGCTACCATATAAATTTTCAAGTTAATGTTAATTTTTGCATGCATTTCTTGTTATTTTCTTAGGTGAGGCAGTTGTCAACAAATATAAACATTTTTGAGGTATTTGGGATTTAACACTAAACTCCAGAAGCATTGTAGGACTTTATACTCCAACAAGTAAAATGCAGGAATATCCTTCTCAAATCCCCTTTGCATAAATTGAACATGTTGTTTACAAAACTTTTGTGAATTTAATAATTGAAAATTTTAATTTCTACCAAAAATGTATAAGTATGAGTTTCCTATAGACCTCACAGCACTGACAACATAACAAGTCATTTTATTTGTTTTGACTAAATTTTTTTAAAGGAAAGATATGTTGTATTTACTAGAAATTTTTTATTGTTAGTGGGTTTAAACATTTTTCTGTGTTTATTGGAGTTTTAGTTGTCTTTTTTGGTGGATCACTTTTATCATCCTGTCATCATTTATTTGTGTGTTAATCTTTTCCTTAGTGACTTATAAGAACTGTTGCATTTATTTTTGGCCTTTTAATATTATGATGTTTAAAATTTATATAGTTTTACATTTTTATACTAAAAATAAGTCGTTTTACTTGTTTATAATGTTTTAAATTTCAATACTTTGATAAATATTACTTCCAAATATTTCACTCCTACAGAGTAGAGAAATATTGCTTAAAATCAATTTTACTTTTATAATTTTAATTTTCCATCTTATACAAACCATACAAAATGTATTTTTGTATTTATTAAGAGAAAAGGTGTTAGTTTTACTTTTTCCATTCCCTAGGCCACTTTTCCCAACCTCTTCTACTGGGTTAGTCTCAAGGATTTATGACACTTTCTGACTTACAGTTATTTATCAGATCTACTTATCTGTAGGTCCTTTCCCCTTACATCGCACTCTTTTATGCAATACAAATCTTAATTATCACTTTTGACAATAATGAAATAATAATTAGAATAAATGATAAATATGACAAGGTAAGAATTACCACTACCATTAAGTCAAGGACCTTATAGCTAGGTAACCGTGGGTTCGCACTGACCCCATTTGTGGCAGTAAAGTGCAAAGGATCTATGACATGAGAACAGTATCTAGTGATCGTTAGGGTTGACGCCTCAGCAGGCATCCACGCCAACTCTTTAGTAACTAATTATGATGGTTTTACCAGGCTTAACAGAGATTGGTTTAGATAAGGACTTCTGTAAGCCAAGTTGGGCCAATAATAAAACTCCGGAAAAGAGTTCTGGGAAAGAAGCTTCCTGCATCTTACAGATGGGCAAGAGGAGTTTCTGTTGGTCTCTCTCTCTCTCTCTCTCTCTCTCTCTCTCTCTCTCTCTCTCTCTCTCTTTCTCTCTTACACACACACACACACAAACACACACCACACATACACCACACCCACACCCACACACACACACACACCACACACACACACATTTCCCCTACACATGAACAGGAAATTCCGTTTCTCTGTCTACTGCCAGCAGTCATTTTGAGATCATGAGGTGGACTAGTCCAAGGACTAAAGCTGACCGAATGAGAAGGGGAAAGCTGAGACAATAACATGAAGTGGAGCCTGGAACCCTTATTTTCCTTTGAAACCCACACTATTTTACATGTTGCTGTTACTTGCCTCTTCCAAGTTTACTGTGATAAGCAAATAAAAGTACGATTCCATAGTGCTTTAGGACAGCAATTTTCCACATATTTCACCTTATGGCACCTATAAACTAATTACTAAAATTCCAGGGCATATCAAAATATATATTTTTTGCCAATCTGACAAAAATATAGGTGTAATTTTGATTCGTTCACACCAGATGGCTCTTGCTGTGTTGGCTGTTGTCACTTTTTTATTTGACAACCTATGGGGAAAGAGGCCAGTGCCCCTGACTAAATAGTCAGGTATTGCATGTTTTAAAAATTCTTGCAGCACTTGGTTGAAAATCGCTGCTTTAAAATATCACCAGAAATGTGGCAAAATGTGGCTGTCATCATTAAGATGTCATTAGGCATGAAATTGTTGTTGCCGTTATGCATGAGTTAGTTGCTCACACATCTCTATTAGCAAGAAGTGTTTGAGCATGTAGCTTCAATATACTTATTTATTAGATGCATTATTGTACATATAAATAGGATATATAGATAAAATACAGTTTAGATATACTATATGTAACATTGTATATTATTATATACATTATAAAAGTTCACAAACTTAGAAAGGAACTAGGAAAAGATAAAATATCTAATTTAAAAATAATTACTTTTTCCACTTATTTGTTACAGAAAACCCCTTTTCTCCATTAATAGCATCATCATTATTAAATTTATTTATTTAAAAAAAATCTGCAGGATAATACCACATTGCTAAACATTTTTTATCCCAGGATAGGTCAACAAACCTTGAAAAATTATCTTTAAAAAATATATCACAATTCTCCTTTAAGTTCAATGACTCTTTTAAGTGCTTTTTGAAGAAACTACAAGCAAACATCTTTAGTACAGCAGGCTTCTTATGCTCACTCTTAATCTAACTTCTGATATTGTACAGATTCTGTTCTTTAAAGTAATATCTATATCTACAGTTAGCCTCACACAGAGACTGCAATTGTCCATAATAAGATGCAAGCTTGTTGACAGGTTCGGGTGTTACTCTTACCACTCTGCATTGCTAAAATCACACACTTCCTTCAGCCACACTGACAAACCTTTTATGATAGGTTGACCAATCTATGGTGACAGCATCAACTGTATATTAAATGCTAATAAGGTTTATTTTATTTCTTTTAAAGATATAGATAAATGTAAATTCATTATTTCTTCCCATATGTCAATGGGTTGTCTTATCTCTCCTTGGCTTTTGAGTCCCCTACTTTGGAATTCACTTGTTAGATACATTGTGAGCTGCTAACAAACAAATGAACAAACAAAACAAAGCCTATATACAAATCTATTTTTAGCCAAAAACAATCATCATGAAATAACATGTCAAAGCAATTATAAAACAAATCCTAAGCAACAGCCTTTTCTGTTGACAAACTGTTATGAATGTAGTGGCTCTCATTATTTTGGCCACTGTATTGATTACAAACCTTGTAATCATAGTTATAAGCACAAAACAAGAGTAGTTGGTACTAACATGGAAATTGAGGAAAAACAATGCTAAATAAACATCATTTTTTGCTAGTTACGGGGTAGAACTTAGGAATTCACCATGGTGTAACAAAACCATATGAAGTAGTATCTTAAATGCTTTTCATATCAATAGTGAGTCAATAATATTATCATTTATTTGTAGTAAAATTCCGCTGGTTTTCATATAAGGTAAAAATATAGCTACACCTGGGTATTCTGGACTCTTGCATGTGAGTTGTGCTATAAAGCAAAACTGTGCTGCTTCCTGAGAATTAAACCCTCAACAATCAGCCTCTTTTTAATAATATTTTAATTTTGCTAGTATGAGTTTCAGTAATTTATGTACTAAGCAAACATTTCCAAAAGTCTTTTGAAGATTGTTACAGAGGGCTCCTCTGAATTATGTAAGGCCATTTGCCACATCCTTAAATATCTCCACACTGCTGCTCATTTTGAATTCTGGCTTTGCTTTATATGATGTTTCTATTTTTCCTTTTTCTTCTACATTTCCTCCTGTTAAGGTGCTAAGGTCTGCTTGTGGGAAATATTCTTCAGCTCTTCTCTCCCTTCCCAATTTGCTGCTTCAGTTTCTGCTGTGAAATAAGTTAGAAATGCCCGTTAAAGACTTGATTGGTTTTGATTACTGACATAAGGTCTCTCTTATGAGTGGTGTGTATATATTTTTCTGCCTGGGTGTTATAATATACATTTTGGTTACTTAACAGTCATTTATTTTTCTGGTTTTGGGATTGGTGAGCAGACTACAGACCCATGCCGAAGAATGGCTAAACTGCTGACCAGGCACACGGCATTTACTGCTATTGACTTGATGGCATTAGGGTTCTTTCAAACCTGTCACACCTCTGTGTTGTTTGTTAATCCTTAAATCATGAAGGATAATTATAATGCATTCCTGTTACCCCAACTTAAATAGCATTTTTTCTCAGAATATGAAATTTAGAAAAATATCCTCAGAAATGCCAGGAAAGAATCCTGCACTGAACACTTGTGAATTTTTGTAATTCCTTTAAAACCAGATAACAATGTATTAATTCACTATGAATTGTTTCTTTTGACTTCTGGAAACTCAGAGTCATTGCCTAAATTTTAGGCTGAAATTAAATACGAAATAAGTGAATGAGGTATTAAATAAATAAAATAAAATAAAAATGTATTTATTGTTTGTCCTACAATAACTTTTAAATTATTTGACTATTTACACAAATTGGAGCTGGCAGTGTTCAGTTCGTATTTGAAGTACATTTTATAAAAATTCTTTTTTTTAAAGATCGTATTTATTTATTTTTAGACAGAAGGGAAGGGAGGGAGAAATAGAGGGAGAGAAACATCAATGTTTGGTTGCCTCTTGAGCACCCCCCTACTGGGGACCTGGCCCACAACCCAGGTATGTGCCCTGACTAGGAATTGAACTAGTGACCATTTGATTTGCAGGTCGATGCTCAATCCACTGAGCCACACCAGCCAGGGAGCATTTTATAAAAATTCTTAACAATTTTGAAATTATTTAAGACTTTGAGAAGTTAAAGAAATTTATCAGTCATACAGAATGAAGTACAATAATGCTGCTACTTTCTGCACACTTTGTATATTACAAATTCCATAGCATTCTCTCCATAACCTAGTGGTTTTTTTTTAGTTTTCAGTGCCAAGAGTTAAATGGGGCAGGTGTAATAATTATTTTACAGATGAGAAAACTGAGCCATGTTAAGGTTGCAACTAAGAGACCATCCAAGGTCACATAGTCCGCTTATAATTTGCAGAACTGGGATGTGAATACTGAATCAAGTCAGTACATCTTGCCCTTCAGTGAGCTGGCTGAGGATACAGTTTTTAGATCTCCTGATATGAAAATAAATGCTCCATAAAAACCCGTTGATCGATTGATTGATAGATTGATAAGGAAGCAAGTCATCTCTAACTGAAGTGAAAAGAGGTTGCCAAGGATCTCAGGATAGGCTTCCAGAGGACCTGGTGAGGGACCTATGCATTTGTCTTTGCGGTCACTGCTAGATCCTGTTGCCACTGTCCACGAAAAGGCTCAGGAATGCTCCTCTGGCTATGGCTGTCGCTGTTCTGTGTGGATGATCTCTGCATTTAATGAAGATGAGGGAGGGACCATGGATGAGTGACAAAGAGAGTCATTTCCCTGTTAAACAGGCTGAAAAAATGTTCAAGATGCATGGCTGTTAGAAGCAGCACGTCTCTGGCACCCTACCCATGTGGAGAAAGAAAACGGAAACAAAGTTCCAGTTCTTCAAAGTTCAAAGTTTTGAGACATAAAAGTCCTACCGTTTCTTTGAGTCTTGGGAGAGGACTTTAGGATGACGTACTACATATCAATACATATGATATTTTACAATACCAGTGCTTTATCCCCAAAAGCTAATTTCCTTTTTTATGTAGCATAGGACATACCCTAGGAACTCATAAAGGGCATGCGACAATGTTAAGAATTCTATAATTAATGTTGGCCAGGATTTGAATTTAAATCCTTTACTTTTCAGGATCTAATTAAACTAAGACATTATTGTGAGAGAAATGAGACATTTTCCTGACCAGCCATATATTAACAGTTTAATGTCTAAGGATTTTATGTTAAAAATTTAAAACATATTTGGAATAATGCGCTGTCCTTTGAAGTCAGTAAGAGTGAAAAGTTATTTTGCCTTAACATAAAAGGAAATCACTTTTGATAAAAGTAGCCTTATTTGGGAAAAATATTATTTTTATTTCTTAACAATTCTTAGTAGCTCTAATACACAGCACAAGATTGTAAATATAATTATAGACACTATACCACAGTAACTGCTATAGTTTAGTAGCTTTTCATTCTAAAATACTAAGTCATTTTAGAACACATTTTTAGCTGTTAAACTGAACTCTTTGGAGAATAATGTTAATATTTGCAGGTAGCTTAAGTGTAAAACTGTTGTTATAACACAGTTGTGTTTCCAAGTACTTAATTTCAGGTTTCAGTTGTGCTGTAAAAGGTAGTTTAGTAACAAACTATAGAAATGATCCCTGCAGTATATATCCTAGAAAGTAAGCTGTAAGAAAATAATCGTCTGTTGATGTTTACAGTGTACGCCAGAAAGAAAATACTGTTCATTTCCTGGCAATCATTTTTTCCCTCAGAATTATAAATTATATGCATTAACAGTATTAACATCTCGGATATCTCTAACACTTTTTCTCTAATAATTCAAGTGCTTTTATATCTATTATTTCATTGTACCTTACCATCACTATATGATTCATTATATTTTAAACTCACACATAAATGTTAATTGAGAACAGCATTATACAACTTAACTCTGAAAGAGAATTGCATAATATGAAATTATAAAGTATAAATATTATAAAACAGACAAACCTCCAAAAATGCTCTTTCCATAAAAGAATATTCTTCAAATTTCACAAGGACAACATTATTAGTTGGATTATTTAAAATGCAACAAATATTGCATAAAATTATCAGGCATACATAAAACAGCCAGAAATATTATAAAATAAGTGTTCAACTTTTGTGTAAAATAAAAGTGCTTTCATGCTTACAAAAGCTTATAATCTTCTTCTGCCTCACTTCTCTGATCTTAGGAAGAAAGGATCAAGTTCTTTTGCTTTTTTCTCTGTTTTGTTGAAATAAAAATCATAGATCTTAGGAGAAGGGAACAAGGAGATGAAACAAAAGAAAAGCTGAGGGCGAAGTGGATATAAAAAAAGGCTGAATACATTTTCTCAGATCCAACTGTTCTCTGGATTGGTTTATCAATGTCTAGTAGTAGTAGTATAATTGTCACTCATATCTATATTCTTCCTGAAAATAGAGAAATAGGCTATTAATTTTAGGAAATGTATAACTTTTTCAAAGCCCTCAGATTAAGACACAAGGCGTTGAAAAGAATGTGTGAGCACTCAGAAATGTTTAAGAATGAACTTGGATGGTTTACCTTTGATTGTCATCACCAGGGAATCCTGAAGTTGGATCGCTTGAAACTTACTATGTTTGTTTCCAGCAGCACAGGGGTTAAGTTTTCTTCCAATTGCCCTCTTCTTAGGAGTTGGGAAGGCAGTTCTCCCAATTCCCAAGTAAGTTATTCAAGACAACATAAGGCAGAGCTCATATTTTTCTGTTGAGAACTTATCACTACTCAACCCATAAGGAAATCTAACGAAAGCTGCCAAAATGCTTCTCTGCTGCCCTCCCCCATCAAGAGAGAGATAAAAATGGAAGATTTACAAAGCAAACTGCAGTGTATTATATATATGTATATATGTGTATATCACATATATATGATTTTTAAAACCCCACTACTTTGTCTTATTTGCATGAGCACAAATCGCTTTCAACTTAATGCCAGAGAAAAAGACAACGTTCCCTGTGATGACTTGCTGAAAAGCTCACTGTATTTGTTTGATAATGGATTTTAGTTCATTGTCATGTACTTCACTCTTCATCAGCAGGAGCACTTCAGGGTAAAGAAGTAGGCTTTTACTACACTGGAACAAAAGCTATATAAGAAAAAAAAATCCCGAGCAGATGGAATATTATTTGCATTTGCACAAATAGTGCTTTTTAGCACAATTCATATTACTCCATTGTGAGCTAAAGTAAGCCAGATGTGTCTACAGCAAGCTGCAGATGCAGAATCGGCTTTTTGTTTGTCAGACTCAGAGGTCCCAACCTTATGATATCTTTGTACTTGTATATCCATTAGTTTTATTTCAGTTACTTATCAGGGAGGAAAAGAAGAAAATGGCACTAGGTATTCAAGAGGACGATTGCATAGAGGAGCAAATTAACTATTTTTTATTTTCATGAATGAGGATCAAATAGGTTTTAGTTATCTGAATGTCCATCAAGCGGTCTAGATGATGATGAAAAATTAAAAAGCAGAACATAAGTGTAACAATATTCAATTCTCTGATTACATTAAATAATCTTTGACATACATTTTAAAAGTATCTTTCATGCAAAGTAGATTGATAAATTATTTGACATGATTAAAATATAATTTTAGGCCTGAAAGGGATCTTTAACACTATCTAGTCCGAATTCCTCATTTTCAAATCAGGAACCTGACGCTCTGGAACTGAAGTGACTTACAGGGAGTGGGACAGACAGGAGCTGATCTCCTAATCTTGAATCCAATCCTCTCTCCGTATAGCAACATTTTCTAAAATGGTTTACTTGGACTTCAAGCCCAAATGGATCCCATAAATCAAGCGCCAAAAAAGTTAAACTAAGAAATTATTTTCAGCCGTTAAGACGTGCCACCTGTGTTGTTCCTTTTTAGAAAGGGCAGGAAATAATGGGCAGCTTTTCCCAAAGTTACTTGGCTCAGACTCTTTTTGTCCACAGTTTATATCAACTTCACTGGTTGTGTAGAATGCCCTTTGGGGATTGCAGCAATAGAGTGCTACTTTGCCACTGCAATGAAAAGAGAGTGAATAAATTTAAAGAAATCACAGGGGAAAACCACATGGATGATTTCAAAATTGGTAAATTTGGTAAAAGATAAAATAAAGGTGTTCAGTTTGATTAAAGACAATGAGTAATATTTTTAAAGATAGCTAGTTGTAATTTTATGAGTTAACATTCATTTATTTCTTTCCTTAAACAGTTTTATATAAGAGAGTGTGTTCATCCCTCTATGCTGATAGTGGAATAGTAGCTGTTCTGCACCTGTGCTAACCCAGGGTCTAGTGGGTAACCCAAGAAGCACTTTTATTTGGCTTTGGAATGTTTTCATCCGTGTGTCCTCTTAATCATTCTGTGATACCATTGAGCTCCTACTACATATCCAACATTACACTAAGCATTGAGACTATAGAATGAAACAAGATAGTGCACTTCTCTTCAAAGAGCTTACAGTCTAGTTAAGGAGAACCAACCAACCAATCAACCAACCAACAAACAAATAAATCTAAATGAGTACACAATCATAAGAAAAAATAGGTACTTATGATAAAACACTTTACAATGTATTTCACACTGTATCTCATCACAGCATACTTTCTGATACCATAATGTACAATAAATGCCTATGATAGTATGTCATAGAAGCAAGTGGAAGAGGTGGAAAAAAAAAGGCTTCTTCAGGAAGAACTATGTCAGCTAAAACCTGAAGGATAACTAGATATCAACTGTTGTTTGGCACAATGGGAAAGGGAGATGGAAACAAGCGTTTTATCTATGATTCTGTTCTTGTTCTGGCTGTTTGTTTAGTTTGTTTTTTTAGATTCAGCTGTTGATAGTTGTGAATTTCCTGCCATTTTAATGTTCATAGTTTTGACCTTCTTCTTTTTCTTAAATAAGTCCCTTTAACATTTCATGTAATAATGGCTTGGTGATGATGAACTCCTTTATTTGGAGGGTTATCAACTGGGAGGGGGAAAGGAGAGAATAGGAAAAAAGGTGCAGGGATAAGGAACATAATTGGTAGGTACAAAATAGACAGGCAGAGGTTAAAAATAGTAAAGGAAATGGAGAAGCCAAAGAACTTATATGTACAACCCATGAACATGAACTAAGCGGGGGAGTGCTGGTGGGGGTGCAGGGTAGAAGGGAATAAAGGGGAGGAAAAAATGGAACAATTGTAGTAGTATAATCAATAAAATATATTTTTTAAAAAAATAAAAAGTTGTTCTAGACATAGGGACTAGAATGTACAAAGATCAAGAGGGGAGTGAGCACATGGCATGTTCAAGGTGCTGGCGTTTTCATGCGCTGGGGCATAGAGTGTGACAAGTTAGAAGAGAAAAGGCTAGAGAAGTACTAAGTACCAAAAGATGAGGCTCATGAACCGTGTCAAGGAATTGAGACTTTATCCATTGAATAGTGGGTGTGGGACGCCTCTGAAGAATTTTACCTTGTCCAATTTGTATTTCAGGCTTGCTGTATGGACTAAAGGGGAGGGAGCAAGGCTGAAAGTACATAGACAAATTAAAAGGCTGTGACATAACCTAAGGGAAAGATGGTGGTGGATTGAAGACAGTCGTGGTGGTGGTGAAAAGAAGTGGACTGTTTGAAGAATATTAAGGAGGCAACATACACAGTTCTTAGTGATGGTGGACTTGTGTGGCCTGAGGAGAGAGAAGACTGTAGATGACGCCCATGGTTGGGGCATCTGTAGGTTACTTTACTTGGTTATATTTGATTTAGTTTATTTCTCTAACCACCTGACAGCAAAGCAGAAAAAGTGCCTTAACAGGGATTTGAAATGATATAAAGCTGAGATTAAAAGGAAAATTCATTTCATTATAAAAATAGGATTACATTTATAATAGAAGTAAGTACTTGACTAACTTTTTAACTATAAAGGAAGCATTTTAATTTAGGAAATGTATAACCTGTAAAAATGAAGAAAATAATGCCATCTCTCACTTAGAGATAGTTTCTCTTACTATTTTAACATGCAGATGTTTTCTGTCTGAATGCTTATTATCTGAATTCAGGAAGTGAATTTTGACAGCATGAAATATTGATATTTTCTTCCAGTCTTTTTATGTATACATTTCACAAAATTGTCTTCATATTGTATATGCAACTGTGTCCTGATTTTTATTTTAACATTATGTTGTGTACATTGCCCTACATCATCATATAATCTTTAAAAACATGACTGCACTGAAAGGACAAAATCCACCGTACTGTAATTTATTGAACTATTTCCCTATTGCAAAACATTAAGATTATTTTTGTTTTTTTATCACAATAAACGTTGTGGCAACAAACATTTTAAAACATGTAATTAATTTTTTATCGTGTTCTTAGGATAAACTCCTAGAAGTGAAATTGGTAAATCAAAAGTTACTCACATCTTGAAGTCTCTTAAAAAATGCCAAAATGATCTCACCTATAAGTGGAACCTAACCAACAATACAAAGATGCAAGGAAAATCAGACCAGCAACACTGAAAGGAAAAGAAATCAACAGAGACAAGAGGGAAGGAGGGAAGTGGGGTGGGGAAAAGGAAGGGAAGGGGAAAGTCAAGGAACATATAGCAAGGACTCATGGACAAAACCAAAGGGGAAGAGCTGAGGGAGGGAAGGAGGGAGGGGGCAAGGGAAAGTGGTGGGGGGTAGGCAGAGACAAATGTATTTGAAAAAATAAATTAAAATAAAATTAAAAAAAATGCCAAATTGACGTTATACATTATATCAATATTTTGAGTGTGTCCTGTGTTTCCAGGAAACTATTTAAGTGTCCCCAGAGAGCAGAAACATTTCAGATAGTGTCTTTAAATCAGAAATACATACCAGATATTAGAGTTAAAAGCAAATGTGACCATTTACTTTGTTACTCATTTGAAAAGGGGCAGCAGAGATACCTGCTCTAATAAACAAGTGCTTAGTGTCTCTTCACACTAACTACACACACAGCCTTTATCATGGCCCAGCAAAGGTGGAGGCAGCGAAAGAGATCTGGTATGAAATGAACTCATTTCCTTATACAGTCAGTGGAGAACAAGACAATACATAATCAAATGTTACACTTATATACTTCCACCTAGAAAAAAAAGAGTTTTTTGCCTACCCTTCTTCCTCCCAGAGAAGCCATGCTTCATCCACACCTACTCCTTAACTGAATTCCTTTTCCAGGGTCTGGAGAAGATAGCTGGCTATCTCTTCTCTGTGCTTCCTTCAACAGCAACCTTCCACTGCTAAATTATAATTTTCAAAATGTTAAAAATATGAATCTCATACTTTCATAAAATTATTCTCATACAAATATAAAGTGAATATATGGCAAAAGTATTCAGCTCAATCAGTGAAAAACTATTGAAATAATTATATCGAGGGGGAATTTAAAAAGGAGAGATATGTACAAGTAGTCAAGAATGCTGAAATAAATTTTGTATTAGTTAATATCCTTTAGGGTAATAAAATGGTATGCTTGGGGTTATCTTTTTTATAGGGTAAAAGCTAACTATATCTCTACTGGACAAAATGTTTTTGTATTGCTAGTGCTAAGAATAATGTGCATTACTATCAAGTTGTTTTTTTTTTTACAAGTAAACTTCCACCTCTACAGAGTTGTGAAATAGCTTGGTCAACAGAAAATCAATCACAAGTACACATCCTTAAAAAATCAGACATACCATGGAGGGTCACAATAGGGCATTCAGTAATGGTTTTGTTCATTTCCAAGTCTCAGATATTTTTCCTTACACAACCATGTCCTTTTCTTGTGTATATATATTTTTCATTTTTTCCTGTTATAAAAAAATTGTCCTTCTCTTGTTTCACTTTCAAGTTACCTCCGCCTTTTTTTCTCTTTATCAGTCAACCTCTTGCAATGTTGTCTAGACTTTCTGCCTTCATATTCCCCCATCTCATTTATGCAATAATTGCCGTCATCCTCTCTGAGTACTCAATATTTCACTAGAATTGCTGTCACAGAAATAAGCAAAGTCTTATATGCCCAATCTCATGCTGTATTTGCAAACCTTGTTTTACTAGATCTGTCTAGAGCATTCGGCATTCTTCACCACTCCACGTTTCCTGAAATGCTCATCTCCCTTCTTTCCTTGTCCCAGTTCTCTCCTGATTAGCCCCTTCTTTCTCTGACTTATCTGCTAATGTGTGAATTCAGGATACCTTTCCTGAGAGGCTGTCAGGTGCCAGATACTTTGTCAGAGAGCAGAGATACAAAAACGAGGAAGAAGTCCGGAAAGTAGAAATCCTACTATTAGTTTAGTGTTTTCTATGCGCTAGTCACTATAGCAGAGCTTTTCAAATCTCTCCTTTATTCTCAAAACAACCTTGTGAGGGAGATATTTTTCTTCCTTTTTTTTTTTTTAATAGGAGAAAACCATGACTTGAAAGAGGTTAGGTGATTTGCCAAAAGCCACACAAATAGTGAATCATAGAGAGGAAATTCAACCAAGGTCTGTCTAAATCTGAAGCCTGTGCTTTTGTCTCCAATGCTATAGAATACAAGTATTATAAAACTGTAATAAAAACGTTGCTGTATAAAGTTCCAGGGGCCTGGCCCAAAAGTTGAAGCATTCAGTTCTATTAGAGGTTGAAGAATGCGAGATTCATCAAAACCTTGAAGAGATATCATGATTATGTCATGTTATTATAGCTGAATATTCATTTATAAGGTAGACAAAGGGGAAAGGACACTCTAGAGGGAGGGAGCATGAAGAAAGGCCTACTTTTTAAGTGACAATGTTTTCAAATCTAGGTTAATTTTCTGCCATTTTTTTAATTTCCCATTTTATGGACTGTCTGTAAACAATTTAATTCACTCCAGAGGCTGTATACACTGGTATAGCTACAGTAGTTTCAAGCCTATATATCTATTGCCACCTTTCTGTGGATCACCAGAACTATATTCTCAACTCGCTGGATAGCTCCACTGGAATATTCAACAAGCCCTTTATTTATTTTCATTTTATTTTTCAGTTACAGTTAACATAAAACATTATATTAGTTGTAGGTCAACAAACACTTTAAATAAAACAAGTTTTCTTTCTATATATACTTAGGTTAACTTGATTTCAGAATTGTCTTAGATTTCTTACTTCTCCTTGACATTTAAGTTTTTAAAAAAAATCACTGGAAACAATTGTTTCTCTTTCTTAAATATCTCTTGAGTCTGTCTTTTCCTTCTATCTTCTCTGTTGCTGCTTTAGTTCAGGCTTTTATTGTCTTTCAGAGAGATTATTGCTTTCTCATGGTACAGATACATTGCAACATAGATATGGTCAAGTGAAAGGAATATCCGCTCCTTTTAAACCTTTAGAATATCATTTCCAACTCTTAATAGCTAAATAAACTTTTGGAGGTTATTTGAATTATTTGAGTTATTATTTTCCCCCTGTAAAATGAAAAATCATGACAGCTACTTTTCAGGGTTATTGTGAAGATTTAATATGGTAATATGCATCAAGTACCCAGTACCATGCCTGGTATTCAATAAATAGATATTCAATAAATATCAGGTACCTTTTGTGTTCAGTTGTAAAATAAATGCAATTAAAAGACAAGCAAAAGAAGAATGATATCGACACTGTCAATTTAGGGATGACACAACATCCATTGGACTTTTTCCTCTGGAAAGAAAAAAAAGTTACCTCTATTTTTCTCATGTGTTGGCTTCTGTTTTACACAGATTCTATGTAATAGCAGGATGACTTCTGGGAACTCTCAGCCTACATCCTTAGAGTATGTTGTCAAAAAGGATGCATGAATTAAACCTGAGGAAAGAATTCATATTGGCTCTGCTTGAGCACCGTGTTTACCCATGAGCCAATCATGCATCCCAGGAAATGCAGCATCAGCATTGATTCAACCTTGTGGTTTTGTAAGACACTGTGATTGACAGTCCCACCAAGACCCCACAGAATGGACAGGGAGTTCTCATCAGGAAGTGAATGCTTTCAGACAAAAACAACATGCCTGCCATCCTTCCTACCCAATCTCCATGTCTCCAGCATTTCTATCCTGTATATCTTCCATTACATAGGATAATTATTTTTCTAAAATGTTCACAGGTTTCTAAAAACCTGTGTATTGCCTAAAGAACATAGTACACACTTCTTTATAGGACTTTAAATATGCACACTGTCTGACCCCAACCCGTCTTTCTTTTTTTTTTTAATCACTGTGTACCACCAATACAATCTATTCCCTCAACACACATTGGCTTTTCCCTCTTCTTGCCTTTGCTCAAACTATCTTGCTTGGAATTATACTTTTTTCCATATCAGTTTCAGGGTGGCCAATCTGTCTTTCTAAAATGCAATAGAATTCACTCTTTTGGTCTACCTAGAACTTCTCTTCCTAGAAGAATCTGCTTCTTTCCCATTGCAATGATATGTTTCTAAAAGCCTTGCTAATCATAGTAGTGCCCAAATTCTGGCTACATGACGCAGGCCAGACACACCATCATACTTATGGTCACAATGATTGATTCAAGAATGAGCAAGTAACCCAAACTAGGCCTGTTGGAATCCTTCCTAGATTGAAGGTAAGCAAGAGATACTCTTTTCTTCTGAGTCATTAATTTGGAATGATGCTTAGCTCAAAGCCACTAGTGACCATGTTCCCTAATACAAGGGGAAACCCCACATGCAGTAGGAGACAATGAGGTCAACAAGAAGAAAGAATCTGATAAGAGGGAGAGAGACTAAGACAGTCTGGGCATTCCAGTCCTTGTTCTATAAGTGCCAAGCCATAATCCCTTTTTCCTTAAACTACTTTGAAATAAGGCCCACCTTAAATATTTATTCCTCTAGGCAGCCTTTCTAGCCTGTACCCTTATAGACCTATTTTATTATACAAATACCGTCTGCCTTGTAGAAGGTATAGTTAAGTATTTACCTACTCCATTAGGCTCATTCATTTAATAACAGTGGCCAAGTTTTATTGTGTTTTCAATTATGCTAGACTGTGAGCTTGACTCCTACCCCATTCAGTACAGGGCCTGGTACATAGTAGAGTTTCAAAAAATGTTTATTAAATGGAATTGCCAAAGGTCATTGAAAGAAGGGTTTTCTATCTATTGTGCCTATGGTATGTATTTCTCTCTCCATTCCAAGCTCTGCACTGGTAATAAAATCACAAATAACCTAACATAATTCACTGAAAAAGTAATTTTTGAAAAAATATGTGAACTACAGGAGAACATGAGCTACATTTGAGGTAGAAAAAGGTTACATTTTCAAATAATTAACTCAAGCCATTTCCATGTCTTACCTCTAAATAGCAGGTACAAATTGGTTTATTTGCATTTTCTTGGTTAATTACACATTTTGGAATGATCTTTCCATGTGGAAGTCATTGATAACAGGATCTAATTCCAGAGACCAAAGTGCCATTAGTTTCATTGAATTGAAGCATTTTCAGAGGTTGGAGTCAAAGCCTGGGAATTAGAAATCACGGGTCTTAATTACATCTTGATACAGATTGGTTGTTTTCTTGGAAGCACGCAACCTCAAAAAATTCAAGTGCCTGTGAAATGAAGATGAGAATCTTTGCTTTCTTCCACATGAGACTTTTATATGATTTAATTAAATATTAACTATAAACACCTTTGAATTCCTAGGATGGTATGCATTACTTTCTTGAGCCCTTAAGTATAGTGGCTACTTAGCATCATGAATGGAAAGGTAAATCAAGATCTCTTGACCAAGGGAAAACAAAATCTAGTTGTTTGTAAAGGAGGCACAGAAAAAGGGAAGGGAAGAAGGCTGACCTGAATTGGGTGCCTACTCTACACCAACTGGGTGATGGGCCAACCTCTTTACCTATCTTTAATCGTTAGAAAAATTTTATGATATGCACAGAATACATTTTACTTATGATGAAACTTGAAATTTAAGCTCACATATCTTAAGTAATTTTCTTCAGGGTCACACAAACAGCAGTTGGATAATGGCCTGTGTGCTGGTGTCTGTAGAATTAATTATGGTGTAATTATGCTTTTGGTTCTGGCATACTAAGCTATTTACTTATAACATTTAATAAAAACTAGGCACTCTTTTTGGGTATCTTTTCAAAAAGTAGTGCTATACATTAAATTATTAATTATTATCAGCAATTAGGGGGACTTTAAACTTCTGAGTGTTTTTGCTTCGTCAGAGTGGCCCGTAAATCTACAAAGTTAGCTCTTGAGCTTGTTTCTAGATGAGACTAAAGGAAATTTGTGGGAAGTCATTCTCAAACTGCAGATCAGGCATCAGATTCATTTGTGAAGCTTGTTGAGAACAACAACCCTGGACCCATTTCATGTAGACCCTGTATCTGAAGAATGTGTGTGGGGTTGTGTGTTTATACTCTTCTCTCCCAGGCAGGAAAACAATGGTCTAAGAATGACGAGTTACCCTGGGAGAAGACTAAAGCCAGTCCTGTGCAGGTGCCTGAGTGTGGGAAACCTTATGAAATTTAGGTTATCTTTGAAGTAATGTTGTGTCCCTAAACTCACTCTCCAGTAGCAGACATTTAGAAATTGGCTTCAGAATTGACCTGCTCTTCATGGAACCCATTTGGCAGAGACATCAGCTGATCCTGACAGGTTTTGATCTCTCATCTTGGAGCATGGTTAAGTCGGAACAGCTAACAGAGGTGAGGAGACAGCAGTCTGGGTGACTATGTGAAAAAGCTACAGTGAGAGTCTTTTGGCAACAAGCCAAAAACCTTACCCTTAAGGAGGCTCCCCGCCCCCCTTTCAACCACCAGAAAAGACAGGATAGTGCCTTCATGTTTCACTTGGCCAGTTCCTAACATGGCACTCGAAAGGCAGCAAGTCTGTCCAGCTTGTGTCTACATTATCTGATTTTCCCCACGTTGCCCCTCCTGTCCTCCACTGTGTCAGAAGCCATCACTTGTTGGAGCACCAAGGCTCGGTCCATGTGCAGAGCGTGCCAGGAGGATGACGGTGAAGAGCAGTGGGGCTCAGCTCCTGTGGGGCGTGGGGAGAGGCAGGGAGACACGCAATAACACAAGCTCTGCTTTGAATCACACCGCCGAGACTCGTTGAAAAGCCTGTTTTGACTTTGGTGTAACAGCTCTACTGAAAAAGACAGCAAGAGTTTTCTCAAAGCTGTTTCTTTTGAATTCAGAGGAAACAATGTTAAAGGATGTAAGTGCAATTCTCCTAAGTTCTTTTCTTGAAAAAGTTTTAAGTGTGCGTGTGTGTGTTTACACATGTGTGTTCACTCATTCATTATTTCCTACACTGGCATGGAAACATAGAAGAAGTCTCTCTTGAAAATAGCCATAGAGTGCTATGAGATAAAGTGATCTCATTGATATTTTTCTTGTCTACAAGACACAGAATTTAATCTGATATCCTTTTCCCAAAGAAACTGGCAGTAGTCAAAAAATATAGCATAGGTATTTGATGAAGCTTCGTGTGTATAAAGGTCCACACCTTGATTTGAAACTGTATGTAAATGCAAAAGCAAACAGTCTATGGCATAGTCAAAATAATCAGTAGATAGATTGACTATGGATTCTAGTTATGGAATATAGTTCAAAAAATTATTATTAATTAGTATAGGTGTGGTAATCATGTTGATTATGAAAACAAGCCTTAGAAAACCATAGGGTTCATTTAAAATATTGATATTTAACAAGTTTAAACGGTTCTGATCCTAGATGATGTCCTGCTTTTTCTGATGTCCTTATTAAAGCAAATTTTAAATTCTTCAGGTAAGAATACCATTTAGAAAGTGCACAGTAATTTTTTCTGGTGAATCTCAAGTATACTTTTGAAATGAACATTAAACAACAATAAATAGTAATAATAAAAACAGCTACCACTTATTGAGTAACTACTAGTTATCTGACATAGTGGTGTTCTACACACATTACCTCAACAAATACTCTAAAAAAAACCCTGTATATTTAGTGTTAGTAGTAGCCCGATTTTACTGATGAGGAAAATAAAGCCTAGAGAGTTCAAGGTTGCACAGCTAAAATAAGTGGTGGATTTAGGAATCGAACCTCTAGAGTCCTGATTCCTGGAACTTGTCTCTTTACCATTACTCTAACCTAGAATCACAAACACCTTCAACATAACCCAGAGGTGTAGCAAGAGGAGTTAAATGGCTAGGAGTTAAATGGCTTGTCATATTGATGAATCTAGGGTAAAGTTTTCCAAATTCATAAATTAGGGGTTCACAAAATCACACAAAATCTTCACTAAGGCAAATCCTCGCATGCTAGCTTGATATCAATAAAGAACGGACTAGGGAGACCAGATTTCCAGTTAAAGTTTGTACCAATCATAATTGTTCATAGAAACTCATATAATGCAAACACCATCCCACTGTGAAAATGACCCCAAAGATACTCTATTACATTACTCCCTACACCGGCATGGAAACATGAAAGGAATATCTCTTGAAAATAACCAAAATGTTATGGGAAAAAGTGATCTCATGATATTTTTCCTTTTCACAAGATGTAGAATTCCACCTGATATCCCTTTCCCATGGAAACTGGCAGTAGTCAAACAATATAGCATGAATGTCTGATGAGGATTAGGGTATATGAGGGTCCACATCTCTTTAGGTTTCTTTTAAATTAAAAATTACTATTTAGAAAATAAATATATCTTCATTTAAAAAGACCGTAAAGACATATTCAAGAAAAAAATTACTCATTCATAATCTAATCACTCAGAGACTGTTGTTCACATTGGTTTTAAATTCTTCTAGTCTGTTTTTGTGCTCATATTTAAATTTCTATTTATACAATAAAAATTAGATTTTACATAATATTATTTCAACACTGTCTTTTCCTGTAAGAGTACTAAATACACATGACTGTGCAGCCACAACCAAGCTTTACATCTTATGGATTGTGAAACTTTGGGGAAATTGCTTAGTTTTTAAGTGTATCAGTTTGTTTTTCTGAAAAATAGAGATATTAGAGCCTTATGGTGTCTTTGTAAAGGTTCATTTTCAATATTTGAAAAATGCTTAGAGCAGGGCCTGATACATAGTAAATACTACATAGATGTTTGTTAAATGAAGAAAAAATACTGCAGCAAAGGATTTGTATCTTTTTAAGGATTCTGATATATATCACCAAACTACCTCCCAGAAAGATTGTACCTGTTTATACTCCTTGCAGCAGCATGAAGTGGGGCGCCCATTTTCCTGCCCCCCTGGTGCAGTGGTTAAGAGCGTGAAAGAACAGGTCGCCACATCAGGCTCCATCACCCAGGAGCCAGGTCATTTTGGGAAAGCTACTCGACCGTGCCAAGCTTCATTTTCCTTTTCTGTAAAATGGAAATGACAATAAATATCTACTTTATAGAATTGTTGTGAAGCAGAAATGAAATGATGTAAATTAAGTGCTTACCATTGTCTAGCACAGACAGACAGATCAATTAAATGCTAACTATTCATCAGTGTTTGCAGTCCCTCCATTTTAGTCCCTCCATTCCTATGTTTGCAATCCACCCATGACTGAAACACATGAAATCTAGTGGGAAAAGGGGAATAGCTGTTTCTAGGTGATACATTTCTGTGCCCGGTGGATCGATATGGATATTTTGCTTATTTGTATATTTTTAAAGATTTTATTTATTTATTTTTAGACAGAGGGGAAGGGAGGGAGGGAAAAAGAGAGGGAGAGAAACATCAATGTGTGGTTGCCTCTTGCATGCCCATTACTGGGGACCTGGCCCACAACCCAGGCATGTGCCCTAACTGGGAATCTAATAGGTGACTCTTTTAGTTTGCAGGCTGGCACTCATTCCACTGAGCCACACCAGGAAAGACTCAAAATGTATATATTTTTAAAACTATTTTCAGGATGCCATCCTGTGTGGCTAGTGTTCAGCCTATATTAATTAATGTCATGAACAGTGAGACAGAAACCATGTGCATTAAACCCAACAGTGTGAAGGAGGGAATGAGAGAACATCTTGCAGGAAAAAACAAGAATTTACAATTCTACAAGGAAAAGAGATAGTTGCCTATTTGCAGAGAAAAATTAGTTGCTCAAGTATCAGGTAAGGAATGGATGCCTATGTGCAAACCAGGCAGCAAAAATATGTTATCCAGTCTGTGCAAGAAAGCATGGTGAATGAACCCTACAGATTAAATTAATTTAGGAGACTTGAGTAGAGAGACTGAAAAGTGGGTGGTATCCTGCTCTTTTTGGACACCATTGGTCAGCTTTCTATATAAGTAACAAGTCAGGACTGAGTTTCTTGGTCAGAGAAGGCTTGTGGAATGTAGGATGTCATCACAGGAGACATACAATACCAATGGCTGGAAAGATAAAAGAACCTATCATTACTCACTCTGAGAAATTTAAGTCAGACAGTTTTGCTATTTTTTCAAGTATTGGAGAAGAAAGTGTACAGTCGTTTATTTCCACTGAAAATGAAACTATAGTAAATTTCACACTACAGCATGAAAGATTTAAGTTAGAATGATTGAAAAAATGTATTATTAGTATGAACTGTGAAACATTGCAGCTGATTACTAATAAAACTATGTAATTTCTTCAGAATTATTTAAAATAGGACACCTTGGTATTGGTTTCAAATTATTTTAGTGGGTCTTAACTAAAGGCAGGAGAATAGGCTGGGTAGACTCTCAAGTTTCCTTTCTATGATTTGATGATAAAAAAGACTTGATCCTATAAAGATTGCTCTGGCTTCTTTTCTATTGCAGCTACCCAAGAAACAGCTGTTGCCTTGACAACAAGGGACATTCTTAGGTTCCTCATATGCTAATAGGAAAACGGCCAATTTTCTTATTCATAAAAGAAAACTGTTGGTTAATGTCTCTCTCCCTCTCTCTCTTTCTCTCTCTCTCTCTTTCTCTCTCTCTCTCTCTGTCTCTGTCTCTTATGGGCCACCCTTAACATGAATTTCAGTGACAGAGGTAAAAGAAAGTAAGAAAGAGGGTAGAATAATTTGTATTTTCAGAAATCCTCACAGAAACTTAAGAAACTCATTCACAAAGCAGTTTGAAGTACGATAATGACACAGGAATAATAAGAAATCAGTGCTGAATGTATAGAGAAGAAAACCAGTGGAGAGCATGAAATTCTTAGTCCACAGTAGAATACGGGCAGACACACTGAACAGATTCCAACAGGAAAAACTCAATATACCTTCATGGATGTCAATACAGGATGACAACTGACAGTTTTTTAAACAACCACTTCCAACTATTTAGTTACATGTATACAGACATCATCTACTTTTGACTAAACTGAGTAGCTTGTATATACACCTAGCTTTACATAGGAGTTATGTGAATTAACAGTACAGACTGTAGCAGAAGAACAATTCCAGACACAGTTCACTGAAGTAATAGGTAACAATTAGTCCTGCTATGGCAAAAAAAAACATGGAATAATCTCTGCTCTCTCCTTTGCTACCTAAAATGTAGCCAAATGCAGGCTAAGAAACAGATTGACAGTTGACAAAAGTGCTCTGAGTAAACTTACCCTTATATTATGTGGACAGCTGTAGTTCATTGAATAAAAACAGGTCACCTCTCTGCAGTGTCTCTTAAAGCCTTAATTATTATTATTTTTTTTAAAGGCAAGTTTCTTAGCACAGGAGTGGTTTTTTTTCCTATATAGCAGCATGGAAGGCTCGAGCTGCCCCCGTACTAGCCTTGTTTCTATGCTAGGCTTGCATGGGTGGTGTGTGCGTTATCCTGACAAACGCACATTTTCTTGTATCTCTACCCTACATTTTTCTATGTAGTAGTTATATGCTGGGTATGTTTTTGTTTGCTGTTTTCATTACTCCCCAATAGTCCCTTCAAATTTGGGGGGGGGTATATTGTTGTTAAAAATATTTTTCTTCTGATTATAAAAATAATTCATGAAAAAGACAAGAAGAGTTTAGAAAAGAACAAAAAAGGAAATGGAAGAATGTTTCTATTTTTTAAAAGAGCAATACTGAAAGCCATTACCAATATTCCTAATGGTTAGGACAAGGTAAGACAAAATATGTACTTCCTGCCTGTTTACTTTCTCTCTCTTTCTGTGTTTTCCAAGGACCTTGGAGAATAAGGACATTCTGATGACAGACAGAAACATTCGGGCACTCATAGGTGTTACCGCATACTCCGATGATTTCAAGAATGGCATTGGCAAGCACATGAAAATAGATAAGGTTTGGAAAGTTAGGCAAAAACACACACTTTGTTAATCTTAAAACAAGATAATCTTAAGGAGGTTTTGAAAACTACGATTTGTGGCACAAGATTGCTGGCAGATTTTCGAGCTAGCTTTTCTCATCTCAAGCTCGCACTGGTCCCCTACATTTCCCACAGAAGAAGACCACACTCTTTGTCGGTCCCACTTCTAAACAGTCACAAAGTCTTACCTTCTGCCTCTTTTCTCTTCCCCTACTTCAGATCATCATTACGAATCTTTTCTCTGCTCATCCTCCCCATTTAAAATTATTCAATGTATTCCTTTCATCTACAAGAAAATATCTTGTGACCTGGTACCGTTCAACTTTCCCTGCCTTATCTCGTGTTACTCTCCCAGGTAAATGCTACCCTGCAAGGTCACCCCATTCCCCATTCAGCAGTGTTGAACTACTTGTAATCTCCTACCTCCCTTCATCTCCCAGGCTCAAGATTTTCCACATTATTGACTTTTTATTGTTATTTTCTCTCCCTGGAGTGCACTTTCACCTCAACTTTTTACCAGAAGCTTTTGCATCCTCATCTCTGAATTTTCAGGTAAGACCCTATTTTAATGGGTTGACTCCTCTGGCCCTAATTCCCTCCCACCTGGGGACCAGCAGGCTTTCCCTGGTGAGTTCTGATAGGATTGCCATACTGTGTGCACTGCCCGCTTTAGTTAATTTAACAAAAGTTCTCGAAGGCAGCATCCTAGTCTGTTTATTCTCTGATATATGTTCTTATCACTTACTACAGAGAGCATCTGACACATAAGGTGCTCAATAACTAAAAATGAATGAATGAATGTTTACTGTGTGCCCAGTCCTGGGAGCATGTGTTGAATCACCTAGGCACTCTCTGACTTACGTTGCTTACAGTGTGATAGGGAACATGGAGAATCAAGGAGTGTAAGTGCCATGACAGTGAAAATACGAGGCTAAGGGTAGCACAGACAGGTCAGGGAAGGTTGAGCCAATGGGGTAAAAGTGCTCAGGCCAAGAAAATGGAGATGTGCTAAGGCTTGAAGTGAGAGAGAACTTGAAAACAAATTCATTCAAGGTGAAAGACAGTGAGAGAAGAGAGTAGGCAGGAAGCTGTTCCCGTGCACGAGGGCTAAGTAAGCCGCGTCTGGAATGTCTCCGAGAGCCAGAGAGAGGTTTTTATGGGGTGGGATGATGTGTTGAGATTGGAGGTTTAGAAAAATCATTTTGGCTGACGTGTGGAGAGATCAATTTTGGAGGAAGTTACCAGTTAAGAGGCAGCTTTTGTGGGCAGTTTCTCCACTTGACAGCAAACTCTTTGAGGGAAAACATAATCACTTTTTAAATTTTGTAACTCAAGGGCTTAGGTCAAATGTAATGTTTCTTTTGTCAATGAAGAACTCTCTATATATCAATTATCATGCTTCAGAAAAACAAAAATAAAAAGGCTGCTTCCTTTAAGAAGTTGTACCCCTTGTGGGCCCACGTCACTGGATCAGTGTTACTGCCTCCGGGTAAGCTGGTCATGTAAAGGAGATTTAGTGACTCCCCACCCTGACTTTGCTCACAATAGATAAATTGATTTATATCTTCTTACCTTGCCTATATTGTAACTGAATTGTGGGGGTTTATTTTTGTCTTTTTCATAAAGATGTCGTTCCTGGATTAAGATCGTGGCTTTTCCATGTTGTATAATCTATTTAGGAATACCCAATTCAATTCCGCCTTTTTGAGTTTGTTTGAGGACTGGTGAAAGAGTTCCTGAGGATATGAATGAAGAAAAACATAAATGATAAAGTAGTCACCTAAAAGGTTACTTCTGACTTCCCTGTATTTGTATTAGAATCTAGTCCTTAAAGTGATATTATTCACTGAATAAGATGATTTTATTAAGTCTTTAGTCCACAGATTATTAACACCTATATTATGTATAGAACTCATCTAAAATTAGTGACTACAGCTCTCATTTTCTTCTGATACAATAAAGAGTGAAGGAATTTTCAAAGAATGTGAAAGGACTTTATGAAATTTCATCAGTTAACTAAATCAAAATTTAATACAATAAACTACTACAGTAATAAAAATGTTCTAATTTTTTATTAGTTGATGTCTTCTTATCTTTGATTTATAATTCAATAGCACTTTCAAAGCATTCTGAATTTGTGAGCTAATAACATTACAAATCTGCAAAGTAAAAGGAGACAAAAAATTGGTAACTTCTGATTCAGATTATATGTGAAGTTTAGTTATGTTTATAATAAATAAGTAATATAAATTAACTGCTTATAGGTTGTGGGGTAATATGGATTATTTGTGCTGATACTTAGAGCCTCTACTTTTCTAAAGCTTTCAAATTCACAAAGAAACATGAACTCAATACGGTTATCTTAGTCAATGATTCAACAACCAAAGTTGTTGATAAAATTTCACATGTCTAAGATTTTTAGCACATGTTATCTTCTTAAGTGATTGATTTACAGGTTGACCTACCCATTACAAACTAAATTTAAACTTTTATTGTTAGTTAATTGTCATTATTGTTATGGTTGCTTCCCAATAATGGCAACTAGCAGTGTTTAGAACAAGAGGGACTATGATTTCTGCATCTGGATGTTTTTAATGGACTGATATGAAGTTCTGTGTAACATGAAAGATTTTTATCATTTTAGAGTGAGCATGAGCTGAGGGAAAAAACAACCTGTTAATAGATTGTTAGGTTGGTATTTGGTCCACAATTATTTCTGGGGGGTTTTCTCCTTAAGTACATTTTTAATGCTGCACCTAGAGATTTCGCTCGGATGTCAGGAATAATGAGCTTCATTATAATAGTAGGCCTTGATGAGAGTTCTGGCTAAAAAAGAAAGAAAAGATTTTTTTTTTTTAAAAAGGCATTTGTGGTATTTTACATATACAGACATGTAGCACCACCTACTGGATTATAGTCAATGAATAAAATCTGTAAATTATGCATTCTATTTGCAAAAACACAAAATTATGAGTATCAAAATTCCTTACAGTATTGGTTTAGCCAATTCTTTTGATTTTAAGGATTGTTCTACTGATAGATAAGAATACTTTGATAAAAACAGTCTTCTTTTCCCCTTTGCCTTTGCATCAGCGAAATAGTCACAGAAAATTGTTAGCTGTTATTTAAATGTAGCCATCTTACAGCAATTGATTTTACATACATACACACAAACCCATTTCATTGTACCAAACTCAGTTTTTTTACAAGCCAGTGATTGTCATAGGCAAATAAACTTTGTGAATATATATTTCCCATAAAAATGATATTAGAGAGTCTGTAATTAAAGAGGTTTTGTTTCCTGTTTTTCTCTTGTAAAAATTGTTTTATTTAAATTTAGTAATACCCACTGTTATCAAGACAAATAGATCCTTATGCATTATCCATTCATTAATCCAGCAAATATTGATCAAGGGATTTCTATGTTTCAGCACTATTGATAAAAACACTGAAGAAAAGAAACTGTGATTTCAGAAAATTGCACAATATTTGGTTGTGAGGAAAATGTTCATTTGTAGCAGTATATCCATTTTTCACTCACAGACCCCCAACAGAGCAGCTAAATATCAGATACAGCCTTGTGAAATGTATACATTTGCAAAACGTTATAGATACTGGTCAAGATACTCACCACTAAAAACATGTTTTGTAGGGGCATTGTGGAACAGGACAGTAACGAGACTCCTTTGACAGTCTTCCAATGAAATTCCTGTATCATTATCCAAGTCATTATCTATTTCATATTAAAATGCATTTTCTTGGGAGGAAGTGAGCACCTAAGCAGTGGAAGTGTAAAAGCATTGCATGTTGCTGAAGTGTCTATTATGGCCAGGGGAAATCTTGGAAGTTTCTTCTAATTCTGAAGTTATATAAATGCTCTGGAGCTAGTCATATACAAATATATTAAGAATGAGTTGCATAAAATAAAATCTGAGAAAGGAGACATTTACCATATTTCTGGATAGGAAGACAATAGAATGAAAGGCCCAGTTCTTCTTAAATTATTATGCATATTCAAGGAAATTCAATGAAAATCCTTAGAGTTCTGGGGATTTTTTTTTAACTGGACAACTTGATTCCAAGGAAGTGTTTGAGAACAACAAGAATAGTTGTGCTGGTAGTGACCGATGGTATGCTTGGCCCTACCATACTAAGAAGCTATGCTACTCAAAACAGTGTGGTACTTTTGTAGAGATCAATATATAAATAAATGAAGTACCAGATATCCAGAAACATAGATTTGTATATATGAGAATTTAGTATAGAAAAAGGACACATTTCAAATCAAAGTAGCAAGATATACCATTTAATAAATGGTGCTGGGAAAATTACTATTTGTTTTGAAAAAGAACTATGAATCTACTTTCATACACAAATGTAAAATTTATGTGAATTAAAATTTTAATGTAGAATATATAACTATAAAAGAACTAGGAAAAATATTGAGGATAATTTTTTTATAGTCTTCTGGTAAAGGTTTTCCTTAGTGTGGCACAAGACAAAAGTTATCAAGGAAAAAGACTGACAGAGTTAACTACATAAAAATTTAAAACTCTTCTTTTCATTTTTATATTTACTATCTCAGCAGATTTTTATTGAACACTACCATGCACAGATATTGTTCTAGTTTCTGAATATAGGGTGAACAAAATGCATATGATTTCTACTGTCATGGATATTGTAGGCTAGTGGTAAAGATAAAAAAAACAAGTGAACAAGCAAATAAAAATACAAGTACTAATTGTGGCAAATTCTCTGAATGTAATTGCTAAATGTGAAGAATTTACTATAAAAGAGGATAATAGGAAAATGCTATATTGGATTAAATGGGCAAGAAAGGCCTTTCTAGGGATGTTATATATAAACTAAGGAACATGGAGCTCCATTGAATACTCTAGAACTACCTATATGGAAGGGAAATGTTCCAGGTAGAAGGATTGGCATATATGAAGACCCCAAAGCTGAAACAATCCTTGGTTTTCTGAGGCTCTGACAAAACAGTTTTTAAAAGCCAAGGTGGCTGAAACAGTGAATGAGGGGAAAGACGGCAAGAGGTAAGATTGGAAATATAGACAGGGATCAGACCACATAGGGCTTTGTAGACCGGGCTGAGGAGTTTGGATTTAATTCTAACTAAATTGGGAATCCAGTGGAGAGTTTTAACCTGAAAAAAATCTGATTTTAAAAAACATTTTTAAAAAAGTAGTCTTAGACCTGCACAGCTATTTTGAGACAGGTCTGACATGTTTTTATAAAACTAAACACACACACCCTCTATTGTCAACAGTTCTACTCCTTGGTATTTATCTAAAAGAAATAAAAACATATGTCTTTTTAAAAGGCTTGTACCAAGAGTACATGTTAATAATTTTGAAACTACTTTAAATGTATATTGGGGTTGAACAAACAAGTAAATGAATGATAGATGGTGGGAGCAAAGTTTCTCAATATCAAAAGGGAAGACTAGAATGAAATCTATGGTACTGGATTGGAGTCAGACATCAGTATACATTAGTGTTTAGCTTACAGAGATAGATAGATACAAAGACAGTCATAAATGTGTATGAATTCTTGGGTTGATATGCATGCATATAATATCTAGTTCTGTCTGCTGAGAGGACCCAGAAATAATAGCCCAGTAACGGCCAACATATCGAGAGCCCAGATCTACATTTCTAAATACCATACCACAGTAAAAGGCACGGGAAGAAAAATAAAAAGAACCAGGGCCCTTGGAAGAAATGGTTTATTCACAGACTGGGTAGGAGAAAATAACAAGATGAGCCTGGAACATTTTGCAATGCCAGAAAGTAAGGAGGCACTCAAAAATCCAAAAGATGAAGACGTATCAGAAAGGCATAGGGGCCGATGTACAAAGCTAGAACAAATTTAGCAAGAAAATAGGTAGTGTAGTCTAGATTATAATCTGAAGTATAAAATATATATGTGTCTATAGTGATTAAATAAATAATTAAACAAATAAATAAGTGGAAAAGGTACACTCTTACTTACTGAAACATTTCAAATAATATATGAAGATACTCTCCCTCAGGAGGTAAAGTGTAATCTCCCTCCTTGAGGTCAAGTTAAATTTAGTGAATTATTTGTAGAGTATGAGAGGGGAAATAGTAACTTTACAATAGAGAAACCTGGCAGATGCTCCCTTAACAAAGCAATCAAGATTAAAATTGCTAGTAATGTCGTAGGAACATCATGGGTCCCCGATACCATGTGATGAGAAGTGCACTTTACTTCTACGGTTTTCTTCCCCAAACCATAACTCCAGCCTAATTATTAGAAAACCATCAGATAAACCAAACCAAGAGACAGTCTACAAAATACATGACTGGTGCTTCTTAATACTGTCCAGATCATGGGGAGAAAAAATAAAGAAAGAAAAAGAAAGAAACTGAGACCTTGTCACAGACCAGGGAAAACTGAGGAGATGTGACAACAAAACACAATGTGCTGTGCCGGATTGGATTCTGGCGCAAGAGGAGAACATAAATGGAAGGACTGAATAATATGGGGTTTAGTTTGCAGTAATGTACCAATGTTGGTGTCTATGTTTTGTAAAAGGTACTTTGGTAATGTATAAGGATAATATTAGAGGAAACTGAATCTGAATGAGGGATATAAGGGGACTCTGTGTATTATCTTTGCAACATTTTTGCAAATCAAAAATTACTCTCAAGTAAAATATATATTTAAAAGACTTGCACAAAGATGTTTATAATAGTTTTATTCATACTTCCGCAAACCTAAAATAACCCAGGTGTTCAGCATGAAGAGAATGTGTAAACAAAGTATGTCTTTGTTTTAAGGTGTTATATCTATGTAAATAAATACTATTCTATTCAGCAGTAAAAATAAATGAACCATTGATACATACCACAATATGAATGAATATCAAAAACATTAAGCTGAGTGAAAAATAGTGTGACATTAAAAAGTGTACATTTGTATCAGTGTGGGTCCAATCAGGAGGGAGAATCCACACAGTAATTTAAAAGGGAAAGTTTAATATAAGTAAGTGTTAACTGTAACAGGGGATTGGAGTAACAATGGGTTGGGTGTTAAAAAGTAAAGAAAACTCTAAAGAATATAGAAATAGGAGATATGATGAGCAGTCACTGTCCTTAAAGCCGAGATAGAGTGCACAAGGGAGAGATATCTAGAATATATCTCAATGGAATTATCCAATTGTCAATAGGCAGTTGGATACAAGGTTGGTGTGCAGAAGAGACATCTAAGCTACAAAAATATTCATGGGAGTCATGAAAAAAAATAACAGCCATGGGATTTAAAGCAATCAAAATGATTACAATAACCTAGGAAGCAAGTGTAAAAAGAAGAGTAGAAAGAGCAGAGTTGTGTCTTGAGGAACAGCAATATTAGGACACCAACAAGGACAAGAAAAACCAGCGAAGGAGATGGAGAAGGTTAATTGGAAACTGACAGAGAAAGAGTCATAAAAGCCAAGAGAAGAATGTGTTTTAATAGGGAAGGAAGAGCTGAACTGAATGAAGGAAGAGCTCATAGATTGGGTGAGTTGATTGATGATGAACATATCCCTTGGAATATGAAGCACACTGATGACAACAAGAGCAGTTTCCCAGGTGTGTATGGCATGATGGACTAAAAACCAAGGTAAAGAAACCAAAATAAACAGATTGGGGGAAAATGTTATTCATACACTTACACACAGAAGAAATACTATCTATAACATGTAAAGCACTGCAATAATTCATTAAGAAGAAACAAGCAAATGGGAAAAAATGGACAAAGGATGTGATAAAGGAATTCTTAGCAAAACAAATGTGAAGCTAAGTCTCATAATTTTAAAATTGTCAATAAACAACAATGAGATTCCATATTTTTCTTTTCTGGGTTGTAAAATATTTAATACTTCATAATCTTCAGGACATGCAAAGGTACTATAATACTTTGTTGGTAAGGACATCTTGAAAGATAATTTAGTGGTATGTATAAAATTACTTAGACTTGTTTTCCATTAATTTTACTTCTAAGAATATGTTCAGCAGAAATGTAGACATAAGAGTGCAAGTATATATCTTATTTGACAAATCTAAGACACCACAGGTTGAAAGGTAAGTCCCAATTTCAGAGATATTAAAATGTGAAGATAAGTATGCACTGGAAATGATGAGATACAGTACTTTAAAGATATTCTTTGCAGCACTGTTTAAAAAGTTAAAATTAATAATGCTGGATTTTAATCTGGTATTTAAAGACCAAAGATACAATGTACTAACATGGAAACATGGCCACTATTATTTTTTTAAATTTTTAAATCATGTTTATTCTATTACCATTGTCTCAATTTTCCTCCTTTACCCTCTTCCAACGATCCCCTCCACCTCCCCACAGTCGATTCCCACTCTGTTGTCCATGTCCATAGGTCACTCATACATGTTCTTTGTCTAGTCCCTTCCCCTTCTTTCCACCATTGTCTTCTTTCCCCATCCCCTCTGGTCACTTTCAGTCTGCTCCATGTTTCCATGCCTGTGGTTTCTTTTGTTCATTAGTTTATTTTGTTGAATAGATTCCACTTATAGGTGAGATCATATGGTATTTGTCTTTCACCAACTGGCTTATTTCACTTAGCATAATATCCTCCAGTTCCATCCATGTTGTTGCAAAAGGTAGGAGTTCCATCTTCTTTCCTCCCTCCCTCCCTCCCTCCCTCCCTCCCTCCCTCCCTTCCTTCCTTCCTTCCTTCCTTCCTTCCTTCCTTCCTTCCTTCCTTCCTTCCTTCCTTCCTTTCTTTCTCTTTCTTTCTAAGGCAGACTGATTTTATTTTTTTAAATGTCAAAGTCAATTATAAAATATTAAAAAATTTAAAACCATTATACATTCTCAGCAATTAAAACAACATGATGCCAGCACAGAAATAATCAAGCAGATCAAATAAATACAATGAGCATTCTAGAAACAATCGTATCTATCTAACAATGTAATATATGATTAAATTGATATTTCAAATGAATGGGGAAAATAAGTCTTATTCAACAAATAAGGTGCATGGACCACTATTACTTGAAATAAAACAAATATAGAGCCCTTTTTCATTATACATTATACAAGAAATATTCAGGTGAGTTAAAAATCAATATGTAGAATCTAAGGAGTTTTAGGAGACAGTACAAACTAATATTTTTTCTTATCCTGAAGTAAAATATTCTAACCCAGAAGCTATGAAGTAAAATATTGACAATATGACTATATTAAACATTTAAGACTATATAGGAATATACATATAAAAAAGTTAAAGGACAAGTAATAGAATGAGAAAGTATTCGCCACACATCTAAAATAGGGTTAATAGTTATTTTGTTTTGTTTTGTTTTTAGGGAAAAAAAATTCTACAAAGCTTTAATCGATAAATGGATAAAGAATACCAGAAAGTCATTTAAAGCTTTTTAAACAAATAATAGAAATAGACAAGAAATATACAAAACAGGTTTAGTTTCAACAAATAATAAAGTAACAATTAAAATAACACATCATTGTCACAATCAGATTATTAAGTATTAAAAGCATTGGTAATATCAAGTATTGGTGACTGTGAAAGAAACTGGGTATTCATAGACTCTTTTTCTTCATCTCCTTAAAGCAGTTCCTTAGCATATCTTGCAATGCTGGTTTGGTGGATATATATTCTTTTAGCCTTATTTTGTCTGGGAAACTCCTTATTTTACCTTTCATTTTAATTGAGAGCCTTGCTGGGTAGAGCAGTCTTGGTTGCAGGCCTTTGCTTCTCATGACTTGGAATATTTTTTGCTATTCCCTTCTGGCTTGCAGTGCTTCTGTTGGGAAGTCAGCTGCTAGCCATACCGAGGCTCCCTTATATGTTGCTACCTGATTCTCCCTTGCCGCCTTTAGGATTCTCTGTTAGTCTTTGATATTTGCCATTTTAATGGAGTGGGCCTCATTGTGTTCCTCTTGAATGGGACCCTCTGTGCTTCCTGGACTTGTGTGACTTTTTCTCTCCTCAAATTAGGGAAGTTTTCCATTGTTACTTTTTCAAACAGGTTCTCTATCCCTTACTCCTCTTCTTCTCCTTCTCGTATCCCTATTATATAGATATTATTGTTTCAGGTTGTCCTGCATTTCTCTAAATGCCTCTTCATTCTTTCTGAGTCTTTTTTATTTTTCTTGCTCTTTCTGGAGCTTTTTTCTACCTTGTCCTCCAGCTTGCTGATTTGATCCTTGGCTTTGTCTAACCTGCTTTTGATTCCTTCTACTGTGTTCTTCAATTCAGAAATTGTATTCTTCATTTCCTCTTGTCTCTCATTGATAGTTTCTATGTCCTTTTTCATGCTGATATAGTTTGCAATAAGTTCCTCATAGTTCCCCTGTAGTTTTTTTGTAATTCTCTCTGAGCTCACTGAGCTTCCTTAGAACTGTTGTTTGGAACTCAATATCTGATAGTTCACTTGCCTTTATGTCATTTAGTTCTCTTTCTGGGGATTCCTCCTTTCCCTTCAAGTGGGGGGTATTTCTTTGCCTTCTGATTATTTGTGAGATTCTTCTTTTTTGTTTCTGCTTCTTAAATTGATCTGTCTTCACTTCCTGACTTTGTGGTGTGAACTTCTCTGGTAGGAGACTGCTGTTTTTATTTTCTGGATCTGCCTCTGATGATGTCAGATGTTGTCCCTGTCTGACCTTAGGTAGTCTGTTCAAGACTTCCAGGAATCTCCTGTGTGTGGTTGTTGCGTTCAGCTGTTAATCAAGTCACCCTGCACTCAGCAGGCCGGCTTAGACAACTCAGGGCATGGTGGAATTTCCCCTTGGGGACGGGGCTACTGGGTCCTCTGACACTGCTGCCATTCAGGGGTAGTGGTCTCTGCCTGAGCAAGATGGCTGCTGCCAGATGGGGGATGAGACAGCACCAGGATCCTGCCAGCTGCTCTCTCTGTAGTCTCCCCAAAGCCTCCTTCCTCAGTCTCTCCTCCAGTGTCTCTAGCCCACTCTGCCCCTGCTTTTGCCAGAGATCAGGGTAAGTGGCTGCAAATAAAAATTTATGCATTGGCCCTTTAAATGGCTCTTTGCATCTCCAGCTGCCCGTCTCTGGCAGAAAGCAACGGTGCCACTTTTTGCAGCTTGCTGTTTTCTGTGTACTTTTTGGGCTCTGGTGCTGTAGGCTGGAGATCCACACTTATAGTTTAAACCACAGTCTCCTCAGGTGGATCCAAGTGGCCCTTTCAATGTTTCTGGTGGTGCTGCCGCCCATGAGCACCCTGCCCGCCTTCTTGAGTCTCTACCACATTCCTTACCAGTTAAGTTGCGCTAAAGCTGATTCTTCTGTCTCCAAGGTTACAAGGCTCCTTTCTTGCTATTGTTCAGTTTTCTGTTCCAGGAGATTTCTCCACAATTAGCTGTAATTCCAGATTGGTCCTGGGAGGAGGTCAGTGTGACTTCCACTCACTTTTCTGCCATCTTGATTCTTCCATTATTGTTAAGTGTAAAATAAATTGGCAAAAGAATACCTGTAATATGATGCCATTTCTATAAGAAAAAATTAACATATATATAGTTATAGCTTCATTTAAAAAATTCTACTACGATAAACAAAACAGTGGCATCCTCTTGGGAATGAGATTGGCACGGAAGTGAAGGCTACCTTTTCCTTTTTCTTTTTGCATATATTTATTTTCAATTAAAAAAGCACATCTTTTTTTCAGAACAAAAATATCTCTTTATGTTTTAGCCTGAACAACCTGATTTAGATAAAGTTATCTACTTGAGAATAAACTAGTAAAAGCTAACATCTACTTTAGCATTTTGGGAGTAAATTGGATATTTCATAGTCAGCAACAAAGTTCTACAAGTTTGGGTCATGTTTCCTAAATTAGATATGAATGAATTGAAAGAGAATTATGATCTAGAAGTTATAGAATTATAAGTGGGAAATTGATGATGTAGAATGTTGTGGTGATAAAGTGGAGAAGCAGGAATATTGTTTTAAGGAAGAAACATAGAATATGGAAAATGTATAGAAATTTTGTTTAAAATTCAACATTGTATAACTGTCATCCTGAAATTCAGGAAATAGAATCCTTGAGATGTGAGAGATATGACCCTTTGTGGGGATTTGGCTGCCAGACTTCTTATGCCCTTGGGGCTTAGGGGAGTACGCAGCAAAGTCAGCTGCTGTCAAGGGATTCTATAGCTGACGCTGGGATCTGCACAGGCCAAGCCAGCTGCCTCAGTGTTCACATTAGGAAATGGATACTAACATTTTCATTAGTAGGAATGACTAAACTATTATAAAATAAAAGATGATCTTCTATAAGGTTATTGAAGCTTTAAAATTCCACTAGTCCATATAGGTCAAAATTCCCTCTACAAGCTGAGTCTTTCTCCCCCACCATCTTGGGAATTTAGGTATTGTAGAAGTGCAGAATAAAATGTCTTGCTAATTCTAGTCTTTGAAGACATTTCTAAGTCCATAATATTAAATATATGGAAAACCATGTAACTACAGAGATGAAGCTACTGCAAGAGGATTTCAAAAGTACAGTAACAAGTCAATGGTAAAAAGAGTCTCAGGATAATTGAGGAAACATGAATATGAAATGGTTATTAGAAGAGATTGAAGAATTTTTATATTGTTGGTAATTTTGCTAGATGTGATAATATTATATTTGTGTTAGAAAACATTAAACAATAGTGATGCATGCTCAAGTTATTAGGGGTGAAACATAATATTTGTGATTTACTTTACATACTTCACCAAAAGACATAGAGGAAACTAATTTGGCAAAATATGAATGTTAAATCAAGATGATGAACAAAGTACAAGTTAAAGTAAGATTCAAAAGGGCACCTCCCCACAGAGTTTATTGAATAAGCAAAATTAATTTATGCTCACGTTGCGGTGGTAGAGGGTATTTCAGCCAAGAACACCTACTTTAATGGCTTCCCCTCAGGGATCCTCAGTTTATTTATTTAGAAAAATGAAAGGATTACATTAGTTGACTGTGTTGTCCTTTCCAGTTCTGAAATGTTATACACAACAGAGGCTGTAAACTCACACGCCTGAGCGCCAACCAAGCAGGTAATTTAAATTGTAGGTGCAGTCTAAAGGGGGAGCCTCTTTAGCCGATAATGTGGGTTCAGTGTTTCCTGGCCTTTTTCGAAATTAGGAATACCGATTTTTATGTAAAATTGAAGATCTGTAAATGTTAACAAACGAAAGTGTAAAGAGAAACAAAGGTGTAGAGTGGCGCGGGAGGGACCACCAAACTCTTCTCTGTAAGTTTGCCATCTCAAAGTTCCGCGAGGGCACTACAGTGGGGCAGGTGAGGAACAGCGTTAGATTAAAATAAAAGATCCAAACACCTAGCAATGATTCTGGTAATAGAATTCTGCTTCAAAATACAGTCTATTTCAGCCTACGAGATTTCATCGATGGATGAAACTCAACCCACACCACTTGCAAAGGAAGCCCGGGTTATTCCTTTCGGTAACTCATTTTCCGCCCTCTATCCGGCAGTCGCGTAGCTCAACGCCATCCTGGTTCCCTGTGACCCCCCTGCGACTGCACCGGGGGGACTTATCTGGAGCCGCACCTTGAGGGGAAGTTATGCTGGCGCCTGGCTACCCCCAGCAAAACCCTAAAGGAATAAGTTGCTTCGCTTTCCTGGGTGCTTAACAGGAGAAAGTTTGGGGGGCACCTGGGAGTGAATTCTCAACCGGAAGTTTCGCCCCCAGGTCTGAGCGCTTCCTGTTTGGTAACTAAGGGCGCGGAACGGTTGCTAGGGCTCCGGAGGCCGCCACACCGAAGCTTTGCAGGTGTGGCGGGTTTCTTCGGCTGCAGCTCATGGGTCTTACGAAAAGGCGAATCTTTTCTCTGCGCCTGTACCATTTGCCGTCATGAGTAGCGAATTTCTGGCGGAGCTGCATTGGGATGATGGGTTCGCCATCCCAGTGGCGAACAAGGAGAACAAGATACTGGAAGATCAGGTGAGGATCAGGTGAAGAAGGTTGAGGGAGAAGGGGGGTCTTTTGGGCTGGGGAGGAGGAGTAAGGAGCATTTTCTGGTTGGCAGACTACCCCAATCCTTTCATTTCTCTCCTTTCCTTCCCTAATCCGATCTCTTCTCTTCCTGACGTTCTCCCGCACCTCTCCTTTCTCCCTCACCTGCCCGCCCTTTTCTGTACTTGCTAAGCATTAAAAATGTATTGAAACGATACTTGATAGTCAGGATTATAAAATCCGAATGTTTACTTCCTCCTCCTCTCCCCCTTCATGTACTCATTTCCAGACTCTTGGGCAGAAGAGGAAAGTCTGGTTCCTGTGCCCACTTTCTCCTTCCTCAGAATTAAGCGTTTTTGCAATGGGGCGTCTACGGTTTGCGTAGCAACAGTTATTCGTGGATGTGTGTAAACAAAACTCTTCTGGTTGACATTTCTCTTTGAGTTCTGCCTATGATGTTTCAAGTTGAAAGTGACTTGAAGAAGTGTTTTTAAGAGGGACGTTCCAGTAAGAATGTAAAATGTGCAGCTTTTCAAATGGAGGATTTTGTTGTCACAGAATGTTGTAAAATATTTTAGTTGCAGGGAATATTTTACATCAGCTTGTAACCAGTGAATAGCAGTTGTTCAAATTAAAATTGCACACAGCTCAGGAAACTTGAAAAAACCTTCAGCAGCCAGTCTAAAGTTCCGTCATATGACAACGTCTTGTGTGGAAGAGGATCCAAGAAGAACAGATGATGTTTACACTACTTAGAGAATGGAAGAGGTTTTTCTCTCCTCTGAAAAATGAAAATGATGTGGTGATTGGGCGTGGGGGTGGTGTGGGTGGAGGTGGAAGAGGGTATGGGGGGATAAATCACAATGGGAAAGATACAATAAAAAATGAAAATAAAAATCCTTCACTCTTTTTTTTTCCCAAAATATTCTGACCTATTTACTCATGCTTAATTTAGATGGCTGCAGTTTCTGTATTCAGTGAAGGGCAAAATTAGGGAATGTAAGAGATCTAGCACTGAGTACTGAAGCGTACTAAGATTAAGAAGTATCCGGCCCTGGGTTTAGATCCTACTTACCAGCACTGAGCCAGTTTCTTCTTCTGTAAACTGAAGATAAGTAAAATAAGTATCTCAAAGGGTTGTTATACAGCTCTAAAGACATTAATGTATTAGTAGGTTAAAGTTCCATTCCAATGTTAGTTTTTGGTATTAGTGCCATAGTATTTGTCCCATAGGATATTTACATACATATTACCTGTACAAGCTTTTTAAAAAATATTACAAAGCAATAAAAAAAAGCATGAAGGGGCCATAATTACTTTGCCTGAATAAATTCTGATATTGAAAAAGCAACTCCTGTACATTTAAGATATTCAGACAGAAGTACATAAAATTAAAAATATAAAATACTGCCTTCCAAAAGTTATCTACTGTTGACCATAGAAGTGACTATCATGGCATAAACAAATATTCCAGACATCGTGGGCTACAATACATAGATTGAAAGACACACAGGAATATTTAAAAAATGGAGTCCTACTATATATGCTGTTTTTTTTTTTTCTTATCCTCATCCAAGGCCATGCTTATTGCTTTTAGAGAGAGGGAAAGGGAGGGAAAAGGAGGGAGAGAAACATTAGTGGGTTGCCTCTCATGTGCTTCCAGACTGGGGACCAAATGCACAACCTAGGCATGTGCCCTGACCAAGAATCAAACCTGCAACCATATGGTTTTCTGGATGACGCTCCAACCAGCTGGGCCATACTGACCAAGGCTGTACATGCTGTTTTTAACATAAAAATTTAAATTTAATTTTAGTTACATTTAAGAGAGGAAAAAAGAAAGGAATTTTTGAATTTCAGGTATTACTTGATTATAAGAGAGTGATTGCTAAAAAATTTCTTTAACATTAAGAAAAACTACACAAGAAAAAAATGAAATGGTTAAATAATTGTTTAACCTTTTTTTGGTTCCAATTGTAAATAGTATTGGTTGACTCCTCGTTCTTTCATCTTTTAAATGAAGACATTAGCTCTCTTATCTCTTTACACATTCTTTTATCCCATTAAAATAGTGGTTTTATTATTTTTTTTATTATCAAGGCTTATTTTCATTCTGTTAATGCCCTTAATCTACTGCAAGTAGTTTGTCTTAGTTTTATACTTAAAATGATTTAGTTGTTCTAATGTAGCCACTTTTACTGAGTTTATCTTTTCTTGACTACTTCATTTTGACTCATCTTTAGACTGGTTGTGTTCTCCCCTCAAAAGAAGGGCCCCTTGTACTGTGTTCTTAATTCCTTGCATCCTCAGTTGCTAGTTTGAATCATTGCATTGACTGCTTTAAGTTTATATCAGATCTTCAAGATACTTTCTTTCCTATTCCTTCCTTTTGGAGTCCTATGTTTTCCAATATGGACAATTTTCCCATAGATTTATTTCCCAACTGTTGACTTGTGAATTCTCTTTTTTGTCCCCTTACTGGGCTGTCACTCTATTTTCTAGATCACATGTCTTCTTCTCTTTTGGATTATTCTCTTTGTTTGATGGGATACTTTTCTTGTGTCTCCCTAAGAAGGGTGTATGGGAGGTAAACAATCTAATTAAAATGTTTTTATTTGCTCTAACATTTTATGGTTATTTGACTGGGTAGATTCTAGATTAAAAATAATTTTTCAGTTGAATTTGGAAAGTGCTGCCCTATTATCTTCCAGCAGTGTGAAATCTAATATTAAATGATTTTCATATCTTTGTAGGTTACTTTTTTAACCTCTGGAAGTGTTTAGAGTTTTGTTTCATCTTTACAACGCAATTTTCATTTTGGCAACTATATCAAGCATATCTTTAATTCTCAAGTTATTTTCTTGTTGCTTTATTGTGCCGCATGGTCTTGTTTTAGATGTATATAATACCATTTCCAATCTCTCTGGGTGTGTGTGTTTGTGTTTGGTTCTTTTCTTTTGTATGTTTAATTATCTGTTTCTTCTGGGATCTTTTTGTTTGTTTATCTTGATATTCCTCAGATGATGTAAGTTTTCAATAAATGTCTAGTGGCCCTTGCGTGTACTTTTTTATGTAGGAAAGAGGCAAGAGAACTTTATGGGGAAGGAATTATCAATTGTGGGGAGTTAATCATTATGCTTTCATAAAAAAGAGATGCTTTTTGGGGGTTCATTATGCAATGATAAATGTCCTAATTGATGGAAACAATAAAAGTTATAAAGCTATATGCACACAACAACACAGAGCTAAGTACATACACAAAGGTAGATTTGACAAAAACACAGTTACAGTGAGATACTTCAATACTGACTTCCTCAGAATTGGATAAATCAAATAGACAAAAATGAGATATAGAAGATATGAATAAGGCAATAAAAATAAAAACAGAGAAAGCATATATCCTTTAAATAGAGAACATACATGTTAAAAAATTTGTCCATAAGACATTTACAAAGGTAGATCATGTGCTAGACCAAAATGAAAACTTTAATGTATTAAAAGCGAATGATAAACCTTAAAGACACTATGCTAAGTAAAATAAACTGGACACAAAAGGACAACTAGTGTATCATTCCACTTATATGAGATATTTAAGGGTAGTCAAATTCATAGAGACACAGAATGGTGATATTGGCAGTGGGGTAGGAAGGGGAATGGGGAGTTAGTGTTTAATGTTACAGAGTTTCAGTTTGGGAAGATGAAAAGTTTCTGGAGATGGATGATGGTGATGGTTGTACAAAAATGTGAATGCACTTAATGCCACTAAATGTACTTTATAAAATGGTTGTCATTTGAAATATGGTTTAAAAATTAGTGATAGAAATTGTATAGGTCACATTCTCTGATTTATAAGCCCATAGAATTTGTGTTAATTTAAAAAATGATCCTCTGGTGTTAGAGACTATGTTTGTGACTCTCCCCCACCAACCTTTCACGTGTTGAAACCCTGAACCTTAATGTGATGGTATTTGCAGGTAGGGCCTTTAGGCGGTAATTAGGTTTAGATGAGGTCCATGAGGGTGAGGTCCTCATGATAGGATTCCTTTCTTTACAAGAGGAGAAGGAGAGACCAGTAACTCTTTACTGGGTGTGAGGATTGGGAGGCAGGCTGCAAATCAGGAAGAGATATTTCACCAGACCCAAACTGATTGGCATTTTGATCTTGGACTTTCCAGCTTCCAGAACAGTGAGAAATCAGTTTCTTTTGTTTAAGCCAAGAGTCTGTGTTGTTTTGTTTTGGCAGTCTGAGCTAAGAAATCGTTAGGCAAGTTTCTCAGAAATATATTTCTGGATCACTCTTATATCAAAGAAAAATTGAAAAGGAAAAGTCACCACTTAGAAAACTATAAAAGCAGACTGCTTCATACCCATATCCGTGGGAAACAGCAAAACTCAGAAAATACAGCCTTAAATACCTTCATTCTGAATCAGTGTCTTAATTGGCTTGGCATGCTTAACAAGATTCCGTAGACTGAGCGATTTAAAAAAACAGACATTTATTTCTCACAGTTCTGAAGGGTAGAAGACGAGATCAGGGTGTCAGCAGGGCCAGCGTCTGGTGAGAGCAGGCTTCCCAGCTTGTAGATGGCTGCCTTCTTGCTATGTTTGCACATGGCAAAGAGGGTGCTGGTTTCTTTTATTATAAGGACACTAATCTCATCCTGAGTGTCCTACCGTCATGTCCTAATTTAAACCTACTTACCTCCCACAGGACCGCCCGCCGCCCCCCACCCCCCGCCCTGCCCCCCCCCCCCCCGCCCCCCGCCGCCTCCTGAGACTGTCACATTGAGGATTTGGGCTTCAACATCTGAATTTGGGGATGACATATTTAGCCCATAACAATCAGTAAGACGAAAAATAAGTAAGAACTCCTTTTAATAGATTAACAACAAAAGTACAACAAAGTAAGCAAAAGAGGGACTTAAACATTTAAATTAATAAAGTAAAAAGAAAAAATGCATATTTAATATTACTTAGTAAGTTAATAAAATATAGGGCATAACAAATGAGTACATCAGTATGTTTTTCTTTCTTGTTTAGTTTAAAATTCAAATATTTTTCTTATGCACTTCAGTGAACTGTGTTGTGCATCTCCTGGTTTGCACCTCCAATCTTGGGAACCATAGCTCAAGACTATAAAGAAGCATATTTTTGTTTTGTTGAGCATTTATATCGCTTGAGAATGACATATTCTAATAATCCTGAGAATCTATCTTGTATTTTTCTAGACTTTTTTGTTTATTTACTTGTTTTGCATTTATATTGTTTTGTTTTTACTCGGGGTTATAATTCAAAGACACGAAATACATTAAGAAATGGGTTCTAAGTACAGGGAAGTTAATTCTGTTAAGCATAGCCTTAAATCTACTGGTTTTGAGTGGCTGTTCAGAGAGGAGCTCTTATGCCTGTTGTCCAGGTACTTTTCAAATTTATGGTTCATGATATATTTTTTTTTTGGTAGGCATTGTTACTATGCTCTTGTTTGGTTTACAAATCTTGCCATTTAATTAGTGACAGAATCTCATTTTTTTCTCTGTAAAATGCATTTTGGCTATGGATGCTGCTAATGTTGCAAATCTGAGAGAGATTTCTGTTCTGTTTTAATATGATGCTAATTTTCCCACAGTAATCTCTAAATCACAACACTATTTTATAATTGAAAGGGCAATAGATTTTGGAAGTTCAAATGGATATCTTAAAAAGCAAAGTAAATTAAGATTTAATTTTCTTTTGAGTTTACATCCTTTAATATGGTAAAAATTTAGTAGACTTTGGCTAATCATTGTATTTGTTATTTACAGTTGTCAAAGCTGCAGAATGAAAAGTCAAACTTGCAAGATCAGCTACGTGACTATGAAGAGCGAATCAATGCTATGACTTCTCACCTCAAAAATGTTAAGCAAGAGTTCTCATTTACACAGGTATATAATATTGAAATAATGCCGATTTTATCACATGTAGTCACGGGATAGCTCCCATTGCATTTACATCTGTAGTGTTATTTTATAGATATAATAGAAAAGTTTAGCGTAACTAAGCAATTGTCACCATAACCTTGAATTTGAAAATAGGTAGAAAAGAGTCTTTGAGGAACTCAGTACTGCCACCAAGTTCAAGGGATAATTAATTCATTTGAAAGGAGAAATCACCATTCAAACAGTCTAATATAATGTTAGGCAGCAGATTATCCGAGAAAGGGTACAGTAATGCAATGAGAAATGATAACTTTAAGCAGGAACAGACCTAATATAACACATAGTAGAGGTTCTGTTTACTTTTAATTATTCAGCACAACCTACCCACTGGGACCATTTTGAGTGGAAGTGAATAGTCCACATACCTCCGTAGCCCTTAGGGCACCACAGTCTTTTAGCTTAGTTTAAGAGTTGAAATTTATAATGACAATCCTGAGGTAAAACATAAGTTAAATTATATTTAGGAGACTATTTAGGATAACTGGGGAAAGTATAATGCATTTTAGAAAAGTTAATACAAATAATGCAAGTTAAAACTTAGGGCGATTAATTAAAGCACCTGTTTTATGGAAAATCTACTCATGTGTAGACTCTCATTCCCTAATGATGCCCAGCAAATCAGTCAGCTTGGCACATCAGCACTGGAGAGTTTACTAACTTCTATTTAAAGCTATTGTTTTAAAATGCATCTACCTTTCTTTGAAAAATTATACAATTTTTAAAAATGAACAGTCATTTTTAATACCAATTTGTAATTAATATAGATAAGTAACTATTTCATGCTTTAACAAGTCTTATTAGAAAGTTAAAAATTTAATGTACTTTAAAAATAATACTCAAGATTTTTCAATCCTGATATGATTGAGTAATTAATAAATTATTAGGAACAACATCTTTTCCTCGTTATTAAACCACTGAATTGGGGATTTAAGAGAGGCTCTTTGTAGGTGTATTTTATTATAGCCAAATGTCAATTAACTAGGATAATAGAGACAATGTAAACCTTGGTTTTCTGCAGTTTCCCTAGACTAATATAATATCTGGAAACTGCTGATGACAATATTTTCTCTTAGAACATTCTAGGAACTAACTTTCTTAAAACTAGTAAATAACACTGACTACACTGAATCACAGAGTCTAATATGGTGCTTGTTTAAGAGAAGTGGAATTAATAATACTTAATTTAAGCATTTTTTGGTAACTGTTATGTTTTTGTCTAATGGATTATTATACATTTTTTTAATATTAAAATTTGAAAAGTCTCTCTTGTATATTTTTCTGTAGTCTCTTTGCAAAGCAAGGGAGCATGAGATTGAAAGTGAAGAACATTTTAAAATCATTGCCGAAAGAGAACTGAAGAGAATGAAGAATGAAATCCAACGACTGGAGAATGAGATGGCCTCACTACAGGAAAAGAAAAGTGATAAAGAAGTAGGTGTTGAAATGTTACTTAAAATTTTGTGCCCTTGTTCCTTCTTCCCTTACCAAACAAACAGTCATTTTTTTTTCTTTATGGGAAAGGCATTCATTAGTTTCCTGACATTTACTTATATTGTTTTCTTGGGCAATAAAAGGCAAATGGAACCGTGATTTGAATAGAACAATGACAGTGTTACATGTATTTTTCCCATATTCATTTACCAAGTACTCACTGAGCCTTACTATGTGCAAAGTCCCATGTTGGTTGCCTGTTATATAATACTAGGCATAATTTATTTATAAGTGATACATTTTTAAAAGCTTCATTTAAAAAAAATCATCTAATATTGAATTTTATTCTTTATTCAAAATTTTTACCTTTCATATTAACTTATCAGCTTGTGAATATTATTAAACTACTATACCTATTTTTTTCTTCTCCTTAGTTTTTAGTTACTTGATTTGGGCACTCTTTCCAAATTTGATTCTCTTTACATATGCATATGAATATGGAAATGTATACATACATATGTATATGTATACATACACACATACATATATTTTTGTAATCCTTAGCCAAGGATATGCTTATTGATTTTAGGGAGAAAGGAAGGGAGAGTGTACACATACATATTTTATTGATTTGTATTTGTATATTCATCAATTTTCTTTTATGAATCTAGATTTGTTAAATGAATACATGAACAGAAATATTTTTATCTTCTTAACTGCATATTTATTTCAATTAAAGGTGCTTCCATAATTTGTGTATAAGATGGTTCTTAGAGGTAGCAATCTGACTGGAAATGGGGCTGAAGGGGATTTGTGTTAGGCATAGGGGATTTTAGTTAGCGTATCAAGTGCATTATTTTTACGAAGATTGCACATTCCCTCGGGGTAGGTATGATGGAATGAAATTGAGATTGCTTTGGGTGAACTACCCTAAAGCCTTTTCAAGCAAACTTTGGCTCAACTCCTCTTCTCACCTCGTATAATCATTTCTCCTCTGTTTTACAACTAAAGAATTAAAATACAAGTATGCTAGTTATGTAATTAAATGTGGTATATTCATCTGGAGGTCAGATACAGGGACAGGATTTCTTCTTCCCTTTTTTATATGTTCTGTATGGTATGCAATATTATATTTTATTTTAGTTCGTACAGTAAATAATGTTTTGTAATCTCCCCCATTCCCTCTCTTTGGATATTAGAATAACATATTTAAATTAACTCAAAAATTGGATGGTTTGAAATGTCAAATGAACTGGGACCAACAAGCACTGGAGGCCTGGTTAGAAGAATCAGCTCACAAAGACAGCGATGCCTTCACTCTTCAGAAGTATGCAAAACAAGATGATAATAAAATTAGGGTGAGAAATTAGAAATTGTAATGTTAGGTTTTCTCTGAATCTGTAGTGTGTCAACCTTTTTATCAAAGCCAGACTTAGAATTTTAAAGCAGCAGCTCTTAAACTTTTGGAGGGGGGGGTCAGAGTTTCTTTTCAGAATCTATTAAAGCCAAGTATCCTCTCTAGGAAAATGATTATATTAAAATACTTACAAAATTTTACTGAAAGTTTTTTTTAGATCCTCCGAAGCCCTTTAACCATTTAGGGATCTCTGGATTCTGGGTTAAGAATCCTGGTTCAGGAGGGTTCTCAAAAGCATTTCAGAAAAGTTTTATACTTGAACTATGTTTGGTATAAACTTGTTTGGTCTAAATCATAATTTGAGTGTTACATAGTTTTTGCTTATTTGAGACCTTAGTGCTATTAATTATTTAATATGTTATTATAGTCATTATTTAAAATTTACTTGTAATGAAATCTGGTAATACTTTAGTATTATGAAACATGCTGTTTTCTAATAGACAATACCAAATGCATTATTTTAAGTGGAACATTGTTTAATCTTTTTCCTAACATACTTTAAAATGTGTTATAAGTCTTAAAAAACAATTGAGATTTGATTGCAGCACTTTGAGGTTAAAAAAAATAAAGTATATATATTTTGTAGGTGTTTTAGATATAAAATATATGTCTATAATATAATACTCAGTGTGAGATATGCTGACAGCTTTTAAGTTAATCAAATGATAATCATGACTTATTTTTGCATGTAATTTCATAGGCACTGACTCTCCAATTAGAAAGGCTGACTTTGGAAGGTAATCAGAAAAAAAAGATACTTGACAACGAACTGACAGAGACTCTGAGTGCACAGGTTGGTTTTGAGAAGATTTTTATTTAATCGTCACAGCGATGTTTGCCAAAGCACTTATATTCACAGAAATGTTATTTGCTCTCTATTTGACAGTTAGAATTGGATAAAGCAGCTCAAGATTTTCGTAAGATTCATAATGAAAGACAAGAACTCATTACACAGTGGGAAAACACAATAGAACAGATGCAGAAGAGAGATCGAGACATTGATAACTGTGCCTTGGTAAAGTAGTTATTTGGTCCTTGCAATGTTCAGCTGTACTCATCTCTTTTGTATTTAACTAACTCATTTCAAACATGAATCACATTGTTATTTGAAAGTCACTTTTGTAAGAGATTTAGTAGTGTTGGTAAATGTTTTTCAAAGCTGACTCCATACCCATTTAGAAATGTGATTTTATATATATTATTTATGATGTTATGACAAAGGCTAAACCCTGCCATCTCTGAAACACGGAACAAGAGAAAGCTAACAGGTAATGTTATTGCAGTAAAACCAATGTCCTACTTACACACAGTTGTTTAAGGTGCCTTGGATTTAACGTGTGCTATCAGTGTAGACAGTAGATACAGGGCAATGAGAGTTAGAGAGAGCCAAGAGATAGGAGGGAGAGTCAGGGAAGAAACGGGAACCACAGTCAAGTTTCACTTTTGAAGCTGAGATACCTATAGTGGGGTAGAAGCTCGGAAGGGGAGGAGCACTACACTGATTAAATACAGAACTAGTGTCATCTTTTGCTACTTTCCAAAACTTTGGAACTTTTTGTTTGGAATTCATTAATAAGTGACATAGTGGTAGGTAAAAATGGGAAAATTAGGGGAACTTGGCAAGGAGAAGGGATTGAAGGAAAAAAGACAGATGAGAAGGTATGTCAACAGTCTGAATCTAGACCATGGAAAGGCATTTGGCAAGCAGCTCATATCCCTGACTTAGGAATGTTGATTATCTGGATGCAGTTTACTTGCTCTATGCAACTTGTTATTTACAAGTGTGTTACTCTTTCGTTTTAAATTTCTGTAAGTGACCAACGTTTTATTAACAAAATGGCATATGTCTCCCTGACAGAAACAAGGGAGAACCAATCTTAACTATTGAGTTCCTCTTGTTTCTTAACGCTGACTGACGTTGGTTTCTCTGTTGTGACTTCTTATTGCTTTCAAACATCCTGACTATTTCCTCTGTGTAAATACAATCTGTCCAATTTAAGATTGCAGATCTGCAGTTGAATTCTCATACAACCCCACAGCTGAATTGATGCAGCTTGCCGATTCGGCAGAATACACAACTTGTCAGTCACAGTGATTCCTTCCTTCCTTACTTAGGGGTTGACGTCTCCTGGCTGTCTATTGTAGGAGAATAGGGAGGGTGCTAGCTCCGTAGCTAGAGGTATGCTTCTAAGTGTCTAACCACTCTTAGAGGTATGCTTCTAAGTGTCTACAGTGGCTCGCTATCTGTAGCAGTTCTGCTTTCTGTGGTGAAACTGCTTCCATGCCAGCATGGCTCCGCTGAACACAGCACTGGGAAGAGATGTGCAAGTCAGCTGTGGGGAGCCAGTGATACCAGTTCACGTCGCTAGGGGATTAAATATGAGTTGGATCCTTTTGTTCCTTTTCCTCCAGAACAGTTCCTGCCTTCCTGTGTCTTCTTGGCAGGAGCCTGACCACAGGAGCCTGAAATTGGCCTCTAAAAAGAAACTTTTACATTATTTAGAAACATTTTTCTATCATGCTTTTATTCAAGTATAAAAAATTTGGGATATTATTTATAGGCATTACCTACATGAAAACTGAACTGTGAATAGATAGCACTGTTAAATAATGTGAACATTGATGTAGATATTAAAGCATTGATTAAGTAGTAGAAAAATCAGTATAAGGCAGGAAATTCTAGAAATCATTTGACATATACCTATACAAACCTAAGAACTTTTGACCTGTCATTTGGTTGAATGAACGCAGCAAACATACAGAATGCTACAATTATAGAATGCTAATTGTTATAGAGAGTATTCAGGAATGCTAGATAAAACAAATTAAACAATTTTTTAAATGCAGTGCATCTCAGATGTATAGCCATTGAATATGCTAATGTGTACACTATTATGCAGTGTTTCTGAAACCTACTGATTTCAGATCACATACCTCCGCCAACCCTATCTCCTAGGATTAGTTGTTTAGTGGGACCTCATTTTGGAAAACTTGAAAGAAATGTATTAGGATAAATTTTCCTCTCCCTTCAATTCATCTAACATGTTGCATATGATCTTTTTATTCCCTAGCTCTACAATCATCTTCATTCCACATTGCTCAAAAGTTGACCCTCTTTAACATGACAATTGAAAATGTGATTTTTTTCACTGTTTGGCTCCAACTTTAACTTTTCCAGTTGCATCCCTTTCATCGTACACCTGCCCTTTCTGAATGTATCTCCATTCTATCCCTGCCCTCCCACCCCTGCACTTTAACCACGTTGGAGTTTTTACGCATCTCTATTTATCTTTTTAGGCCTGACCTAAATTAAGCTTCTTAGATAGTAATGCCTTTTAAGGTTCCTTTTGGGTAGACTTTATTCTTTGTTTCCACAGTACTTTGTCCACATCTCAGTTACTACTTTGTATATTCAATTTTGTGTAATCAAGACAAGCAAAAAGGCTGAGTGAAGGCATTTCTATCGTGGCCAATAGCTAAAATGCTACTCTCAAAAGATGGAAAAAGCACACAACAAAACTGGTCCTGTGAAATATTTGGAAAATTTCACTGAAATTCAACTTTCTGTGTGGAAGAATATTTAACACTGTTATATTTTTTAGATGTCACCTTTCATTTATAAAAGATTGATATTTTCCTCATCTTTTTAGTTAAGTGCCAAGTAAATGAAAGGAAATACAGACACCTTTAAAAATATGAACTCACTATTTTTAGTATGTAGTTCATATAAGTATACAATCATATAAATATAGTCTCTCTTAAAAACATTCTCTTAAGAAGTTTTGATAAAATAAATATTAAATATGATAATAGAAAAATAAAACTAAATTCCTGTTAGTTTTTGTTTTGTTCATCATATTAAACATATACTTAACATTTTTTAAAAATCCTAGGCATTAACAAGAATAAAGCAAGAAATAAGAGAAAAAGAAAATTTGGTTAAGGAAAAGATCAAGTTTTTGGAAAGTGAGATTGGAAATAATGCAGAGTATGAGAAAAGGATTTCTGCTGCTGATCGTAAAGCTTTAAAATGTAGAATGGAATATCAGCATCATGAAGCTAATAGAAATCAGTTGAAGGATGAGGTATGTCAACTAAAAAGACTGGTATGTCAAATAAAAGTAACCACAAAGCCTTTCTTTTGATTAAGGAATTGCCTTATAGTTCTTTTTGTTTCACCTTTTCAAGTTGTGGAAATTTTAGGATACTCTGATGGAGCTCCTGATTAGCAAAGGCATCAGAGGGGCGCCATTCACATGACAGGTCGTGTGAAGGGCTCCCCTGGAGGTTTGTCTGTGCCCAACTTGCCTGTCACTGACAAATGGGAAAATGTGAAGGTGAATATTGACGTTAACGATAACTTGAAGTGTCTTTCCAGTGAGACATGTATGGTGGTTTTAACTCTGAAATTCTAGGTGGAGCTACCTGTTTAAGTCTAGTTTCTCATCTTGTTAAGGAATAAATTTCAGTCTGGCGGTAGGACTATGTAGTGGTCAAATACCTTGAAACAGACTAAGAAAGAAGAAAACCTCTCTTGTGTTCTTCTTTTGTGGTATACATGCTAACTAGATTATTCCATAGGGAGAGGTTGCATTCTCCTTAGTTAGCAATAAAGAAATCTTTATGAAATTTATGTGTTATCTGAAGTTAATGTTGTTTAGGTGGGAAATTGGAATATTGTAGAGCATTTTATTCTACAAGTTGTTATACTTTTTATTTCTGATAAAGAAGGAAAGGTTTTTCTTCTGCCCAAAGATAACAATTACAGAAGATCCTAAGAAAGTCAAATAAATAAGTTTCTTGCCTAACCTAAATGTCACTGCTAATAACTCATTTTTAAACATTGTGAAGTTTAAACCAATTGCAGAAAAGAGTGCAAGGGCTTCATTTATGCCTTCATTCATAATTTGTTTATTGAGATATAATCCATACATCACAATTCACCTCTTTAAAGTGTATAGCTTGATGATTTTTAGTGTGTTCACAGAATTGTGCAAACATCACCACCATCTAATATTAGAATATTTTTGTCTCTCTAAAAAGAACCCCACGCCCATTGGCAGTCACCCTCCTTCCCCCCGGCCCCGCCCCCATCAGTCCCTGGCAACTGCTGATCTAATTTATATCTGTGTGGATTTGCCTATTTTGGAAATTTCATATAAATGAAATTATATAATATAGGGCCTTTTGTGTCTGGATTCATTTACTTACATAATATTTTCAAGGTTCATCCATGTTGTAGCACATTCATTTCTTTTCTCCAGTTTTTTTACTGTGGTAAAATATACATAACATACAAATTACCAGCTTAATCATTTTAAATTCACTGGTATTAAATACATTCCTAATGTTGTGCTACTATCACAACGGTCCATCTCCATAATTCTTTTTTTTTTCATAATTCTTATTTTTTCCTTTGTAAAACTGAAACTCTGTACCCATTTAACAATAACTCTGCATTCCTGCCTCCTACCAGCCCCTGGTAGCTACCATTTTACTTTGTCTCTGTGATTTTGACTACTTTAAGTTTCTTTTGTAGGTGGACCATACAGTATTTTGTGACTGGCTTATTTCACTTAGTATAATATCCTCAAGATTCATTCATGTTGTTGCATATATCAAAATTTCCTTCCTTTTTAAGGCTAGATACTATTCCATGATATGAATACACCACATTTTGCTTATCTGTTTATCTGTCTGTGGACATTTGGGTTGCTACCATGTGTTAGCTGTTGTGAATAATGTTGCAGTGAACATGGGTACACAGTTACCTCAGAATTTCTGGGTCATGTGGTAATTCGATTTTTAATTTTCTGAAGAATTACTGTACTGTTTTCCACAGTGGCTGTACCAACAGAGTTTAATTTCTCCACATTCTCACCAATACTTGTTATTTTTCTTTTAATTTCTTCTCCCTTCCTTCCAATGTTGTGAAGTTTTGCTCTAATGTCTTTTAAATATATGTGGGTCTCTATAATTTGCCAGTATTATACAAGTCATTTAAAACTTAATATTAGATTAAAAAGAAAAACTTAATATGTATTACAGCAATATGGTTACTGTTTATGGGAATGATGAAGGTTAGAACATAAAATGTTCCAAAGAAAACTTTTTGGAAATGAAATTAATTCATAAAATATAGAGTAAATATATAATTTCTGTCTGTTAACTAATAAATAGCTGGATTCTTTAAAAGCCACTGTGAATAGAAGTTCCAGTGATTTAGAAGCTCTGAGGAAACATATTTCCAGAATAAAGAAGGATATTCATGAAGAAACAACAAGGTAAGAAAAAAAGATATTTAAATATGTTTATAGTTTTTGACTATTGCTAGGAAAATAAAATTTTTTATTAAATAACTATAATATTGAACTTACTAAGTTAAAAAATTTCCCAGGGTTTTCATCACAAAGGCTCAGGAGCAATATTGTTATGGCTCATTAAATATGTATTGGTAATAAAAAGGTTTATGGTTAAAGAAACCTTCAAGTTCTATGAAGAAATCATTGGACAAACTATTTCTTATTTGTTTCTATTAAATACCTTTAGACATGTTTTCTGTTTTGTCCTCATAAACCCTCTCTAGGTTATATAAAATTAAAAATTATAATGAGATTGCCAAAAACAAATTAAAGGCGATAACTGAGAAAACTATGTCAGCAGAAGAGAAAGCTACCAATTTGGAAGATATGCTAAAGGAGGAGGACAAAAGTGTAAAGGTAAAGTTTAGTTTCAATTTAAAAAAATCACAGCGAATTAAGCAGTAGTCAATTAATTAGACTTTTGAGATCAGAAGAGTAGACAGTCTTTTAAGAAGCTCTGCTTTCTGGGGTGATCACATTTATAATGAGCATTGTTGGTTCTCTTTTTATTGCTTTTGAGGCTCTTGGTGACCTGCTGTCTTATGCTCCTAATTCTCCAATTGCTCTGTTTTCAGCATTAAATTTTGATGTTTTTTTTTTTCTTAAAGACTTTATTTATTTTTAGAGAGAGGGGAAGGGAGGGAGGAAGAGAGGGAGAGCAACATCAGTGTGTGATATGCATGGAGTGGTTGCCTCCCCTGCGCTCCCAGCGGAGGACCTGGCCCACAGCCCTGGCTGTGGCATGGGCCCTGGCTGGGAATCCAGCCTGTGACCTTTTGGTTCACAGGCTGGTGCTCAGTCCACTGAGCCACACCAGCCAGGGCTGATGCTGTCTTTTGAAGGTAGCCCTGTACCTTAGATTCCATGCTTCCCCAATGCCTGCTGTGTCCATGTTCCTGCTTGTCATTCATATATTTATGTTCCTATATTGCGAATGTACCTTGAAAAGGTGCCCTTGTTTTACAATTCATTTCTATATAGCTATCTTTCTTTTTGTTTGTGATCAAATTCCCCTCAATGGTCTACATTCATTACTTGTATTTCTTCATCATCTGCTACTACTGCCTTTTTAACCTCTTATAGTTAGGCATCATTTATCAGTAATCGGGTTCTTAAATGCTATCACTTTCCTAACTCTACTGGCACCCCCCCCCCTTAATCTCTTTGGCATGTTGGTAGCATTACAGCCAATGTTGAGAAACTGGAAAAGATTGGGTCAGCATTTCCTCTTTGAAAACTTCAAAGTGACTGTGTGACCTGAACCTGTGAGCACTACTTGTGTTTAACCCTTTTTTTTGGGGGGCAGGGATCGGAGGAGGCAGAGGGGTAGCTGGAGATGGTAGCAAAACCCCCCATTTGTTGAGGTTTGTTTCAAGGACGGTTCCACTTCTGTTTGGAGAGAATTGGCTTCCACAGTGTGCAAAGTCATGCTGCAGTCTTGTCTTGGGTGGCGTTTGAGTCCAACATTATTTTTTTTAAGTTATCTTTTTCTCCTAAGAGCATAATTTTATGTAGCACATGAGATGAGACAGTTCTAGAACTTATGAGAAATCTGTAAAAACTGTGAAATTCATATGAAATAGACTTTTTGGTGACAGAATGAAAAACTAGTAACATTTTTGAAGAAATTAGCTCAATTTGAAAAAAATAAGTTTGCAGTATTTGCATTAAATGTGCTCTAGCAGGGTTGTGTTCATTATCTTAATTTATGTAGCTGCTGGATTTTTTTTTGTTTGTTTGGGAAAATCCCAGCCCTGTATGTTTTCAAGATGTACTGTGTTATTCACCACTAAGCACTGACTTGAAAACACAGCTAGGCAATCTTTGAGAAGGTATTAAACTCAATGAAAATTGTCTGTTATATGAAAAATAATGCATTTTATATGATGATATCAGATTATATTTCTCAATTTGTGAACATTTAAATGTGCCTGTCACAGACATCTGTTGTTTTATATTGAGGTTCACTGGTTGCCAAAGGAAAATATGCTAATCCTGGTATAAGAGCACAGAGGGAAATCACTTCAACATTTTAAAATGATAACTTCCAATACATCTTGTCATGGTAGATCTATTTGAAGCCTAGAATACACTTGTTGTGAAGCCTTGAGGTCAAGACTGGTCTGCCTCATAAGGAAGGAGCCATGAGAATAGGGATTGACTGCTACTTCCGGTGGGGCTGCATGTGGAGGGAGGCCAGCTGGAAACACGTGTGGGTTAGACATAGTGCCAGTAGTGTGCTGGGGCCAGCCTGACCAGCTCACAAGAAATGATAGGTTTTCCAGAATTTTGCAAGTTAGCTGCTAGACAGAGCTACTATTAAAATTAAATTATATAGACTTACAGTTAAGTAAATTATATTAAAAGCAAAAGTAACAAATACTCAGCAGTCCTCATTTCCAAATTATTTTACTATTACCTATGCTTCTGATGTTACTTAAGATTACATTGTAAAATGGAAATACTGCATAATGTGTTTCTCTTCCTAACTCTGCATTTAGTGGAATCATTTTAGGAGCTTGAAATTGGCTATAGTGGAAGTATTTACACCATGAAAGTCAGCCTCTTCCCCCTAATCTCTCATCTATTGGAAAGCTGGTGGTTAAACATTTACCTGCTCATTACTGGATAGTGACCCAAAGAAGGTGGAGACTGGGTGATGTGATTTCCTCCCTGTAACTCCCTCAAGACATCAATATACTTTGTGAATTTATATGCTGTGTAATATTTTGTTTTCTAAGGAAACCAGTGGAATGGCTAAGTTCTAAGTCCAGGGTAAGGCAGAAACAAGGTGGCAGATGAAGGTACATAATTACAGGAATAGAAAACCACTATTGTAGTCTACTAGAATAGACTATAAGAAATGTTGGGGATTTGTTAAAATTGTGGGAAGGCCTTTATACCTCAAAGGCTAAAACGTTGAGGGTTCTTTATGAGCCCCTAAATTATGTTGTTTTTAAAATAAAATATTTTAAGGTATTATAATTTCATTAACTAATATTATTCTTTTCATCAGGAAGTGGGAGTTCAATTGAAAATAGTGAAAGAAGTGCTATTTAAGAAAATTCAGGAATTACAAACTGAGACAATGAAAGAAAAAGCTATTGTATCAGAAATTGAAGGTACCCGTTCCTCTCTAAAGCATCTCAACCACCAGTTACATAAACTGGATTTTGAAACTTTGAAGCAGCAAGAAATTATGTACAGTCAGGTAGATGTTACTCTTATGAATATCTTCCATACTGATTTGTTATAGTTGTGATGTAAGGTACTGCAGTGTGTTCTGAGAAAACAAAGATTTCTAAGCACTCTTGGAGGGATAGACAGATATTGAAGATGGAATATCATGTAAGGTCAGTAGTAGGGTGAGAGAGCCTTAAATGCTATTTTTTCTTGATCTGAAATAGACAGGGAAGAGGGTAGATAACTCTAGCAAGGGAGAACCATGCATTAAAGGAACCAGGGCCAACTGAATGCAGAATGCAGAGGAAAACAGAACAAGCTGGACATCCAAAGCTTAGAAGAACTCTGTGCTGATTCTTAGTTGTGCAGACTTAGGCTTTCCCACCCCCATCCCTAGACTAATAGGTTAAAACTATTTTTTCAGTTTTCCTTATTTCTTCTATTTGTATGATCTCTCTCATTAGTTTCTTAATGTCCTCCCTTTCTACATCTTAATCTTCCCATCTAATATAATTTTCATTTCTCAAAATTACAAATGCTAAAGCATAATTTTAAAAATAATTCATTAGAACTTTTGAGCCTTTTTTGGCTAACAGTTTATGACTATATCATTTTTTTTTTGCATCTCTTAAGAACTATACCCTCAAAATTTATGTCCTTGTATATCCAATGGATTTACTGAGGCTCCATCATGGTAGTACAATAAACAGCTCCCTATATGATTTTCTTATATTTTCAAATTGCTTATATGTCACTATCACGTACCCTGGTTGTTTAAGAATAGGTTGTTGTTTCTCCTTTTAGGGTTAAGAAGGATGTTTATCCTAAATTATTGAAGGTTTAAAGTGACTTTAGTAAACGGTGACACTAAGGCCAACTCGGAAAAGTCTTTACTCTGTCTTTATATTTACAGAAATGGTTTGCACCATTTGTGTCTCCTTACTAACTTATTTTTAAAAACTGTAACAGGATTTTCACATTCAGCAAATGGAACGCCGAATGTCACGGTTAAAGGGAGACATTAATTCAGAAGAAAAAAAAGCTCTTGAAGCAAAAATTGTTGAACTTAAAAAGATGTTGGAAGAGAAAAAATCTACATGTGGCCTTTTGGAAACACAGATCAAGAAGCTTCATGTAACTTATCCAGAACACTTCTTATGCTTAAGATATGCTGGTCATTAATCATTCTATTTTAAGAGAACATGTTCCTAAGACTTTACTTTGGATAGATGATTGCAAAGCTACCCAGATATATAACAAACATATGAACTAATACACATATTTCTATCTTGACTATGAAAACGTAACATTACCATTGATTATATATTTTCTATATGCCATATATATATTAATTTCTATATATATATAGATATCACATGCCTTTGGTATTTTATTTTATTTAATCCTTATAAATGTTTTGTGAAGAAGATAATATGACTTGTTTTACAGATTAAGTAACTTGTCCACAGTTACATAACTAGTACAATACATGGGGAGCTAGGATTTGATCCCTGGTTTAAATGACTTCAAAACACTCTTAGTGATTTAAAACATTGGAAAATTCCAGTTTTCTATTACGCATCTGCCATAATAACTTGATTACCTTTTATGTATAAAATGACCTCTAAAAGAAGATGCTCTTGTATGGGTCATCTATCGGTATTATTAAGATTTCAGTTACATATTTCAAATAACTTGGTTTTGCCAATAAGGTAAAAATATTCTTAATATTTAGGTATATTAAATATTTATGGTAATATAAAACCTATGTCAGGGGAACCTATCTAATATAATACCTAGGTTAAAGTTTAATTGGAGAGTAAGAGTGAAAGATTGAGAGCATGGGCTCGAATGGGTGAGAACTCCGAACAGTTTAAATGTTTTTTTAAACAGCTGGGAAGGCCTAGTGATGAATGTCCTCTAGTGGCTATAAAAAGAATTGCCTGGAATTAACACAGGAGAAAGGGAGCTATTATTCACTTTTCTTACAATAGAACACATTTTATTTTATGATGACAAAATTTTGATTTGGAGCAGCGTGATGAAATATATTTTTAACTGTTTCCTTGGTTTAGTAGCAAAGAGCACATGTTTTGGAAACAGAAAGAATTAGTTTTGAATGTCAGGGTTATACCACTCCTATTTCAACTTTTCTGAGCCCTAATTTACTCATCTATTTAAAAATTTAAAAATTCAATTATTATAGTTAATGGAGCATGTAAACTAGGGAAAAATTGATATTATTTTAGGGCATTTGGGAGAATTACAAGCAATTTACATCTTAACACATTGCTTTTTAGCAGGTACTCAATAAATGGTATTGTTTTAATTACACAGAGTATGAGAATACTAATGCTATAGAAACATGAGAAGGCAGAGCTGTGTATCGGAACGTGCTTCTTGACCCACGTGTGTTTTGCTGCACGGGGATGGTTCTAGTGTTCCCTCTTGATCTGTGCTGGGGCTCTGTCCATTATGTAGTTGGCTATACTTATGCCTCGTCTAACTCTGGTTTTAATATAGAGAAATTAATAGAAATGCAAGTTAATTTTTAAAGATATTGACGCTAATTACCCTCCTAATGAAGGTTGCCCTCACTGGTAGCATCGGGTTGTAAAGTCACCCTGTGTTTCCTCTCCCGTGCCACTCCAGCTCTTATTTTGCATAGTAGAAATTAATTTCTTCTGGTTGAAATTCACCTTAAATTTAATTTTTTGTTCTTAAAGTTAGTTTTATAAAATCATATATTTATGCAAAATTCCTCTTCTTACTGTCTTGCTGCAGTCCTAGGTCTTGATACTTCAGAGACATACAGGCAATGAGAAAGACAGAGGAGGGAAGGAAGAAGGTAAAAACATTAACTGTACAAAAAAGAATACAGTTAATATTTTTACCTCCTGGGACTTAGGCTGAATCAAATAATGAACTGTAGAAGGTGAGCCATGTATTGAACCAAAGCTTGGGCTCCCCTTTCCTATTTCTTCCCATAAACGGTGATCACCCAAGAATTCAGGTTGAACAGTAACCATGTATACTTAAACTAAACCCAAAAAATCAGTCGATGATAAAAATGAAAAAAAAATTTATGGGAATATCCATGTATATTGTATTAGAGATGTTAGAGCATGAAGAATAAGGTTTTTAAAAATTCAATTATTATATTTAATGGAGCATGTAATTTAATGTAAGGTGTTTAATAATATGTGTTTAATATTGTTATTTAAAATTATATTTATGTGCCTTTTTACCTTTTTACAGAACGATCTTTATTTATTCAAGAAGTCAAACAGTAAAAATTGTGATGAAAAGGAGTCTCTCACGAACAAAATAAATGAACTAAACCTTTTCAATGACAGATCAGAGAAGGAACTCATTAAAGTTAAAGCTTTTAAACAGGTACAAGAAAATCATATTGTATATGATAATAAAAACCACATTTTCCTGCTAATTATAGAAAAAATTAAAAACAGAAATTTACACAATAAGTTACTGTACTCAAGATGAACAGTATAAAAGTATTTCTTTCCAATCTTAAAGAAAATTGGCATTATATATTGTATTTAAAATTGATTACTATATAGTATATGTTTCCAAAATGTTAAATATCCTTAAAAATATTTTTGGAGTCCTCCTACAGTCTATTGCATGAAGTTACTGTAATTTATTTAGCCATCTCCTATTTTTTTAATTTGTGTTTGTTTCCAGTGTTTGGCTATTTTAGTAGTATTGTATGTTCTATGCACATGTATCATTGTACAGTTGTTCAATTAGTTCCTTAGGATAAATCTCTAGCTATATCATTAAAGTTCAAAAAGAATGAATATTTTCAGTGTCTTGAAACGATTTTTAAGCCAAATTGTCTTCTAGAGGGTTAAATTAATACTCCCAGTTGCAGTGTGTGAACCTTCTATTTTACTCACTACCCCCAAAGCTAGATCTTATAGTTTATAATATTGTTGTCAATTTTATGATCTAACATGGTATTTCATTGTTTTAGCCTGCATTTTAAAAATTGGTGACATTTGGAAATATTTTGTGTTTAAACATTACATACAATTTTAAATATTTATGTTTAAATACAAATGTTTAAAACATTTTTTTATTATACTGTGTTTCATAATTTTTTTTGATTTTTTAGTTTATGTTCTTGGTCCATATTTCCATTAGGAGTTTATATTTTTAAATTGCTTTGCAAAAGATCTTCATATATAAAAATATTAACTATCATAAATGGTGGCAGTATTTTTCCATTTGTCTTTAAATTTTTGCTCTTTTGATTACTAAGGCCTTATAGTATAGTTGGATATTAGATAGCGTGATTCCTACAACTTTGTTCTTCTTTCTCAGGATCACTGTTGCTATGTGGACCCTTTTGTAGTTCCATATAATTTTTGAAATATTTGTTCTAGTTATGTGAAATCTTTGGTATCTTGCTAGGAGTTGTGTTGAATCTATAGATTGCTTTGGATAGCATGGACATTTTAATGATGTTAATTCTTCCTATCCATGAACACTGTATGTGCTTCTACTTATTTGTACCTTCTTCAGTTTCTTTCTTCAGTGTCTTATAATTTTCCAAGTACAGGTCTTTTACATTTTTGGTTAGGTTTATTCCTAGGTATTTTGTTCTTTCTGAAGCAATTGTAAATGTGATTTGTTTTCTTAATTTCCCTTTCTGATAGTTCATTATTGGCATATAAAAATGCAACTGATTTCTGGGTATTTTGTATCCTGCTACTTTACTGAATTCATTTATCAGTTCTAATAGTTTTTTGGCGGACCCTTTAGGGTTCTCTATGTACAGTATTATGTCATATATAATAAAGACAGTTTTACTTCTTTCCAATTTGGATGCCTTTTATTTCTTCATCTTGTCTGATTGCTGTAGCTAGGACTTCCAGTACTATGTTGAATAAGAGAGGTGAAAGCAGACATTCCTGTTTTGTTCCTGATCTTAAGAGCTTGTAGTTTTTGCCCATTGAGTATGATGATGGCAATGGATTTGTCATATATGGCCTCTGTTATGTTTAGTTACATTCTCTCTATTCCCACTTGCTGGGAGTTTTTATCATAAATGGATGCTGGATTTTATCAAATGCATTTTCTGCATCTATTAATATGATCACGAGGTTTTTATTGTTCATTTTATGTGGTGTATTACATTTACTGATTTGTGAATATCATCCCAAGCTTGCATTCCTGGAATAAATCCCACTTGATTGTGGTGTATGATCTTTTTGATGTATTGCTGTATTCGGTTTGCTAATATTTTGTTGAGGATTTTAGCACCTATGTCCATCAGGGATATTGGCCTACAATTTTCATTTTTTTGTAGTGTCTATCTCATTTGGAATTAGGATAATGCTGGCCTATAAAATTAGCTTGGGAGTCATCCTTCCTCTTGAATTTTTGGAAAGAGTTGACATTAAAAACTTTTTAAACATCAAATACTTAAGTGCTTTCCCCTGTATAATTTTAGTGCTTAGAAACTTCTTTGTCACACTAAAAATCAAAGAAATGTTTACTTTTTCAAGTAGCTACATTGGTTTTATCTCTTGAATTAAGTTTTTTCATTCATCTAGAATTTATTTTTGGTGCACATGAAATGTAGGGATATAATCTTTTCTCTAACCAAAAAACTATATTTTTGAAATAGTAAAATATTATATTCTGGAGTGTTTGTTTTTGGGCTTTCTATTCTGAAAATTATTTGTGTACTCTTTACCAATTTTCTTCTCATGATAGAATTGTTTACACATTTATATACACATTATTTTGTGAGATTTAGTTTAGAATATAAAAATGCTCATTTATAGGGATTTATATACTTTAAGTCACAATTTTAGGAACACTATGCCTTTTTTTTCCTAGCAAAACTTGAATTTAAGATTGAATTATAATAAAGACTTGGAATAGCCACAAATTGTTTTTTTGTTTTTTAAATAAATGAAAAGGAAAGAAAGGAAGAGGAAAAAATAAAAGCCAGAGTCATGACTCAACAATCAAAGTGTTTTTTTTTGCTTGTTTTTTTTTTTTAGTTTTTTTATTTTAATTTATTTTTTCAAATACATTTGCCTCTGTCTACCCCCCACCACTTTCCCTTGCCCCCTCCCTCCTTCCCTCCCTCAGCTCTTCCCCTTTGGTTTTGTCCATGAGACCTTGCTATATGTTCCTTGACTTTCCCCTTCCCTTCCTTTTCCCCGCCCCCGCTCCCTCCTTCCCTCTTGTCTCTGTTGATTTCTTTTCCTTTCAGTTCAACAATCAAAGTTTAACCTTAGTTAATATATCTTGGTCAATGGTCAAATTAAAAAAAGTTATATTTTCAAGTATGACTTTTGTAGCAATAATAAAGAAAAATGTGTTTGGGTATAAAAATAGTTATTTCAATATTTGATAATGTTGTTGATAGGATTTGATGATAGAAGACAATCTTTTAAAACTTGAAGTTAAACGTACTCGTGAAATGCTTCACAGTAAAGCAGAAGAAGTTCTTTCTCTGGAAAAAAGAAAACAGCAATTACAAACAGCTATGGAAGAACGAACTGAAGAAATTAAGGTTCACAAAACAATGCTTGCATCACAAATAAGATATGTTGATCAAGAACGGCAAAACATAAGGTAATAATGAGAATTTTCACATACTGCTAATGAATTTTGAAAACATAAGGGTGATGCCAGAAGAACTGACTCCTCCCCCTACCCCCTTGGATGTCCATCTTTTTCTTATTCGTTTGAAAAACCTTTTAATATAATATATGGGATGTATTTTAGCCATAAACCTGTGCTTTTTTCCTTTTTCTTTCAGCTAACTCCTCTTTCTTTACATTTTCCCTTTAACACTAAGATCATTAATTCCCTTGGAACTGATTTTTTGTATGGTTTGTGTAAGGGTTCATTAACATGTTTTCCCTTATGGATACCTAATAACTGTTCATTGAAGTAAATTTTCCCTAGAGATCTTGCATATCTTTTATGAGATTTTTTTCCTGGCTACATGTTAATTTTCTAATGTCACTGTCAGTGTTATCTCCTTTTAAAACATTTCATTTCTCGTTTGTTGCTGGAATATGACAATACAGTTGATTTCTGTCTATTAAGTATCCGGCAACCTTGCTTAAACTCTTATTAATTCTAGTAACTGATCTAATTGTAGATTAGATCAACTTCTATGTATGTTATGTACATAATCTATGTATTTTACTCAATCATTTGCAAATAACTTTTTCTGCATCCCTTTTCAATCTTTATACCCTTTCCTTGCGCCATGGCTCTTGTTGTCTAACCTCCAGTTCACTGCTGAACAGCAGTGGTGACGGCAGGCACCCTTGTCTCGTGCCTGAAATCAAAGGGAAAGTTTTCACTGCTTGATCATTAAGCATGAAGTTTGCTGTGGTAAGCTTTTTTGAGCTGCTCTTTATAATATTAGGGTGTTCCCACATATTTTCATTCTTTGTCTAGAGATTATTTTAATCTGTTTAATCTGAAGTTGATGTTGAACTTTCTTACGTGCTTTTTCTGCATGCATTGATGCATAGCTACTTGAATCTGTTAATATAATTAAATATGTTGATTGATTTTTCAAAGTTAAACAGCCATATGTTTCTGAAATAAACTAAGCCTGTCTGTCATGTATTGTATTTTGTATACATATAGTTTTTTGGGGTAATATTTTTATGCAATTTTTCATCTATGCTCATAACTCTCCTTTTTCTACAGCCCTTGTAAGTTATCAGGTTATTAAAGTTATGTCTACTTATTCCAATATTTATCTTTTTGTGACTGACTTATTTTACTTAGCGTAATGTCCTCAAGTTTCATTCATGTAACATGTGACAAAATTCACTTTTTAAGTCTGAATAATATTTCCTTGTATGTATACACTACATTTTATTTATTCATTCCTCTGTCTATGGCATTTGGGTTGCTTCCACCTGACTATTGTGAATAATTCTGCTATGAACACTGTGCAGATATTTCTTCAAGAATCTTTTTTAATTCTTTTGGATATATACTCAAAAGTGAGATTGCTGGATCATATGCTATTTTTAGTTTTTTGTTTTCCATAATGGTCACACCATTATAGAGTCCCAACAGCAGTGCTTAGGGGTTTCATTTTTCTTCACATCCTTGCCAATACTTTATTTTTTTGTTTCTTTGATAGTAGCCCTCCCAAAGGGTCGAGGTGATATTTCATTGCAGTTTTGATTTGCATTAAGATTATCATTTAAAAGATGTTTGGATAGTGAACAGTCTCAGAATCCAGAGGTACTGATTATCTCCCTCTGGAGAAAAGGTTAGGTATATTTGCTTATTTCCTATTATAAAGTATTTAGATTGCCTAAGCCTGAGGTTCCTCAGTTGTCATACACACCTACTGTGAGTGCAGCATTCCTCTGAGCCCCTCCTCGCCCGCATGGTAATTTGGGAGCAAGAGGAACCAATGTAAACAAGAAGCTCTTTTCCTCTGACCCAGGAACCTTGTGTCTTCCGCCAGCACCTACGAAACTGGCAGGCTAATATGTTACCTTTCAAACAGGGTGAAATCTGAGGCCCTTCACTCTGAATTACAAAACTGAAAAGTGAGAACATATTTAATCTCAGTAGAGTAGTAACACAAACACAAATGTCTCTTATAGGAACACTATACTCCTTTAAAAAAAGTATTTGTTTTCCAGTGTTTTTCTTTCTTCCCATATTAGTGCTGAGTTTCATGAGCGGCTAAGTAAAATTGATAAGCTGAAGAGCAGATATGAAATTCTTACTGTTGTTATGCTGCCCCCTGAAGGAGAAGAGGAGAAGACACAGGCCTATTATGTAATAAAGGTACTCTTAATCGATTTACGCTTGTGATAGAATGAAGTATCCTTTCTTGGTTAACAACCAGAATAGCTTTTTTTTTTTTTGCCATGAAATTTAAAATGTTAGAGCACTGTGGTAGCTATTGCACTTAATTAGGGCCATAAAACATTAGTTGCTAATGGAAATACTGAAGCGCTGTTAGTTATACACCTCCTGCCTGTGAGGTCACTGAGAGGTCTGGGGCACTACTTTGACACTTTTTTTTTAACCGTCTTTGTGTCCTGTCATTTTCCCTCATTTATTCAAGATTCATAATCTCTTTTACCCTGAGACCTACTATCACTCCGGGTGTATTTAGCATACGTGTGACAATCTGCTCAACACTTCAGGCTCAAAGCTTTTACTTCACTATAGCCTCCCACTCACTTGGCCACACCCCCTTGACCTTAGCGTCACCTGGATTCCTACCACTTCTGAAATCTTACTCTCCAGTTTACCGCTGCAGTCCTGGTATGGCAGATGCTGAGAGAGGAAGAGAGGCTGTCCCTTTCCTTCATATTAGGTGGGAGATAAACTAAACAGGTGACTCTGCCCTGTTCTTTATGATGTTTGAGAGCTGTCTGCTACCACATGGTTCTATTTACCTAGGAATCCATAATGGAAAATAAAGAAGTGATTAGGAATTGGATGTAATTCCCTTCCTGAATATAGTCATCTTTTCATGTAAAAAAAAAACAAACCCCTAAACAGGTATGATTTCCTTTACAGAGAAGTTTCGCTAGTTGTTCAAAACATGACAAAGGAGGAATGGAAATTGCGACTTTAACTCACTCTTCCTGCCTCATACATGCATAGGAGTAGGCAGGAGACCCCCCGGCTCTCACCTTTAGAGACTGGCCTTTGTGGGCGCTCCCTCCATTTGGACTTACATCACACAGTCTGCCAAGTTTCTTACTGTAGCCCTGGAGGCTGCTCCTAACGCATCGCTAAGTGTGACATCCTGCCACTTTACCTCAGGAAGTCCTACCTGATCTGTATAAGAAATGAGTCTCAGTTGTCAGACCCTTTTTATAACTCATCAGCCTGTGGTACTGCAGGGTTCTGCCCAATATTAACAGGACTTTCCCCTTCTTGGGGTTTGAGAGTTCCCCGGGGGTGAGAGGTGTGCTCTAGCTTGTAAAGCGTTGGGAAGAAGTTAGATGTTGCAGGTCCAGCTAAGTTTCTCTACCAAGGGCTGTGATGAGTTACCTAAAAGCACTAGTGTTAGAGTGTCTTTGTCGATGTCTTTATTCTGTCACCAACTAGGCAGGTGACTTTGAATAAGTTATGTAACCACTTGGAGCCTTAGTTTCCTCACTTGCAACACTTGCAAAATGATGATAGTTACTTTTGTTGCAAGAGTGAGAAATATATATATAAGCTCTTAAGACAGTGCCTGGAACAAAATAAGCCCTCAATAAAAGTTAGCTATCATCACTGTTGTTGTTATTAGTAGTAATAATCCACTTCTCAGGAAAACAGGCACATTTTCCGAGAGCAGTATTCCTTTGGTTCAGTGAAGGTGCTGAATAAATGCCAGTGTGTTAAATGAACCAAGACTATCCTACACTTCTCTATTTCCTGATGCCACGCTTCCCTTCTCCAGGGTCCACAGCTTACTAGTTATTCACATTTTTCATTGTATAGCATACTTACTTGTTTTGTACATAACATTTCACATGTGCCAAATGTGTAAAAATGAAACTTTCTTTATAACTAAACTTAATGTGTCTTATGTTGAGCAAAATTATCCATGGCCTGAAAAATCGGAAAAGCAATCAGTGGGTGTGCAATGATGCCACCGCTTGGTGACTGCAGACTTAGCATTTTCCTGTGGACCCTGCAGGGATTATCTGATTCTGTAGGAAGGTACACCTTTGACAGAGTTTCTATTGATCTGTTTTATAATTCCGTAGGGATAGGTGTTAACTTGTAGAAAACTGATATTAAAGCAAGATTCTTGTCCAAAATGCAAATGAATTTTAGCTAGTAAAAATACAACTGACTTATACTCTGTAGGAAAGATAACCCAAGCATGTTTTATTGCCATAAAAATGTATGATTCATATCTCTTAGCAAATTTGTTTCAGCATTTCTGACTCTCTATATTCTGTCCCAATTCTCCTTTTGAACTTGTCTGAACATCTTACTAGTTCCCTCATTAATGAGTTGAATAAAATCTTTGACACATTGATTTTGTATTTGCATAATTTTTGACCCTTCGAAAATTTTCAGCAGTTCACCACTGGGAAAAACTTAAACTTGCCATTAGAAGTTAACTGTCACTTTTGTTTTTGAATGTGGTAGATAGATTTAGGTTGTGAATTTAGTCAGATCAAAATTCTTTCCCTTCTTTATATCCTTTAAGTTACCCCCAAGTTGATCTTTCCCAATGTGTATATATATATATGCATGTGTTTATAGCACTGAAGAGAAATTTGGTCACAATGCTAACCCCTGTTCTGTATCCTGTATGTTGTATTTCAGGGGTACACAAATTACGGACTCTGGGTCAAATGCTGCCCACTTGTTTTATACACACAATGTATCGCCTCACTCAGTTATGTATTGCCTATGGCTGTGTTTATGCTACAGTAGCAGTGTATTAAGTACAAGTAGTTTTGACAGAGATGGAATGGTCCACACAGCCTAAAATATGTACTATTTCTCTCTTTACAGTCTACTGATCTCTTGTATTGGTTTGCTAAGCTGCCGTAACAAAGTACTACAAACTTGGCAGTTTAAATTATAGGAGTTTCTTGTCTCACAGTTCCGGAGGCTGGAAGCCTGAGAGGAAGGTGTCAACAGGGTTGGTTCCTTCTGAAGGCTCTTGAGGGAGAATCTGTCCTGTGCTTCTGGTGGTTTACTGGCAACCTTTGGTGTTCTTTGGCTTTTGGAAGCATCACCATGATCTCCGCCTTCATTTTCACATGCCTCTTTCCCGTCTCTTCAGTCTTCCCTGTTAATGTCTGTGTCTAAATGCCCCATTTTTATAAGGACACAAGTCATATGGAATTAGGGCCCACCCTAATGACCTCATGGTAACTTTGCTACATCTGCAAAGACCCTGTTTCCAGATAAGATCACACTCTTAAGTAGAGGGGGTATTTCAGCAGCCCTCATTTTTGGTCCTGCAATAGGTTCATGTCTATGGGGAACACATGGCTTTGTTTTCCCTTTTACCCACCCTGTACCTTTTAGTATTTGACTCTTAAGAGCCAGACTGAAAAATGTGATCAGTAACCAGTGAAGGACTAGCACCTTTCAAAACTCATTTACAAGTTTCTCTTAGTCTTTGTAAGGAAACAGTTCAATTCTGACAACTTAATGAAACTCTCCAGTGAAGTTACTAGAAACATGTTTTAAAATGTTGACATAAATGTATAAATAAAAAATCTTTCCAAATATCAGTTTTTCTAATCCAGTATAAAAGGTATACATTATATAAGCTGATTTAGAGGCAAATGGGGTCAGAATTTTTAGAAGTTTAAGGTATATGTGGGATTAGATCAGAAATTTGTATAAATGAACAAATTCAATCTCTTCATTTGAAAAATAAACTGAACTCAAAAAAGAGAATTATTTAATGTCACTCAACTCACTAGTAGGAAGTCCACAACTAGAATCTAGCTGTTTTGATTTATTCTAGTTCTCCCACTATGCTGTATTCTGAATGAAATCATTGCTAATTCTAGACTTAAGGGAATTAGATGTAATTTATCTAAAAGCTTTAGTTTTTTGCAAGGCATTTTTACTATGCACTATTTGTTACTATTTTTATTATGTACACTATTTGCCTTATTTTTTATTAGTTACTATATGTTATCCATAGTTTTGTAGCACAATAAAACAAATACCAGTGAAAACTTTAAGAATTGAAACATTACCAAAAAATATTTTTCCAAAGACTATCTTCTGGTTTGAATATATATACCCAGGGGTTGAATATATTAACAAATGAAATTATTAGCTGATTTTGACTAACAATGAGTTTGGGGCACTTTTAAATATATATGCATGCTGTCCCTGTTAACCTTTACTTGGAGAAGTTCTCTCGAATTGTTTGGGTACAGCCCTGGAGAGCCCAGCCCTGTGACAGACATAAGATGGAAAAAGTCATTGAATGTGCCCGCTCACTGGGCAATTTCTGGTTTTCAGCGATTTATAAAATTTCATTTTTTTCTAGCCATATTTATCACAATTCTTTCTCTAAAAAAATTTTAAAATGTGGTAAAATATAAAATATACATGAAATTTGCCTTTTTAACCATTTTAAATGTACAATTCAATGGTATTAAGTATATTCATGTTGTGATATAACATCACCGTCAACCTCCAGGACTGTTTTACCTTCTAAAACTGACCCTGTACGCATTTAACGGTAACTCTCCATGCCCCCTGCCCCAAATCCTGGCAGTCACCATTCTACTTTGTCTTCATGAACCTACTTGAGGTACTTCATTTAAGTTGAATCATGCAGTATTTACCTTTTTAAAAATACAGAACACTTCACAAATTTGTATGTCATTCTTGCCTAAGTGCCATGCTGACGACCTCTGTATTGTTCCAGTTTTAGTTTGTGCTCTTGTAGTAAGTTTCCTCCAATTTTAACATTACTAACTGCTCAAAAATGTTGAACCACTACTTCTAATAACACACACGCACACACACAAACACAGCTGGGTTGGAAATGGTAAACACCTTGCCTCACCTCTTTTACTTGTAAGATATAAAATGAGAAAGTGTCCCCAAGCCTCCTTCAGACCAGAAATATACATTCTATTTGATATCCCCTCTGAAACCTTCATCTAGTTAACTATTTCGTTTCTCAGTGAAGTTTATACCTGCTTAACTTTTTGGTGATTTCTGTTGGGGAGTTTTATGTAAGCTTTGGTTAGTTACTACATTTTCATCATGGTTTTGTACCCTATGTGCTGTAACTTGAAGGCCTTGAGGATTTGATCTTCTGTAAATCAAGTGGAAGAAATAAATGGTGCTTTATGTGGACCTCAAGGCAAATTGGTATTGTGAGTTAACTATTTCCTGCCCTGAAAACAAGCATTCTCCCTCATGAGAAATACTTTTATTTAATCATTCTATTCTGTATTTTATAGGCTGCTCAAGAAAAAGAAGAACTTCAAAGGGAAGGTGACAGTTTGGATGCTAAGATCAACAAAGCTGAAAAAGAAATCTATGCTCTAGAAAACACCTTGCAAGTCCTGAACAGTTGCAACAACAACTACAGACAATCTTTTAAAAAAGTGACTCCATCTAGTATGTAGGAGTTAACATTTTTACATGAATATATGCAATGAAAGCTGTATAGTTATGTTTGACTGAGTCAGACAAAACGCCCCCCCCCCCCCCCCCAAATAAGTGACCAGGTGTTAATTTCCATTAGTAGTTCTGTTGATACAACATATCACTTCTCTAGGGGATTAATTTCCAATCTGCAGAAAATAGCAGCACATTATCTGCTCTGTGTTGACTAAAAAGAGTGGCTACTACATATTCCCATATTTTTCAATAAGACGATGTAGAGAATTTAACCTTTCATTAGGAAAAAGTGTTAGGACTTTAATATATGTAAAACTTTGATCACTTTCTACACAGTATGGTAAAAATTTAAATTAAAAATTCTGTTAATTCTAGGTGATGAGTATGAACTAAAAATCCAACTAGAAGAACAGAAAAGAGCTGCTGATGAAAAATACAGATACAAACAAAGACAACTGAGAGAGCTACAGGAAGATATCCAGGTGAATTCTACAAGCTCTAGTAATAAGTCCTTAGTAGAAGTCACCTGTCATTATTACCTTTACTTTCTTGTTAGCCTGTACGAAGACAATTTTTTAGAAAAGTAGGTAGCAGGGGATGTCTTATTTAAATGAGAAAAAAAGTAAGTGATTAAAGCATTAAATAGTTAAAATCCCAGTGGTAAGCACAAGGTGGACTCCAGATTATCACCTGTTAATTAGCTGATGAATCACTGCTAAATTATAATCTATTCCTTTTATTTAACGTACTTTTCATTTAATTCTTTAAAAATCACCTTAAAGATTGCTCCATAAAACAAAAAGAAACTGAAAGATACAAATAATCTAGTACAAAGAAGTTACTGAAGCACATCACTGAAAGAAAATAAGATGCTTGGTAAGCAGGCTCTACATAAAATTTAGATTTTTTTTTTTTTTGCTAATAAAGTTGAAGGAAAAGATGAATTGTGAATTTCTGAAAACTGCATGCATTCAATAGTTTTTGAGTTGTTTATTTTTCCAAGTACCATAAAAATACTTATCGGTGGATTTACATACAAAGTTTAATCCACAAAGCCACTATATGTATTACATATGAATAGAATGTATAGTATATACAAAGATAAATGAATTAGGGTTAAATGGATACGTCACAAATAGCAAGTGATAGAACTTATTTTGATTCTCATATTTTAATACTTTATTTTCTGCAGAGCATGGAAAATACTTTAGAAGTTATGGAACACTTAATAAATAATGTCAAAGAAAAATTATTAGAGAAGCAGGCTTATTCACTTCAACTAAGTAAAGAAATTGAGGAGCAGAAGCCAAAATTAGAGAGAGTAACCAAACAGGTATTGATATTGTTAAAAAAAACAAACCCTGACCTGTCATATTTACATTTTTTTTCAAGTTTCAAATGGTAAGCCCAAATCCTCCTTCATTCATTTAAGATATTAAGTTCTGGGAAATAGGTTTATATAATAATGAACTACTGTTGACCAACAGTGTGCAAAACTCACCAAGGAAATCCGTCTTATGAAAGACACAAAAGGTAAAACACTAGAAGAAGATGACATTGACCTTCGTGAATTGAAACAGTTTCACAAGATCATTGATGGAATGTTGGTTGACGTCACAGAAAATGCTGAGATCTGTATTATCCTTCAAACACACTTTCGACAGGTAGTAACTGTACCTTCTTAGTTAAATACATTTCTTAAACACTTCTTGAAGATAATTTATAGCATTCATCAAAGTGCATTCTAATTAAAAATATCCTTCTTCTAAAATGCAGTGGTACTAATGATTGCTATTGAATATTCTTCCAGAATGGCCTAGAACTACCTACAGCTAGTACTAGAGGCAGCTGTCAGAGTTCTAGATCTTCTTCACAGACTTCACTGTTATCAGCAAGGTAAGTGGAAGGTTAAAGAGCCATCTCCTTAACTGCTACCCTTAGTGAACCCAGCCACTTCCACATCACCAAAGTGGTTGGATCTGCCGCCGCTCTCCTCATCCTTACCCACCTGCCTATGTCAGATGCAGAAACGGCCAGCAGAGCAACTTCCTTTCCAACCTAAATCTGGTGCCACCATTTCCATTACGGCTCTGTGACTACCAGTAGGGCGAAGCAGGGAGACCTTTTGGAGGTTACCTCTAGCATGATCAACCCCGAGTGGGGAAGTTTTTAACCATAAAAGGGCAACTTAGATGTAGAGACATGTAAACAGTTGGGATTTGATTTTATTTATGCTACTTTGATGTATAAAAAGGAAATTATTCTTTAGTGTTAATCCAGAATTCTATCATCAGGGATGTTCAGTCAACAGTCTTTGTGTTTTAGTGATAAAATAAAAAGTCCCTGTCTCCTACATTCAGCGGTAACTTTTCATTATTCCATGTTGGGATTTCACAAAAACAAAGGGACATCTTGAAAGATAGGTTTTAAGTAGAAAGAACTGTTTCTACATAAACATGGTAGGCAGTTACTTTAACATCCCTATAACTGTCATGAAACATATTATTTAAGTTTAGCATTTCAGAATTGTATAACTAGTACTGATTTTCAAATGACCCCACCATTTTTTTCTATAAATGGGTCTTACTTTATTTTTTTCATCACCATTTATTTCCCCATACCCTCTTCCATCTCCACTCCCCCCCCCCCCCCCCCCCCCCCCCCCGCAATCCCACAGTTGTCCATGCCCTTGAGTTTATTTATCTTAAAAAAAAAACCCTCAATCTCTCCACACCCCAGCTTCCCTCGCCCGGAGCCATCATCCTGCTCTTTATCTGAGTCTGTCTCTATTTTGCTTGTTACATCCGTTTGTTCATTAGATTTCCACATATGAATGAAATCATATGGTACTTGTCTTTGACTGGCTTATTTCACTTAGCCTAATGTTCTCCAGGTCCATCACACTTCCTAGTATCAAACTATACTACCAGGCCATAGTCATCAAAACAGCCTGGTACTGGCATAAAAACAGACATATAGATCAATAGATCAGAATATGAAAGCTCAGAAATAAACCCACACCGTTATAGTCAATTAATATTTGACAGTGGAACCAAAAACATACAGTGGGCTAAAGATAGTCTATTCAGTAAATAGTGTTGGGAAAATTGGGACAGATGTGTGCAGAAAAATGAAACTAGACCACCTTCTTACACTACACAGAAGAATAAAATCAAAATGGATTAAAGACTTAAATGTTAGACCCGGAAACATAGAAATCCTAGAAGAAAACACGTGCAATAAAATCTCAGATATTTCTTGTAGCAATATTTTTTTTCGGATACATCTCCTTGGACAAAGGAAACACAAGAAAAATTAACAAACAGGACTAAATCAAAGTAGAAAGTTTTTGCACAGCAAAAGAAACCATCAACAAAAGGAAAAGACAACCAGGTAAATGGGAGGACATATTCATCGATGATACATCGGATAAAGGGTTGATATCCAAAATTTATAAAGAACTTATAAAAAGTCAACACCAAAAAAACTCCCCCCAAGCCCTGACAACCCCCCACCCCCATCAATCCAATTAAAAAATGGGCCAAGGCCCTGAATAGACACGTTTCCAAAGAGTACATACAGGTGGCCGGCCAATAGACATATGAAAAGATGCTCAAGTCAGAAATCACTTTCTCCTCTTATGTAATCTATCATTTTAATTACCTTTGACAGTACCCAAATTCCCATGCTCCTGTTACCTTTTATGCTTATGAGTTTTGCAAACTTTCAATGCTTATGATTTCATCCCTAAATTAGCTGAAAACGTTTTCCTTACACATTTGTTAAACTATTTTTCTATTGGTTTAAAATTTATGTTCACTACTCTTCTTTTTCTTAAAAAAACTAATTTGTTGATATTAATGGTCATTTAAAAAATTTATTAGCACTATTAATATTAGGTACTTTTTGCTCTCTTGTGGGATTACGGTATGTTTCATTTTTAATGAGGGGGCCTCTATTAAAATACAAATTTTTGAATTAAATTTACAATAATTGTTTTTTTCTTCTAGGTCATCTAGGAGTACAAGTACTTCTGCTTCTCAGACTTCGATTAATGTATTAGAGCTAACCTTCCCGGCTTCCTCTTCACTAACTGGCAGCGCTTTGAGGCCAACTAGTTCTACCAGTAGCTCCAGTAATGGTAAAAGCAAAAAGAGCAGCAAATAAACACTTTAATCTTTCTTTTGAATAGTAAGCACAAAAACAAAAATTTGACTTTTAAAATAGTAAATTCTACTCTATCCTTTTGGGTGTGGTATGATACAGTCCTACTGAAATAGTGTTAGAAAATGAAATGACCAGACAAGTTTTATCCAGTAGAAAATGTAAAAACTGGTAGATAAAGCCAAGCCAAAGAAATGTTTAATATTCTTTTTTCCTACTATCTTCTTCTTAAGGAAGGAAAGCAGTAGTAGCTGATTTTAACAAGGCTTCATGTCACACAAGCATAGAGAAAATGATGTTTTTTGTTAACTCTTGCCTGTTACATTAGAAAATAGTTCACTTCTTTATTATTTCAGGCTAGCCATGCAACTACATTCACTTAGAATCATTCAGGAAGAAATTTTTGAAGATTCATAAAGAGCTTATAACATTACTAAAATTCTCATTTACCCTAGAAGATACTGAAATTGTTTTTTTATTCAAAGAAATATACTTCCCAGACTTTGGGGTGAGAAATCTGTTAACTTCCTTCTTTGGTATAATTTAAAATTTTTTAACCAAAAAATAGCATTACCCCTCACCCCTCCACCAAGAAAACAATTGATAGGAAAGAGACAAAATGTGCATCAATAAAAATGGAGCTTACGTTTTCAGGAATCATACACATTAAAGATTTTGCTCTCAAGATACAAACCACCAAGTATAAATAAGAGTGAATTTAATAATATGTAGAAAATATAAAGAATACTAGGTTTGATTTGATTTGCAATAGGAATTCTATAAACTTAGAGGAGGTAGACCGCTGGATATAGAATTACTCATTCTAGTTAATACTTCATTATAACGTGTCCCCTACACTTTGAACTCTTGGAATACTGTGGAGTGTAAGTATGTTACTCAACTAATTTTCAAATAAATGTATTAGAATCTAAATGCTTAAATGAGTACCGTCTCCTTCAAACCTTGGAAAAAATATAATTGTTACTACTTAGAACTGTCATGTATTCCCTTCTGAAAGGCAGTAGTGGTATTAAATATTATTTGAAAATATTACTCCTTTCAGAAATAACCGGCAATGGCATGTCCAGGTCCGTAAGATGGGTGAAAAAGCTGGATACCAAGTTTTTTGCTGAAATACTGTTCTAATGCATGGGAGTTTATAAGATCTAAAAATTAAAAAAAATAACTGGAAGTTATCTGCCCTATATTTCTTTGTAACTTAATTGGAACTTGAAATAGTGTTACATACTGCTGAAGGCAGGGACTGTACCTTACTAGCTCTGTGACCTTGGGAAAGTCAGTTCTCTATGCTTTTTTCATTTGTAATACAGGGACAGTCAGTTACCCACATCAAACGTTTACCGGAATAATCAGGTAACACATACAAAATGTGCATGGCCTGACACAAAGGAACCACACAATAGATTCTAGTTGAGTTACTATCCAAAGACTAGCACAGTATTTGTGGAATGGTTAGGCTCTCCAGCCAACATAGAAATCTACATTTAACTGTTAGAGTAACAGTTCCAACTTCAGTGCAACAATGCTAAATAGAGACACACAGATCAACCCCATCACCACCAAATCTGGGGTTAATATTCACCTGTTGTGTTAGGAAGTCATCTACTATGGCAACCAGGACACAGCCTGGTACATATAGAGACGAGGATGGTAAGGAAGAAAAAATTGAAACTATCATTAGGGATTCTTTACAAGTACATCCCAAATACCTTTTTGCTGTGGTGGCATGTCTACTCTGCGTAAATTTACTACATCCCAGGAAACAAGCTCTGGGCAAGATGGAATTCACACAAGTTGTTGTATAATGTACTATCCTGATGTTTTTGGTATCTGAATGTCACATTAAGCCACACACATGCTCTGGGAAATTACAGTGCTGGTTGATAGTGATGCTTAATTTTATTAAATAAAAATGATGTATGTAAAATTCTGAGGTTGTACTAGGAATTCCTAAAGGTCAAGAGAATTTTATTCTTTAAAAACACCATGTAGGATTATGTAGTGATACCAAAGCTCTTAATACATAGAATCTGAGGACTCTTTTAAAACATGTTTGTTGGTGCAAAGACTAATGTCCAACTAATTCCTCCTGATACTACCTATTGTTTTTGACTAGTTTTTGTTGTATTGCAAAAGTTTCAGCTAAATCATTAGGCTCCCATCACTGAAGTCTGAAGGTCACAAATAGTACATAACCAGTTATACTTGAAAGTTTTGGTATTTTACTGTGGCAAGAATGGTGAGACAGAACAAGGACTGAAAGTGTCTTCCTCCTCAATCATACTGAGACCTTTGTAGATGGATACTCATCTATCCCCCCACCCACCCATCATCATCATGAATGATAATTTTAAAGGCCCAATATTATGTACGGAGTCTAGAATCTTAAATTGGAAAGATTGTAAAGGCCATCATAAACACAACACCTACAACTCCTATGTCTATCTCCCAAATAATAAACTACACTGTTTTCAGTACTTTGGGGAGGATCCATACAACCCAGGTCCCTTGTTCGGCTCTAGTTGCTGGGAATTCTTTGAGTAAATCCAGGCTCTGTTCACCTAGTCATTTATTCAGACTCTGAAAAAAGGCATCAGGGAGAGGTGTCAAGGAAGAAAAACAAAAGTGCAGGCCAGCCCTAGACTATTTACATGACCAGCATGTTCCAAAATGGATACATGCAACACTATGAGTTTCTAGTTTTCTCTCTTGTCAGAGAAAATCAGGTTTATAGTGTGCTGCTCTTGCCACTGCTATCTGTTTTTGTTAAAGGAATCTTTTCTATTCTGATCCATCCTTGCTGGGAATGTAGTCTCCAGTCTTGCCAATATTTTAAAGTTAAAAAATTTCTCAAGAGCTATACTGCTGAGCAGTAAGGTAGGTAGGTAGGTAAACAAAGAGGAAGATGAAGGGGAGGGGGAGGGAAAAGGGCAGGGGAGAGAAGAGGAGAAAGAAATGAAAAGGAAAATGGACCCCTATTCAATTTTCATGCTTTATTCCTAAGAAATTTGTTAAGCTGGTACACGTCTTTTTTTAATTGAATCTGGCATTAATGGCCAATTACACCAGATAGATAGCCTGTATACCATTTTAAAACAAAAGTTAGTCAAAATTTAATAAATGAATATAAAGTGTTAAAGAACATTTAAATGTATCTTTCAAAGCGGAGGGCTTTTAACAGAAAAATGAAAGAAATAATTTTTGATGAAAATGACCCAAATATTCAGTGCACAAATTTAATTTTCTCTCAAACAGCAGGATAAGGTAGATCCAAGGAATTCTCATACAACATAATACAATGAAGAAACGCTTTGAGAATTTTCTTGAAGTTTAAATCATCAGAGTAAGAAATACTGTACATAAACATACATATGAAAGCCTACAAATCAAGCTGTGAAAGAGGACCAAGAACTAAAACAAATATACAATGATAGCTAAAAATTGTTTGCTTTCTTCGATCTCTACAAATAACTTTAGAAGCACAGATTTCTGCACTGGACTGTTACGACTAAAGACCCAAAGCTTATATTAATGGCCTTTAGATAGTAGTGCTGACTCCCTTGGCATTAATTTTTTTGCTTATTCCCTTTTTCTTTCTCAAATGCAGCGATCTGATTAAATATATTGAGTAAATTTTGAGGTAAATTTTTTTTAACTCCGCTTTCTGAATGCTCTCTGCTATTTAGTTCATCTTTTTCTGGAACCGCTGTTTTACTATCCTCCTCATAACTGTCCTCTCTCTCATATTCTCTATGGTTTTTACTTAATTGGTATCTTTGCTCATGTCTACTGTAATCACGTGCCCCAGAATATTTTTTATACTTTTCAAGTGACTTTGAAGAGTAGTCTGAACTTGCTGGTGAAGTGGAATACCTCATGGAACCCGGCTCCCACTTTCTGTAGTGCTCTTTTCTTCCTTCTGTATCTTTTTCAAATTTTCTATAACCATAAATTTTTAACTTGTCTTCTGGATTCCTAGGGAAGAAATCTGAGGAATCTCTTCTACTGGAAAAATGTCTTTCGTATTTATATGGCTTTTCTGTTTTGCTACTACCTGCCTGAGTTTTATGGGTATTATAAAAATCTCTTGGATCTTCAGACCTACCTCCAGAATCATCCGGAATTTCAACTGACGATGAAGAGAGAGGGCACCTATCTTTCTCTTTTACCTGCTTCTTTTCATACGGTACCCTATCTTGCTTTTCCAGTATTTTTTCCATTTCTTGTCTTTGGTTAAGAAAAGATGCTGATGTATTGGCTGGAACTGGGAAGTACTCATCTTTCCTAGTCTCATCTATCTGATTTGAGGATGCCTTAGCTGAATGCCTTTTGGAACTTCGAGAAGACTCTGAACGATTCCTCTTATGTTTCTTATGCCGTTTGTGACCAGAAGAGGAAGATGATGAAGAAACTGATTCATCGCCAGAAGAAACACTTGAAGAAGATGATGACGTTGATTTCCTTCTTTTCTTCTTTAGCCTAAAAAAGTGGTTAATTCATCAAATGTTAAGCACACAAATGTTTCCTAATTATCCATATATATTTTAGTTCTTTTTTGTTCCTCTTAAAGATTTCCTAAGAGCTGTGGCTTAGATAAGCAATTATAATAATCTTAGTTACTATAAGATCCAATTTTACCATCAAGCACTACTTTTGGGAGAAAAAAAAAAATCCTTGTATAGACAGCTGTCACTCTAAGCAAATCCATTTCCGCAAGACACAGTGACATTTCCAACATTACCTTAAAAACAAGACCACCTGAACACATAAAAGAAAGAATTAAAATTTTATATCTGGCCACTCTAAGTGTATTGTCTCTCCACCTCAGCGCTACTGACATTCTTTTGGGAGTATAGGGCGGCAGTGTCGGGGGTGGAGAGGTCCTACAAAATCACTGTAGGATGTCTAGCAGCACCCTGACCTCTGCCCACTAGATGACGAAGTACTCCACTAGTATGACAACTAGAAATGTCCCTGGGGTACAAAACTGTCCCCAGTTGAGACCTACTGTTCTATTTCTAAAACATTTCTCCCTAAAATACAGCTAATTAAAATAACATCATGAATTTTAAATTTAAGGTTAATCCCTCCCCCCCACCGGTCCCGATTTCCAGCCTTAGAATTCCACTTTCCTTAATCTCTCATAGAAAAGTTTATTGTACTTGTAATTGTTCAGAATAACTGGTTATGACTTGAAATACTTTTATATATTTTTACTTACTTTACTTCCATATGGCACTGTTTCAACTCAGTAGTTGCTTTAAGTTAAAAAATACTAAATATTATAGTTTACCTTTTCTCCTCTTTTAAAAGCTTACGCAACTTTTCTGCACTTGTTTCTATTTTCTTTGTTTTCTGCTTTTCTTCCTTTTCAGCTTGTTTTTCTCTTAATTCCAAAGATTTCTTTTAGAACCCAGATATCGAAAAAAACCACACGTTAAAAATAGCAGAATATATAAAACCCAGTTTTCAAAAAACCATCCCCCCATCAGACACCAAATGTGGTATACCCAAATAACCATATATCCAGCATTAAACAAGTATTTTTAACATATAAAAATTAATCGTACAGGTGTTTGGCATTAATCATTGGAATAGCCAGAACAGTTTTGAGGACCATATTGCAGTTGGTATTCCATAAAAAAGGGGAAGCCATTGCATTGGTACCCATAACCCAGAGTGCAAGAAAGGGGAAAAAAATAAGAATTATTTTTAAAATGGAAAAATTTAAACAGGACACAGATTTTATAAATGAAATTCAAATAAATTCCATTAAGGTGAATTGAGGGGGAAATCACCATGTTCAAATACAAACCATTTAAAAAATAGCACAGCCCAGTTGGATGCATGATTACATAAGATATCATTTTCCAGTTTGAGGATGGGGATGAGCAGCACCAGATGTCACAGACACAGCAGCAATGGTCCAATTCAGAAGAAAATGCATGAGAAAACATCATCATCAGTATTACAGGAAAAGACAGTTTAAAATAGCTCTCAAAAAGATCTTTAGAATTAGCTCAATTACAGTAACATCACTGAATTTTGTAACCACCAGGAAAGCTCACATACCAAATTTAGGTAATCAGAATTTTCTCATAGGACTAGTTTTACTTTTGAGTACTAACAAAAAAAAGAGGCATTATGAAGCAACGTGAAAACCAATTAGGAAATGCTGTATCTAAAAAGAAATCTTTCACAATGCCTTAAGTAATCTAGGACAGTTTTCCACAGAAGAAAGTTAAGTTTTGGCACTAATTTCACATATCGCTAAATTTCTAAGGGGAAATAAAGAATCACCTGCATATATTTATGAAGCTTCTGTAAAGCATCCTCTGCATCTTTAAAAGTATCATCCAAATCCAGAGCTTTCTTATAGTAACTTTCAGCATTTAAAAACTTTTCCTCTTCTTCTAACCTAAAAATGAGAGGAAGGGATTAGCACTTTTTGTAAAAACAGAAGTGCTCAAACATGCATACAGTCAGAGGCTTATATGAGAAAACTTCATAGGAAAAAACCATGTTTAGCAAGTTATTTTCCAAACTGAACAATACCTAAACCAATAGCTTTTAAATACTATTTCTTTGATAAAGAAACCATGTAAAACCACATAAAACAGAACAAAATGAAATCAAACTCACAGATATAGGGAACAAATTGATGGTTGCCAGAGGTGGGGGTAGAGGGCGAGTGAAATAGGTAAAAGTGGTCTAAAAGTACAAACTTTCAGTTCTAAGAATAAGTAAATCTTGAGGATGTAATGTACAGCATGGTGACTATAGTTGATAATACTGTATTTTATATTTAAAAGCTGCTAAAAGTAAACTTAACAGTTCTCACCACAGTAAAGGAAATAATTTGTAACTGTGTGGAAATGGACGTTAACCTGACTTGTGGAGATCACTCTGCAATATGTACACACGATATTAAGTCGTCATGTTGTACACCTGAAAGTATTATAATGTCAATTACATCTCAATTTGAAAAATAAACTCCAAAATAAAAAAAATCAAATAGGAATCCAGTACTGGTAACTAAAGCCATGCTGTAGGTCTAGCACTGGCATTTTAGTATAATGCATTTGAAAACACGTCAACTCATGTCCTCTGTAAATATAGCAGGATCTTGAGCTTTAGCACAGAATTAAGTAGTCTGGCTTTTCCTAGTAGTTTATGAAGCAGTTTCCTTTCAACGGAAATATTTTCCCAGAATAAAGTTGGAAATACCAACATGTACGTGTATATCACAATTAGTCTGCAGGAAAGATCATTATCAGATGATGCTGAGAAGTCAATGCTATGAAAAATCAGACTTAGAAAATTTGGATATAGAGCAGGGAAAGGACTTTGCAAAATATTTTCAGTTTTTAGAAAGCAGGAAAAAGTAATTACTGTGAAACAAATTAAGAAAACCCCAATGGCTTCAATAGAATATCTTTTGTGTCAGATGGGGTGGGGAGTAAAGGACTGGTCAAAAACGATCAACATTTATGGCTTGGGTAACTGAAGAGGTAGCATTGTCATTCACTTAGTAAAAAGTGAATGCGTGGGTAATAAGACAGCCACATCTAAGTAGGTACTAGCTATCTACCTAGTAAGAAAGTAAAAAACTGCTCCAATCACTTAAATCCAAGCAGAAGTTCATATGAGTTAAAAACAACTACTGCAAAATCTTATTAACTGGAATTCTGGTATGATTATACAAACCGAAATGATGAGGCAAACTATGAAAAACAGATAATTCTATTTTTAAAAGTTAACAGTAAAGAGATGCTATTAATTATAAACTGGCTTTTAATTATTAATCAGGCTGTTAGCAAATTATTTTTAAGTATTCAAAATATTTTATAAATTAGACTAGTTGATTAGTCTCTAAATATTAATATACAACTACTATGTGAAACATGCCAGCATCTCAGGAGAGTAACAAGAGTTATAGGGCTTGTTCTTAATGATTTGCTCTTCCATTTAATATGAGTTTGTGGTTTCTGCTGGACAGAGTAGAGCAGTAAGCTGAATATTACAGTGCAAATCTCACTCATAATTAACTCACTCTCAATATTTCTGGCACTCTTCCACCAAAACGATGAAATGAATTAGAAATTAAATTCCTCTCTATTAAAACTGCGAGTGTGTGTCCTGGAAAAGGATATTTACCTAACTTTTTGTACCTTTACATTTATATTTCTATGTAATGAAAGCAGGTATTCAGAATAATAAACTCAAGTCACTAAAATATCTCCAGTAAAAAACATTTTCAATCAAAACTGAAACTAAGACTGTTCTGAATTGAGTTAAAGATGCTATTCCCTTAAGTTCAATATCTTACAGTAGTTGGCTGAACATTAGATTTCCTCTATCAAACAAAATCTAACACTTACTGCCCTCCTCTTTCCACAAGTGTCTGGCAGAGGTATTTTCTTGCATTCCTGTGAGTTGGGCAGTTTTCCAATGCAAGCTCAAAATCTTCTATTGCTTTGTTCAGACTTCCTTTTGTTGCATATCTAGAGATATGAAACATAATTAGAGGAGTTTATCCTGTGGAGCATTTGTAACTGTTGTACACATTCACCTTATAAATATTTCTTAAAACCCATGATCCACTTACAATGCTCCACGGGCTACCAAAGCTTCCACATTTTGTTTATCTATTTCCAGAGCCTTATTGTATTCATTCATAGCATCCACGTGGCGCCCAACCTTAAAATAATCAACTCCAATCTTCACACTAAAAGGATATTCATAAAGCATCACAAACATTTCACACAATATCCAAACAAAATGTTAGCATGGATAAAATTTTAAAGCAAATAAAATTTGGCTAATATTTAGTCTTCAATACTCTCCATAACTAAGAAGTATTCTGCCTTTGGATAGTTTTGTAACAAATTTATGAAATCTAGGTATCAATAATTTTTTTTGAAAAAAAAATTTAATGTTGCCTAAAGCTTAAGTCTGTTAAGTTTACAACATAACAGCATTTATACCTGTAAGAAAACTAATGTCAAAAACTCACTTTAATTCATTTACACAAATTTGGTCTTGATGACATTAGAATTCTTGCCTTACCCTAACCTTTTAGGTTAGATAATTGTTAAAGGAAAAAGTCTTCATACCATTTTAAAGCCCAAGATGCAGATTGTTTCTTTCTTAATGCAGAGGCAAAATCGTCTTCAGAGAAATTTTTGCTGTTAAAGAAAATAAAAGTCGAACTGTATAAATACATTTTACTGAGAGCTACAGTTTACTCTGCCTAGAGAGAATAAAAACTCAACACTGAAAAAACAAATCCCAAAAAAGTAATCTGCGTACCATCGCGCGCGTGCATACACACACACACACACACACACACACACACACACACACAATCTTGACCTCTCAGGAATAACTATTATTCTTAAACATTATTTTTCTTTAGCATATATATAAAACTCCTATAAATTTTCTAAATCTTTCTCTGTTCACATGGTACACATCTAATCACTGATAAGAGACTTAGTATCAGGAGACAGGATCACCTAGTTCATTCAACCTTTGTCATATTGCTGCCACTAGGCATAGTATAATCACATATGTCCCTCAGTTATATAGCTTTTGAGCTCCTACCAGTCACCTTACCACTTAATAAAATAACAGTGATTTACTATACCTTTGCAGGCCTCTCATTAAAGATGGTGGATTACATTCATCTATTCCTAATTTTCCTAGAAGGAATTCAACTACTCCTGGATTAACAAATCCCAAGGAACTCTGCATGATATTGTCATAGGATTCCAAAGAATTGCTATGTAGTTCAACACTCCTCCTTAAAAACAAAAACACACACACACAATAAAAATATAAAAATGATTAATATAATTAGCATGTCCCATTTCTGTTAAAGAAATATTATTATTGAATAAGGTTTAAATACGTATATTATTTGTATACATGAAGGTGTGGCAATATCATGCCTTGGTTCCTTTTATCAAGTATGAAGAAATTTAAGGGTTATAAAAATACAGTGAGCGTACTCTAAAGTAAGAGAAATTAAAATTCTGCTTTACTGTTAGAAGTTGGATAAACTTTGCTATATTTAGTAAAGAAACTGTTTTGAAATTAACTGCTATTGAAATGATACGGGTAATTTACCTGTAGTACAAAGGAAGCTCTTCAGAACTAATTACGCCTAATTTAATACCAGATAGGTGTGGTGGAAGAGATGAGTTATAGAGAGACACTGCAAGTTTTTCATGGTATCTGTCAATATCCTTGATTCCAGCTTAAAAAAAATATGAAAACCAAGCTGATTAAGAAGAAAATGTAGTCCCCCAATCCTTATTTCAAACATTATTCTTTTTAAACTACATTTTCAAAATTAATGAAATAAAAAAAACCTGACAACTGTTACTTTTTAATATGATGAAATTGATCACCTCGAATGATATCACCAGTCTGATAATAGGATAAAGGATCCCCATGGTTACTGTGAGAAGGCACATCTCTTAATGGACAAAGAGCCTGCAAAGAGAAGTATTTAAAAACAACAGACATTCCATTCTTTGTGGATAAAGGTCTTCTTTTATCCTAGTTGTTCAGCATAAACAGCTAATAGCTGACATAAACTTAAAAAGACAACTAGCACCTTTAAGTCTAAATTTAAGTAAGGAGTCCAATTATAAATAATTTTTGTGCCCAAACGAAATTAAGTAAGTTTTTGATTTAGTTCAAAAGCCAAAATTTCATGAAACTTGCAATTAGTTTTAGGAACCAAATATACCATAAGCATGGATGATGGGGAAAAAAGATAATTTGCACTTGTTAAAAATGAAACAAAAATTTGTCAAGTATGAGAATTCCAATGAAAATGGAATGTGAATTCTCCAAATTTTATGTCTGTTACCCTGTCTGTGATACTTTCTGCTTTTCTTCCTTTTCATCTGCCTTGACAGATAGCAAGTATCAAACCTTTTAAAGTGACGCATCATTTCAAACTCAGAACTAGTTATCTCAGGCAAAGTATCTTATAATGTACAAATCACATTCAGTCACTATAAATACATAAATAGGCCAGAAATTTATTTCTAAATTATCCATATGCAAATATCTAATGCCAAATACTAATTAAAAACACATTCAGCTAGGAAAAAATAAGCTCCAAATACCAATCAACCTCACCATACCAACTGAGATCTCTTTTATATTTGAAAAAGGACTCCACCCCTGCCAAGCAAGAGGACAAAAAAAAAAACAACAACAAACCAACCAGGAATGGAGAGGTAACTCTATCACTGCTAATAATTTTTTAAAAAGAAAAAATTACCCTATTTTTCTTAAATTAAAATAGTTCTAAAAACTGTCAGTAGGGTACACTTAAACAAAATTGGATGCAAAGACTAATTCTTGCACTGAGATGACTATCAAAAACAAGCAATCAAGTAACTAAAAAGTGAGTAACTTACTGTGATTTCTAAGTGAGATATATCTCTCATGATGCCACTGCCTAAACAAATCAACACCATGAAAAATCCAAATTCCCGAATGGAACTAATTCTTCCAATCACTATATCTCCACGCTCTATATCTCGGAAAAACAGCTCTCTCCGATCCATACTAGGTATTTCCATGAATTGCTCTAAAGGAGGCATGACTGCGTAAGAATCTGAAAAAAAATAACAAAATTACTAACCATAGTTTTGTGTTCTGCTTTATCTTAAGTGCTGTGAAAACGAACAGCAATGAAAAGATTTTAAGACTCACCTTCACTGTCTTCATTAACTTCAGATGTTGCAGGTGCATCTGATTTCCAGGATAGTGCAAAAAGCAGATCCGCTTTTTTGGAAATGAATTTTTGTATTTCAACGTTGTCGACTCTCTTCTCTTTTCTTAAAACAAAACAAACAAAAAAACAAAATTCACGAAAACTGGTTTACTTACAAAACCTTTGGGTACGTCTAAGCCTCCGCTTTCATCGTCCAATCGGGTCCATCCTAAGCTCCAGGCCGTACATCCTCCGACAAAAAGTTTTAACCAGGGATTCCCTCATTCGCTAGCCTGTAGTTGTTAAAAGGTGACGCCCGCAGCCCCAGATACGAAAACGCAGGGAGTTTTAGCTAAAGAATCGGTGCCTTTGATAAGCAATTACTGCAGAAAAAGTTCAGCCCGTATCCCTCATTGCCCTCATAGCAGCAGCACGAACCCTCCCCCACTCAGCCCTCCGCACAAGCGCCAGTCCTCACGTGCTCAAGCCCACAGCTCCGCTCCGTCTTGACTCATCTGCCCGGCTGCGGCAGTGATGCCCCAGGCTGGGCCCCCTCCCCCGCCTCGCCGCGACGCCGCCGTCCCATTACCTGCCCTGTAACGGCTGCTGCAGCGGCGGGCCCCGGCCAGACTCGGCCGCCGACCCCAGGAGGCTCCGGAAGTGCGGATTGTCCAGCTGTTCGCTACGGAGCAGGGACAGCAATGACGGCCCGTGGTAATTCAGTGACTGCCGCAGAAGGTCCCGGTCCATGGTTAGAGACTGCAGGGCTCAACTACCGGTGGGCTCCTAGGCCCCCGGTTCCGTGAAACCCCGCGTCAGTGTCCACTACTGTAGCTCAGTGATCCCTGAGCCTGAGCAAGCAGCCAGGGAACCTCCGGAAGCACACATCACGAGCACTTTGATTGGCCTCCCGGAAGTATTCCGGGGCCGCCCTAGCGTCGGTCTCGCGAAATTGAGCGAGACTACGGAAGCCTGAAGGATTGAGCCAAGCATTTTTTGATTTAAGGGCTGAGGTCGGCTACAAGGTAGTGGTGTGTTTGAGAAGTGTACTTTTGAAAATTCCCTGGTGTTATTCTTATATTGCAATGGCCCGAGCTTTAATCTAGGATAAATAAGAATTCATCCTTTAATTTAGTGAGATGCATGTGAGTGCCAGTGCTCCAAACAGGTGAGAACTCCAAGTGAGTTACAAAGGCCCTTCCTTCAAAGTACTAATTGGATAAATCACTGTATACGTCTCAGGCATAACCACATAAAACGACTGCTTGGTAGGCTAAAGGGAGGACAATAACATTTGTTAAGCACTGGAATTATGTTCTCCATAACCCCATTCACTGTAGTTATTTTGGCATTAACTTATAGTTAGAATGGCTATAGGAATGAACATAGGAATTCTTTTTTCTTTTATCTAAGTGGGTTCTCAAAATTCAGTGCCCATAAGATTTACAGTATGGTGTTGTGTACACTAAAGTCAATATATTGTACGTGTGGGTAATTCAAGTCATTTTTCAAAAGTATTAGTCACTTAGGCTTTTTTCCCCCCTGTTACCTATTGAGTGGAAAACCTAACCACTGTATATCATATACTCTCATTTAAGAGATTGAGGAAACAGGCCCAGAGAATCAGAAAATTGATCAATGTCATCTTGCTGATAAAAGGTAGAGTTAGGATTCCAACTTCGCTTTAATAGACTCCTCACAGCCAGAGTTGCTGGAGAGAATATATTTATCACATAAAAAGACTAACTTTAATTTTGAGAATAAGTTTTATTTCAATATGAATTTGTATTGCAATAGTAAAATCTGTACCACTTAACTATGTGTAGCTAGCTTAGTATAGTCTTCTTGAACATAAGTAAGTGGTAGAAGTTACTCTGCCGCCTCTCCAGCTACGTGTCTTTGGGGAGATCAATTTGCTTTCCACTGTTTCAGCACCTGGATAGAAGACCCAGTCCAGAATATAGTGTATGCCGACATACTATTTTGTGAAAAATCCTGGCAAATAGGTAAACATTACTGAGGCTTGAGAAAATGCAACAAAGAAGAATGCAAGTTTAGAAGATAATAAATATCAAGCTGTTAAGGGTTCATCAGTGATACAGACTGATTTGTATTAGATTATCACTGCAGAGGTTGGCTGTTCTTAGGAAAGAGGGTGCTGTCATAGAAAAGGAAGTCAATTACTAAGAAGGAATTGTATACACATCTGGAAAATAAGATATGTAATTATAATTAGAGTTGATCTGTTACTAAGGATCTAATTATCTTTGGAGGGACTGAGAAGCTCAGTGTCTGAGAACTAGATGGCAGACAGTGGCCTTTACCTGCCCTGAGAATGCTACCTTGCGAGGCCATTCTTGAGTAGTACATGCCTTCACCACTATGGGATATGTCTACTCTTTTCCTAATTCCAACACTAGAGTAACATTCAATCATGCCTCACATCTTGACCATCTAAAATTGGTGTGATATGGCCATGAAAGTAGGAGAAAGTTGCTGCTTTTATAGGGTAAGCAGCATTCATCAAATGTGACCATTGTTGAATGCTTGCTGTATAATTTCAAGCAGGTGTAATAAGACCTCAGGTTGTTAAAAAAAAAAAAAAATCTGTGGTTAGTGCTGTCCTTAAATGGAAATAGTCACAGTAGTTAAGTACCAGAGGCAAGCTTGTTCTTCCATTCCCAAATACCACTCCCACATAAGTGGATTAAGTGTTTTACACTTACAGGTGGATTTGAGTTCATTTTATGCTGGGAAAGATATCCTTCGGCTTTGAAGGGGACAGAGTGCTGGATTTTTGAGGGAGGACCACAGGGAGTGAGGAGAGAAAGTGAGGGGACTAATTTTGCTTATCAGAGAAACCAGTCCTACACATCGGGCTTTTCAAAATGAAGAAAGAAAGAAAACACTTTCTTTCCTTCTTGCTGTAATTTTTTGTTTACTGGTTTGACCTTTAAAAAACTTTTTCTAAATACCTTTTCTAGGTTAAGCAGCATTAATAATTAAGTGAATATATGGGCGAGAAGACAGGGCAGGGCATTCAAGAAGTGAGACCTTTGGTGTCTGGGTCCTGGGACTATTTTTATTGTAATGTCAAATTTCATTTCTACATAAACACATGCACATCTTTTAAAAAATACTTTCTAAGGCCTGGACATACAAAGATGAAAAAAAAAACCCCACCTAATTCTTGAGCAACAAAAATCCAGTAGAGAAGCAGACTTAAGAAGAAACACATATGGCACAGTGGTAAGGCTATTTTTGTGGACACCTACTGAGTTTCTGCTTAGATTCCTTTTTTAAAAAAAATGAGAGATGAGGTATAGTGGAAGTTGATAGGGATAAGAGAGAAGAGGAAGCAAATATGTGCATTTTAGGAAAATGGAGCAATATAATTAAAGTAGAGATATGAAAAGGAAGATGCATTCTGGAGACTGCAAGCGTGAAAGGGAGGTAGACAGGAGTATTTTAGTTATGGATGTATAAGTTATGTAAGCATGTCATTTCAGGTAGGTTATAGATTGGTCGGAAGAGACCCCTCTGTCTCCTCTGTGAGCGTATACACACACACATACATACACACACAGATGAAATGCCTGATTTATTTAGCAAAGAACACAAAAACTTAGCAGAAGCAAGGTAGCCACATAAAGAAGGGGCAGAACATGTCTCAAAGTAACTCTTCTTGGATCCCTCATGTTTCCCAAAATAACATGTACAGCTGCCAATGACATCATATACAAAAGGTAAAGTCTATCTGGATCTCAGAAACATGTATATTATCATTTGGGAAGGACTTACACAAATAATCTATGATTATATAAGAAATATTTGTAGACAGGTTCTTCCTGGTTCTTGACCCTGATGTAAACAATTTCAACAAAGCCTCACCTCCTCCTTATCTAGGGTAAAGGATGGGATGTGTGTATCAGGACAGGGTGAATAGAACTGATTAAGACCCTATGGGTATATTAATGCTTCTCCCTTTAATTTTTCAGCATTTTTAGCTCCCTTTTTTTTCTTGAAAAAATCCCCCTTTGTTGCTTAAGCCAGCCTGAGTAAATTTATGGTATGGAAACAAAAGCATCTTAACTAGTACATTAAGAAGCCACTAATTAGTGTCTCTGCTTCTGTTTAAAAAATGAACAAACATATGGGGAGGTTAATAATTTGTTCAAAATAACTTTACTGTATATCTAGTACTCTTTCTACCATGCCATATGGTTTAGAGGGTCAGCTGAAACCATGCTCTTTAAGGATATTGTTTGTAAATATATATGGAACTTATTTTAAAAATATTATTATGTTAACATCTAAAGATACCTTTGAACCATTTTCCTATAATGGGTACTCTTGATTTCATTCATAAGCACATGGTGAAAGAGGTTTAGATTATGGATTAGCTACCATCTAAGGTAGTTAGTTTTGTTCTGTTCAAAATTCTATTCAGAGGCACCCTGAGTTGACTTGAGGAAGAATGAAGAATACTAAATGGAAAGCATGGCTAGATCAGGCAAAAATCCATCCCCATTATTCAAGAAATAATTTAAACTATAGGCTCTTCTGATAAGGGTTGGTGTATCTTCATTCAACAGTCTTTGTTTTAAGGGATTCCACAACCTTCTCTTTTTATTTTTCATATCACAGACCAAAACCTCAAGAGAAAAACATTGTCAATTTACTATTTATCCACTTGAGGGTGCTATAAGATCATGTGGATATCACATTTTCTACTGTTTACCAAAAAAACCTACTTACTGCCAACTAAGCAAAAATTGAGGATGGGGAATTGTAACCTGTCATATAGAGCCATTTTAAGATAGTTCTGTCTCTAATACCTCCATTTTTTTTAGCTACCTGTAAAATGCTTTGAAGATATTATTTTAATGTAAATCAGTTCATTTTCATTGTTTAGGCTTGATTAGCTCAGGAATCTTGAATTACTCTTTCCAAGAGGAAAGAGCACTGATTTCAGTTCTAATTGAGCCAGTTAATGCTGAACAGACCCAGAGGTGAACACTGCAAAAACCTCAGGGAAGAGCATGAGTGGAGTTGGTGCATTTACATCATAATCCATATATGATGTATAATGTACCCGACACTCCCAGAGATGTGCAATGCCTGACTGTACGCTCTGGCCATCTGCCATGCTATTCTCAGTGATTTTCCCCATGTTTTTCTTTGTTTACATAAAGAACTTGGAAATAGAATGAAGATATTTTGGAATAAATCCATTATAATTGTTGAAAAATACAGTTTAAAGGTGTATGTGATGCTGACATGGAATAGGTCAGTGTGCTTATTTCAAGTACTTTGTCATGACTGCTTAGAAAGATGTTAACATACATGCTTCTTAGATTCCCATTTTGTGGAAATGTTTCAGAATACTTCTGTCAGGGAACATGTCAGAATTATAACCAAGGAAAATCGACAGCTTAATTGATGCTACATAAATAGTGTTGCCTGTCACTACATTTTGGATTGGTTTGATACTCATTTTTAATGCAACTTGGACATTTCTTTGAAAAAGAGTGATTGATCATATTTTAATTGTTTAACTAACGTTTTTATTTTATTGATGACAGAACCAAAGGATAATTTCAGAGAATAGAAATGTATTATTGGTTTAGTACATTTCCCTTCTCCATTGGAAGATCCAGCATATCTGGGCAAAGATTTAACTTTGATCCTACTCACTTTAGGTATGACAATTGATTAATAGTAGACATAGAGTTGTCAAATTTCCAAATGCAATTGATTTAATGAATGAATTTATTCAGCAAATATTTGTTGAGGGTTAGACATTGTTTCATATGGTAGGGGTAAAATAATAAACAAAATAAACCAAGCTTATTGCCTTCAGGGACCTTTCATTCTGGTGGAAGGAGATAGACATGAGTGATAAACATAGTAAGTATATTAGAAGGTGACAAATCCTATAGAAAAAGAGGTAAATCTGAGTAAGGTGCATTGGAAGTACAGAAGGTTGTGTGTAGTAGTTTTAAAATAGGATATTCAAGGCAAGTCTCATTGAGAAGATGATATGTGAGCAAAAACTTAAAGGAGATGAAGGAATTAATCATTCAGTCTATTTGGGAGAAAAGAGTTCCAGGCAGAGGGAAAAGTCAGTACAAAGATCCTAAGGCAGAAAGGTGCTTGATGTATTGAGGAGTAGCAAGGAAGACTGTGACAGGAACAGAAGAAATCATGGAAGTACAGGGTTTGTAGGCTATTGAAACTTGGCTTTTACTTTTAGTGAAATAGGAATTTTCACTTCAGGATTTTATATATATGAAGGTCTGTTCGGAGAAAATACAGCCATTGTTAATATAATGAGAGCAGTTTGCGTGACATCAATGTAACCTGCCAGCCAAGAAGAGTGGACTGGAATGCACATGTGTGAACAATGACAACTTCGCTATACTAGTCCGTGGTGGTGGTAGATGCCGTTGAGTAAGCATGTGTACTGTGTGGTTGTCACATTCAAAATGACTGAGTAGAGCAACACATCTGCATTAAATTTTGCATTAAGCTTCAACATTTCTCAATGGAAACTATTTGGATTATTGAGAGGGCCACAACTATGGGCAACTGGTAACTGGCAGCTTCATCATGGCAACATGCCCTCTCATATATCACATCTCACAGTTTTTTGGTGACACATCAAATCACCCAGGTGATTCCGCTCCCCTACAGCCCAGATTTGGCACCCTGTGCTTTCTGGCTTTTCCCCAAACTGAAATCACCTTTGAAAGGGAAGAGATTTCAGACTGTTGATGAAATTCAGGAAAATATGACAGGGCAGCTGATGGCAATTGGGAGAAATGTGTGAGGTCCCATGGTGCCTACTTTGAAAGGAACTGAGATGTCATTGTCCTGTGTACAATGTTCCTTGTACCATAACTTCTTCAATTAATGTCCCTGTTTTTCATATTACATGGCCGGATACCTTCTGCACCTCTGCTTGTAGCCATTTCCACAGATGGTAATTCTTTTGTATTATGCTTTGATCCTTCCTAATAAATTCACTATAAACCCTTTTATGATCTGGTCTCTATGTATCCTACCTCACTTTCAACCTTATTCATCAATCATTGGGATTCAACATAGATTTTGTGGTATTTTCTAAATACTTCAAATTTTCCCCAGTTCAGAGTGTTTATACTTGCTCTTTTCTGATATGCTATTCCCTCACTTTTATTTTCTTTTTTATCTTCAGGTCTCAGGTTAAAGACAGCTTCTCTCACAGCACTTCATTTATTTCCATCATAACAGTTATCATAATTTATTTTTCATTGATTACCTGTCTTCCCCAATAAAATATAAGATCCATGAAGTAAAGGCCATGTCTGTCTTGCTCACGACTCTAGTCAATAACTAGTTCAGTGCCTGGAACATACTAGACCCTACATAAATATGTTTGAGTGGATAAGTGACAACGTATAAATATTTACATGTAGATACCACACTTATTCAGAATAAGGCATGACACATAATATATCATAAATATCACATCTATGGAGAGCAAGATTTAATTAACCAGGTTACATGGAAAGGAACCTGGAAGTAAGTTTCAGTTCTGGGCATTGGGAAGTTATGGCAGACAAAACATGTCATTTGGAAATTACAGCAACAGACAAAAGGTGATATTCCAGAAAAGTAGGCCATGTTCTTGATTCAACTTGGAATAAAAGTGCTTTCTGGAAAAGTGCAGGGAGCATGATAACTGGGTACTCCAGAAGTAGATGGGATGATTTTCTTTTTTATACTTTTAAGGATTTTTTCCCCTTTGAGCTCAAATATGAGTTAAATTATGTGAGAGCTAAAAGAACAAATGTAATTTTCTCTTTTATTTTTTTCTTCTCTTTGGTTTACATTTGGTTTTTGTCTTTTATCTTTTGTTAATTGTTGATTTCATTGTATCTGGAACAGTGTCTGTGGTGTTCTCTTCGTCTAGAACAAATATCTGCCTATTTGTTATATTAATCAGGATTCTCCAGAGGAAAAGAGCTAGTAGGATGTGTGTGTGTGTGTGTGTGTGTGTGTGTGTGTGTATTCTAATCATTCTTCTCTATGTCTATACTCTACTATGTCTATGTCTATATATATAAACAGATTTATATTAAGAAATGGGCTCATGTGATTATGGAGGCTGGCAAGTCCAAAATATACAGGGTGGGCTGGCTATTTAACCCAGAAGAGTTGATACCCCAATTCAAGTCTAAAGGCCATCAGACTGGAAACCCAGAAAAAGCTGATTTTGCTGTTCAAATCTCAAAGCCCTCTGCTGGCAGAATTCCCTCTTGCTCCAGGGAACTTGGTTTATTGTTCCATTGGGGCCTTCGGTTAACTGAATGGGGCCCACCCACATTGTGGAGGGCATTCTGCTTTACTCAGTATTCACAAATTTAAATGTGATTCTCACCCCAAAACACCCAGAATAATGTTTGACTCCATATCTGGGCACCATGGCCCAGCGAAGTTGACACATAAAATTAATCATTACAATAATGTTCTACTTTAATGCTGCATGTTAAGACCATGGAGTTTATTTGGAGCAGTACAACCCATGATGGGAAAGCAGCTAGAGGCTATGTTGTATGACGAACAGCTGAAGGGACTGGGACTGTTTAGAAATTCTGCATTGTTTGATCTACTGTATTCCACACTTGTCCATACCTGTCTTTCTGAGTTGGGTCATTTCTTATTTATAGCAAAGTTGTAGTGTGAATTGTAGACATTTCAATGACTTTTGGTTTAAAATTGCTTTAATTTCCGTTAAAAATGGAATTTTTAAGATTATAATGCTTTTACTTTGCTATCTGCAAGAGGTAAAACTTAAGGAAATTTTTTATCTACAATGGTGATTTCTGCAAAACAAATTCCATGTTGAACACTGATTAAAAAGTTATCTTCTATTTTTCATGAGTCATTGATTCCAGATGACTTCACTTTTTGAGCTATAAAATATTACTCTAAAACCCTAGCAGCCTTGGGCTTTGGTGTTAGCCATTTTATGTTCATTTCTGTGGCCTTATTTAAACTTCTTTTCCAATAATGACAAACAAAATGAAACACTGTCATGTTAGAAAATATTTCTTTTTGTTCCCGTTGCTATTTTTTTGTGGCAATTAGACCTTTCATTGAATGATGATCCAGAATTTATTGTGTTCATTTTCATTGACATGATGATGACTAGATGAATATAAGAATTGTAATTCATTCATTTGCCTGTTTATTGAATATCTATTTGTGCCAAGCACCTGTAGGTGCTGGAGTTCAGTGATGAACAAACCATATGAACAACCTAATTGAGAAAAGATAGCATGAATGGTTATTGCTGATGTTTTGTTTTTATCATGATGAACCATCCTTAATTCTACATGTATGGACTTTTATATGAAAGGGAAAGTGGATTATTTTTATAGCTTTTATCAGTTCCACAGATAAAAGAAGTGGTAGCCTTATTAAAATTTAAAGATTTAGAGAATAATAAAATTCACATTAGTATAATATAATTTCACAATAACAAATACTTTTTCATTGATTATCTCTGTACAATTAAATTTTTTTTAAGCCTTTGCCATTGTCCCTTCTTTCTGGCCAAATTAAGGATAACTCATTTTCTGAACAAAAGAGTCCCTGTAGGACCCTTGTAATTAGTGGCATAAAACTGAATCAATGAAATTTTTATATTATTTCCTTGGAAATTAGTCTTATGGATATTTAGAATTGACATAATCCCCTTTCTCAGTGTTCATGAACAGAATTGAATTGTAAGTGTTCCTATAGATTCTATTAGTAAGGTTAAACAATAATATGTTTTATATAAGATATGCTAAGTGGATTGATAACATTGTTGCTGAAATTTTCTGGACAATCTCAGTAGGTACTATTTACCTACATATATTTTTTCAAATATTGATGCCTTACCTTGTCTTAGAGCTCATATATGAGATATTTCGGCATGCTTGTCCGTTTAGGTTGTATACCCTTTAAATTTTCCTGAAACTCTATCATAAATGTTTATTTTAGTTTCTCCTAAGTTTCATGAAAGACCCATGTTTACCTGGGGCATATGACATACTTTTTATCTAAGGCTAGCCTTACCACATCCCATCTCTAGTCCTGGAGGAAACCATGAAAATTCTATTAGATCATCCTCACTTGAGCTTCTCTTTGCCTTCTTGTAGTACATTATATGATTGTGTGTGCATATATATATATATATATATATTTTAAGGCTATTCAGTGTGCAAACCCCAGCTCCCTATTTTGCCTTTGACTGTGGGTTCTTATATTATTAAAGTCTGAAACTCCTCAATTTTATTAGAAAAGAGAAGTTAATCCCTTCTTTGTTCTCCAGAAATTTGCTTTTCTTTTGTTGTCCAATAAGTCATTTTTAGATTGCATCTTCTTCCTCTCTTCCAGTAAGTTCTCTTTTGTCTTATTTTATGAATCAATTTTCTAGTCCTATCTCTCTGCATTGCATATCTAGATGATAGTCATTATAGTAGTAATAAAATTTGACTCTACAATCTAGCTTATATATCTATGGAAATTGGGGATAAGATATGACAGTATGATTTATGAATTATTAATTTTTTTCTGGTCCAGATGATTAAATGGTGAACTTCTCAGCTGGGAAAATTAGAAGGATACTCATTATTTTAGGGATTGTCAATAATGATAGAAATGGAGGAAACCAAAAGCCTTGACTCTTGCAGCTATGACTGATTAACTGGTGCTAGACTAACTATTCCATAATAAACACCCCCAGCCCCCACTAAAAGACTGAACAAAATATGTGAAACAAATATTTTCAGACATTTTACAATAGGTGAGGCAGGGGTTTAGTGTTTGAGGGAAGGAAATTAAGCTAGATATGTCCTACAATTGCCTAGTTTTATGGTTGGGCAATTGTGCACAGAGATGGAACCCAGGCAGAGCATGGCTGCCTCACTGAGCCAAGAAGACAGATATGGGAGTTCAGGGAGCACTAAGCAACTGGAATTTATGGAGCAGAGGACCAAAGAGGAAGGAGCTAAGCAGGAAGAGACCTCCATAATTTGGATAGATGACCCTCTGACTATTTGATTGAGTAATAAACTGTACATGTGTAGGGTGAGACTCTACGAGGCCAGACAAAGACCAACTACAGGGAAGCTGTATGCTGGACAACCATCAGAGTTTTACAGGGTTGGGAAAAGTTTGAATTATGACCAACTAGGGTATAAAGGCCTATTGAGACTGAGGGAATTCAAAAGAGAATCCCCAAAAGTCTGTATTTATAGTTTTAGTCCTTAAAAAGAAGGCTAACCCTAGCCCTTGAGTGAAGTCTATAGTAGACTCACCTTAACAGTGTTGAAAAAGCAGCTTCAAAATGATCAACGTAATCTGCAAGTAAATTAATTGCCTGCCAGAACAAATCTCAACTACTTTTAATGAAACACATAAAAATCAGTCAACAATAAAATTCACTGTATAATATATATCAAAATTACTAGACACACAAAGAAGCATGAAAATGTGACCCATAGTGAGGTGAAAAATTCATTAAGAGAAACAGACCTAGAAATAATAGAGATGATGGGATTCACAGACAAGGACTTTCAAAGTAGCTATTACAAATACGTATAAAGATTTAGAGTGGGAATGGAGGCATAGGCAAGTAAAGAGAGCTGCGGCATTTCCTGTGTAGATTTCTCCCTTGGAATGAATTCTGCAGCAGGTACAGAGAGAGGAAAGGATGATGGTAAATCCCTTTACCCTTCTTCTTCTGGTGGGTTTAGTCTCTGTGAATCACGCTTTCCCTCAGGGATTTTGGTAGGCTTTCTGAGGTTCACCACACCATAGGAACTGGGGAGCAAAGGAACAGAGAATGTGCAGGGCTGGCATGGCATAGTGAATGCCTGCTAACATCCATAGAACCTTTGTGGTCCAACAGGTATATCAAAAAACCAGTGAACATTTATTTGCCTGTGTCCTCAAGAAAAAAAGGGCCCAGAATATAGGTGAGAAAGAAAGATTAAGTAGCCTTGCAGGAAGTTTATGTTGAACTTTCAGCAGGGAAAGAAGACCACTGAGCACGATGAAGGAAGATCAGAAGAGGATGCTGCCACATCTCAGTAGATTATCAACACAGTGGGGAAACATGGTCTCCAAGGATACCAGTGTCTAAAAATGAGATCATTTCAAACTCAAAGTGGACAACCCTTCTATTTGTATATCATCATGTCATTGGTTAAGTCCCCCAGCTCAGCAACACCCAGGAAAGAAGAAGAGGACAAAGGGAAGTAATCAAATAGTACAGAGTTTTTATTTTGGTACCTTTCAGTTTGTTTCTAGTTAAACAAACTAAAAACAAAAAAAGATTTACTTCTCCCCAATTGCTTTTCTAAGCATCTGGCTTTAGATTTATTACTGGATAATTTTGGAGATGCAGTCATTTCTCTAGAGGAGTAAACATGCAGCCAGACTACAAATCTATGAGAAGCTAATGTGCTTTGTGTAGGTAAGCAACTTAATAACTAATAAGTACATAATTGAGAGGAAAGGTAAAGAAGCGCAATAGACAGCTAAAAATAAATGTTATTCTGTATCATTTTAGAGAAGATGTGATGATTAAGTACTTGTATTCCTCTTTTTGCCTTATCAGCAAATACACAGCTGCAATAAAAAGAAAGAAAACAACAAGAACTCCATTTACCCTATCAATGTGAGCTGAGAGAACTGAATCCTATGTCTACTCTAAATAGAATGATTTAAGGGGAATACACATTTAAACTCAGCCTTAATAGTCCTTTGCTATTCACATGGTAAAATTTACTATCACCTTATCATACTCATCATACTATAATTTCTCTGGGAGATAGACTTTCATTTCTTCAAGATTTGATTTTAAAATGCTATCTAGTTTTAGGTCACTTGAACTTTGTTGGTTCTCAGTTCCTAAAATAGTCTGGGTCTTTTCAGTTTTAAACTTCTATGACTGTGTTATTTTGGGTTACAAAGCCTTTAATGTTGGAAAAAATACTTCCTTTTCAAAGACAAATACCCCAAAGTCTAATTTTCTCATTAACATCAAATTGACTTATTAATACGAGCACATCCTCCTATGCCAATAATTTGGAAAGAAAATTAAACTAACAATCATAACAGAAATGGCCTCTCTTTTTTAGGAATTAGCACTCTGAAAAAAAGTGCTTATGTTGTGCTTAGTGCTTATAGATCTATAAAGCTAATATAAATGTTCAATAACACAACAAATCAAATTATTGCATATTGGGAAGTTTTATATAAGTTTTATATACATACTTACATAGATACCAGTATATACATATAAATATTTGTATCATGGTCTTTTGGCATAAAGTTTGGAAATTAAATCAAAGGTGGAAGTTGTTACCATATTTTTTTTAACATTACTTAGTCAGCCCAAAATGGTAGATTTCATAAATTCCTGAACATGATGATAATTGGAGTTGAGAAGTGTACTGGATAATCAAATAGGCCTTAGTAGTCATTTGTTGTCTTTTTGCTGCCTAGTATATGTTTTTCCTAATTTTGTTAACAGCATCCACCTTTTCCCCACTCTCTGCCATTGGGCTTTGTGTGGCCTAAACTATTGAGTCTAAGGATAGGCATATGATTCAGTACAGGCCAATTATCATGTTTTATTCTCAGATTAAATTGATTGGCTTAGGAATGTACAGATATTTTATTTTTGGCCAGGGAGAGTCAAACCCAGTAACTCTGATTAAATGATTGAAAAGACTTTATATTTTTCATTTTATTTTATTATTATTTTACTATTTTTTTCTGGACTTCAACATGAAACTGCTATCAAATATCCTGACACTTTGAATAAAGTCTACATGGAAGAGACTAGAGCTGAGAGATGGAAAGATACTGAATCCTAATGACATCCTTTGAGATGATGCTGGGGGGGAAGCTAGAAGATAGCCTGAAGATAGAGGTACCCCTATAGTTTTCAGATATATTTGTCAATAAATTCCTTTGTTTGCTTAGACAAGCTTAAGTTAGATTTTCTGTCACTGTGTTAGAGAAGTTGTGGAGAAAAAATGACACTTCAGTCACTGCTGGTGGGAATGTAAACTGGTACAGTCACTATGGAAAACAGTATGAAGATTCCTCCAAAAAATTAGCAATAGAGTTACCACATGCAATCCCCCAACAATCCCCCTACTGGGTATCTACCTGAAAAATTTGAAATGCATGGAATTTTAATAACTCTTTGGTAAAGGTAACTGAGGGCTGTTGGCATCTATATAAGCAGGGACTTATTTCAAGATTTTTGATTCCTTTTTAGTATATTGCTCCCAGATCACTACCTTTTAATGGAACCATGGTAGAATCCTGGCTTGCTATCCATAGTAGCTCTGTGTAAGCATTACAATGTTCTCACAAATATGCATTTCACTTCTCCAGGTATTAGAAAGAGAGCTACTTGAATTTCTGTGAAAAATTCATAAATAAATAATATAGAAATTAAGTGAGAGCAATCTATATGAAAGTAAATCATTCATTTACTCAGTGAATTTACCTTCCATGATGACTTGTTCAAAATTTTCTTTTGTGCCATCTATGTTAAAAGGGTTTTCTATGCAAATTTAACAATGTTAACAAAATTGTAGGTTTATGTTAAAAAGTACTTAAGGGAATACACTTTCTATAGGTTTTTATTTTTTTTTAATTTCATTTAATTATTTTTAGAGAGGGGGAAGGGAGGGAGAAACAGAGGAACATCAATGTGTGGTTGCCTCTTCTGCAACCCCTACTGGGGCCCTGGTCTGTAACCCAGGCATGTGCCTTGACTGGGAACCAAACCAGTGACCTTTTGGTTCGCAGGCCGGCACTCAATCCACTGAGCCACACCAGCCAGGGCTCTGTAGGTTTTTATATACTTCTCAGGGACATAGCTGCAAACACTCTAATTTCAAATTTATTCACTGAAGAAATTTCTGAACAACTAAACTAGTATACATATCATTACTCTGAATATTTTAAGTTGTGAATTACTTTACCATAATTTGTCATTGAAACTTTTTACCATGTTAACCTTTTTTTCAAGTAGTCTGAATGTTGACCACTAATAAGCTTTTTAAATGATACGATATTTTGAAAATTAACTATAATGAACATATATAATAGATTAACAATAGGTGGATATTCAATATTACCCTGAGAATATGAGGTACATTTAATATTTAAGATGAAGCAAAGTATTATTTATATTTTAAGTTGAGAACATTTTACTAAATCAATCAAGTTATTTCCTCATCTGTGTTTTCTCTTACAGCACAATTTATACATTGAAAAAACAGTTCAAAATACTATTAAGGATGTAGTTGTCATATTTTTTGAACCATAATGTATAGTGATGGTAATAATGGAACAAAATATTCCATAAGGAAATATTGACCTAATATAGGTCTCCTGACCTAAGGAAAAAAAATCTAAGCCATAAGGTTGCTATGAGTACCACGTTATGTGTGTAGCATACATCCTCTCAATCTCTTTCTGCAGCAAATAGTTTAAAAACTATGTGCCAGTCTTCAGAATATTTAATAAATTCAATAAAATATGTGTAATAATAATAGTTAATATCACCCAAGAGCTTTGTAGCAGGAATTAGTGTTTCATTGTACTAGACACCTTTGTTGATTAAAAAGTACAATAAGGTAAGATTATTGCTTAAGGAGGTTGTAGTTTAATTTAATAGAAGTGAGCTATCAACACAAGTCAGCATAAGAAGCCGTGACATTTCAGAGGACAGGAATACTTAAGACTGTTAGATGAAGAAAGAGGCAGCATGTGCAGCATGCTGGCTAGGACTGAAATCTGGGCTTTAGTCCTTGCTACATCACATGCTAGTTATGTGGCTTTGGCTAAATATACTGAGGCAAGGTTCTCAAAGATAGTTACTTACCTACCCATCCCACAAAAGTCACTGGGAAGATTGTCTCATGCCCGCAACTTTTCCCCACTAAATTCTCTCTTTCTTTTCTTCAGTGTCCTCTTATATATTTTCTAGAATTCCATTCTCAGCCATACTACCTTTTCAATTCTATAAAGGCTCCCAAAGAATCTGCCTGCATGTACCGAAGGCCCCTTAAACCCCACATGTCTGAAAACCGATTGATAATCAGATTTATTAAACAGAGTATGTTTAAGATGATAACAGAGTTTCTAGCTATATTTTCATACCTAAGAAATATAGGGTCATTTTTTATTTTCAAAAAAATAACATTCTAGTATCACATGCTGGAAAATTAGAGGGAGAAGGAATGGAAAGCCCAGACTAAGTTTATAATGGAATGGTGTTGGAATCTTGGTAGGAATTACACTGAATCTATAGATTGCTTTGGGCAGTATGGACATTTTAATGATGTTAATTCTTCCTATCCATGAAAGCGGTACATGCTTCCCCTTATTTGTATCTTCTTTTATTTCTTCAGTGCCTTATAACTTTCTGAGTACAGGTCTTTTGCATCCTTGGTTAGGTTTATTCCTAGGTATTTTATTCTTTTTGAAGCAATTATGAATGGGATTGTTTTCTTAATTACCTTTTCTCTTAGTTTGTTATTGGCATATCTACATGCAACTGATAGTCCTGGCTGGTGTGGGTTGGTTGATTAAATGCTCGCCTGCAAACTGAAAGGTTGCTGGTTCGATTCCCAGTCAGGGTGCATGCCTTGGTTGTTTGCCAGGTCCCCATTTGGGGGCATGAAAGAGGCAACCAATGGATATTTCTCTTGCACATCAATGTTTCTCTCCTTCTCTTTCTCCTTCCCTTCCCCTCTCTATAAAAATAAATAAAATCTTTAAATAATATTTTAAAAATGCAACTGATTTCTGGATATTAATTTTGTATCCTGCTACTTTGCTGAATTCATTTATCAGTCCCAGTAGTTTCTTCGTGGAATCTTTGGGATTTCTTATATACAGTATCATGCAATCTGCATTTAATGACAGTTTAATTTTTGCCAATTTTGATGCTTTTTGTTTCTTCTTCTTGTCTGATCTCTGTGGCTAGGAATGTGGCTAGGACAACTGTACTATGTTGAATAACAGAGGTGAAAGCAGACATCTCTGTCTTGTTCCTGATTTTAAGGGGAACATTTGTAGTTTTTGCCTGTTGAGTATGATGCTGACAGTGGGTTTGTCATATATGGCCTTTATTATGGTTAGGTATGAATAGGTATTCCTCTAATTCCACTTTTATTAGATACCCCTCTAATCCCACTTTGCTGAGTGATTTTTGTCATAAATGGGTGCTAGATTTTATCAAATGCTCTTTCTGCATCTATTGACAGGATTATGTGGTTTTTATCCTGTATTTTGTTTATGTGGTGAATCATATATTGCGAATGTTGTACCAACCTTGCATTCCCAGAATAAATTCCACTTGATCATGGTATATGATCTTTTTGATGCATTGCTGTATTTGGTTTGCAAATATTTTGTTGAGGATTTTATTATCTATGTTCATCAGGAATATTGGCCTATAATTTTCTTTCTTTGTAGTGTCTTTATCTGGTTTTGGAATTAGGATAATGCTGACCTTGTAAAATGAGTTTGGGAGCCTTCTTTCCTCTTTAATTTTATGAAATAGTTTGAGAAGGAGAGGTGTTAGTTCTTCTCTGAATGTTTGGTAAAATTCACCTGTGAAGCCATCTGGTCCAGGGCTTTTTTTGGTTGGAAATTTTTTGATTACTGCTTCAATTTAACTAGGAGTAATCTGTCAAATAAGATTCTCTGATTCTTCCTAATGTAGTTTTGGAGGGTTGTAGTTTCTAAGAATTTATCCATTTCATCCACATTGTCTAGTTTGTTGGCATATAGTTGTTCATCATATTTTCTTACAATCCTTTGTATTCCTTTGGTGTCAGTTGTTATTTCTCCTGTTTCATTTCTCATTTTATTTATTTGAGTCCTTTCTCTTTTTGTTGTGTTAAGTCTGGTTAAAGGTTTGTCTACCTTGTTTAGCTTTTCAAAGAACCAGCTCTTGGATACATCGATCTTTTATATCATTGTTTAGACTCTATTTCTTTTATTTCTGCTTTGATCTTTATTATTTCCTTCTACTCACTTTGGACTTTGTTGTTCTAAAGTTCCTTTAAGTGTGAAGGTAGATTGTTTATCTGAACTTTTTTCTTGTTTTTTGAGATAGGCCTGTAATGCTATGAATTTCCCTCTTGGATTGCTTTCCCAATCTTCAACAGATTTTGGATTGTTGTGTCCTTATTTTCATTTGTTGCAAGATATCTTTTGATTTCTTCCTTGATCTTGTTGTTGACCCTTCCATGTCTTTGTTTGTTTTTCAGTGTTCTTGTGATTGATTTCTAGTTTCATAACATTGTGGTCAGAGAAGATGCTTGATATGATTATAATCTTCTTAAATTATTGAGACTTGTTTTGTGTCCTAAAATGTGATCTATCCTAGAAAACATTCCATGTACCCTAAAAAATATGTATATTCTATTACTTTGAGGTGAAATGCTCTGAAGATAGCAATTAAATCCATTTGATGTAGTATGTTGATTAAGGCCACTGTCTCCTTTTGATTTTCTGTCTGAAAGATCTATCCATTGAAGTCAATGGGGTGTTAAAATCCTAACTATGACTGTATTTCTGTCCATCTCTCCCTTTATGTCCATCAATTTTTGCTTCACATACTTAGGTGTCCTATGTTGGGTACATAAATTTTACTAGGATTATATTCTCTTGTTGGATTGTTCCCTTCATCATTATGTACTGTCCTTCTCTGTCTCTTACCATAGCCTTAGTTTTAATGTCTATTTTTTTGGATATAAGTACTGCTACCCCAGCTTTTTTCCCTTCCCATTTGCATGAAATATCTTTTCCATACCTTTACTTTTAGTCTGTTTGTTTCTTTCATTCTGAGTTGAGTCTCTTGGAGGCAGCATATATATGGGTTTTGTTTTCTTATCCATTTAGCTACCCTATGTCTTTTGATGGGAACATTTAAGCCATTTACTTTTAAGGTGATTATTGATAGATACGTATGTAGTGTCGTTTTATTGTTAGACTGTTTTTCTCTCTTTCTCTTTTTCTTCTTCTTAAAGCAAGCCCTTTACCATTTGTAGTAGTCCTGGTTTGGTGTTAACAAACTTCCTTAGCTTTTTCTTGTCTGGGAAGCTCCTTATTTCTCATTCAGTTTTAAATGCTAGCCTTGCTGGGTGAAGTAGCCTTGGTTGTAGGTCCTTGCTTTTCATCACCTTGAATATTTCATGCTACTCCTTTCTGGCCTGAAATGTTTCTGTTGAGTAATCAGATGACAGTCTAATTGGTGCTCCCTTGTAGATAACTACCTGCTTTTATCTTGTGACTTTTAGGATTCTCTCCTTGTCTTTAAGCCTTATCATTTTAATTATGATATGTCTTGGTGTAGGCCTCTTTGGGTCCAACTTGTTTGGGGCTCTCTGAGCTTCCAGCACTTGTGTGTCTTTTTCCTTCACCAGATTAGTAGAGTTTTCAGTCACTGTTCCTTCAAATATGTTCTCGATCCCTTGCTTGCTCTCTTCTCCTTTTGGTATTCTCATAATGTGGATGTTGTTACACTTCATGTTGTCCCAAAGATTTCTTAAACTCTCCTCATTGTTTAAAATTCTTTTTTCTTTTTCTGTTATGCTTATTGTTTTTTTTATCTTGTCTTCCAAATCACTCATGCAATCCTCTGCTTCCTCTAACCCACTGTTTATTACTTCCAGTATATTATTTTTTTCAGATATTCGCTTTATTTCTGACTGGTCCCTTTTTATGGTTCTATGTCTTTTTTCATACTGTTAAGTATCTTTATAATCATTACTACAAATTCTCTATCTGATGAATTGCTTGCCTCCATTTCATCTAGCTCTTCTTCTGGAGAATTTTCTTGTTGTTTCATTTGGGGTCTATTTCTTTGCCTTCATATTTTGACTGCTTCTTTATATTAGTTTCTATGTATTAGGTAGATCTGCAAAGTCTCTGGTGTAGGCCTTTGTCAGACGCTGCTTGTGCTGGCCCTAGTCAACCTGTTTGGAGCTATCAGCCATCCACAACTTGTGGCTCCCTCTGTTGGGTCTGGGTATGTGCAGAAAGAGCCAGGCTGTGTACCAAGGCTGGCTTTATCAGCACCAAGCCCTGAGGAGGGTCAGCTGTAGTCTCATAGAGCTCTCAGAGATGCACATTAGCTTTTAAGCTAATAAGTGATATAGCCTCAGACTGTAATCAGCAGCCTCCTTAAGCTCCACAGGGTGGAGCAGAATAATTCCTGCAGATGGGGCTATTGCTACTCCTCAGGCTGATGTCATTCAGAAAGGAGTGCTCTGCTTGAGAAAGGTGGCTTCTGCAATATGGGGATTGACTCAGCACAGGGATCCTGGTGGCAGTTCCTTCAGTTCTCTCCCCAGGACCACCAACACCAAATTCTCCTCAAGTGTCTGTTGTCCACTCTGCCCTCCCTTTGCCATAGCCCAGGGTAAGTGGCTGAAAGCAAAATTTTGTAGTTTGGCCCTTTAAGAGGCTCTCAGTTTCCAGGCTTCACTCCCCGGCAGACAGAAACCCTGGTTTCCCAGAAAACCTTTTCACAGCTGGTTGTTTCTGGGTTCTTTTCAGGATCTGGTATTGCAGGCTGGGAAGCCCAGCCTGGGGTTTCAACTCCACCCTTCTCAGGGGGAACCCAGGTAGTTGCTGAAATATCTCTCCAGAACTTCAGCTGCTGCCTGTGGGAGCGTAGCCAGCCCTCTTGCCTCCTCCACGCTCCCTACCAGGCTTGTTGTGATGAAGTATTTTCTTCTGTTTGTCTTTGGTCATGAGGCTAATCTCCTGTTAGTGTTGAGTTGGTAATTCAGTATGATTTCTCTACAATTTAGTTGCAGTTCCAGATTGGTCCCGGGAGGAAGTTAGTGTAGCTTCCACTTCTGTGCTTCTTTATTTTTTGGCTTGATTAGCTAGTGGATTCCCTATTTTCTTAATTTTTTCCGAAGAATCAACATTTTATTTATTTATTATTCTACCTTATTTTCTGTTTATAACTCACTATTTTTGCCATTATTTTAATATTTCCTTCTTTCTGTGTTCTGTTATTTTTTAACTCATCTCAGTTTAAATGTTATATTACTTATGATGAATTGATATCTTTGTTATATTAAATAAACCCTATCCAAGAACATGGGATATACTTCTATTAATTCAATTGGATATATATTTATTTTCATTCTTTAATTCTTTGTAACTATTTAAGGCTATGGTTGCTTCTCTTTGCTTTGCTTAAGTTGTATCTCTCATTGCTTCTGACATATATATTTTTTATTACTGTTACTTTAGAAATCTGAAATTTCAGTTCCACTCTGTTTTGAGTTCTTTAATAGCGTTATTTAACTTTAGAAAGGCCTACTTATGTTTTGATTTTGTTATTAATTTATATGTTTTAATATGAGAGAATGATTTTCTTGTCATTTCTACTTTATAAAGCTCATTGATATTCTTGGGACCATAATATATGGTCTATCTTCATGAATGTCTATGTGCTATTAGAAAGAAGATGTATTTTCTCTTTTTGGATGCAAAGTCTGAAATATATTTATAAATTTATTTTATTGGTTATATTGTTTAAGGCTGTTTTATTTCCATTGTGATTCATGGTCTTTTGCATAATGGCATGTCATTTATTACCTTCTTTAATGCTTTGGGTACTGAATCCTGACTTGTTCGATATTACGATTACAACTCCTACCTTCTTTTTGTTTTCATTTATTTTTGGTATACCTTTGCCCATCATTTTTTATTTAAACTTTCTGAATTATTTTGTTTTAGAGGTTTTCTTATATACCACCAAGTTGGGTTTTGCTCTGTAAGCTAAAATATCTTTTGCTTTTAATATATGAGTTAAACCCATTTGAATTCATCAGCATCTTTGATAGTTTTGGTCTCTGTCAATTATACATTTGTATCATGTTTCCTTTGTCCTTTTTATAACATTTTTTTTGTACTTAAGAAGGTATTTTTTGTTCTAGTGGTTATCTTTATACTAATTCTACCAATTTTTAAAAATATAATGCCTTTTTCTCTGCTTTCTGTCTTTCTATGAAGCTGAAAACTTTTGATTTTTCTTTATTTTTGGATGATAAAATTTGAGTTACAGAGAAGTTTAATTATGAGTTTGGGTTCACCCTACTAATTAGATTGGAGATTATGACTCAGGTCTTTTGACTTAAGCATGGAACCTTGGTGAGCTATACTAAATTTAAAAGGACTATTCCAATGAATAACAGAAACAAGGCTACTGAGAGACTGAATATACAAGTGGACAAAGGCCAGAACATATATATGAATAGAACTCTGACATCTGCAGCAACATGCCTAGGAAACCAACTCAATATTTACAATAAGCAGCTGAGGAAGCCGATTGCTATAAATCAGGCCTGTAGGAAGTCAGACTGCTATTTCTAGTAACAATCATTGAAACTAAACAATAAACAATCTGCCCCAAATGGCCAGGACTTAATAACTAACAACTTCCCTAATTTTTGTCTGTGCTTCCAACTAAGGACTAACCAGAGAAAGCCAATAAGAACCCCTAACCAATCACATATCATGCATCACTTCTAGTTAGCCAGCCTACATGTTTCCCATGCTAATAGCCTCTATTCATGGCATACTTGAAGTCTTCCCTTTTTTCCACTACAAAGCTCCCCTACCCCTTCTGCCTGCTTTGAGTCTCTGCCAAAATGCAAGTGATAGTAGCTAACTCTTTTGCTATTGCAAGCTCTGAATATGTGGCCTTTGCTTGTTTTAATTTGGTTGGTCTTCATTTAATTTCTCCACTATTCTTACTCATAATCAAATATTTCCTTCAACGTAAATAAAACATGACTCTTTTACAGATAGGCCAACCTCCCCCTTAACCCTCTTACCGTGGCCTCATCTTCATTTCTCATTCTTCTCCCAGTACATTGAACTGCCAACAGAGAGGTTTGTTCCTTGTTCTCCAATATCATTTTTAGGGTCTTTATCTGTCACTGTCATGTTATGTCTCATCTGAGGTTCAGGTAATCCATTTATGCTACCTTATTCCTGCTTGCAGCATTGGTTACAGGCTTTCATGACTCATCCCTGTCTTCATCGTGTTTCATGTTTACATTCTCTGACTCTGAGTTGTCCAATAAGGAAGTCACTATTCACATATGGCTAGTAAGCATTTGAAAGGTACCGACCAAAATGAGATGTGCTGTAAGTGTAAAATCCAGATTAAATTTTGAACATGATGAAAGATAGAAAGAATGTAAAATTCTCAATTTTTATATTAATTGCAAATTAAAAATTGGGGTTAAACTGTATGTTATTGAAATTAATTTCACATGTTTCTTCTTTAATGTGGCTACTTGAAAATTTGAAATTACATATGTGATACACATTCTATTCCTATTGGCCAGTGCAGATATCACCTATCTTTCACACTTCCTCATTATCCTAAAATCTGGCTCTCCTGCGACATATTAATTGCTTTCTAATTTTTAAACCTAATTTTTTTGGTCCCCATTTTCATTGGTCTTTTGTTTTAATGCTTCATGTGTCTGAAATCTCCACTTTCTTGGTTATCTTCCTCTCGTCATCTCTGTAACTCTGAGCCACTATAGTTCTTATCCAGTTTCTCTGATTACTGTTTCCCTGTCCCTTTCACTGGCTCCTCTTCCTGGTCACACTTTAAAAGTCCTGTCACATGCTGTTTTCACTTTTTCCTTTCAGATATTTCATCCATTATAAAGACATAACCATTGAATAATTGAAAATGAATAAATCACCATCTCTAGGCCTGCCCCCTCTTGCTAGCTGCACTATTGTATCTGCAGTTATATGCCAGAGGTTTCTATTTGAACATCCTGTTATTAGTTTGAAAATTCCATATCAAAGTGAAACACATTATTTTACTCGTAACAGCAGTTCTCTTTTCTATTTCTGCTGGTGGGGTCATAATTCTCTTTATCACTCAACTCGAAATCTCTTAATTAACCTGGACACTTTATTCTCTCTTAGCCTTTCATTCAGGAAGACCTTAAGATTCTTACTTCTTAATGCCCATTGTTTCTATTTCTTCTCTCTGGTGCCAGAGATTGATGTCTTCACATGCTGCTCAGACAACTGCTTCTTTCTGAACACAGAGTACCTGGGACTATGGCATGGATATGAAACACCACAGGATGAGGTGGGTAGAAATGATGGCCTTTTTGTAGATAATTGCTCCAAGGTGACTTATTCATGTTACTTTTTACAAAAAGGCTAACAGATAACATTCTAATCTCATGAATGAAACAATGATTAAAAAAAGGAATTTTTCTTATAAACTCACAGGTAGCATTCTTTCTTTGGAAGGAAAGAGTTAAATGTAGACATATAGGCAGAAAAGACAATGAGAGCACAATATAAACATTAGAGGAGTTGAAGAAAAATGAGTCTTACCACTCAAACCACATTGACTATGATACATATTGAAGTCACAATGTTCTGAATTTCTCTTTATAAGATACATATTGGGACTGTGATTTTTTTTTTAGTTATATTTTATTGATTATGCTATTACAGTTGTCTTGGTTTTCCTCCTTTGACCCCCTCCCCCCAGGACCCCCTCCCCTACTCTGTCAGGTGATCCCCATATCATTGTTCATGTCCATGGGTCATGTGTACGTTCTTTGGCTTCTCCATTTCCTATACTGTACTTTATACCTCCCTGGCTATTCTGTAACTAACTAGCTATTTGCACTTCTTAATCCCCTCACCTCTTCACCCATTCCCCCACACCGCCCTCCCATCTGGCAGCCATCAAAATGCTCTCCATATCCGTGATTCTGTCTCTGTTCTCCTTGTTTGCTTAATTTGTTTTTTATATTCAGTTGTTGACAGATCTATATTTTTTACCATTTTACTGTTTTACTGTTTAGTTTTGATCGTCTTGTTCTTAAATAAGTCCCTTTAACATTTCATATAATAATGGTTTGGTTTACAGTTTCTCCCTGTATACCACTGGCGCCTTTCAAGCTGCTACCCCAGTGCTGGAGCTCAGAGGGAGTGAGTCTCAGGAGGTGAGTTCATATGCGGGTTCTTTAAGAGGAACTGCTTGGGAATTCAGAAGTTTCTTCCAGCACCTCATTCCCTGCTAGTTTTTGCAGCCAGTAGTTGTGGGGACTTACCTTCCTGGCACTGGAACCCTGGGCTGGGGGGCTTGGTGTAGGGCTGGGACTCCTTGCTCCCAAAATATCCCTCCCAAATTTTTATCTACCACACATGGGTGAGGGACCAGCCCATTCTGTATCTGGTCCCCTCCTACCAGTCAGGATGGATGTGGTTTCTTTAATTCTGTAGTTGTCGGACTTCTATTCAACTTGATTTCTGACAGTTCTGAATGATGGTTGTCCTATATTTTATAATTTTGATGTGGTTGGGTGTAGAGGCGAGCCATGTCTGTCTGTGCTGCCACCTTGACTGGACGTTCCCATATTGGGGCTTTGAAAAAGGCTGTGTGAACCCAAAGGCTTTTGCGTCACTCACAATATTTTAAACTATTTAATATTTTGTTGTTTTGGATTTTAAGCAGCCTCCTTCCTCCTCTTTTTATCTTTTTTGGATAGAAAAGGATTGTATTTTGCCATGTATAATGTGCACTTTTTTCCCCCAAATTTTTGAGGGAAGAATGAGAACAAGCATTATACATGGGCAGTACTAATTCTGATAAATGATTTTAATTCTTGTATTTATGCTTATGTGTTAACAGGGTAACTCTATAAAGCAATAATGATATCTGTGTGTTTAAAAATAAATGCTAAAATTCCTTTATAACACAAAAAATATCTAAACATAAATAAAAAATTGAATTACAAAATTAAAATTTTTTTTCTGAAAGTTTGGGTCAAAAACATGGGTGCACTTTATACACAGCAAAATATGGTAGCTCATAGGGAGACACAGTCATCTTTTGCTTTTTTTTAATTGCTTTGACACCTTCTATATTGTACTTTTGACTACAGGAAGACATTCCACAATGCTCAAAAATGAAAGATAGAAAACTGCAAGGAAGCATAGCATAGAGATCTTTGGGTGGTCCTGTATAGAAGTTACTTAGGCAATTCAAATAAAACATGGGCTCTGTATAATACAAAGTTATATCTGATTTTGGACAGGCTGGTCAAAGATGGAAATACCAAGAGACTGTGCCCTTTCCCATTCCTGCTATTGATGAATGACACACTAGGTTTTTCCTTCAAGTTCTGCAAAACACCTAATAAAGATAGATTGTTCCCTTCAGTGTATCTCCTCCTGAAATCTTTTGCTTCTCTGTTTTTTTGTTATTAAAATCTGTGGCTTATTCCAATGTTGTCTATCTTAGTTAAGGGATCAGTGGGTACAAGGGCTAGCCATGGCAAAGACATGTTATAATTTTGATTTCTGTGTACCCATTCTCATGTTCTGTCCTCTGATCAGATTCCTATCTGATTATATTTTTCTTAGGAGAGATATTCCTGATATCGGTATTATTTACTTCTGCTTTAGTTAACTGATTCTCAAACTTTAGTGTGCTTAAATGTAACTTAGAGGAGTTAATTTAAAATGTAGGTTGCAAGTCACCAGTTCCAAAGATGCTGATTTAGTAGGTCTGGGAGAAAACTTTAATAGATTCTCTAGTTGTTGAAATGCAGGATGCTGTAAGATCATACTGTGAACAGTACTGGCTTAGTGAATTTAAGAAAATATGTTTCCTTTCCTAAGTTATTTGTACATATTAATTCCTATTTTCTATTTTGGAATACAGTTGTATGTCACTGTGAATGGAATTTCAGATATCAAAATGTGTGGGAAATATTTAGAGGCAGAGTCAATAAAAATCTGCCAGGTATGTGAAGGTTATGATTTAAAGAAAAGCTTTAAAATGGTATTGAAATATAATTCCTCTAGGCAACTTTTTTTTTTTTTTAACACCTTAAGTCAAAAACAGTTAGGGGTTAATCTTATTTGCATCATTCATGGGTGGACCGGTTAGGCTGTAGTCAGCCAAGTGAAGAGATGGGTAGGATCCTATATTAGTCCCTCATCTTTCTGTTACTTTTGAGGAAAAAAGAAGTATTATTGACATTGGTAAAGAAAGCTTCCCCTTTTATTGTAGTAAGATATGCATAACATAAAATTCACTCTTTTAACCACTTAAGTCTACAGTTCTATGGTACCAGCCACATATCCACATTGTGCGATCACCCCACCATCCATCTTCAGAACTTTTCATCTTCCCCAGCTGAAGCTCGGCGCTTATTAAACACTAACTCCCCGTTCCTCTCTCCCTCCAACAAATATTTTTCTCTCTGTCTCTGTGAATTTGACTGCTTTAGGTATCTCATATAAATGGACTCATACAATATTTGTGCTTTTGTGACTGGCTTATTTCCCTTAGTATAACATCTTCAACGTTTTTCCGTGTCAGAGGATGTGTCAGAATTTCCTTCATTTTTTTAAGGTTGAATAATATCCCCTTGTATGCTTGTGTCACGTTTTGTTTATCCATTCATTGGGTTGTATCCAATTTTTGACTTTTGTAAATAATGCTGCTATGGACATGGGCAAATATCTGTTAAAAGTATGAAGTCCTCTTTTCTAATTTAGGGAAGAAAAACCACTGGAAATTAATTTCTATGCTTTTTAGATGCATATAATTTTTCCATCCTGAGCCACTTACTAATAAAATGGCTATAATGTTACTGTGGTACTTGTTTGCAGGACACAAAAATCCCTGAGTGGAAGGTCTGCTGCATTATTATTTATTTATGTTCTGTTCTGACATGAATAACATACTTGCTCAACAGACAGTGAAGTCTGCAATTGAAATACTGCTCTGGAACTGTAGTACAGGTTTGCCAACCAGTGACCTGTAACCAATCCATATGCAGTAGCATCACAGCATACATAATACAGCGGTATCAGAAAGGAAAAAATACATCAGAGTACCCATTAAACCTTCAGCAGACTTGTTTCTAGCTCAGCATTTTCTGTCCTTAGGAGAAAGAAACAAAGGAAGTCTTTTCTTTCCTTCATTGCAGAACCAAAAATGTTGCAGAACCAAAAGTGTTGAGTATGTTAGATGTGTTTTCAAAAAGAGGTTAAGTATAAAAAGAAGTAAGCCAAAGAAAACCAGAGCCTTTGACGGATCATTTGGTTAGGTGGAAGACTAGGAATGACAGAACGTTGCCTTGGAGTATTGCCTCTGGGCAGTCCTGACTCCCTCAGTCTGTGTTGGTACTCTAAAAGCACTCTAGGACTAGCTCCTTATAACACCCCTCTCCTAGAGTAAAAGGAAATAAAGCACTTTCCTAACCCTCCTGAAGTTTATACTCTGATTATGGAGAAGAGGACCGTTCAATGAAAGCAAAGCAACAAAGAAATAAGAGATATAATGAACAGCAGAGACAAGGATGCTTTAGAAAAAAAGGGAACTTATATGGCTGAAGCATTTGGAAGCTACTCAGAAATTGGAAGGGAGAGAGTTTAGCTGGAATTTGAAGAAGAGATTGGCTCTGGATAGATGGAGAATGGGAGGGGCTCTCTGAGAGATGTTAACTTATATACATTAGTCCAAAGATGGAATGCAAAACTTGGGCAGATTTTTTTTTTTTTTGCTAGTACTAGAATGTTCTTTCTCAAACAATATAAAGGTTGACAGTTTTAATATAAGCACCCCTTTATAAACAATTCCACACTTTTTAAAAAAAGCTTCCTTTTCTTAAGTTTTTAAAAGATAGCTAGACATCGCAGTTTGACAAGATAATCTATTTTCAAGGACTTGTTATAGTGTCAAGAACAATTTAGCCACCTCTTACAACTCTGCAGATTGGGTCAATCTGTATAAAACTTGTAGGTTAAATTCTGACTACATACCAGAGTATCAGGTTGGAGTTTGGCAGAACTAGGTCTTTAGATTCATTGATAACTTTGTGCAAAGTTTGCCGAAAGAGTTAAGAACATAAGAAGAGACTTCATGACTTTTTATATCTGGTGAATTTACTGGTAGTTTTACAGATTTCCTCTTATCTTGAATCAGCAGTTCTAAAGAGCAGCTTGCACTTGCAAATGTGTCCAATAAATACTCACTAAAGAGCAATTAGAACAAATAACCATTGAGCATTCAATGAACAGGAAGTTTACACATTTCCCTTAGGTAATTAACATTCTTTTTTCTTGTTTTGTTTAAATTTTGTTTTTATCTCAATTACCTTACTGCTGGCCTTAGTGAAATAGTTTAAAATAAAAGTTCTTGAATTGGGTCTTTCTTAATTAAATGCTAGAAATACTGAAGTTAATTAAACCAAAACTGTATCTGACACTCTTGAGTACAGATCAGTGGTCCTGACATTTTCCAAGGAAGTCTTTCTCATGTCTCACATTAGGCCTGGATTTTAAGACACGGAGGTCCACGCCATTACTCTGGAGCTCCATCTTGTACCTTCACGTTTGTGAAAACAAAACACACAGAAGGCTAAGGACTTGGAAATATTATCTTGGGTTAGAAGGATTTTTCCTTCTCATCTCACTTTAGAAACAGCTAGTACTCCCAAGTGGAGCTGAGGTGAGGCTTCACAGAAATATTTTGAAAGTCTAGCCTATGGCTGAGAAGAAGCAAGAATTTCTAGAAATTAAGTGTTCATTACCTCTGAACCAGAGAGTATCAATTAAAAGAGCTATGTCCCTATTGTCGCCAAAGCACTTTTTTGGCAAATACAGTGACTCTCCACCTTTTGACCATTTTCCAGTGGAATAAGAACTTGGAGGTAATAATAAAAGCATCCCTCATAACCTCCCCCCTCTATCTTGCATCCTCACCCCAGGAGTGAATTTCATGTAACTGTTTTAACAATAGAAGTGTGAGTGACTCCTGTTAGAACCACATTTCATGCTTGTCTTAAAGACCTGACAGTGAAAAATTATACACCCAAAATGTGGGTACAAACATAATATCATTATAAATAGTGTTGATGATATACAACAGTTGGTAAGTAAAGAATATCTACACAGTTTTTCTTTTCCTTTCATTTGGAAAGAGAAATCAGAGAATCTTAGACCAGAGGAGAAAGGGGAAGTGTTTTGATTTTTTGGCTGATGAGAAGATGTGTAATGCTAAGAATACAATAAAAACATAAAACTACAATGATGGCCATTCATTATTAGTGCAGTGGCTTAAATAAATAATGTTTAAATAATAATATTTATTAAATAATAATTAAGTAAAGAAATAATGCATTATGCAGAGACCTTTACCACATCTGAATGAAATGCAAAATTTTTATTTCAAGATAAACTGAAGCCAGTAAGATAGCCCAAAGCTGATTAATGTTAATATAGGATTAAGGACAATAATCATCCAATTCAGATCTGGATGTATGAATTAGGTCTGCATGAAGATAATAATAATAAAGAAATGAGAAAAACACTCAATTCTACATATTTACTTAAAAAACACATACCTTGCTATATAGTAAAAAAATCAAACTCATAAAACACAGACAATAAGGAAATGAGTTTTCTTAGATTGTAACATTGCTTAAGCTCAGTTAAGTTAATATGAGTCTGGTAGGGTGGCTTGTAATTCAATCCAACTGGTATCCTTATAAGAAAAAAAAAAAAATCAGACACAAAGGGACACCAGGGATACTGTTGCACAAAGAAAAGACTGCCTGCGAACTCCAGGAAGCCATCTGAAAGCCAAGGAGAGAGGCCTCAGAACTAACCAAACCTGTTGACACTCGACTTTGGATTTATTGTCTCCAGAACTGTGAGAAAATAAAATTTTTATTATTTAAAAAAAAATAGAACAATCAAACAGCCATTAACAAACTGGACTGATAATGTTTTCACTAAATAAAACATTCTTTATGATTAAAAAATAAGAATTGAAGCAATCAACAATCAAGAGCAATTTATTCATTCGGCCCACAAATATATACTGAACACCTACCATGTTCCAGATATGCTGTGGACTGGGTACACAGTAATGAAAAACCAGACATGACCACTGACCTTACAGAGTTTATAATCTAGTGATAGTGACAGACTTTAAACATATTAATTATGGAAAGTGGTATGGAATACAAGTACATTGTGTTATGATTATGATAGTATATCATATCTATGAAGTAATTTGGGTGTACAACATCTTTATAAAAACTAAAAAGACTAAGAGGGAAAAAAATTCTAATATTGGATCAGTTTTAGTTTTTATATTAAGTAATGCTTAATAAATCATTTAGTAGGTTATTAGTAAGTAGCCTTATGTATACATCACAGTAAGTCTATAGCATTTCATGTCATTTTTCCAGTCCATACAACCAAAGAAGAAACTCACAATTTTGAGACAGATACTGTCAGTAGGGAATTTTGCTGCTCCCAAGTTATCAAAGACCACAGTTTTAGAACTATTAGCCTCCACCAAGGATTAATAAACTCCTTGTTTTTGTATGGCCAGTGAGCTAAGGATGGTTTATACATTTTTAAATGGTTGAAAAATAAATGCAAAGAGAAATCATCTTTTGTGAGAGGTAAATTATGTAAAATTCAAGTTTCAGCATCCATGAACAAAGGTTAATGGGGACACAGCCACACGTTTTCTTTTATGTATTGTTTATGGCTGCTTTTGTGCTAAAAAGGCAGACTTGAGTAGTTGTGACAGAGACTTTATGACCTGCAAAGCCTAAAATATTACATCTGGACTTTTACAGAAAAAGTTTGCTGACTCCTGGACTGGACTATAACAATTTAAATGACTTTTTTTTTTTTTTTAAATGACTGTTTTACAGAATCACCAGTTCTCAATGTTACAACTTTTCTTAAAAGGTCTTAGAAAAAAGATCCCCCTGTTAATGACCAAAACTCTTTGTGATGTATCAGCTTGACTGGGTCATTGGGTGCCCAGGCATTTGCTGGGTGTGTTTCTGAGAATGTTTCTAGATGAGATTAGCATTTGAATCAGTAGGCTGAGTAAATCAGATTGTACTCTCCAGTTTGGATGGGCATCAAAATCCACCAAGGGCCTGAATAGAACAGAAGGGCAGAGAAAGGATTTGGCTTTTGTTCTTACTACTTGAGTTAGGACATCAGTTTTCTCCCTGCCGTTAAACTACGACTGCATCGCAGCTTCCCTGGTTCTTAGGCCTTTGTACTTGGACTGAACTACGCTAGCTCTCCTAGCTATGTCTCCAGGTTGCAAATGGTAGATCATGGGACTTGAGCCTCCAAAATTACTTGAGTCAATTCTTTATAATAAATTAATAAATTAATCTCTCACATATACTATTGGTTCTGTTTCTCTAAAAGCTTCCTTAACTAACAACATCTTTGCTTAAAACTGCATAATAATGGACTTTTGCGTACAGGAAGGCCAATGCTAATCAGTTGTTATTGTGCCAAATTAATTAAGGGTAGTTTTTAAAAATTTGATGTGCTGATCCATGAATGGACAGTCATTTACTGCATGGGTGTATAATCAGTTAGTTGGAAGAAAAAATGTGGTTCTGAACCAATGAAAGATTTTTGTAGAAGCATTATCTCAGTGATATGAATTTCCTTAGAGTCTTTTCCTGGGAATGCAGGAGACAATATCAAAATGGACTTTACTCAAGACGTTGGGAGTCCACTCTTGGGCTTTGTTAGTCTAGCAGCCCTTGGGACCTGCTGCTTTCTCATGAACATATTTAGACCCATGATCATTGGTTGTGTGAGCAAGCACAGAGGGGAGCTCTATGAGTTCCTAGACTCTCTCTGAGAGTTAACCTTTAAGGGGCCTCTTACCTTTCCTAGGTAGAGAGCCATGCCTTAGAGTATCTCCTTGGTATTAACACCTAATGGGTCATTGTTTCAAAGACTCCCCTTTCTCCTTTAATTAAACATCACAAATTAAGATTTGGAAATCTTATTCTACAAAAGGGACAATCAGGTTTGTGGAATTTACTTTTCATCTTCTCTCTCAGTGGTTCCATTTCCCACACTTCTGTCCACTTTCTCTGAGCCCTTTTCTAAGTGATTGCTCCAAACTGAGATGGTCCTTAGGCCTATGGATATTTCAGGCCCAACCCTCTCTGTTTTTATCAGTGTCAAGCCTGTTCCATCCAAAGGCCCAATCCTACCCTCCAGGTCACCAGATCTAAATTTGTTTTATTCTGTTTCATCAGACAGTTAAGGAACATTAATCAGGATTCTTCAGAGAAACAGACCGAGAGAGAGAGAGAGAGAGAGAGAGAGAGAGAGAGAGAGAGTGTGTGTGTGTGTGTACACATACATATATAAAAATTACATATGTATATATATGGAGATACATATATATATGGGATGTGTATATATAAATGTGTATATAGATGTGAGTATGTGTATATAATAGGATGTGTGTACAAACACACATACATCCACATACATACACAGAGGAGAGAGAGAGATTATAAGGAATTGGTTTATGCGATCATGGAGCTGGTGAGTCCAATTGTGCAGTGTGGGCCAGCAGGCTGAAGACTTAGGAGAGCCAATGGTACAGGTGAAGTCTGAAGGCAGTCAGCTAGAGAATTCCCTCTTGCTGAGGGAGCTGGTCTTTTTGTTCTGTTCAGACCTTCAATGGGATGGGATGAGGCTCACCCAGTAAGTAATCTGTTTACTCAAAGTTGACCAATTTAAATGTTAATCTCATCAAAACACCCTCCAAATCTGCATATTAAATTAACTGTTTTATTAACTATGCCAGACTTTGGTTTGCCTTGTATATTTGGCTAGCATTTATTAAGTGCCTGTTGTTTGTCAGGTACTTTATTCCTATTTAAATCATAAAGCAACCATCAGATTAGGCAATGCTGTATCATTTTACTGAATAAAAACACAAATGCTGTGAGGTCAACAACAGGGTTCAAGATTACTCAGCATTTAAATGGCAGTTCTGGGATTATGAACTCAGGCTCATTTGATGCCAAATCTGTGTTTTTTCTGTTATGCCACAGTACCTGGGAGATAAGTTTCACTTCCTGAGTTCTTGATTAAATGATGCCTTATAGGACTTGTAAGCACAAAACTGCAAAGCCACAATCCATGCAACTTTGTCAGCTGTTTTTTTTTTTTTTTTTTTTTACTACTTATATTGGAATATGACAGATGTCAGGAAGCAACAGGCATCTGCTGTAGCCAAAAATCTGTACCCACATAAACATCAGTTGCCTAAATGTTTTCTTTCCTATATCCTGATATTTCTCAGAAGTACACCATCTGCTCATCGAATAGATAGCAGAACATGTCTGCAGTAGTTTTTCTTGTGAAGTTATTTCTCCCCTCATAATGTATTACTTTGGTTCTTATGCATACTTAATTTAGTCCTATACAGAAATACAAAATAATTGCCAGCTCATTACTGCAAAGGATATGGGCATATGTAAAAGAGATTAAACATGGAGAAGCAGAAGTGTGGATATAAAGAGTCAGTCTCTGGTGTTTGACAAGCCTGGCTTCAAATCTCTGGTCTACCACTTATTAGCTCTGGAATTTTAACATTTCGTTTTCTGTCTAAGCAAGTGATTTCCAACCTTTTCCATCTTGTGGCACATATAAACTAATTACTAAAATTCTGTGGCACACCAAAAAATATATTTTTGCCGATCTGACAAGAAAATAGGTATAATTTTGATTTATTCACACTGGACAGCTATTGTTGTGTTCGCTGTTGTCATTTTCTTAATTCAACAGTCTATGAAAAAACAAAAATAGGTCAGTGTTCCTGACTAAGTAGTCAGGTATTACTGCATGTTTTAGAGCTTCTTGCCGCACTCCAGTGTGCCACAGAAGAATGGTTGAAAATTGCTGCTCTAAGCCTTAGTTTCCTCATCTGCAACATTAAGACAATGAAAATAGTACTTACCTCATAGGGTTTTGGGAACATTAAATAACATTGTATTTGAAATACTTAGCACAGTTAGTATCTTGTAGTAAGAACTGAATGTTAGGTATTTTTATTATCATTTGTTTTGCTTGTACAACTTTCTTCCCTACTATGAGTAGAGTATGGTTAATTGCTCTTTCATTTTGTCTTATTTAGTATGCAGCATTTTAAAATCAAACCAACCTCTTCATTTGTTTATTCAAAAAATATTGTATGTACCTCAAGTATTTTTCTAGTTGGTAGGAAGAAAATGGTGAGCCAAAAGATAAGGTATAAGACAAGATCTAAGACCCACTGAGGCTTAGAGTTTAATGTGAGAAACATTGAACAAATACCCATACACATACATATATAATTACAGTAAGAGGAGAATGAGAACGAGGAGGGTAGGGAATTTGTGTTGGAAATAAGGAGGTTGACTTAATAATTGACAAGTGAATTGAGTTTTGAGAGATGAGTAGAATCTCACAAAGAGAAGAGAAATAGCAAGATAGAAAATATTTTAGAGGGACTGGTAGGTTGATTTGTTTCTCCTTTCCCTTCCTCAGTTACTCAAGGTTCATGGAACTGAAAAGGGTGATGTTTAATTACTATGCACTGTATGGTTCTTCCAGGGCTTGAAAATACTGAAATATTTTTTTACTGGTTGGTAATAAAAGCTTCTATTCCAAGCTCCCTGAGTGCCCACCCCGACCTTGGCCTTGGACCTTCCCCCAGAACACACTAGACAGACCATCCTCATGTCAGCAATTAAATGGTTGATGTGTACCACAAAATGGGGTCCCCTAAGACCCTATTGCCGTAGACGCCCGGGGGGAGCATGGTGGGCCGCTTCCTGTCCCTGGTCTGGGGAACAACTGCTATGGGGGCAGAGCATATTACAGAGAGTGCAGCGCTCTGGGATCTGAGGGTTACTGTCTGGGGCTGGCTGAGATGGGGCTGTGTACTCTGAATCCTGCAGAGCCTGTCCAGGGGTTGTCACAGATGCAGGGAATAAACGAGTCATCACAAACACTTCTCTGTTTGCCAGGTGAGGGGGCATGGCACATCCCCCTAGTGGGGAAGGCCCCGAGCCCCTTTGTTCAAAGGCTTTCATTGAAAAGGTTATCAGTGGGGCCAGGTAATAGGAATGCTCAGGTTATCTCATTACATCAGTATGTTAATGTTTACAGAGATTAGATGTTTTGAAGAAAACAAATGGCAGGAACACACCGATTTACTTGGGTCTGAGAGGAGACTAGTCAAAAAGAGAGACAGAGAGATGACTAAACAGGACAGCATAGTAAACATGATAGTGCCTAAGGGTATAGGGTTGGAGTCTGTGAATAATGTAAATTTCCTTCCCAGCATGAACTGGCTATCATAACTTCTGAGGGAAAAACAAAGCATACTTTAAAGAATTTACTTCCAGATCTGTCTCTGGTATTGTTTCAAGCTTGAGCCAGGTGTGGGGAGGGAGCCTCCAAGAAACAAGGAGACTTCTTTCAGATAGAATGAGGACTCCGGCTATGTCGAAGCAGAACTGAGGGATGCGGGCCTTTTTGCTCTTTCTCCGTGTCCCCCGTGCCCATGTCTGCTGCCCATACTGGCCGATGCCTGTCTTACGTCACTTTCTCCTCGTTGCTGTCATCAACAAGCAACCATTACAAGGCCAAGGAGGGTGGTGGCAGGGGGACAGGTTCCATCTCCTCAATGGCCTGTTTTCCCAAAGCCTCCTTGTTCATTTCCAGCCTTAGGGTCCTCTTGCCTGTCAGCAGGGTTATAGTTCCTGAAACCAGACAGGGCGTTTCCCAACACCCTATTTCCTCACTCTGGCAGGCTGGAGTCTTTTCTGCCAGGTCAGTGCTAATACCATATTGATTGTAAAATATGTTTAATGTCTCTCTTGGTTAGTATAGCAACACTTCAGTCTCTGTTTTATCTTCTGGGAGAGACCTAAATCAGTCTCAAGAGTTAGTTCTCTCCCTTTGTTTCAATTTGCTTATAGTTTTTAGTTCACTATCTAAAATCTTTGAAGCTAACAGCAGGGAAGCTAACTTGTCCTTTGTATGAATTACTAACTTAGTATTTCACCTTAATTTTTTGGTCCATTGTGATTATACTTTACCTGGGGTTATTTATTTTAATGATAGAGTCACAGAAAGTTTAATATATCCATCAAATAAAGTTTAAAATGTGTAGATCTAATCTTAATAGCAAGTTAGCAGAGCACAGCTTCGAATCTGTTTCTAGAAAATTAAATGCACAGTCCCAGATAACACATAAAAAGGATTGTTGCTCTTAATAGTATTTTTGGAAACTGAGAGCTAACTTGTTTCAATTCCTATGCTTGCATGGAGAAATCAGCCAGTTCAGACATTTTTAGTTTTATTGTTGTCTTTATGTATGAAAGTCAAGTCGTCAATGTTGCAGTAGAATATTTAATGAAAAGAAAATGGGTTATATCTATTTTATGGTCTTTTAAATCACTACTAGTGGTTACTTCCATAGAGTCGAAGTAAGGAACGAATGCTTTTAAAAGATGCACATAGAATCTTCTAGGGTATTTTCCTGAACTATCACTAGAAATCAGGGCTTCATTTTCAACTTTCATGTATTAGCTATGTTTGACGTATCTGATCTTCCATGACAGGGAAGTCAGGTTCCAGGAAGCAGCAGACTTTCCTTTTCATGTATGTATGTGCATGCTACCTCACTTACTGCAGGTTTTAAAAATAAACTATATAATCAATTATTACAGTTTCCATCTAAGTGGACAATGTCAGTCTTAGCCAGCAACTTATCATTTGTAATGATGAATAGACGATACCTAGAGAATAAAAGACTGCTGAATAGGCAGCCTTTGTTATTTAAGAAAAATAAAAAAATTCTAAAGGCAGTCTAGAAAGTCTCCAGAGACTGAGAAGAGTAAAGGAAGCAAGGGGCAGCCTTCATTTCTGTATCTCCAAGTGGCATGGGATTTTTAATGCAGTAATTACCTTACTGTTTAGTGCTAATGAGTTAACTCTTAACCAGAAAATATATAGCAGTTATATTTTGGTAGGAAAAAAATACAGAACATCACAGCAGAAGTATAAGACTTCAGGAAGTTTTATTGAGATAAAATTTTTTCCCTCAAAAGAAAATGGATGTGGGAGTAGGGGTGTGGGCTGGGCAGAAGGAGACAAAGGGGGAGAAGTTCAGACAACTGTAATAGTGTAAACAATAAAATATTTAAACTAAAAAAAGGATAAAATGCACATGAGGTTGTGTGTCCATTTCAAAGGAAAAAGGCAACAGTGAAAGTCTCCTCCAACCATCCCTGGATACGAGGATGTATGAGAGGAGCAGCACCAGGGGAGGATGTAGGAGCATCACCTGATTTTGGAAAAGAAGGTGCTATTATGCTCAGCCAATCTGGGTATCTGTCCTAAGATAAATGGTGGTGAAGTTACCAGTCTATTCACAATCTGACAGAGTCAGCATACAACCTACTTCACTAATCCTGTGAGTATTATAACATCATAAAATGATGGAGTCTGGAGGAATTCATTCATTTGATTTAATATTTATTGGGCACTTACTATTATAGCTGGTACTGTCTAGGCACTAGAAGATAAAGCAGTTATCAAGACACCTAGGTCTTGCCCTCAACAAAGTTTTCATCAAGTAAATTATTAATGTGATTTTGGGTAATAGCAAAAACTATGGAGAGAAATGTAAAATAGGGGAAAGAGATAATATGAAAGATGGAGTAGTTTTATATAGGGTGGCCAGGAATTGCTGTTTATGTAAGAGACATTTAGTTAGGGACTTGAATGATACAAAAGTGTTGAATGTATAAATGTTTTTGGGATAAGTATTCCAAGCAAAGGGAAATACCAGTGATCAGGGCCTGATGAGTTTGCATATTTGAGAAACAGCCAGAAAGTTAGTGAAGTTAGGGAGGGTGGGCAAAGGTGGTATGGGAGAGGTAGTCAGGTAGATCATGTAGAGTCAGGCTTAGCAAGGAGTTTGGATTTTGTTTTAAATATGATGGTATATCATAGGAGGGTTTTTGAGTGGTGGAGTAGTGTAATATATTCTGTGTTTTTAAAATGATTACTCAACTTCTAGTCAAGAGGGAGGCGTAGGTAAACATGGCTTCCCTCTTTGCATAACCACATCAAAATTACAAGTAAACTATAAAACAACCATCACTTAGAACTGTCAGAAATTGAGTTGAATAGAAGTCCAAGAGCTACATAATTAAAGAAACCACATCCATCCAGAATGGTAGGAAGTGAAGAAATGCAGAGCCATGGAATGGGCTGAACCCACACCCATGTGGTGGATGAAAATTTGGGAAGGATATCTTGGGAGAAAGGAGTCCCAGCCTCATACTAGGCCCCCAGCCCAGGGTTCCAGTGCCGGGAAGATAAGTCCTTACAGCCTCTGGCTGCAAAAACCAGCAGGGATTGAGTCAGTGGAAGAAACTTCTGGAGCCTCAAGCAGTTCCTCTTAAAGAACATGCATACGGACTTACTCAGACTCACTCCCTCTGAACTCTGGTTCTGGGGTAGCAGCTTGAAAGACACCAGTGGCATGGGGGAGGAACTGAAGTGTCTGGCATCAGACTGAGAGCTGGGGGACAGCTTTCTTCCAGACAGAAGGACAGGCAGATGCTATAGTTTGTTTTCTGAACCCTCCCCACACAGAGCCACAGAGTAAGCAAGCAGGTGCCATTTGTGAGACTCCATCAACCTGGCTAACACTGTTTGCCCCACCCTAGAGATCCCCTGAAACTCTGCATCACCCAACTTACAGGACCACCCAAACTGTTAACAGTGGCTTTTGCATGTGAATGGCTGGTCTTAGTTCATGCTTCACAACTTCCTTAATTCTCTCAAACAAGCAACAGTTGGCCTCAGCAAGCCCCCAGTCCCTGAGCCCCCAATCCACATACCTCTTGCTAAGTGGCCCAGCTAGGCATTAGCAGCAGTCAGCCTACGTTCACAGCTTGGCTTTGCCTGGGAACCTCCAAGGCCTGCACAAGTAGCAGCCATCTGCAGATGGCTTTGTTGTTCATGCATGGTGGCCATGGACAGAACACAGGTTAGGCTGACCTTGGCCTGCACCGCTCAGGAAACCCCAGAGCCTCGCACCCAGTGGTCCAGCTATAGACCATGGCAGAGCACCACCAACCTGTCCCTGCACAGCTGAGCCTCCATACAGGGTAGAGTCTAGTGGTCAGTGGTCATAGTCAGCCCTTACAGCTGACTGGCCTTGGTAAATCCCTCCCATTGATCTGCCAACAGCAAGCAAGGCTTAACTACAAGAGGAGGGTATACTCAGCCCACATGAAGGGGACACCTCAAGTACCCAGCTTGGACCCTATAGGACACCTACTACTTTAGGCTGTACTACCAAGACACAGAGTCATAGCATCTCTACCTAATACATAGAAATAAACAAAGGGAGGCTGACAAATTGAGGAGACAAAGAAATGTGGCCCAAATCAAAAAAACAGATCAAAACTCAAGAAAATAACTAAACAAAATGGAGATAAGCAATCTATCAAATACAAAGTTCAAAACACTGTTTATAAGGATGCTCAAGGAACTTAGAATCCCAACAGCATAAAAAAGATCCAGTCAGAAATGAAGGATACACTAATAGAAATAAAGAACAATTTAAAGGGAAACAACAGTAGAGTGGATGAAGCCAATTATTTGATATAAAGAAGCAAAAAACAGCTAATCTGAATAAGAAGAAGAAAAAAGAATAAAAAAACCCCACAAAAACAAATGAGAATAGTGTAAGCAATCTTTGGGACAACTTCAAGTGTTCCAACATTCACATGATAAAGGTACCAGAAGGAGAAGAGAAAGAGCAAGAAATTGGAAATCTATATGAAAAAATAATGAAGAAAACTTCCCTAATTTGATGAAGGAAATAGACATGCAAGCCCAGGAAGCACGGAGAGTCCCAAACAATATGGATGCAAAGAGACCTACTCCAAGACATCATAATTAAAATGCCAAAAGTTAAAAATAAAGAGAGAATCTTGAAAGCAGGGAGAGAAAACAGTTACCTACAAAGAAGTTCCCATAAGATTATCAGCTGGTTTCTCAAAAGAAACTTTGCAGGCTAGAAGGCATTGGCAAGAAATATTCAAAGTCATGAAAAGCAGGGACCTACAGCCAAGATTGCTCTACCCACCAAAGCTATCATTTAAAATTAAAAGGCAGGTAAAGAGCTTCCCCAACGAGAAAGAACTAAAGGAGTTCATCATCACCAAACCATTATTATATGAAATGTTAAAGGGAATTAAGAAAAAGAAGATCAAAACTACTATGAACAATAAAATGACTATAAATACATATCTATTAACAACTGAACCTAAAAAAAAACCTAAGCAAACAAGAAGAACAGAGACAGAATCACGAATACAGAGAGTGTTTGATTGTTGCCAGATGGGAGGGCGGTGTGGGGGAATTGGTGAAGAGGTGAGGAGATTAAGAAGTACAAATTGGTAGTTACAGAATAGCCATGGGGATGTCAAGTACAGTCTAGGAAACGGAGTAGTCAAAGAACTTATACACATGACCAATGGACATGAACTAAGGTGTGGGGAATGCCTTGGGGAATGAGGGGTACTGGTGGAAAGGGACAAAGGGAAAAAACTGGGACAACAGTAATAGAATAATCAATAAAATATAAATTAAAAAATAAACTGTACCCATCACTTTCTAACTTCCACGTGTGTCCTATGCTCAGTGCATCGGGGTGGGAATAAAAAAAGACTTCACAAACATGGAAAAAATAAAATAATACAATTAAATAAAAATAACTTAAAATAGAATGATTACTCAGTATGCTGTATGGAGATGTGATGTGTGAGTGTAGGTGTAAAAGTAGGGAGGTCGATTAGGAGATAATTGTAATATTTCAGGTGAAGCTGCAGATGAGGATGCACCAAGTAACAGTAGAGTAGTGAGAAGTGTTTGGATACTTTGTTGGTAGATTTAAGAGGAATTGCTAATGGGTTTTAGAGTGAGAGGAAGGCAAATATCAAGAATTATTTTTTGGTTTTTAACCTGAGCAACTGGATGAATATTGGTGCCTCACTGTTATAAACCATATAAGAAACCAATCCTAAGAAGGATAGTATAATTAGAAGTTATTATCCATTTTACCTTAAAAGACTGGTCAAAATCTCTTAAACTCTCTCTTCATCAATCACTCAAACCTGCCATGTCATGTATCATCAGAGCAGTAGTATAACAGTATTTTAAGAGTATGGTTCTGGAGCTAGACTGGGTTCAAACCCAGGCTCTGCTCTTTATTACATTTGTGACATTGCCAAGTTACATAATCCCTGTGTCTCAGTCTCCTAATCTGGAAAATGGGGATGAAACTAATGGTGTTTATCTCACTGAGTTTTTGTGAAAATTATTCCATGAGCTCTTATAATTTTTTAAAAAAGATTTTTATTCATCCATTATTACCAGAGAAGGGAAGGGAGGGAGAAACAGAGGGAGAGAAACATCACTGTGTGGTTGCCTCTTAAGCGACTCCCACTGGGGTCCTGGTCCATAACCCAGGCAAGAGCCCTGACTGGGAATCAAACCAGCGATCCTTTGATTCGCAGGCCAGCACTCAATCCACTGAACCACACCAACCAGAACGATGAGCTTTTAAAATATGACTGACATATGATTGTTGTTTTCTAAATTATTATCAAAGAGACTTTTATGCCCACAAACCATGACTATATCCTAGACACTATTAATTTCAAATTAGAGTACATCTACATGGAGCTCTGGAGGGTTCATTTAAATCAAGGAATCTTTTAAACCGTTTCTTTCCAACCTTCTCCACCCCTCGTCACCCTTGTCCTTCTCATCCTCCTTGTTATTCTAGAATTTGGGCCACTGAGTTTGAGTGAGTTCACTGAGTTCATGGAATTATTTAGTGGTTGAACTGGGATGTGTACCTGCGTAATTTTCACTGCATTTCAGCCTTTATTTTAGTGTGAATTTCTTGGTTTCTCCTATCAAATTTAATGTCCTTATCAATAAAGCCACTTAAAGATTTTTGTAACTTTGTCATTGATTAGACACAGTGACTACCTTATGTACATTTCATATGGCAATTTTTGAGTGATGGAGATGTATAAACCTGTTCGACATTGCACTTTTTGTTTTGTTTTTAGGAATGAAAGGCAAGACTCAGAAGTCCAATGAAGAAGATAATTCACTTTAATAAGAGAGATTTAGTAAGTTAGCTGCTTGGGAAATACAACCTGACAAGAATATAATTCCATGAAGTCTTGTGTAAGATAGGAAGGGTTAAGTAAGGAAACCTAAATGTGTTGACATTATAGTAGAACCAGCACTGTACAAGGGGAAAAAAACACTGAACTAGACATGTTTGTGACATTGATTCTAGTCTGAATGTCACCTTTAACTAGTTGTGTCATGTGAAAGAAGTGATTCAACCTGCCTACATGTTAGTACTGTGCATGTTCAATAAAAGGAGAGAACCAAATGACCTAGGAATCTGTGCTGATCACTGGACCACTAATATAAGGTCTAAGTAATCTTGTAATCATTTTTTATTGGGTTCATTCAGTCGCATTCAAAAGAGTCATTCATATAACCATTTGAAATATACTGGCTATAGATAGCTTAGGAGTTGAGGGAAGAGTTAAAAATAAAATCAAATAAGTGGATTTTCCCTGAGCAAAAAGCAGCCATCATTTTCACAGAATCTGAGGACTGGAACAATGAGTGAGCAGCAGTGTGATTTTAAGAACTCTTCCTGAGGATGTTAAGATTATCAAACTCAACATTTGTCCAACCTTGCTTTGTCCTGTCCTACCCTTATGTGCAGTTTGTAGTTACTGCCTCGAGAGTTGGGCGTTCTTCTCACAAACCCAGCTTACAGGCTTTACTTGCCCGAAGGCTTCCATGAATTGAACCTCTATGTTTTGCTGCTCCTGTAAGGTGGGCGTAATTGGTTACTTCTTCTGGAATCCTCCATCTGGCTGTTCTACCTATTGGGCTTCCCAGGATACCTGTTGCATCTTGATGATTGTATTTTCCTTCACTCTCCAGAGTCAGTTTTCTCTCTCATTTGACCTACTGAGTGGAGCCATTTAGTCCCAGGATTATGCCATTCCTGCTGGAATTTCTAAGCCCATTTTGACAGCAGAGTCTCAGAGTTTTTCATCTTTCTTATATTTCCTAGGCTTTGGGTCACTCACAAGTACTTCTCGGCATCACCTCCAAAAGATTGCTTGTTCATCATGAGCTCTCTGGTGGAGGGCCTGGTCTATACACATGGCTCATTAGGAGCAATTATTTTCCAAAATGAGCTGAAAGCTATTAGTGCTATACTAAGGAACGTCTGATACCATCTTTTAACATCCTGTACATCCATTTGGTTTCACTGACACTCATGAAAACATTCAGCTACATTGGCTTGTTTAAAAAGTCAGATGGTAGTTTGGCATATTGTTAAGACTAGAGCCAGAGCCTCTGACCTGCAGACTACTTTCTTTTAAGAATGCTGCCAAAGGATTCAAAAGGTATAGACCTCATTTATTCCACAAACTTATTTTAACATCAATGACATTCAAGGATATATGCAAGGAGCTAGCAATAAAAATGGTGAACAGGGCACATATCCCTTCTGATAAGGCCTGGAGTTTTTTGGAAGACTGGAAAGTAGTTACAGAGTCTCTTCACATTTCTTCCTTAGAGAACACATGCAAACTGAGCCATAGAAACGGACCTAAACATACTGTATTTGCTGACAGCAGACATGGAAACTGTTATTGGTTAGGTATTTTTTGGTTATATGGGACTGATTTTTTTTCTCACGTGTCAGTACTTTTAATATTGTACACAATTATAGTAAAACGGATGACTATAAACAAGATGTAGCCCCTCCCTTTCCATGATCAGCACACTGCATTACAGTAAACCAAGTTTATATTCCACCTTCAAGTGTGGTTCTCCCATTAGTTCACTTTGTGATGGGTGATTAAGAATATCTTCAAATCCAATAGTTTCATCATTACTCCTCAAAATGTCCAGTGAAATGTTTGAGCTTGGAAGAAATGGAAGACGCTGAACTTGTTGCACTGCCTTAAATTCCATTTGCATATTTAGTGGAGCAAACAGACCCTGGATGTTTCTCAGTGTGGAAAAATTAATTTTATCTTGGTTGAGCTGGAAATGTTTTTCTGATCATTCAAGAGGATGACTGGGCTAAAGTTCATTTTTCACACAAGTAAAATCTTTTCGAAGATCATGACTTTCGAGAGGTCCACTTGCTGAAAGCTTGGTAACCGGAATACTGCCCTTCAGCTGAGATCCAAGTCCTCTGGTATTCATTTTCTGCTTGCTCTTGGGACTATTTTAAAAATGAATGAACAAAATTCCCTGTCATACAGATTACATTAATAGGCACTAAATAAAAGTTTATTGTATAAATAATTAATAAAGTGCTTTTATGACATGGGCATGGCCCAGTTCACTTACATGGAAGTCAAAATAGAAAGAGAACTGAGTAGCTGCAACTCCTGGCCATTGTTTGGCAAACACATAGGAAAGAACTCAGTCTTGGGTATTCTGCAGACTCTTAGCTTTTTAGATTTGAGCAGTAGCTCTAGTGCCATAGAGGATCCTGCAGGAAATTTCCACACTGGCCAAGGCAATGATAGTTTTTCAGTTACCTCTGTAAAATCCATCATGATGCTGGCTGTTGGCAAGTGCTTCAGATAAGACTGGGAAATGTTGCTGTCAACAGAAAAAGTACTTCAATATTTATGCTTTTGACCCCAAATGAAATTCAGGTGGCTAACTTAAAAATGATTCATATTTTCTTAACAGAGTATTGATCTGAACATTGTCGGTCACTCTAACCTAATTTTTTTTTAATATTCCTCCAATCTTCAAATATCTTTTTAAGTGGTTCTTGTGGTGAAATAGAGAAAATCTAGAGTGAGATATAATTTCAAATCCCAGCACTGCCACTTATGAAGTTGAGCAATTCATTTTATTTCTTTAGCTTCCTGTTTTTCTTCTGTAAATTTGGGACAGTAATAATACCTACCTCAAAATAGCTTTGAGATGTGTGTTGTGTGCTGTTGTGTTGGCTCTGACTCCTAATCACTCTGAATGAGTGATGTCCAAAATGTCCTGTCCTCAGTAGCCCTGCTCAGCTCTGATGGACTCATGCCTATGGTTTCTTTCATGTGTAAAAAATATTCAGTGTAGTGCCTGGCACATAGTAAGTACTCAATAAATGTTAATTATTTGTATTAATATAATACTTTACACATTATAGATTCTTTTAAGCATGTTGAGTGAATGAACAAATTAGTAATTTATCATCACAGAGTACGTGCCAACCGAGTATCACGGGTATGTGCTCAACTGAGCATCAAACCTGCAAGCTTTTGGTGTATGGGATGATGCTCCAACCAACTGAGCCACCCAGCCAGTGTGGCCCTTGTGATTCTTATTATGATTGCAAGACACCCTTCAGCAATAAGCATCAGGAAACTTTAAAAAAAATAAAGGCTTATTACTTACAAGTCCTGGAAATTACACATGTCTGGGGCCACACAGGGAGGTTATAGGTGGACGGGGTGAGAGGGAGAATGTGTGTGTGTGTGTGTGTGTGTGTGTGTGTGTGTGTGTGTGTGTGTGTGTGTGAGAGAGAGAGAGAGAGAGAGAGAGAGAGAGAGATAGAGAGAGAGAGAAAGATAGAGAGAGAGAAGAATGGAAGTAAGGGGAGGGAAGCAAAGGCCTGGGGTTCTGCTTTTATTGGGATCAGTGGTGGGGGGCGGGGGTTTGGGGGCTCCCTCTCTGTTGATGAATTTAAAACTTAATTGGTTTTGAATTTAAAACCTAAGGGGAATTTGAAGCATGGGAAGAGAAAAAAGTGACCCAAATGATTAGTTATCAAAATCAAAAAAGATCTCTAAAACAAAGAAGCCTCAGCAGGAGGAGGAAGCCTGCTCTTTATCTAGTCCTTTGGCTGGCAGTGTATTCATTCAAGACAGCTGTCTTTGAAGTGGATGCCTTCGTGAATTGGTTGCTTCTGCAATCAAAGCTTAAGCCGACATTTGCATTACAAAAAAGAAAAAAACTGTCTGGGCACAACACTATACCCTTCGTTGTCTTCCTCTCCTATGATTAGATGTGGGTGGGAACCCTCACAACTGGGAAATTTGAAACGATAAAAGGAGAGGACCTTCACAGGGCTGAGCAAACAGTGTGGGTAATATTTGATTATTTCTTATTATTGTCTTGCATAGAAAATAAAAAGGACTTCATTGAAAAAAAGTTCTGCACAAGAGTATTGATGTCTCTTTCTGGGACTTCTGAATCTTCCCTGCACTGCTTTATACAAAAAAAAAAGAAAGAAAAAGAAAAAGAAAAAGATTGATTAATTTCTGGCCTATTAAGAAGGTCTCCCTAATCGATGCTGTTCTCTAAGACAGTGCCTCACTTTTATTGTCCAATTTTATATTCCTTTTAGGTTTCTTTCTTATATTGAACTAACATATTTTCAATAGTTGTATTTTTCATTATTGTTTTTATATAAAATACCCTTTACTTTTTAATTCTAATTTGACTGAATGTCATTAGTCAAAATCAGGACAGCATCAGAGAATGTTAGGTGTCTGTTAAGAGGTCTCTATTTTGATGCATTCATACTTCTTTGTGTCAGGCTTTCCTTAAAGAAAAGAAAAGATACTTGAGCATGTATTAGGTGACATAATAAGAAAATGCTGATATTTGACTACTTTAAAATACAAGACTAGCATTTTCACATAGTTCAACCTAATTCATCCAAGGTGGATCCCTTCCTCAGGACAGAAGCATTTCAACCAAGTTCATAAAGATTCATGTATAAGGCCAAGTACTGCTTTAGCAACATATAATGGCTACCATGACTGCCATGGGGAACAGCTACTGGCACACCTGGCTACAGTGACAGAGCCACCCTGTAGGTTGGTCTACACCAGAAGTCAAATGATAAGCCAGTCCTTATTAAAGCTTCATTCTGTGTCCTATTGAAGTGTGTGTGTATAAACTTTTTCCTTCAAAGGATATATATATATTTTGAAGGAATAAAAGATTATTAAAAAATCCTTAACATCTGTACAAACATAAAATTAGGTAAAAACCCTTTAGATGTCCAAGACTATATAACAAACAAACAAAAAAACCTGTACAAATCAAATACAAACAAAACTACAAAACCAATATAATTTAAATGGACCGCATTGATTTAATATGGAAGGTTCTTAAAATCTCCAACTAAATTGCAGATTGCATTATTGGTATAGCACTAATTTCAATAGTGGATAGTGTTTTGAGTCTATATGGATAACTATCTATGTGCATGTGATCACTCACTTTTTTCAACATTAATCTCTACAGTGAAACCTTCATTCTTTAGAGCATAGAGTAATGCTATTTGGTCTTCCCTTGGCATGGATATGTGTTTAAAGTATTAAGACCATTTTTGCTCTTTTGGACAGTAGTTGAGCATTTCACAATTAAAAGTACCCTTCACAATTAAAGGTACTCTTTGGTGCTAGAACTACCCCAAACTAACATAAATGCTTCTATTCCTATTCATCTTTATAAGAGGTCAGAGGTTAGCTCTTTGGGGATCCAGATTTATGTGGGGACCCTCTGTTAGATTCCACAGCTCGCGGGGAACCTTCTACCTTATCTACAACATTTTGCTTTTTTCAAAATAGAAGGCTGTTTAGAGTATCTACTAAGTAAATTGGCTAAAAAGAAAGTTCTCAGTTGCTATTATTTTAATAATAATTAAATATCTCTTTGAAGTTAAGTTCCCATCTATTATTTAAATCCTGCATTGATTGAGATTGTATCCTTCTGTTTTTGCTTTCTGTAGGCATTTATTTTCTGTCAAATATCATTAGGTTAGAAAAACATTATCAAGTTTCCATCCAAATTTTCCATCTCCTAATTGCTGACAAAGGATGATGGACCTCAGTCTTTATGGATGTTTAAAAGTTAAGTAATGACTCAGGAAGTAACACTACAGATTTTTTAATATTAATTTTGCCATTAATGTTGCCAACATATCACTTTATTACTTAAGAAGAAACATCAACAAACAAATCTTTTTAAAAAAAGCTTAAATTGCATCAAAGATCCTTGTGTAGTAGTTTTTTCTTTTTTAAAAGAAAGGATGTCCAACATCAATTGCAGTCATTCTTTTGATTCATAATTGGTGAGTAGATAAAGGGCTGTTGGTCAAAATGTCAGCTATTTCTTAAGACATATGGCAAGAAAAAGAGTTGATACTCTTAAGGGGTGGTGACTGGCTCTCTGGTCTTCCAGAATTAGCTCATCTTAATTAACAACTTAATAAATTGCTGCTTAATTACTGATGAAATTAAGGAACTTCAAGATGATTTTAGGAAGCAATATCCTAAAATGTAACTGATCTAAAATTTGTTAATTTTGCAATTTACTATATGTTGCAATTGTAGACTTTTCGTGAGTGAAATATAGAAACAAAGAACAGTCAGAGAAAGCTAAATTATATGTTTATATAACTTATTCATTAGTGTATTCAACAAACATTAATTGCCATTTAGCCCTTGAACTGAGGATACAAATAGCTCAGTGGTTTTGCATACATTATTTCTTCCTCCAAGAATGCCATCTGGAAAACCATTCACTCTTCCAGATTCAGTTCAAAGAGATAATTCAGTTCACAGAGATAATTAGTTGGTCAAGCCTCTGTGTTTCAATATATTACTTGTATATCATATATTGCTTGCATATTGCTAGATGGATGTAAGTAATATACGTGCCAGCTCAATATATCTACCAATTCAAGTGTAAACTCTTCAAAGGCATGTACCATTGTTACATTTTTGGTATTTTTCCTTCATTCATTTTAATGTACATGGTTTTTCTTTATAAAATTGTGGTAATATTTTTGTCTCATTCACTAAAAATTATGTAAGTAGCACTTATTCATGTAGTAAAATATTCTCCAAATTCATGTTTTTTATTGGCAGTGTAACTCACATATATGAACCATAACTGATTTAGCCATTCTTCTACTTTTGGAAAATTAGGTTATTTTCAATTTCTTAGCATTATACATAATGCTGAATTCCTTGAAGATAAATACTTGTCCATATCTCTGATGACTTATTTAAAGTTTTAAAATTTCTAGAAGTGATATTGCTGTGTCATAGAATATGAGCACTGTTAAGGCTCTTACTGTAAATGACCAAATTGCTTTCTAAAAGCCCGTTTCATGAGTTACAAATGAGAATGCAAGTTTTATCACACTCACCCCTTGCCAACTCTAGACACTGTCACAGTGTAATTTTGTTTTATATGATCTACTCCTGTCCTTTGTGTGGTTGTCTTTTCAGACTCTTGACTATTTTCTGTACTGGAAAAAAAGAAGTTAAAAAAGTTAAAGAAAAATAAATTTTAAAAATACTGTTAAAAAAGACTAAGAATGTTTGATTAGTACACATCATAAGTTATTTTTAAATTGTTGATAAGTGTAGATATTAAAGTATTTACCATCGTGGTAAAAATGACTTATAAAAAAAATCCTTGTCCTTTAGTCACATATCACATTAGTATATATCATCCTTTTCCCCCAATTTGCAGAACAGTGCCAGTTGTGTCAAGAAAATCCAAAGCATTGAAATAATATAATAACAATGAGGATGACATAGTCTTAGAGTGGTTAAAATTAAACAAAAACAATAACAAAAACACTAAAAAAACTGACCATACCAAATGTTGGCAAGTATATAGGACAACTATAATTCTCAAATAATTCTTTGTGTTGGAAATAAGGAGGTTGACTTAATAATTGACAAGTGAATTGAGTTTTGAGAGATGAGTAGAATCTCACAAAGAGAAGAGAAATAGCAAGATAGAAAATATTTTAGAGGGACTGGTAGGTTGATTTGTTTCTCCTTTCCCTTCCTCAGTTACTCAAGGTTCATGGAACTGAAAAGGGTGATGTTTAATTACTATGCACTGTATGGTTCTTCCAGGGCTTGAAAATACTGAAATATTTTTCTCATTGTTTGAGAGTGAAAAGCACTCTCAATATTTGAGGAAATATTTGCCTATAAGATTATGACAAGGACCATATTAATATAAAGATATATATGTAATATTTCAAAATGTTCTACTAATTAGTTTTAAAAACTAGCAAATTAGGATTGTGAGTATATGGAGGTATGAAACACTTTTCTCTCAATCCTCCTCTTCTTTCTAACTCCATCCCCCATTTTGACTGAGATTCAGGATCAGACTCTTACTGACATTTGTGACCTTTGTGAAGAATAGAAAGTGGTTCCATAGAATTTGTTGAAGGAAGCCAGAGAGATAAGAGATAAAAGGGCTCCTGAGAGATAAAGAATCATCTCAACAAACAATGGGAAGGAGATGAAGTGTAGGATAAAGATGTGAGATTAAAATTTATTCTTGCTTAGACTGTCTTGGGTGTTTATGACCCTGGAATAGATAGAGCTCTGTGGTCAAATTGAAAGTACTTTATCACTACGAACCTCAGCATTTCTGCTGTGGTGTTCCTTTTGCCTTCATGCGTGAAGAGATGAAAAAGTGCAAATCATTTGTCTTTAGGTGAGAACTGGGGTGGGGTGATGTTAAGACAGAGTTAACATCAGTGTATGGGTGACCAGAATAGAGTTTCAAGTGGCGTTTATGCCAGACCCTTGGAGGCAGGCAGGATGGTGTGCCTGGTACCAGAAGGTGAGAAAATAAACACCTCAAAGGATGTCAAAGGTTATTACCACCATGTGGGTTCTTTGCCACACAGAATTAACTGAGAAGAATGTTAAAAGCCAGAGTATAAAGGCAGCAGAGGTAGAAGCTTCAAATTCTATGGGAGATATTCCCCATTTTCTTTGAAATATCCAAGAAATACCAGAAAGGATCGAAGGCCTGCATTCAGCAAATAGGGCCTATTAATCTAGTGACACTGGGAAAAAGCATTAATGTGGCCATGTGTAAAATCCGTAAGCAAATAGTAAAACTGCATAAAATTAAAAAAAAATTACTTTATAAAATAAGATTTTTAAGTCTTACTAATTTAGCTAAGATCATGGTTTCCATAAAAACACTTATTTTTTAACCAAAATTGGAACAGGAACTTCTTTCATATTACAAAGATGATAGGCTATTTTACAATTGGTGTGTTTGGTCAATAGTTCAAAAACTGGGGTCCCAGGTTTGTTAGGTTCTCACCTCAGGTGCTGCTCGGGGCTGTTTATTGCCCCTATCCCGTATTTTAGCTATGTAGCTCAAACTTATCCTTTATGATATCTTTGTTACATTTATTCCTGTTGTCTGTTTCAATTTTTCTCACTCAGTTTAGCAAACTTCTGCTCCTTGGTTATCTTGTCACCATCTCTCTGTGAACATAGATTACCCTGATAGTAGAAGTTACAGAAGGCAGTCCATTTCTAAGAGAGAGAATTATGAATTTTAGATAAGTATTTAAGTTAGAAGGACTCTTAGAGATGAAGTTGTCAAGTGCCTTATGCTCCCTTTCCAATGTCAAGTGAAGGTGTTCAGTCCCAAAGAGATTGAATGACTTGCTTAAGGTCAATCGTCTTGCTGGTGGCATAACTTTTATTAGAAGTTTGGTTGGCATTCACAAAGTAAACTGGTCTTAACTGTTTGTGAGCCTCCTGAAAGGCTGATGTCATGTAATGAATGAATAGTAATTTTTCCAAGGCACAACTTTAAATTGCAGTCAATGGTTGCTATGGAGAAAGACACTTATCTGGTATGTGAGCTGAGACTACCATTTAGCATTTGCAAAGATTAAGTAAATTAATACAGATAAAGTGTCTCTAGCATAGAGAAAATGTTTGATCAATGGTCTCTGGTTATTATTAATTATTTCTTTGTGTGGTTTTGCTGTTTAGACTACACTTATCCATTATCTTTGCTTGATGACCTGCCATGATACTGTTAAAATGCTGTATCTCCTGACACATTGACTGAGAAAGATTATATAGGCACATTATTTCTGTAGAAACTCTCTTCCAAATTCCTTCGCACCTACTGTAATGAAATTGGATAGTATATGGTTTAAATTTGAGGATGACCTCATTATTTATTATAATTTTTTATTTTGTGCAGGATTGTGTACAGCTATAAACAAAGACTTTCTGTTCCTTAGGGTTCACAGAATATTAATTTGAAATCATGATATGTGACCTTAAATAATCAAATTTATGTAGCTATTGATTTAAGTTGTCAAACTAAAGTGTGAAAGAAAAAAACAAGCAATTGCCATTGGAGAAAACTTTTTATAAAAATTGCGATAATTTTTAAAACATAATCATTATAAAAAATAATCAAGCTTGTATTCTTTTGCTGTATCTACGTGTGGACTCTATGAGACATTTTGGTTTTGACATCAAAGCAGTAACACAGTTCCATTCCATACATAATTTATTTTATTTTTGACCTGTGACTTCATAAGCACATTTTAATGTACAATTGAACTAAATTTCACTTAGTTTATTTTATTCCACTTTTGGAGATCATTTGTCCTGTCTCTGACTTGCATTTATAAATGCTTTAATAACTCAATGAGACATTGGAATACTATCTTAGACAAATAAACATATATACAAGGAATCTCCAATGGGCAAGAGAGCTGCAGTGTTCTTGACTTTCAGAAATGTTTGCATTTCTTATTGCCTGAGAGATATTTTGAAGATTACTCTTATGATCTCTTAGCCACTCTGTATAACTGCACAGAGATTTTTTAGTCATCTTGACTTATAGATTGATAAGGTGATAGTCAGCTTCAAGAATTTCTAATAGAAATACATATTTTATGGAAGCCAAACTTCAATAGTCACTATATGAATTAAGATTTAAAGATATTTCAGTCACTCTTATTTTTTCTAACTTGGCAAAATGAAAAAGATAAAAATTTTGTTTCTTCTTTGCCATTAAAAAAAGACCATAATTTTAGAAGAATGTGTTCTTTTCAGTTGGCTGTTAATACACTTTAATAGGCTTGAAGGTCATACTTAATAATCTCATTAACTGGAGTCCTATGTTGGTGTTCTAGTTTTTGGTGTTTCAGATTTTTTGTAAGACCAGTAACAACTCATTGTCTATAGAGCTTTAAGTTCATCGGTAACTTAGAGATGGGATGTAGCCCCTATACATTATGTAATGATGCATATAGTATCAGGACTCTAGGTTGCAAGTCCCAAAAAAGTGAAACTCATACTGGCATGAGCAAAATATGGAATTTAATACTTCATGTATTGAAAAGTCTAGGAAGTATAGCTGGCTTTCATGTATGGTTTGGCCCAAGGGCTCAAATGATGTCATTAGGACTCTGTTCTCTCCATTTATTGGCTCTGTCTTCTATTGTTTTCTACTGTAAGTAGTGGCTGAGTAGTTAAGAACATGGCAGGTACTTTGTTGCATTGCTGGAGTACAAGAAGGAGCAGTTCCCTGATGAAGAAGAATGGTTTGGAGAACATGTAATTCTGTTCAGAAGAAGAGATGGGTATGGGACAGACTAAAATTAGATATCTACTTAAGAAGCCAAATTTTAAGCATGTGACCGAGTAAAGTATCTGTAATACAAGGAAAAGGAGTTTGAATTTGAAATTGTATCAGATTTTAACAGCTTCATTAATTTACCTCAATAATAGGAATGTATACCAGGAAGATCAGATGTTCATCCTCACTGGGTGTCCTCTCCTTTAGAAAAGCTTAGGTGGCCCTTACCTATGTTTACTTCTACAACACTAACTTATTTCTCCTCTAATTCTAAATGGATGCATTGTTTAATTTTGTTATTACAGCCAGCAATCTGTTTCAAGATTCTACATATTTCTGATATATTTCACTATGTGTTGTTTTTATTATTTAATTATCAGAGGGAAATTTTGTTTTCAAGTTCTGAACAGAAAGCTATTTGTTGCCTAATTTATCACCTAATCCATTCAGATTTGGAGTGTTTTGTACATTTTTCTGAGGAGGCAAAAATAATTTTAGCAGAGTAATTGTTTTTGCAAGTAAATTCTTAAGTACCAAATGTACCCAAAAGTTGTACTTTAGTTATTGAGCAACCTATTTTGTTCTGCATAAAGCATGGTTGGGCCATGTATAAGGAAATTTAAAGGATTCGGGAGAAATCTTTGAAATTGTTTTCACCATCTGCTCTTAATATGGAAAGATATAATAGTTGCTGTTGGAGTCTTCTCCACTTTATTTTTTCTTTTTACCTTATTCTACCTTTCTCATTATGCTTTACCTCTTAATCCAAGATTTTGATATGGCACCATCATGCTCATATTTACCCAAACCCAAAACCTGAAGTCATTACCATAAACCTCCATCTCCCTCAGTCAACATCAGTCAGTCACAAATTCTCTTTATTCTGCCTCCTTAAATCTTCTAATCTCTCTGTTTCTTTTTATTCTGCTCCTACAGGCCTTCACAATTTCTTAGCTACCACTTGCTGCTTTCCAAACTGGTCTGCTTTATAAATCCCTCTCCCCGCCCCACTATCCCAACATTGACCCCAATCCTATCTTAGCCCTGCAGTCGAGGTGATCTTCATGATAAGCTGACTGTATTGTATGACTCTTTTTAGATGAATTCTCATAGCCTTCAGGATACAATTCAAATTACATGGCTTGTGTTCTGGCATCTGAGCAGTTATATAACTCAGTTTTCTGCTTTGGTGGCATCTGTATGTTTTGCTCTAGAAAATCAAATGCACAAGCATCTTATTTTTAATATTATCACTTTTGCCTATGACTTTGTCTCCAGCTTCCCTTTTCCTGCCTAGTTCAGTAACTCTTCTCCATATTTTAAAATTTGTTCCAATCTTTACCTTTCTTCTAATGGTTGTCCAAAATCCTTGTGCCTGAATTTGATGCCCTTAATCTAGTCTCTTTAGCACCTTACCATAGCCCTTTCCACAGCTCCTTTACTGCTGAGTTACTTGCTTGTCTCCATATGATAATGTGATGGCCTCGAAGGTAAAGTCTATGTGGAGTAGTACCAGACCTTCAGGAAGGACTCCATAAATATTTACTGACTGAATGTGTGATGATGCATTTTATATGTCAACTTACCTATGGTATGGTCCCCAATGGTTTTGTCAAATACTAGTCTAGATGTTTCTAAGACATTTAGTAATATGATTAACATTTGTAATTAGCTGACTTTGAGTGAAACAGAGTCAACTAATTACAAATTTTACCCTCCATAATATGAATGGGCCTCATTCAGTCAGTTGAAAGTCTCAAGAGCAAAATTAGAGGTTTTCTGGAAAAAAAGAATTCTACCTAAAGACTATTAACAGAAATCCTGTTTGAGTTCTAGCCTGCTGGCCTGCCCTACAAATTTCAGACTCAACCCTGCAACTTCAACTTTTTTCTGAGTTTCCAGCTGGCCAACTAGCCCTACACATTTCAGATTTAACCATATCCATAATCATGTGAGCCAACTCCTTAAAATAAATCTCAAAAAATATACTTAGATATGTCATCTTGATTCTGTTTCTCTAGAGGCCCTGACTGATATAGAATGTATGAGTTCTGTCCAGAAAGTATCTGTACATGTACTATGAAAAATAGAGACATTTATTGAAGAAGATACAAGATGCAAGAAACATTGTATATAGGACAATAATACCCCAGTCCCCTTCAAAGTAGGCACCTTGGGACTTCACACCGTTCTCCCAGTCACCATCAGTTGCCCTGTCATATTTTCCTGAATCTCATTGATGGTCTGAGATCTCTTACCTTTCAAAGGTGATTTTAGTTTGGGGAAAAGCCAGAAGTCACAGGGCATCAAATCTGGGCTGTATGAGAGCTGAATCACCTGGGTGATTTGATGTTTTGCCAAAAAACTCTATGAGATGTGATGCATGAGCAGTCATGCTGTCATGATGAAGCTGCCAATCACCCGTTGCCCATAGCTGTGGACTTCTGAATCATCCAAATAGTCTCTGGGGAGGAATGTTCAAGCTTAACGCAAAATTTGATGCAGATTCATTGCTCTACTCACTCAGTCATTTTGAATATGACAGCCACACAGTACACATGCTCACTGGACAGCATCTACTGTCCACACTGACTAGTATAGTAAAGTCATCAGTGTTCACGCATGTGCATTCCAGTCCACTCTCCTTGGCTGCAAGGTTACTTGATGTTACACAAACCATTTTTGTTATATTAACTGTGCTTGGACTTTTTTCAGGCAGTCCTCATATTAACTAATGAATTGAAAATATTCTGAACATATTTCATGACAATTATTTGGAGAAATATTATAAATATTGTAGTTTTTAATGAAATGAAAGAATGCAATGTAGCTATGTCTAAGTTGAATTAAGCTCTTACAAAAAACTTCATAAAAGTTTTATTGAAAACTGTATGTGCAAAATTTTTGTGAACTATGTCTATGATGTTTGCTTTGCATCTTTATAGAAATTCATAAAGTAAAAATTGGGCCTTTCCACTGGAGATTAAGGAAGGACAACTTAAAAACTTGGGTTATGGGATTATTATTGGTATTCTTGGTTCTAAACTTATTTTCTGTTCAATATTTTAATGTAGGCTTCTGTTCAGTTTTTCAAAAATAGCCTAAAATTTAAAGTATGTCTTATTCTCCTATTTAAATATTTTTATTAAATGCCAAAAATGTGATAAAGCATTCAAGCTCTTTGAGCTAATTTCCACTCATTTTCATGAAATTTTCTATGAGGAAATGGAGTGCAACAATGAAATTTTACAGCTATCAGGCATTGACTTGTCCTTTATGTAAAACATTATTCACCTCAGTTGACAGACTAATTTTCTTTCATCTAGATATCAGAAAAATAGATTTCCCATATGTAGCAAAAATGAGCCCAAGATAAATAAGTTCATGTGGACTAACATCTCTTTAAACTAAATAATAAGCAGGATCTGAAATTTAAACAATTACCAAGTGTCAATGAGGTAAATATTTTTAAAATAAAAAAAATTTTATGAAAAGATAAGAGTTACAGTGGCCGCAAAGCAAGCAGTCTCATGTAGGCCTTACTTTTGGCATCAGACACTTGACTTAATCTAACTTGGTCCATTTGAGCTAAAATGTAATTCAAGATTTATTGTGCCTCTACTAAGAATAAAGTCCTATACTACATGTTTTGAGTGACTCAGTGATGGTCCATAACTTGAAACAAACTGAGATAGGAACAATACTATGAAGGTTCCTATATTACTACTCATTCTTGTATAACCATTAGTTAAATAAAAACCAAATGTTTTCCTATTGCATGAAATGAATGTGTCATCTCCCTTAATCTTTCTTTTAGTTAGATTTTTCAGTATTTTAAAATCACCAATGAACATGTTTCTGTAAAAAATTTTAATATGTGGAAAATGATATAAACTGAAAAGATTTTATTAATGGTAGGCTGCAGGACTCTATATTTGGTCCTGTCCTATTAATATTTTTTTAGTGACTTTGATTAATCTTTCAAAGGCCTCTTTTGCCTGTAAGATAAGATTTATGACAGATTCAGTTTACTTTTTATAATTCCAGAGGGAAGAACTTAGATAAAAGTTTTAAGGAGACAGATTTTAGTTCAGTAAAAGAAAAAAAAATGATATTTATAGTCACTCAAAACAGAAATGAAACTGCTTAGTATAAAAGTAGTCCCCCTTTACTAAACAATGAACTCTAGGAGGGTATGAACAGTCTGGTTCCTTAAAGTCCAACCAACCTCTAGCACATTGCTGCCATAGGGTAAGCACTTAATAAACATACGTTTAGTGTTGAAAGCGTTTATGCTAATTTGCTACCAGCTAAAGTTGTTATAGTAACAGAGATGCCTGTTTTTCTTAGTGAAAAGTTTACCTCTAAAATCCTTCTCTGAAGTCTTCCATATAAAAGAAGAGGACTTAAAAGCCAATAGCTTTTAATATGGGAAAAAATGAATCCAATATCTGAAATAAATATAGTATCTTCTTTTGACATCTGCATAGAACCATTAACATCAGTGATACTAAATTATGCAGATACTTCATTTAGATATATTGTTATTTCAATAGTTAGAAGATTATGGACCTAACTTGCCTTTGTAGTGCTTTAGAGGGCTCCATCTTTTCTACCCTGAAATCACAGGCCATTGTTCTCTACTTAAGGTTGATCCCTGAGAGTTGTTTTTCTCCTGTTGGTGTCCTCTTAGTTTAGTAGAACGATTTTATTTTCATCATTCTCCTGCCAAATAATGACAAAAAATTCAAATTACCTAATTAAATGTAAAACTCAACCATATGTTTTTGTTTTTTAATAATTTTCATTAAGTTAACAACTTTCTTGCATGTATATTTGTCTTTTTTGTAATATACACATTTTTCTTTAACTGTTATTATTTTTCCTTAGGTGCATGTTTAAAATGGCCCAGGAAATGCATGGAATTTATAGATGGCAAAATCTCAGGTTTTTATAAACCATCTGATATTACTCTGTAATTATCAAAGTCATAAAAATTTGTAAAATTCCTGAAAGAGACATGACCTTTAGTTTTTTGTCCTTGTATTGCTAGTCTGTTTAACTAGCCATTTCAAAATTGAACATGGATTTAGTAACTTTTGAAAACATTTCCCTGGGCCTTTTCAAACAGGGCTCATCTAAATCTAATTAAGTGCTCATGGTACTTCATCCTGACTTCTCTTACATCATTTATCCCTTTTGATCTTGTATTTGTAGTAGCTAAAAAGAGCTCAACTCTCTAGGGCAGGATTCATGATTGAGCCCTCTGAATTTCCTGAAAATCCCTACCCAGAGCTCAATAAATATTAGTGAAATAGATTATATTAAGTATATATTTGAATCTGTATTTTTGTGATGATAAAAAACATGTTTTATAAATGTAACAAAGAAAATATTTTATTAACATAAGAATTTCTATTTGAACAGGACTGCTTTGTTTAGAGAAATACCTTCATAAACAGCTTTGTCAGGTGAAAGTTGAGGTGCCCAGGAAAAACATAACATAAGAAATGAATAGCGGTATCGGGGTGTAGGGGAGCAAAAAAAGAGAGGAAGGGGAGGAGGAAGATAATGGTGTCGGTTTTGGGAGGAGAGGCTGCTGACCCACATGACAGGAGGCTGTCGGCTCTGAAGGGAAGTGAGAAATTCCAGCTCTGAGGCCGTTAAAAATGTCCAGAAAAATGTGTGGTTAATAATCCATTTGAAATTGTTTGTGTTGCTCTATGTGAATCCACTTATTACACAACTCCAGGGACTTGGTTCACTGAACATAGTAACATACTGAGCCTACCACTAGAAGCCCGTACCTTTATTCAAGAGTGCCAGAGAAATATACCTTTAGTGGGTAGTTTGGAGAAGGAGTAATTAAGGAAATTGGGCTGCATCCCACATTTGGGTTTGCATACAGGAACTGAGGCATAAAAATCAGAGATTCAGAGCTGTCGGTGACAATTAGCAGAAGTCATTGGACTTTACATAGTACTTGGGGTATAGGAGAGTCTAATTTTATTTATAATTCAAAGGCAGAGTGAACTCAGGTGATATTTGGGCTACAGAGGTATGGATGAGATTATCAAAGAGCTAAGTCCTTTTCACTTCCCCAATAACAGGAAATCCAATTTTTTGATAACTGGCTAGAAATTCGGTAAAGACCAGAAAGTTACCAAATCACATAACCTATGATATCACTGATATTTAAGTGAGTTGCCTTATGATAAAGCTAGCTCTATTAGAAAAAGATAAGCATACTCTAGTCAGGCACTGTTTAAGGACTTTATATATATTTTTCACAACAAGCTTACAAGTGGATAGGTTGTTATCCTAATTTGACAGGAGGGAAACTGAAGCATGAAAATGTAAGTGGCCTAAGCTCCCAGAGCCAGTAACTGGCAGGGCTAGCATTTGAACCTATGTAGTGCAGTTCCAGGGGCCATGTTTTTAATAACTATGCATACCCACACTACTATACATTTTTAATAGTTTATTTTTTATTATATTTTTTCCATTACCATCTATCACCCTTATACCCTCTTCTGCCTTCACCCATCTCCTCCCCCTACAATCACCACGCTGTTGTCTGTGTCCATGAGTCTTGTTTCTTTTTTTTCCTCGATCCTTCCCCTTCCCGCCCAGAGCTGTCATCCTGCTCTCTCTCTATGTCTGTCTCTATTTTGTTTGTTAGTTCAGTTTGTTCATTAGATTCCACATATGAAGGGAAATCATATGGTATCTGTCTTTCTCAAACTGGCTTATTTCATGTAGTATAATGTTCTCTAGATCCATCTGTGCTGTCTCAAAGGGTAAAATTTTCTTCATTTTTATGGCCGAGTCATATTTCATTGTGTAAACGTGCTGTCGTTGATTTATCCACTCATCTACTACGGACGCTTGGCCTGCTTTCAAATCTTGACTATTGTAAATAACACTACAATGAACATAGGAATGCTTATATTCTTTCAAATTAGTGTTTTGGGTTTCTTCAGATAAATTCCCAGAAGTGAAATAGCTGGGTCATAGGCAGTTCCATTTTTAATTTTTTGAGGTAACTCCATACTGCTTTCCACAGTTGCTGCACCAGTCTGCATTACCACCAACAGTGCAAAAGGGTTCCCTTCTCTCCTCATCCTCATCAGCACTTGTTGTTTGTTGATTAGTTGATGATAGCCATTCTGACAAGTGTGAGGTGATATCTCATCGTGGTTTTAATTTGCAGTTCTCTGATGATTAGTGATGTTGAGTGTCTTTTCATATGTCTATTGTTCATCTGTATGTCCTCTTTAGAGAAATGTCTATTCAAATCCCTTGCCCATTTTTAATTGGACTGTTGTGTTTTTGGGTTTAAATTTATATGGAACCCCAAAAGACCCTGAATAGCAACAGTGATCGTGAGAAGGAAGAACAAAGTTGGAAGAATCATACTACCTAATAACAAACAATACTACAAGGCGACAGTAATCAAAACAACATGGTACTGGCATAAAATCAGACACACAGATCAATGGAACAGAACAGAGAGTCCAGAAGTAAACCCATGCCTCTATAGTCAATTAATATTTGACAGAGGAAGCAAGCACATAAAATGGGCTAAAGATAGTTTATTCAATAAATGGTGTGGAGAAGTTGGACAGATATGTGCAGAAAAGTGAAACTAGACCACCTTCTTATGTCACACACAAGAATAAATTGAAAGGGATTAAAGACTTAAATGTTAGATTGGAAACCATAGAATTCATATAAGAAGACATAAGCAGTAAAATCTCTGACACTGCTTGTAGCAACATTTTTTTTCTGCTCTATCTCCTCACGGAAGGGAAACAAAAAAAATAAGTAAATGAGACTAGATCAAACTAAAAAGTTTTTGCATAGCAAATGAAACCATCAGCAAAATAAAAAGACAACCCAATGAATGGGAGAACATATTTGCTGATACATCTGATAAAGGTTAATATCTAAAATTAATAAAGAACTTATAAAACTCAACTATACTACTATACTTTTTAGCATGGTTAAACATCTGGGCCACAGAAGAAGGTGAAACCATCTTAATGTTTTTGAATAAAAAGAAAGGTAGGTCAGCAAGTGAAAATAGCCTTGCCTAGCTGTCCAGCACTGTTGTTACTTGCCTATGGTATGAGCTATTGTGAGTTATTTAATGATTTGTTTCATATCTTCAACTTTAAAATGAGAACCATGCCTCCTCCGATGCCTTTCATGGGAAAATTTTGAGAACAAGTGAGTACATAGTAGAAACATTTTGTCAATGTAGAGAAAGATCCCCTAGAAATTACAAGGTCATGTATGTATACTACAGACAATTTGAACTTTCAGGTAATGATTCAGTAGAACTGAATAACGCCTCAATAACTATTTGAGTTGAAAGATGGAAACTGCAAGTAATTCAAGCTTTGAAGGACATTTCTTATACCTTCAGTATTTTCTCAGTGATGTAATAAGATGTGAGGAAAAACATATGCTGGATTGGGCAACCCTTTGCCTTAGACATATACATATATTTTTTGTATTTCTAATTTTCAGTTTATTGTTTTAATATGTCACCTCTACACACTAAATTTATAGTATAAAAAGAATGTAGATTGTTCTTCTTTGTTATTAATCCCAATGTGGCCAAAGGCAAGAGTCAGAGAGAAGCTGGCAAATAAATAAAGGCCTTGGGTCAGAGTCTATAGGAAACTAAATGGTGGCAGTCCATCTATCACCCACACCATCTGGCAATTTCAGTGCGATTACACTAGGCTCAAGACACCAGATATAAAGTGTTACACAAGTTATTTAAAATGGGTAAGATGGAAGCCTATTGCACCTTGCTGGGATTAACACATGGCCACTGTGAAGAGACAGAGTCCCAATGTGTGTTCAACTCCTGAGAAATGGCAATTTAAGTAGAAGCTCCACAATGCAATACAATAAATAGTTCACAATATAATGATTGCTTCCCATGAAGGCAGAGAGTTTTGTAAAAGAGTAAGTTTGTTGTCATAAAGGCAGGTAAAGACAAGTTAAGAAAGGAAAAACAAAATCATCTAAAAAGAAAACTTCAATTTGAGAAAAAGAAAATACTTGGACTATATTTCATGATTCATTCTAAAAATTATAATGGAGGTCTAGGGGAGGAGAAAAGAAGAGTAGGGAGAAAGGAAGAATAACATGGAAAACCAGTCTTGATCTTATTTGAGAAATGTTGATACAGCCTGAGATAGGTCTGGGTCATGGTAACTGACGTTTAGACCCAGATTTCATTCAGTTTTACATAACAAGATGGGTAAATTTTAAAGAATCTTCTAGCTATATTTTTCTTTCTTCCTTTATTTCTTTTTCTTTCTTTCTTTTTTTTTTTAGGGACCAATGAAGTACTCTTGGCAAAGTGAAGGCTTACACATTTCTTCACCAACCCCCCTTATACGATATCTCTGGAAATAGTCTGGTGCCAGATATCATGAGCTGTGAAAACAAGACCTTGACTCTGCCCTTAGAAGTTAGAACTTTTTAGGGGAAATGATTTATACTTAAAAAGGTATTAAAAAGCTAGCAAATAGCAAACCTAAAAACAGCTTAGATACAGTGTCATGGGGTTTAGAGTTGGGAATGTTACATGCATCAGTGAAAACATGAGAAGAAGGGTTTATGGGGAACTCAGGAGGTTGTCCCAAGAAGGGTGAATAATTGCATTTGGCTAGAATCTAGGATATGATATAACTTTATTTCTGATGGTTGAAGATCAGGGTTGCAAAAGTGGTCTCTTCTCTGTGGTGACTGAAATGTTTGGGATGGACTGGAGCATGATTTAGTAGGATATTGGCCTGATTTGACCTTTTCATAGAATCTAGGCAATAGCAGACTACTTCTCACTTTTCTGCCTGGCCAAGGGGAACTTAGCCTGCATTGATTCCATAGTGTTGTGTCAGAACCCAAAAGAATTATTTCCCATGTTGAATTCCATTCCATGTCATTCCATACACAATTTTTATTTATGTATTTGCTTTCAGTTAGAGATATAGTGCTAAAAGATAGAAATTTACTTTTAAAAGAACTCTAGGATGACACATACCATAAGAAAATTCAATTTATTTTTAACATATTTGTATTAATAATGTTGCATAGAAGATTTGTTAGAGGAAAATCTATTAAGTTTTAATAACATTTGGTTTCTATAACACTGCATGCTCATATATTATCACAGTGAAAAATAAGAGGGCACTTTACATTATATAATATGATATATTGTAAAGAAAGTTAATTTTGAATCCTGCTTTAGTTTTTTTACTTTTTGTGCTGTGCTTAAATAATAATACAGTGCTCAAGAGATCCTCAAATCATTTGGATTTATCGTGAAAAAGGGTATGATGTTCCTGTTTATATAAATATAAGAATTATTTAGTAATTTATGAAATTAGAGGAAAGTTAATCAAGCATAGGGCTGCTGTCTTAGTGATTTATTTACTTAATGTCCATCCCTAGCAACTTTGATCAAGTCTTAGTTTGTAATTATTATAAAAGATACAGACTTTCCCCCTCTTAGTGGGAAAATAATAGTAATACCTCCCCAACATCTATCCTACTCATTTTCTTCTTTCTCTAACAAATGCCAAGTCTACTTTAGGTCCTCATTATCTGTTTTCTGGACTATAATAAGAATCTCCTAATTAGTCTCACTGCTTTCTGTTTCTCTCCCAACTCCTGAGAAACTAATCTCAACCCATGAGAAACTAATCTTGCTAAAAACAAAGCATGGATCATGTCACCTTATTGCACAATATCCTCCAATAATTCCTTGTTACAACCTGATCTAAGCTCAGATAACTTCCCTTGATTTGTAAGGTTATTACCAATCCAGTTCCTTCATAAATATTATATGTTCTAGTCAAATTTGGTAATTTCTCTGTAAACATTCCCACCTCCACATTTAAGCACATATTATCTGAAAGTCCTCCCTATCATTTGTCGTTGCAGAAATCCTCCTTATTTTGCAAAGCATGACCTTAGCAAGTGCTTTCATCTTAACTATATCATGCCCCAAAGCATCCCAATCTAGCCAAGAAGATGAGTTCTTTTCTAAATTCCCAAATTCTTTCTATGACCCATCTTTATAGCAGTTACCAAACTGCCTTGCATTATGATTTGTGCTTTTATTTAAGCCCCTCCTATACTGTGAAATTCTTGAAGACAAAGATCACATCTCATCATCCTTATATCTCCCACAGAATATATCCCAGTGGCTTGCATATTATTGTTACATAATAAATTCTGTTGCTTGGAAGATGTAATTAATGCAATATTGACTTTCCCAAAGGTTATCTTTGTCCTACATCTAAGTGGGAGAATTTGGGGCCTTCCAATAATTTCTCTGGGTTACTTTTCCTAAAACTCCGGTCTCATTTTAGGCAATATTTTAATATAAAATATCTTAATTAAGGTCAGTTAAACTGGACACAATATAAGAAGAGTGGCAGAAAAGGAAATGCCACAGATTATACTTATGAATTTGTTGAGCTCAGGATAAGGAAGCAGCATCTGTTCCAGAAATATCAACTAGTTAAGTAAGACCCAAGAAGTCAAACATGCCTAAGTATCCTGCATATCACATTCTTTAAGCAGGAGGTGCCAAGAAGAAAAGGAGCAATCTCCCATCTGCTAAGCCATCTGTTTTCTAAGACCTATTTCTTATTTAGTGCCATCAGGGTTTTCATTTCTTAAAAAATATCAGAGACCCCAAATAAGAGCATATGATAACATTATCTAATAGTCTTCTCAGTTAGAAGCAGCTTCTATTTCTCCCAAAGTTGTTTCCTTGCTGATTTATGTTCTTTACAATGTGTTTGGTGTGAAAAGAGTGCTATGTGGGAATAAGAAGCCCTGAGTCTGAATCCTAACTGTGCTCCCTACTAATTTATAGGTCTACATTGTCTGCATTGACTTTAAACTTCTTCCAATGTAAAATGGAAATAATATTTACCTCACTGATGTGAGCTAAAAGGTAAGCCCCACAAAGGCAAGAATCTTCATCTGTTTCATTCACTGATGCTCCCCAAGCACCCAGAACGTTGTTTGGCACATGGAAGATGCTCATTAAATACTTGTCGAATGTGGTAATACTGAAATAAATTGGTACCTATAAAATGTTTTGAAGACTATTATCCAAATAATAGCATTTTAGGATTAGAAGCATAATGATCATTTAATTTAGTCTCTTGGTTTACAGATGAATAATTTGAGGACCAGAAAGAATGACCTGCACAAGATGTAGCAACCATACAGTTTCAGAGTTAGCACATTAATCTAGGCTTTCCAAATCTTAGCTCAATTCTATTCTAACAAGACTTGCCTTCTTCTTTTTTAAAAATACACTTTATTGATTATGCTATTACAGTTGTCTCAATTTTTCCTCCTTTGTCCCTCTCCACACTGTACCCCCCATTCCTTCTGGCAATCCCCGCCCACCCATCAGTTCATGTCCTTGGGAAATGCATATAAGTTCTTTGGCTACTCCATTTCCTATACTGTTCTTATCATCCCCTTGTCTATTATGTACCTATCAATAAAATATATTTTATTGATTATTCTATTGTCCCAATTTTTGTCCCTCACCACCTGGTACCCACCATTCCCGCCAGTAATTTCCCCTCCTAGTTTATGTCCATGGGTCATGCATATAAGTTCTTTGGCTACTCCATTTCCTATACTTGCTCTTAGCATCCCCCTGCCTATTCTGTTAACTACTAATTTGTATTTAATCCCTTCACCTTTTCCCCTGTTGTCTGGCCTCTGGAGTTTTGTCTGGGAGGAAGCTGTCTCCTGGCACTCGCCCTGATGCCAGACACTTCAATTTCTCCCTGCATGCTGCTGGTGCCCTTCTGGCTGTAGCCCTGGTGCTGAAGCCCAGAGGGGGTGAGTCTGCGTAAGTCCCAAGTCCATTGCAGGCCCTTTGAAAGGAGACTCCTGAGAATCCCACAATTTCTTCCACTGCCCCAACCCCCACTGATTTTTATAGCCAGAAGTTATGAGAACTTATCTTCCTGGTGCTGCAACTCTGGGCTTGGTGGTCTGGTGTGGGGCTGGGATCCCTTGCTCCCAAGATATCCCTCCTGATTTTTATCCACCACACATGGGTATGGGACCACCCATTCTGTATCTTCACACCTCCACACATCTCTACACCTCTCTGCACATCTCCCATGTCTCGTCCCTCCTACCCCTCTGGATAAATGTGGCTTCTTTAATTCCTTGGTTGTCAGACTTTTATATAGCTCATTTTTCTGGTGATTCTGGGTGATACTTGTTTTGTAGTCTAGTTGTGATTTTTGCTGTGGCTGTGTGAAGAGGCAAGCCATGCTTACCTACACCTCCATCTTGACTGGATGTCTCCTAATTTGTACTTATTAATCCCTGCACATTTTACCCCATTCTCTCCATTCTCCTCCCAACTGATAACCCTCCAAGTGATCTCTTTATCTACAATTCTGTTTCTGTTCTGCGTTCTTTAGTTCATTTTTTAGATTCAATTGTTGATAGTTGTAAATTTATTGCCATTTTAAAGTTCATAGTTTTGATATTCTTCTTTTTCTTAAGTCCCTTTAACATTTCGTATAATAATGGCTTGGTGATGATGGACTCCTTTAGCTTTACCTTGTCTGGGAAGCATTTTATCTGCCCTTCTATTCTAAATGATAGCTTTGCTGGATAGAGTAACCTAGGTTGTAGGCTTGCTTTTCATCACATTGAATACTTCTGCGAGTCCCTTCTAGCCTGCAAAGTTCCTTTTCAGAAATCAGCTGACAGTCTTATTGGAACTCCTTTGTAGGTAATTATCTGCTTTTCTTTTTGTGCTTTTAAGACTCTCTCTTTACCCTTTGGCATTTTAATTATGATATGTGTTGTTGTGGTCCTCTTTGTGTCCATCTTGTTTGGGACTCTCTGTGCTTTCTGGACTTATATGTCTATTTCCTTCACCAAATTATGGAAGGTTTCTTTCATTATTTTTTCAAATAAGTTTTCAATTTCTTGCTCTTCCCCTTCTCCTTCCAGCACCTCTATGATTTGAATGTTAGTACATTTGAAGTTTCCCCAGAGGTTCCTTAGCCTATCCTTGTTTTTGGGGGTTCATTTTTTTTCTTGCTGTTCTGATCATTGTTTTTTTTCTTCTATATGTTCCAAATCATTGATTTGATATTCGGCTTCATCCACTCTGCTGTTGATTCCCTGTAAATTGTTTTTTATTTCAATTAGTGTCTCCTTCATATCTGCTTGGGCCATTTTTATGTGGTTGAAGTACCCACTGAGTTCCTCGAGCACCCGGATAACCACTATTTTGAACTCTGCATCTGATCTGCAATCTGCAATCTGCAACCTTGCTTATCTCCATTTTGTTTAGTGATTTTCTGGAATTTCGTTCTGTTCTTTTATTTGGTCCATATTTCTTTGTCTCTTCATTTTGGCAGCCTCCCTGTGTTTATTTCTATGTATTAGGTAGAGCTGCTTTGACTCTGTTTCTTGGTATCATGGCCCAATGTGGTAGGTGTCCTGTGTCCCACAGCACAACCTCCCCTATTCTCCAAGCTGGGTACTCATAGTGTGCATTCCATGTGGGCTGAGTACTCCCTCCCCTTGTAGTTGAGTGTTGATTGCTGTTAGCAGGTAAATGGGAAGGATTTACACAGTCTAGAGAGCTAGTAGAACTGGCTGTGACTCCTGGCCAGCAGCCATCTCCCTCTTTGGCTTGTGGTGGTTGTTGTATGGTGGTGTTCCAATGCGGTCTATAACTGTCTACGGGGAGTGCAGGCTCTGGAGTTTTCCAGGTGATGCCTGCCAGGGTCAGCCACCATCTATGCTCTGTCTGGGGCTAACTTGGCGTAAGCTATTAAATGTTTATAACACATGAGGGCTGAGCTTACCTGATGCTTGTTTGAGTGGATTTATGAAGGTCTGAAGCCTGAGTCTAGCCAAGCCACTCATATGTAAAAGTCACTGCTACCAGTTTGGGTGGGCTTATAATTTGGATGGGGTGAATTGTTAGCGGGGCTAACCATGTGAGCCAGGTTGATGGAGTCTCAGATATGTTGCTGCTCTACTGTGGCTCTATGTTGGGGAGGGCTCAGAAGAGGAACAATGGCCACTGTCTGCAGTTCTGTTCTGAAGGGAGCTGTCCCCCAACTCTCGACCTGATGCTAGATATTTCATTTCCTCCCCTTATGCTGCTGGTACCTTTTAAGGTGCTGTCCTGGTGCTAGAGCCCAGAGGGAGTGAGTCTGAGTAAGTTTGTGTGCAAGACCCTCCAAAAGGAGACAACTAAGAATCCCACAGTTTCTGCTGCCAACTCAACCCCCACTGGTTTTTACAGCCAGAAGTTAGGAGAACTTATATTCCTTGTACTGGAACCCAAGGCTGGGTGATCTGGCATGGGGCTGGGATTCCTTGCTCCCGAGGTATCCCTCTAACTCATATCCACCACATGCAGGTATGGGACCTACCTGTTCCGTGTCTCTGCGCCTCCGCTCCTCTTACCCATCTTAATGAATGTGGTTTGTTTAATTCCTTAGTTGTTGGGCTTCCATACAGCTTGATTTTCTTATGGTTCTAAGTGAAAGTTGTTTTGTAGTTTAGCTGTAGTTTTGCTGTGGTTGTGCAAGGTGGTGGGCCATGTTTACCTATGCTTCTATCTTGGCTGAAAGTTGCAACTCTTGTAAACAATATTAAATTTATTGAGCAACACCACTTTAAATATTTTAATATTACTTACAAACTTGCAAAGTTCTCCTACATCTGAGGCCTAAACATCACAACTTAATATGTCAGATTTTCTTAGGTACTATAAATGTTTTAAATAGCAAACAGATATTAAAGAAAAAATATGAATACTAAGAATTTGTTCTACTTTATAAATTCTGTACTTATTTCATAAACTTCTAGTTGTAAAGTCCCTTAGCCAGGTTAAAAGGAATACATTTTAGAGGTTGAAAAACTTGATATTTTAATATATTTTGTTAGAGGACAGACATTCTAGGCAGAACTCTGAGACTGTAAATTTCCAGCATGATTCTACACAAATGACAAATGGGCACTCTAGAATCATTCCTGTAGTCACTGTACATGGGAGCCTGGAATTCTACACTCTTATCTGGGGTTTTGTCTTGCAACCCTATTACCTGGCTTTTTGGTAGACTTTTACATATTTTATCTTCTGTATCATTTGAATGGGTTCAATTTCTATTTTTACACCCTGATTAGACTTAGCATTAGTTTTTAATTCAAGGTCTTTTCTTCCAAGTTTCTTTTAGCTTTATAATAGATTTTTTTCTTTTTTTAAGTCATCACCCAAGGATATGTTTGTTGATTTTAGAAAGAGAGGGTAGGGGAGAGAGAGAGAAAAAAAAAATCAATGTGAGAAAGAGACATCTCTTGGTTGCCTTCTATGCACACCCTGACTGGGGATCTAACCCACCATGTAGGTATGTGCCCTGACAAAGGATCAAACCTACAGTCTTTTGGTCCTGGGGACAATGATCCAGCCAACTCAGCCACACAGCCAGGTGCTTTAAAATACTTTTATTAATTTTGGTTGTCCCTTAAGCCACAACTCTATAGTCATTTTAATGAAAATTATTTTTAATGTGCCATTTACTATTTTTTAAAATACTTTATCAGATGTCTAGTCTATTGTTGTTTTTCAATGTTCAAACTCTGTTCTAAGCACTGGCAGATCCTTTTTCTCTTTAGCCTTGCAGCAACCTATGTAAATTGTCATCCTATGATTTTCCTTTGTTGTTCTCCTGTTTCAGGTCCCTTGTTTTCTGGGTTCTGATTTCTTCCTTTTACTTTATGTGAATCCTCATTTTACAGAAATATGTGATCTAATAATTTCCTGTTGTCTCCATACTTGGATTACATGGATTCTCTGGGAAGCATTGGCTTGTTTCCTATTATCCAACCTTACCAGCACTGAGATCTCAACTTCTTCTAGTCATTTTGTCAATTATTTCTCTGTTCGCTTTCCATCTTCCAAAAGTTCACTGACATTTCTTGTCTAGTGTGGTATCCTCTAATGTCATTTTAATGCAATTTATATTATATTTAACTGGAAGTTTCTACATTTAGTTTTAAACTTCTCCCCTCTCGCCACTCCCTCCTCTCCACTAACCCCCAAAATATGCCCAGCAGAGTAACTGCCACACATTAACCCTCAATATTTGTTAAGTGAAACAAGCATAGATGATGTTGTTGATATTCATACATACTATGGCAGAGAAGACTTGGCTAGATTCCCAAAACACGTATCACATTAAACTAAAAATGTATCATGTTATTTAGGTATATATTGAAGAGGAAACTTGTTTTTCTTTTTAATTCTTATTAAGAGACTATTGTTTACCAGATTTTTTTTGATAAAGGCATTGAAGGAATATTAAGAATCTGAGCTCTTTATCAAAAGGAATGAAATTTAAGAGGTGTTAATAGATAGGAAATAGTTGACTCCTGCTAGGGTACTAAAAACTGACCTAGGTTCATTAGAAAGCCATAATTAATTCTTAATACATTTCCTAATTAGATCAAAAAGTATGACAATGGCAAACATTAGAATGACTATACCTAAAGCTCTCATTTTCTTTGTATACTAAGTGACCATATAATTAATTTATTTTCCGAATTGGGACTACTTTGAAATGAAAAGGAGGGAGGGACAATCGATTATACAACATTAGGTGTAAGCCAGGATGTTCTGGGCAAACTGGAACAAAAGGTCTCTTTATTGATAATGTAGATTAGATTGAGAAAGACCCAGACCAACACTTTACAGAGAACAAAGTTGGTTTCAGGTTCTGGGGGATATCCAGGATTTTGATGTCTCTGTAATATAAGGGAGATTTAAGGGTGCTATTTCAAAATGAAATAGACTACATTTTTTAGTCTATCTGAAAGATAAAATATTTAATGAGTCAATTAGAATAACCATATTTTGAAGTTTTAGACTGATAATCAATCAGAACAGGCTTTAAACTTACTGGAAATAAAAGATTTCATCCTATTTGAAGTGGTTAATTATGTCATAATGAGAAGTATTACCATATTCTAGCTACAGAGCCTTCTTTACATCTTTACTAAGATGTAAAATAAAGAAAAACAAAAAAACAAAACAAAACAAAAAATCCAAACCTTCTTCAAACAGAAGCCTCAATGCAAAATGTAGTGTACTTCTTTTTCCCTCTGTTATCAAAATAGATCATTGTGCCATTCATAGGCACTACCTTCATTTACAACCAAATATCATCCATTTTGATAAAACAAAATGTTTTTCTATAAACTTTGAAACTTATGAAAATATCATTAAATAGACAATCTCTTGTCAAAAATAATTTAGAAAATATCAGGCAAACTTTGAAACATTTCATCATAGCAAAATTTTTGGATTTTTTTTTAGTATCTATTCTATTTTAGCCATTTGAGTGCTGCTGAGTAACTACCTCATTTGAGTTTTGTTTCATCTTGTTTCTTAAATAATATTTTATTAATTTTAATTTGGAGAGAACATTTTGCCCTACGTATATGTGTGTATAAACATGCACACAGGTGTGCAGTATAGGAAATGCCAAAAAGTAATACTGAACATATTTCAGAAAAACTTGAATTTTTAATATTTTAAAATAAACAATTGCCCCAAATTTGCAGATAGTTTCTAATATTTTTCAATTTTGCTTTCTGTCGACTTTACTTAAGTTTTGATTATACTAGCAATTATTTTAATAGGTCTTTTGAAGTTTTGTTTGTGCTTATTGAACACTTCCTACAATGGCATTTTTACTTGAAATATTGGGTTGGATTAAGAAATGTCAATAAATTTTTTTTTAGTTCATGAAATTTCATGTATAGCTACATAGTTATTATATAAAATTAATCACATATTAAAATATTTAATTATGATTTATTCACATAAAAACTGCTGAGGTATCACTGTTATTACATTGATGGCTTAGAATATTAATGGGCCTAAACAAATGGAAAATTACTTGAAATATTATTGTATAGTGGTGAAATTTTTGGTCAATAGTTTTTTGATGCAGATCCTTTATATATCAAATCATGATTCTAATGAAGATTTGTGTTGTTTTGTTAAAAGTCTGCCAGATATCGAATAACTTTTAATTGCTGAAACAGTTGATTTTTTCCCTATTAACAAAGGATTCTGATTTCTTTTGTTTAAGAAATAGCCAAGAGTTTTCATGGGGATTTAAATATGTATCATATTGGCAAAATCTGTATACTTTCTCTGCACCTTAAAATAACCAAGACATGATAAACTCTATTCTAATCATGTGGAGTAAGACATTCAGAGAATAATTTTAATAAGTACACCGACCTACTGTGGTATTGTTTACATGGTCATGTTTATATTTTCTTCATTACCATGTAACTTGGACATGCCTACCATTAGGGTTTGGAATGCAGCCTAGCTGTTAGAATAATTTGGTACTATACAAGCAGTAGAACAGAGATAGACTTAACATCTGTGAAATTATACCTACTCTACTTTCATTGAGAATTGGTACTAAAGCAAATTATATGTACTATAGATTATAATAGCAAAAAAAAGGAAACAATTTAAATGTTCCTTAAAATATGAGATTATGGATAAAAAGCTCTCAAAACATGTTGAAAAATGATAAAGAAAAGTTGCAGAACTCATGCTTGTTTATATTTACTTAAAATGTGTCTCCATAGGAAATTCCTGGGAAGAAATACGTAGAGTGAAGGAGAGGTTAAGGGAAAGGAGAAGAGGCTTTTAAAAATGTTACATCTTTCCATATGGTTTGCTTTTTAAAAAAAGTTGTGACCAGCATTACCATTATTGTTTTAAAACTAATTGATAAAAACAAAAAGAGTCTTGCAAAGAATGAATGGACATTTTACAAAATATATACCAATTACCAATAAACCTATAGAAAAACATATGTCAGTATTTTAATACTGTAGCCAGATTTCTGAAAAGTCTCACCAAAGATGAATTTGTTTCAGAACAATTTTGTTTGATAATGATGTCATACTGATTTCAAATTATAGCATAGTTATAACCATAGTCAGTATTATTAAAATGTTTAACTATCTTAAACACCAATACAAAACACATTAGATATTTAGATTTTACTACTGATTCTGGGGCTAAAATTCATAGTAGTGAATAGTACAGGGGTATAAAATCAAGAGAAGCCATATTGTTATCTGTGTAGACATGTCTTCTACCTTGTCACCAAAATCCAGCAACACTGAATCTTATCTACATTTATAGTAGAGAGCCTCTTATCAAAACTTTTAGTAGTCCACATTTTAAAAGAAATAAGTTCTTTACAATTGGACCAAAACATGAAGCATTTATGTGTAGCCTCTTCTGAGTACTGCATATTGAAAGTTTTGTTGGCTTTTCTTGGCTTCCCAGCAACCTTTATGAAACCCACTACAGGCTACCAGACCCGAGGTTTCACAGTGCAGAGAGAACACATTTCATTCTACACAATTTACAGATAACTTATCCAGAAGGCAGTGAGAGAAAGGAGTTCTGTGCCTATTTTTAGAGTCTTCATATTTTATCCAGCTGTTTGAACAATTAGACTTGGTGTAACAGAACATATGGAAAGGTAAACAGAAATTACAGCTTTCAATTGTGACTTTTGAAACAGTTATTAATAATGAAGAAAGTTTTAATTACTAAATCACCAATAATGCTGCATTCTTGATAAGAAACATGACCAGCCATTACAAACTAGTGGATCTTGAGCCCAATTCAACCTTCAATGTATGCATTTGGTTGGATAGTGTTTTAAAACCATAAACTTGATTGCTTTTTTGTCCATTCACAAACAATGTACCTTATCATAGGAAGCACTATGTCCTGAGTTTTTATGCCTACCCCTTCCCATTTACATCTGTATGCTTGTCTCCTGAAGGAATTTGAGAATGCTATATATGCTTTAAAATTTGTTAATTTCTTGTCACTTAATATTATTAAATTACAATTAAAAGTTAATGGGAGACAGGCATAGAGATCATAGGGAAGTAACCTTCCTAATCTTTATCCTGTATAAATGGAACTTTACATAGTCTTTCCAGATCTAGTCTTTGCTTATTGATATTTCTGAGCTTCAAACGGGTTCCTTAATCATGCAAATATAGAACAACTACAGAATTAAGACCTTGGAAGGGAGAATGTTAAGAAATTCTGGGTGTGTCTTATCACATAGCTGCATCAATACTGGAAAAAATAAATTCTTGTTGTAAGTTACAGGGCATTCAGAAATAATTCTGGCATTCAACTGAAACACCTGTTCAACTTACTGTGCCAAAGTAAAATTTTAAAGCTTTCTGATGAAAGAGGTTTTTTAATCTTTGAGGGTGAGGGGATTCATCCTCCAATATTCATTTTGTTATATGCAACCATGATAAATCCAGGAGTGAAGTTACCAGATCAGGGTCTCTGCATTTGGTTTCCCCACTTCCTATGTTTCAGTTGAGAATTTTCAGTAATTGTGCCATAGTCTACAATGTCTTGAGGGTTACAGAAAATCATTTCCCTTTTCAAATTTAAGATTCTACAGTTTTTGATTTACTGAAGTTGACAGGGATTAGCTGATTTGATCTACTTCTTCCAGAATAAAGTACAGCGTGGGTGACCTGGTTTTCGGAGTGGGAAGATTAATGAGCTTCCGAAACCAAAACTTTTGAGGAAAGTAAAGACTTTGGAGGAATCAGTATCCTAGTTGTACAGTTGCTATAAGTAACTGAGTTCTTCATTTCTGGTTTTGTTAACAAAGTGAGAAACAGAAATGGACAGATACTTTTATTGATTGCTTAAACAGTCAATTACCTGGAGACACAAAGCAGGAAGCTGGGACAGGAAGCAGCTACGTGGGTGGACTCTGTAGATAGAGGACAAGGGACTGAAGCCTGGCCTCTTCACATAGAATGAACTTGGGCCTGTTCTCACCTTGCTTTCTCAAAGGTCATCAGTTCATTCTAGGGAGGCAGTAAGAGGATTTTTAGCAAAATTGTTGGCCTGTAATTGGCATTTATGTTTGGCATCACAAACTTGACAACCTATTTGTCTATTCCTTCAAGCCTTTTTGAGATCCACTCAATGTATTTTGTTTGTGGAAATATCTGAAATTAATCACCTTTATCCCTGTCATCTTTGTTTTAAGCAGAACAATAATCTGTTGACATCTGAACTTGCACCATAACTTCTTAATCCCCTCAATATTTTATAGTGTTTCAATGTATGCTTTGCTTATCATTAAAGGTCTTAACCATTTCAAAATTTCTAACCATGTACCTGCCCCATGTCTTTTCCCTTTTTATTACCTGTTCATTCCTGGAGGCAGTACCAGCACATAGCACACTGTTCAGAAAAGTCAGTGATATATGTATAGCATGGTGACAATAGTTAACAATACTGTATTATGTTATTGAAAGTTGCTAGGAGAGTAGTTCTTAAAAGTTGTTATCACAAGAAAAAAATTATAACTATGTGTGGTGATAATGTTAACTGACTTGCTGTGGTAATTATTTTGCAACATATGCAAATCAAATCATTATATTGTATGCCTAAAACTGATGTCAATTATATCTCAATAAATGGAAAAAAGAAAAGCTTTTAGGTTTAGCTCCAATTAAGAATAATTCCAATCGTGTGAAGATATAGTAAACATCTAATAGCTTTTGTTTTTAAATGATTGTAATAGCAGTTACACAGTATGAAGGAAAGACCCAGCATAAAAAGAAAAAAGGAAAAGAAAAATTAGTGACTTCCAGTTTAAGGAAAACAGCAGAGGAGAGAAATGATCCCTCTCATGTTACAGTCCCAAGTAAATAATGCCACCACATACTGAGTAACAACTCTGTGTTATGTATTATCCTAAGTTATTCACAACCAAATCACTTTGAGGTTATAATTATTTTAATACTTTATAAATGAGGAAACTAAGTCTCCAAAGGTAAGTTGCCAAAGGCTGCATATGCATAGCTAATAAGCAAAAGAGCTGTAATTTAAATACAGTCTGTCTGACTCCAAAGACCCTATTTCTTTTTTTCTTTTTTTAAAAGATTTTATTTATTTATTTATCTTTAGTGAAAGGGAAAGGGAGGAGGAAACATCAGTTGGCTGCCTCTTGCACGCCTCCAACTGGGGACCTGGCCTGCAAACCAGGCATGACTTTTCAGTCTGTGGGATGACACCCAACCCACTGAGCCACACGAGTCAGGCCAACCAAAGACTCCTATTTTAGTGGCTGCTTTGCATTGCCTTTCTCTGAGGACACTAAAGCTCCACCATCTCCATTCTTGCATCCTTCATTACCTTGATGCTCAGTGTATTGGCCACACCAGCATTCCTGTCATGATCTAGGAGCTTGTTAAAAATGCAGAATGGCAGGCTCTACCCTTCACCTGCTGAATCAGAATCTTCTTTTTAACAAGATCTCCAGGAACTTTGCATGTTACAGCTGGGGACTCTAAGACCATCCTCACCATATTTTAATCTTTAATCTTACCATTACAGGCTTAGCTCTCCTGTTCCACACCCGTGCCTCTGTGTCTTTGTGCCGTCCTACCGCATGGAACGTCCTCTTCCCTTCACTCTCTGCCTCACCAAAGCCAGCACATTTCCTAAGAACTGATTTATTTAAATGCAACTCTTTTTTTTTTTGTATTCTGATCAATTGGAATTAATAATTCTTTCTTCTGAATCCCCATAGTTCTTAACATATGTTTCCACTTTAGTCTGATTGCCCCACCTTGAAAACTGTCTGTCACACTTGTGTTCCATTCCTACATGCCTGGTGAAGTGCTTTCTTTGCCTTTGCAGACGGATGCTCAGTAAATGATTGTTGGTTAAATAAATAAAATATATGGAGGATTCATCTTTCCATGTTTTCTAGAAACTTTCAGTTTTAATCTCTTCTTTGATCTGAAGATTATTTAGAAGACTGAATCTTAATTTTAAAGTACTTAATTTTGGGGAGGTCACCTTTTAATTATTTCCACTTTTATTGAGTGATAAATACAGGAACTTGTACATGATAGATTTCTATAAATCGAGAAAAAAGTATTTGAAAGGTGAAGTTTTTATATACATTCATGAAATTCAGTTTATTTTTATTTTCTGTTTTCAATGTCCAGTTCCAAAGAATGGTCTAACAATATACAGATTTCGAAGCCTTTAAATGCATTTCTTGAATGTAATGTGAGCTATATTTTAAAAACTTTTTCTTAAAATTTTCACCCTGTTTTTACATTGGCATGCATTATAATATCTGTGTTTGAGTTATACTGCAGTTTTACCAGACACTTCCTTTAAGCAGCAATTGTATACTAATTTTAGCCTTTTTAATTTTTATTGGTAAGACAATCTAATCTCCTTCAACCACTCACTCCCCCTTCAAAACCCTCAACATTTCTTAGGATAAACATGACATCACTGTCAGGAACTATTTCTTTTGTTATGAAAATAGTAGCAATTCTCCATTTTCAGATGGTAGAGTGGTCTCAGCAGTCCTATCACAAATTTATAAACTGCAAAGAAGTATCAGTTCTGGCTACAAATTAGCCTTAAAAAATTGCATGGCTCTCTTCCTTTGTGTCTGTGTCTTTAGCTGCCACCTTTGCTTCCCCCAGATCCATGTTGGGAGTTGGCTGTGTGGTATGGCATCTGTTTGTGCACAGGACACCAGGATGGGGCAGGGAGTTTGGGCTGGCTCTGACCATCCTATCATTTGGGGCACTCTGTGAAGCAGTGGATAGGAAACAAATTGAATAAAGGGGAAAGTGTCCAGCATACATCTATGAGACGTGATCTCACATATTAATTGAAGAGAAATGTTAGCTTCCACTGCCTAATTGGGTTTGGTTCATTTTAAAATCCTGTTTACTTTAATTAGGTTCACTGCAGAATGGGAAGTTTGCCAAACTGGAAAACCTCCTGTCTCTCAAAATAATTAAAGAAAGTTGGCTCCCTTAGCCATTCATTTCTACTCTTTCACTCCACTCCTTATCTCCCTATTATTTTAGATGTTATTTTAGGTATTTAGTAGGACATTTTTCTGAGATGATTTAGGTTGATTGAAATCTGCAACCGGGCTTGTTTCTTTGGAGTCAGCTCAAGTAGGCATAAATAGTGTTTAGTAAGCCCCCAAAAGGAAACTCAGATGAGGGTATGCACTGGAGACGTCTTCATTCCAATCTCTAAAAAAGAACAGCTGGTACCCTGGCTGAGTAGCTCAGCTGATCAAAGTATCATCTTGATAGTCCAAGGTTGTAGGTTAGATCTTTGGTTAAGAAGCAACTAATTGAATGCACAAATATGTGGAACAACAAATTGATATTTTTCTCTCTTTCTCCCATCCCCTCTTCCTCTTTCTCTAAAAATCGATAAACAAAAAATACTTAAAAAAATGTGGCTTTTAAAGCATGTAACTCAGTAATCTTCTTTTTTTCTATAATTACTCTCATGGCTTCTAATTCTATTTCTTTACCTCATCTCAGGACGAATCCTAAGAAGAAAGAAATCATACATGCAAATTGGAGAGTCTTGAGTTGAGTTTAATAAGGTGACAATTTATATAGGTATAGGGACAGGATATGGGGAACATACAAAAATCTGGGTAGAATAACAACGACCTGTTGCTAGCCGAAGCTGTAGCCTTTAGTTGAAGGTCCCAGTCTAGCCCATGGAAACTTTTGCAGAGGGGAGTCAGAGGAATAAATACCTCAACCTCTCTTATCTTTGCTGGTGCACATCCCATTGACAGCACTCAACTAAAGGCTAAAGCTCATAGATATTATCCATACAATATCATACATATACCCTTTCTCCTACCACAGAATGGGTAGAGAGTGAATCTGGAAGGGACAAAGGGAAGATTTTTAGCATTCTGTCTGTCCTTTGGTTCTCTGCATTTTTGTGGGTTTTATTTCCTCCTCCTCCCCACTGTGTGCAGGTATGATCTTTAATTATTGGCTCTTTTCACTCAAAGTGTTCTTCCTTGGTGATCTTACCCTTTCTCATATTTAAAACTTCAGCTCTATCTGTAGCTGCGTGGCTACCTCTCCTACTAGATTATAAGAAATCTACTCTATATTTAGTGCCTACCACATAGCAAATACTCAAAAAACACTTGTTGAATGAATGAATCTATATTCATTCAAGTCATTTATATTCATTCAGGCCATCTATATTGATCTGTACTGTAATCATCAATATTCTCTATCATTTATTTACTCTCTGTATATCATTTATTTGTATGATTTTTTTGTACATGGGTACTATGTAGCTAAAACTTTAAAGCCTCATTTTTAATCTACCCACAGGTATAAAGAGATCATTGTTATACTTTATGCAAGCAGCTGAAAATGAATTTCTGTCAAGATCAAATACGACAGCAACATCTAGATGAAAGACAGAAATGGCCTTCTCTTTCTATGTTCTGTTTAGAAAAAAACCCCTCATTTCCATAATTGGCTATGCTGTTGTCTGTAAATATTATGCAAACTACCTTGAGTCCTTATAATGCAGTTAGGTTATAATGAGAAATGAGTATCAGTGGCCTTGAAGGTAAGCAATTCTTTGGGTATGAATTTTTTCAATAGGCTTATGGAACAGTATAATGGATAAGGGTTCAAGAAATAAAGATGGAGGGGCAGGACCTGTTTTTACTAGATCTCTTTATTTTTTATTCCTTTTCCACTTTCTCTGTTTCTTCTAGGGCAGTTGGTAAAAAAGGAAGCATAGAGGAAAAGGTGAAAAATATTACATGTAATTTGGCTGTAAAAACCCCCTAATAAAGAAGATACTGCAATTTAGTGTAACTAGGCTGACCTCTTATGACCCAACCTCAGCCTCTGCTCCTAGAGCTACGTCCTCTGGTCTCTCCTTGGTTTCTCTGTTCTTGGCAGAAAATTAAGTTATGTTGGGTAGCTGCAGCCTGTTACCCAACATACCTGTAGGCCAATGGGAGAACTTTCTGTGTTCTCCCATTGGCCTACAGGAACTCACATTGTTGCCTCAACAATGGGTGAAGGGTAGGTTCTTCCCCTTTGCCTCCTCTGTTCTCTGCCATCATAAGCTCCAGACACCTTCATAATATTCAGGTGGGGGCAAGCATCCATCTTCCTACTCTCAATTACTTCCAAATGGCAGGAATCAAATACAGTATAAGGTTTCCTCTACCTCTTTCTCTCTCTGAATTCCAGCCTTGGCCATCATACCGGGATGGTCCTCTGGGTTTTGTGTTTCAGCAAAAGCTCACCCCTGGAAGATTCTCCCAGTCTTTAAGAGTGGTTGTTTAGGGGATCTTCTATTGGGAGAAGAGAACAGAGCCAATGTGCTCTCTACTTCTATGAATCCCCTTACCAAATGTTCTTCCTGCCTCACTCCTTTCCCGCTATAGTCCCTTCTCAAAGCAGCAGCCAGAATGAACCCTTTAAACATTCAGTTTAGATTAGATCACTCCTTTGCTAGGAATTCTCCAATGGTTTCCCATCTTAGAATCAAATTCAAAATTCTTTGTAAGTCCATCTGTCCCCCTCAATCTGTCTTTCACTGTTCTTTGATACTATTTTCTACTCTTCCTTTCCTTTAACTAATTCTATTCCTTGCTTTTCCTTGAATATATCAGGCTTGCTCCTTTGCATATGCCTGGAATGTTCTTCAAACATCCATTTGGCTACTCTTCATATGTTTCTGCCTGAATGTTATACTCTCAAGAGGCCTTTGCTCACTACCTTATCTGAAACAACACTTCCCCTCTGGAATCTGAGCTGTGCTGACAATGGATATCCTGGCTTTTTAGAATCTACCACCATTGTTTCTTTACTTGAGTCTAAAATAAATATGCCTTTTTTTTTTTGGCTTTTTGATTTGTTTAATATATCCATCCACTTAGCTCTTATGTTCCTGGGAAGGCAGTTTCATGACCCTTTTTATTAGTTCTGCAGCAAATAGGTATTTAATAAATGATTTTTAAAGCTTGGAGGAAAATCCAGATAGACAATAGTTTTTGAAGCTCTCTAAAAGCTCACTGCAGAACATGTAATTTACTGATTTATACAGTTTGGTTTTTGGAAGTTATGAACTTTTTGTATATATCCTGTACTCTGGTTTCTAACCCTTCCTCAAATAACACTGTCAGATTGCATTTTCTAGACAACTTTCATCATCTTCCTCCTTTGTTTAAAACCTTTGAAATCGTGTGTATATGGTTGTGTATATATGCGCATATATGCATGTATGTATCATGCTAAACCAAAGCTTGCTTTCTCCTCCCTCACTTCCTCCCTCCTACCTTCCTTCTATTTTTTCAATATTATTTAGTATGAGCCATTATATATTAGGTCTATTTTTGATATTTTACCTACAAAATATCCCTATAGTCCTCACATCATCCTGTAGACTACTTTTGTTTGTTTGGGTTTTCTTTTTTCATTATTTTATTAAATTATAATATAGGTACAGTAAAGTGCACAAATATTAAGTGTTTAGTTCAATGATTTCTTTAATATGTTTATACAGGTAATTGCCACTCAGATCAAGATATGGAACATTTCCAGTCCCTTAGGTAGACCACTTTTTAAAGAAAGAAAAATTTTCATAGATGGCCAATGCTGACTTAAATTATTTTTATTAAATTAAAATAAACAGAAAACTATATAGAATCCCCTTATGTTTCTCATTCTAATGTAAACATAAAAACAAATAAATTTATAAATTTAATATAAAGAAATCTGATAATTTAGTAAAATTACAACTAGCATAAATTTAATGAGACAAATAATGTTTGCTGAAATTAAATCTCTGTTTACCATATAAATATCATATTGATTTTATAGACAATTTATTTGCATTTATTATGCCTGTATCACTATGTGATATCATTTATTTCTATTTGAATTACTTCAGAACCTTTGTTTAAACATTACTCCATGACAGCACATAGACCTGGTCTGGTGTGAATACAGCCTCTACATATTGGGTAACCTTCTATTTTGTTCTTAGGAACCCTCAGTAATTAAAGTAGTTAGCACCAATATAATCACATGCATACACAGACTCTTGTTGGTATTTGGTATTGAGGTGGCATATGGAAAAATCTACCAATTATAAATATTTGCTCAGATAAGCAAATGAAATCACAAATTTTAAAATTCTTGAGGAAAACTTGTGGGCTACTGAGGCTACTGTGGAGTTTCAGTTAGGGAAACACTGTGCTGTGCCATGCTCACTTCAATGTGTGACCCAAGTCACCTTTTCATCCAGCCCCCTCTACCTCTTTCCCTCTAACAGGTGTCTGTATGTTCTCTATGAGTCTATTTCTATTTCTTTTGTTAGTTTATTTTGTTTATTAGATTCCACATATAAGTGAAATCATATTGTGTTTTTCTTTCTCTGATTGGTTTATTTCACTTAGCATAATGTTCTCCAGGTCCATCCATGCTGTCACAAAAGGCATGATTTTCTTCTTTTTTATGGCTGTGTAGGATCCTATTGTGTAAATATATCACAGCTTTTTTTAATCCACTCATCTACTTAGTAAACACCATTGGTGACAGTACATGCCTTTTGTTCTTGTGAGGCTGGTATCCTCACTCTCTTAGGAATGTGTCATCAATATTCCTAATAAGTTCTTTAACTTTTCTGGAAAACCTTCCTTTAAGCTATTGTCCAACTAATGCCAACGATTCTTAAAGTCACAGTTAAAATTCTAATTCATGAAATCATTCCTAATCTCTTTCACTGTGCAAATTTCTTTTGTCAACAGTATTTTATCCATAATTTTTATTGACATTATTTAGTTGATCATGTTTTTTTCAACTTAGCATAATATAATTTATATTCTTTTTTAAAGTATATTTTATTGATTATGCTATTACAGTTGTCCCATTCTTTTTTATCCCCTTAATCCCCCTCTGTCTGGTATCCCCATTCCCTCCAGCATCGCCCCCTCCCCTTAGTTCATGTCCATGGATCTTACATACAAGTTCTTTGGCTTCTCCATTTCCTATGCTATTCTCCCTCTGTCTATTTTGAACCTACTAATTATGCTTCTTATTCCCTGTACCTTTTCTCCCCCATTTTCCCAATTCCCCTTCCCCATTGATAACCCTCCAGGTGATCTCCATTTCTGTGATTCTTTTCCTGTTTTACCTGTTTCCTTAATTTGTTTTTGGGTTTTTTTAGGTTCACGTGTTGATGGTTGTGCGTTTGTTGTCATTTTACTGTTCATAGTTTTGATCTTTTTCTTAGATAAGACCCTTTAACATTTCCTGTAGTAAGGGCTTGGTGATGATAAACTCCTTTAACTTTACCTTATCTGGGAAGCACTTTATCTGCCCTTACATTCTGAATGATAGCTTTGCTGGATAGGGTAATCCTGGATGTAGGTCCTTGCCTTTCATGATTTTGAATACTTCTTTCCAGCTCCTTCTTGTGGGCAAGCTTTCTTTTGAGAAATCAGCTGATAGTCTTATGGGGACTCCTTTGTAGGTAACTCTCTTCTTTTCTCTTGCTGCTTTTAAGATTCTCTCCTTATCTTCAATCTTGGGTAATTTAATTATGATGTGTCTTGGCATGTTGCTCTTTGGGTCCAACTTGTTTGGGACTCTCTGAGCTTCCTGGACTTGTATGTCTGTTTCAAGTTTTCTTTCAGTATTTTTTCAAATAGTTTATAATTTAATATAATTTATAATCTTTTATTGTTTATTATTTACTGCATGTGTGTTACTTTTCCTCTCTAATTAGATTAAAAAGTTTGAGGTCAGGAGTTAAGTTCTGTGATAGGGTAGTGTAGCAGAAAGAACAATGACTTTTAATTATGATTCCATTACTTTTTAGCTTTGTGGCTGGAAGTCTCATTGAAATTGTTTTCATATTTAAAAACTGGCATTAGGTGCAGCCACTGAGGAGAGCTGTACTCCTCTGCAGACTGCCTAAGCTCCATAGGGTGGTATGAGAGGTAATCCTGCAGGTGGGGCTCTTGCTTCCCCCCAGGCTGATGACACTTGGAGGGGATGCTCTGTACAAGAAAGATGGCCTCTGAAGTATAAGGAATGACATCACAGCACTCCTGGCAGCTGATCCTTCAGCCCTCCCCAGAGCCACCAACCCCGGGAGGAGCATGCCACAAGTTCAGGTTCATTGCAGCCAGCCCTCCCCTCTGCAGAAGCAAGCTTAATAGGGCGGAGCCACTGGGGCTTGGGGTGACAGATTAAAAGACTTTGCAGTTGGGGGTGGTGTCAGCCAAGCCCTCAGGAGGGAGCCAAGCACTTCCTACCAGTCCCAGACAATAGCCTCTGCGAGAGACACACTCCATATATCCCAGATCTGAAAAGCTCTCCCTTTTTCCCAAGGGACTGAACTCAGTAGGGTGGGGCCACAAGTACTTGGGGGACTGGAGATCTCCAGCTAGAGATGGTGTTGACCAACTTGCAGAATGGGGGTGGGTACTTCTTCTTTTTCCTGGGATAGTATGAGCTGAGCTTGCAGGGGAGATAGGAGTGCCTCCCCTTGCTTGCAACGTAGCTAAACAAACCATAAGCCCTTCATCTGATTCCTGGACAAATGTCTCCCACTCTCTAAAAGTCCCAGCTCTTCATGGCACTCTGATCCCCTGCATGACTGAACTCAGCTGGTCAGAGCCATAGTGTGGTAGGACAGGCAAAATGATTCAACAGGTGGGAGAGGTGCCAGCTGTGTGCTCAAGGTGGGGAAGAATAGTCCCCTTACTGAAGCTATACTGTTCAAGCACTGTCTGAGTCTCCCTCAAGAGCTTCTCCAGGAAAAGTGCACCCCAGAGGACACTGCTGGGTGCAGTCAGCAGACTCCTCTTTAGGACCCAAGCATGGTAGGGTGTTGTGGCCAGTAGCTGGAGGACTGGGCTGTGCACTCCCAGGCTGGTACTGTAACAATAGGAGTACTTGACCCTGGGGAGGTGGAACCTCAGTCTCTAGAGAGTCCTTTGTCTTCCAGGTGGACTGAATCCCCACTGATTTTCACTACCAGATGCTATGTGGGCTCGTTTTCCTGTCTCTGTTGCTCTGAGTTGGGGAACCTTTGCATGAGGTTGAGTCCCCGTGGTCCTGTGGGGAGGGAGTTTTGCAGCTGAGGTATGCCTCTGGTTCTCAGCCACCACATGTAGGTGTGGGAACCAGCCCTTTCTGCATCTCCACCTTTCTTAGCAGTCTCTATGTGCCTCCTTCTGTAAATCCTTGGTTATAATATTTCAGTTCAGCTAGACTTCAGTTAATTATTGAGGTTGATTGCTCTGTAATTTAGCTGTAAATCCGGTTTTATTGTCAAACAGTAATTGGGGTCCTGCTGCCTTCCACCATCCTCTAGGCAAAATTCCAGAGGCAAAGTTTTGGTGATAAAGGAAAGGAGTCTTTATCCAAAAGCTTCACAACTTTTGAATAACAGTTTCCTTGTGCATTCATTTGTCACTTAAGCCTATCAGTTAAGGCTAAATTTGTTAACACCTGAGTTCTCCTATCATTATGCCTGATAGTTTTAATTATGGTATCTTATTTCTATAGGTTTAGTTTACAAACTAAAACAACATAATATATAAAGCTGCACAATTTTGGGAGAATGGTAGGCTTCTGCCTCGGAGCCTGTTCCCTTTAGACTACCCAAAGAAGAAACCTGCCCGATCCTAGGCTGTGCCCAGAGTTCCTTCCCATCCAAAATACTGTCTGTTGGGAAATGCAGGCAGCTGCAGCACAATCATCCAGGCATCCTTGAGGAAGAAGAAAGCCAGAGAGCCAGAGCCAGCACCCCTCCAAGAGCCTGAGTCCTTTTATTTCAAATCTTATCGCCCATAATTCCATGCACTATGGAGGCTTTCAGTTTCTGGGCCAATTCCAACCTAGGCAGTTTACCATTGCTTTGGGTACCTCTTCCTATGGACCCTCCCACTTCCTTTGCAGTGATCTAATCAAATCTGTCTGTATCAGTTTGGCTCCTGGAGCAGAGTTCTACCAACTCTGCAGCCATCTTGAAATTTCCAGTGGTGGATGTTTATTTACTCTTTATTGAAGATGATAAGGACTTTAGCTCCATGAATATTTACTTGGAAGATAGAAGCCTGAAAGACATTGAGACTTCTGACCACTACTCACTTTTGATGATGTAAAAGACCATGAAAAAGAAACAGAATTGTTGAAAAGAGACTTTAGAACCCTGGACAACACAAATGGTGAAAAAAAGGAGATAATGTAAGTGAATAGCTTGATATATAGTATCATGAAATAAAAATGTGTTCTTCAGATTAATTGGGCACCTGGGAAAAGTTGGAATATATCTTACAAAACCTGGAAGAAAACCTGCATAATTTTGAATTCAAATTTAAAAAGTTTAGAGAAAATGTTTATCAAAAACTTTAATACAAATTATTTACAAGATAGCATATCTAACACAGATCAATAGTAAAAAAGATGCATTTTTCACTGGAGAAAATAAGGAAGAGGGCCTTTAACAATACTTTTGGCCTTAAATATATTCATACCAATACAGAGCATAAGTAATGAAAAAAGTAAACTTGGCATGTTAAGACAAGGATGTAATTATTATTATCTTGAGGTCAGGGTGGGATGGGGTTTAGAACTACAATTAAATAATGAAATGACATGAAGACACACACTCTTCAAAGTAAACCTCTAGTGAGTTTAGTCTGATCAATGAGAAATAACTGCTTAGAAGTGTGGAAGTGATAAAGACTGTGAATAACACTGTTCATGTCATTTTGGAGTTTGTAAAACCAATGAAAGGGAATGAGGGAATGTTTAGACCACTAAGTCATGCTAACTAATAATAGCTCTTATTTATTGAACAATCAAAATATTCAAGACATTGTACTGTACTGTTTTACATCGAATGTAAAACAATTTTTCTTTCCTCTCATCTCTATTTATTTTATTCATTTAAAGCCCTACTTTACCAAAATTATCAGTATTTTTTTTTAATATTGTACTTAATAATACTTTTGTGTAAATGCTCCTGTTTGCCTGGAGAATTCATGAACAGTCTTTAGGACCTAACTCACATCTCTACCTTTTAAAGCTATACAAAGTTGGAGAGTTTTTCCTCTGTATCCACATGGCATTTTGTATATATTTCTATTGTAGCACTTGTCGTGTTCTAAATAAGTATGTATTTATATATCTTTCTTTTCTGCTAAATTCTGAGTTTCCCAGTGAAAACAATTTTAAACATGTTTCTCAGCCCTTGGTGAATATTCACAATGTTTATTGACTGAATGATGAGAGCGTACAGATGGTTCACATTAATTCAAGTCCTTAGGGGCAAATGAAATGCATACATTGTAGAGTGGCAAGAGTAGCAAAAAAATTCTAGCTGTGATTTTGGAGCTTCTGCCAAGTATCTTGGAGGAGCTTTGGGTAACAAAAGTGTCAAAAGACTGGAGATAGCCAGTGTCCCAATTTTCATAGTGGATGTAAAAGTATATCTAGAAATTATACACTCACAAATTTTAGGCTATACACAACTATAGAGCAGATTATTTGACAGATGGCTAGAGAGTACTTTAGGAAAAATGCTGAAAAGTACATTTTTATTGTGTATTATAACCCTTCTCACTTTCATAAAGAATTAGAGGCAGATGTTGATTCCTAGAAACCTGTTAATGTTTGCTTTAGGACAAGTAAAATTGTGTGAAACTCTTCCTATGTTTCTTGAAAAGTACTGACTGAGATTGGTGGCTGTGTACTCTGTAAGGCATTTATTGATGTCTCTAATGGACTCTATTGTGGTTTTATGTGGCTCAGATGATTGTGTATATTAAGACCTATAAGATTCTATGCTAGGGTTTCCTATTTTCAGTTGGTTGCTTAACACCTTAATTTTTTTTTTTTGCCATATTCACATACCATACCTACTTTTATATTCCAAAATTTTTCTTTAAATCAACTCATTTTTTAACTTAAACTTAACCTTATCCTAAATGAAAATATCTATAAAGTCACAGGTTTGTAATGTACCAGTTGATATCTTTTTCTAATACACCTTATAATAAAAAGTATAACAATGGACCAAAAAATGATGGCCCATGTATCTTCTTGAATACAACCAATTTAAAATTTCATAACATTTTATGCTACAATCATTGTATAAAATACAGATGAGTTTGGACTAATTAAAAATATTGAGTGATCTTTATCTATTGCAGCATTTCATGGTACACAGAGGCAATTGATTAATGGGCCTATATTGAGTTGGAGGGGTGTTTTGAGTAACAAATTTCTTGACTGTGACCTTTTCGCTCTAGCTTACTTGACATTTTTATTAGTGACCTGAAGACATAGGACGTGAATGGATTCCATTGGAAGTGAACTAAATGGAAGAGATAACTAATACACTGGGTAACAGAACTGATTCAAACATTTTTGACAGGATTGGATTATAGGCAGATAGGTACAAATAGGAATTAATGTAGAGGATACATAATTGGATTGAGACAACCAAATGTTTAAAGATTGGAAGGAGAAAATTTGGCAAAATTACTTCGACATTTCAGTTGCTGTAAGCATATTAGGAGCAAAAAATATCTGACATAAATGTCCCAGAAAGTAAATACAAACTTAGATTTTAGTCATAAAAGTAACATGCTCAAGAAAGTGCTTTAAAATTAAATGTTCAATTTAAGAGAACAAAATATTCTTCAGCTGATTAATCTGTATCTGGGATGTTCAATTCTAGGATATTATCTAGGCACATTATAGAGCTGTAGAGCTGATCATATGTGAGAGAGTTGAACGAAATTTGCATAATAAGCCTAAAGAAAAAAGAGTCTAAGTTGGGGCATGAGAATTGCTTTTCAAAAACAATATTGGGAAAGTTTCAATGTAGAAGAAAAATTTTCTTTATTATGCATAGTCTTAATAAGCAGATTTGACTTAATTTCCACAAAAATTAAAATGATTTAACAGTTACAGAGGTTTTCTCACAGGGAAGGAGCAAGCTGCCAGAATTGCTGTATGGTTGTGTTTGAGGCATGAGTGTATGTGTGTATGTGTGTGTGTGTGTAAGTTGGCAGAAAGGTTATCCTTTAAATTTCTCTTTTGATTTGAATTTTTTTACAATGATCACATCATCAAAAAATGGTTTTATTTTGAAAAGCAAAATTTAAAACTTGAAAAGGGGAGTCATTGGAGGAGACTCTTGCTTCTGCAACTTAATATGTGTTATTGACTGATTTCTAAATTTCTTGAGCCTGAAGTTCCTTTTCTAGACAAGGGGGATAATAAGACTTTCCATGCTGGATGGTTGTGAAGATTAAAATTTTGCTATAAATGAAAATTCCTGACACAGCAGGACTTCATTGTATATAGTTTTCTTTTCCTTGCATTTGATCTTGAATTTACTTTTGGAAAGGACAGCCAAAAATTAGTGGGCAGGCAAAAACTCAGCCCTAATTTTGGAACTAAAACAGTTCAGTGTAACTTGTGATTTGGAAGTTTTGTGGTATGGGATAAGTAATATAGAAGGAAGAGAAGAATCCAAAGCTATATATGTATACTTTTGGTCACTAGTGGAAATCTTCATAATGTCATAGTACAGTCTTCACAGATGAGTTCGATGTTCATTATTTTCTTGATTGTCTTAATGGCCAATCACTGTGGACCACCAGGCTTGGCCTATTTAATTTAGTTGCAATATGGATGAAATCTTCAAATCATTCATTTCACATTCTTGTTAATTGAGTTTTTATAGTAATCAAATTCGGTAGTTGTTTAATGATCTAATTAACTGCTTTACAAATTGACTCTCCAATTACTTTATATAATTTTTACTTCAGTCAAGTAAACATACTTGAAATTTTAGGCTAACATTACAATTATGTTCTCAGTTTTAACTAATTTTGGGAGAAAAATGTAAATGAAACGAAACCTCAGACAAGGACGTCATCTTTCAATCCATGGGAAAAAAAAAGTCTTAGCAATTCATTGGACATCACTTCATATCTTCCCTTTTAGATCTATTTGCAAAGAGGTTATTCTGCTACCTAGATATATGGCCACCAGGTAACAGTCTCTACTACTTCTCTTAGTTCCAAAAGGAAATCATTCTCTAGTATTTCTTAGTGGTAGTGTTGTGCCTCCATGAGCGAATATGACTTTTCTATATATTTTTATTTTTTATAAGATATAAGTTTATTTTTTAGAGGTTGAGCTCAAATAATGTTAAACCACCATTATTTAAATATGATAAATATAGGGGGGAAAGTATTATAAATGTTTAAGGTATAGTTGGTTACTAATATAGTTTGTTACTTTCTCACTAATCCTTCACTTTGCTTCCTTAAACCATGAAACTTTGAGCTTGAAATCAGACCACTTTCTGGCAGCCACGCTCCCTCTGGGAATGCCATGGCCTCAGTGCCCGGTTTGTTTCTCTCAGTAGCCAACGAAGCTCTGCTTCAGGGACAGGTGGCTCATCGGTCCTTTCTCTTCTCCCCTCCCCAGACTATTCACATTAATCACAGAAAAGGTTTGCCTTTATAGTTGTGCTACTTTGAAACCCATTTCTTATTTTTCTTTGATGCCTGCTAAGAGCAAATTACAAACCATACTTTTTTCAAAAAATAAGCAAATGAGTGTAAAGAAAAAAACAACCCTCAGAGGTTATACTAGCCTTCCCTTATAGGTTTTTAATTTAAATCTTAATCTACAGTTTCTTTGCAATTTCCAGAAAATATATTTTCATTACCGTCGATGGATTATAGTAATTACCACTAATTTCAGTAATGAAAATGAATATAACTTTTTTGGGAACGCTTACTTTATTTCACTTGCTAGCATCAAAATTCTTTACTTTTAAGGCAAGAAGTAGGGGAAGAGAAAGAGATGGAGTAATGGAGATTGTGGTGGTCCCAGCTTGCATTTTCTTTACAGTTACTAAAGCTAAGTTTGACATTTAAAAAGGTTTTAGAATATGAACTCTGCAGATGATTTTTAAGGTGTTTATAACAACCAGTTATGCATGTCTCCTGGTATTTGCTCTGTTGCTCAAGCACCTAAATGACCTCAGTGCACTCAAAGCTCTTTACTCTGTCGTGTTATTTTTGAGTGAGGAAATATTGTTGTAGGCTAGAATGTAAAAAATGAAGAGATCGTATGTGGAGGGGAAAAGACCCTGAGTGTTTAACTGACCACTTCACCAGTTATAATAAAGAGTTCTTTCTTCTCACTCAATAGTTTTAGCTGTCAAAGAAGAAATAAGAAATGTAGAATAAGCCTTAGAAAAGGTTAAAGAAAAATGTATTTTATACATAAAATACATTTTTTGGTATAAAATCTATAGTGCCTGCACAGTTCGTACATGGTTTTAAGAGATATTTATGGGAGGCAAAAGATCAGATTAGTAAATCTTTTCTTCAGAGGTTAACAGGAGAAACTTTTAAATAACATTACAGGAGGGTTTCAACTTCTTTTTTCCGGTGGGAATGAAATAATTTTCAAATCGTTTCTCTAGTAGACTGTGAAAATCCCTTTTGGTCCCATATCCATATTAAATGAAGGAGTTTCAGTTTTCTTTTAATCAAAACGTCTAGGTTTGCAAAAGAGATATGGAATCAATGTGACATGGTAAAAAAAAATGATGGACAGGGAATGAAAAAACCTAGACTCTTGTTCAGTTTCTTTACTTTCATAGCTCTGTAGCCTTGGGAAACCTTAATTCATCAGTTACTGTTGCTTTACTGGCAATGGAGGGAGCAATAACAGCTGTCCTGCCTTTCTCATAGGGTTCTGAAGAGAATCACTTGGGAATATTGAGAAATGATTTATCGCAAGAGCCATCATCAACCCTACTTGTTCTAAAACAATACCTAGCCACTCATAATCCTCTGCCCCCCAAATAAAATATGCCTTCCTCTATTTTTAAACATCCCTAAACTTCTGCTTACCTTATTACAGTCAACAAAGGACCCTTAATTTATTTGAAGACTAATTAGGAAGTATTCCTACTTCCAAGAATCCTGTCTGAATAGAGCAATTGCCAGAGACTCTCAGAATTTCCTCTATAGAACTTGGTTTCATTTTCTAAAAACTTTTGAACCTCTGCGGAAGAAAAATATATAGGTTTCCTTGCTGTAAATTTATATCTTTTTAAATTTTGTCTTGGGTTTAAGTATTGCATTGACAATCTCTATGTGTCAACATTTATAATGAATGTTAAATAAATGTAAGACTACTGCTGTAGAATTTAAAATTTGTTAAAGGAGATAGCAAAACTGAGAATAAGATTTTAAGGGATCAAACTTGTAGTTCGTTTGGGAAAATCGGACTTTAAGGAGATAGCTGTTTTTATACTTCAGAATCTAGGCAAATCGTGTTTAATAATAACTATCATTTATAAGTGCTTTATGCATACCATTTTAGAGATAATAGAGTTTATCTCTCTAGGCCAGCTGCCTGGCTTTGATTGTTGGCTTCACTATTCACTAGCTATATGACCTAGGACAAATTTTTCATGAAATGTTAACATTTATGGAGCACTTACTATAAGTCAGGCACCATGATAAACATCTTTTGTGAATTGTTTCATTGAATTCTCAATGAGATTCATATTATTATTATTCCCATTTTAGAAAAATTCAGAAAGGTAAGTAATTTTCTCAAGATTACATACCCAGCAGTTTCCACATCAACAACACAACCTGTGCTAATAACATACAGGTCAAAGTGTTGAAATGATTACATGTGACAAAGCATGTGAAGTATTTGTTTAACAAACTGATACGTAAGAAGTATTGAGTAAATGTTATTATAACTGCTTTTATCACTTATACTAGGTGAGTATAACTGTCTACATTATTAAGATTAAGAAACTTCAGCTTGACCTTAAAGAACCAAATGAAACATAATATTGGGAAGGATGAATGTCATGTTGGTCCTGTAAAATAGAGACCTTTAGATTAGTCAGAGCAAAAGTTCATAACCTTTTTTGGGATGGAGAACTAAAATGCTCCTTAAACTGAATCCTTAAAATTGACACAGGAAAAGGTCAAGGATAAAAAGGTATTGATTGTTTCTCTTGGGAGACAGTTAGGGGCAGTTGTAAAACAAACACAATACCTATAAGAATTATGATGGTACACTGTTGATTGGTTGGGTTTGGGGAAAGGATGTACCAACCTATGAGTCATTGTGGTTCTAGAATTACTTCATTTGAAGGATAAATATTTAAAGCAATGATATATGGAGGGACTTATGCCTCAATATTTAAAATGCTAGCAAGTTGTAGAGGAATCAAGATAGCGGAGGAGAGAGTGGAAGTCACACTGATCTCCTCCCAGGACCAACCGGGAATTACAACTAACTTGTAGAGAAATCACCTGGAACAAACTGAACAATAGCGAGAGAGGAGCCTTATAACCTCAGAGACGGAAGATTCAGCTTTAGCACAATTTAACTGGTAAGGAGTGTGGTAGAGACTTGAGAAGGCAGGAGGGGCACCCCCAGGTAGCAGCAGCAGAGTGACACTGAAATGGCTAGTTGGGCCCCCCTGAGAAGAGTGGGCTCTAAACCAAAAGCAGGCATCTCCAGCCTACAGCACCAGAGCCCAAAAAGTACACAGAAAACAGCCAGCTGCAAAAAGTGGCAGAACTGCTCTCTGCCAGAGACAGGCAGCTGGAGATGCAGGGAGACATTTAAAGCCAACACTTAAATTTTTATTTGCAGCCAATTACGCTGGTCTCTGGCAAAGGTCGGGGCAGAGTGGGTTGGAGATGCCTGAGGAGAAACTGGCGAAGGAGGCTTTGGGGAGAGAACTGAGAGAGTGGCCAACAGGATCTTGGTGCTAACTCATCCCCCAAGTGGCAGCAGACCACTCACCTGAGCAGCAGCAGTGTCAGAGGAACCAATAACCCCCACCCCCAGGAAGGACTCGGTCCTGCCCTGAGCTTTCAAAGCTGGCCTGCTGAGTACAGAGTGACTTGATTAGCCGCTGAAGGAGATAGCCACAAATAGTAGATTCCTGGAAGTCTCAAACAAACTGCCTAAGGTCAGACAGGGTTAACATCTGACATCATCAGAGACAGATCCAGAAAGTAAAAACAGCAATCTCCTACCATAGAAGTCCACACCACAAAGTCTGGAAATCAAGACGGATCAATTTAAGAAGCAGAAACAAAAAAGAAGAGTCTCACAAATAATGGGAAGACCAAGAAATACCCTCCACTCAAAGGGAAAGGAGGAATCCCCAGAAAGAGAACTAAATGAAATAGAGGCAAGTGAACTATCAGATATTGAGTTCCAAATGACGGTTCTAAGGAAGCTCAATGAGCTCACTGAGCTCAGACAGAATTACAAAAAACTACAGAGAAACTACAAGGAACTTACTGCAAACTCTACCAGCATGAAAAAGGACATAGAAACTATCAATGAGAGACAAGAGGAAATGAAGAATACAATTTCTGAATTGAAGAACACAGTAGAAGGAATCCAAGCAGTCCAGATGAAACCGAGAATTGAATCAGCAAGCTGGAGGACAAGATAGAAAAAAGTTCCCAGAAAGAGCAAGAAAATGAAAAAAGACTCAAAAAGAAAGAAGAGGCATTGAGGGAAATGCAGGACAACCTGGAACATAACAATATCTGTATAACAGGGATACCAGAAGAGGAAGAAGAGGAGGAAGGGATAGAGAATCCTATTTGAAAAAGTCATGATGGAAAACTTCTCTAATTTGAGGAGAGAAAAAGTGACACAAGTCCAGGAAGCAAGAGGGTTCCATTCAAGAGGAACCCAAGGAGGCCCACTCCAAGACTCATCATCATTAAAATGGCAAATATCAAAGACAAACAGAAATTCCTAAAGCAAGCAAGGGAGGAAGAAGTAGTAACATATAAGGGAGCCTCGGTATGGCTAACAGCTGACTTCTCAGCAGGAACACTCCAAGCCAGAAGTGAATGACAAGAAATATTCCAAGTCATGAGAAGCAAAGGCCTGCAACCAAGACTGCTCTACCCAGCAAGGCTCTCATTTAAAATGGAAGGCGAAATAAGGAGTTTTCCAGACAGAAGAAGGCTAAAAGAATATACCTCCACCAAACCAGCACTGCAAGATATGCTAAAGGGACTGCTTTAAGATGAAGAAAATACTTAGTTCCTTTCACAGTTGCCAATACTTGATATTACTGATATTTTTAATATGTATTAATCTGATTGTGACAATGATGTGTTATTTTGTTACTTTATTATTTGTTGAGACCTGTTTTTGTATACTTCCTGCCTATTTATATTATTTTACAAAAGCTTTAAATGACTTTGTGGTATTCTTTATCCATTTATTGATTAAAGGTTTGTAGAATTTTTTTCCCTAAAAAGACAAACAAACAAAAAACACTATTAACCCTTTTTTAGATATGTGGCAAATACTTTCCCATTCTATCACTTGTCCTTTAATTTTTTTATATGTATATTACTATATACTCTTAAATGTTTAATATAGTCATATTGTCAATATTTTACTTTTAGCTTTTGGGTTTGAATATTTTACTTCAGGGTAAGAAAAATATTAGTTTGTACTTTCTCCTAAAACTCCCTAGATTCTACATATTGACTTTTAACTTACCTGAATATTTCTTGTATAATGTGTGAAATAGGGCTCTATATTTGTTTTATTTCAAGTAACAGTGGTCCATGCACCTTATTTGTTGAATAAGCCTTATTTTACCCATTGATTTGAAATATCAACTTAATCATATATTACATCGGTAGACAGATATATATGTTTGTTTCTAGAATGCTCATTGTATTTATTTGATCTGCTTGATTATTTCTGTGCTGGCATCATGTTGTTTTAATTGCTGAGAATTTATAATGGTTTTAAATTTTTTAATATTTTATAATTGTCTTTGACTTTTTAAAAAATAAATAAAATCAATCTGCATTTTAAAAAAGGTAGGAAGAAAGAAAGAAAGAAAAAGAAAGAAAGAAAGAAAGAAAGAAAGAAAAAAAAAGAAGAAACCCCTACCTTTTACGACAACATGATTGGAACTGGAGAATATCATGCTAAGTGAAATAAGCCAGTTGGTGAAAGAGAAATACCATATGATCTCACCTATAAGTGGAATCTATTCAACAAAATAAACTAACAAACAAAATAAACTACAGACATGGAAACATGGAGCAGACTGAAAGTGACCAGAGGGGATAGGGAAAGAGGACAATGGTGGAAAGAAGGGGAAGGGACTAGACAAAGAACATGTATGAATGACCCATGGACACGGACAACAGAGTGGGAATTGACTGTGGGAGTGGAGGGTGGGTGTGGGGTGGGTGGAGAGGGATAAAGGGGGAAAAATTGAGACAACTGTAATAGAATAAACATGATTTAAAATTTAAAAAGAAAAAGAAAAAAAAAGAAACACTAGCAAGTTGTAGATTAGTGAGTTATTTGAAGGACTGGGAAAAATGCTAAAGGACTCTAGCTTGTAGTCTACAATAGCAGAATCTGGTTATAAAGATTAATAAAACACAAGCTAAATGAGTTTAGATAGTCAGTGAGGTAATGTAGAAAGATCTGGGTCACTGCTGGGAATTAAAGCCCCAGCAGGAGTGGTGCTGGGAGCAGATTCCAGAAGCTAAAGCATCCTCTGAGTCTGTAAAAGAAAAAAGCAAGAGGGTAAGGAGGAGATCGAAAGGGGCATCAAAGAAATTGTGTTTAGTTCATAATTTTTCTTTATTCCATCTCCAATGTTAATAATCCACAAAGGAACAGTGATTCTACTACCTCATTCCTGTTGATTAATTGATGTAAGTACTTTAAATGCCAGGCATTGCGGAACTGATGGGAATTTTAAACCAGGTAGGTGATGACTAGGTTCAATAGAAGCCAACAAATGAGCTATTTTGAGGTTTTCAGGGCCATTTAAATTGCACTTTCTAGTTGCCTAGTCCTTTAACCTCTGGGCCTCAGTCGCTTTATCTGTAAAATGAAGGCATTGACCTGTATGATCTCTGGGGAACTTTGCAAGATGAAAATGTCATGATTTCTCTTGGCTTACTTTTAAGGAAAAAGTATGATCTTCATTGATTAATAAAGAATCAAGGGAAAAAAGTATCAAGGAAAGAGGCTCACATCTTATAAGGCTGCATGCAAATGGATATGATGTAACCAAATACACACACATATGTATAGCATTATGAGAATAATGATAAAAAATACTAATAAAACTGGCAAAGGAAGTAAAGGCAAAATAAGGGAATAGAACTATATCAAACTAAAGAGTTTCTGTACAGCAAAAGAAACCACCACAAAACAAAAAGACAACCAGCTGAATAGGAGGAGATATTTACAAACAACAGCTTTGGTAATGGATTAATATCTAAAATATATAAAGAACTCATCTAACTCAATGCCAAATAAGCAAACAATCCAATTAAAAATTGGGAAGAATACCTAAATAGACACTTCTCTCAAGAAGACATACAAATGGCCAAAAGATATATGAAAAGATGCTCAACTTCACTAGCTATTAGGGAAATGTAAATCAAAACCGCAAGGAGATACCACCTCACACCTGTTAGAATGGCTCTTATCAACAAGACAAGTAGTAAGAAGTGTTTGAGAGGTGGTGGAGAAAAAGGTACCCTCATTCACTGCTGGTAGGAATATAAACTGGTACAGCCACTATGGAAAACAATATGGAGGTTCCTCAAAAAATTAGGAATAGAGTTACCACATGACCCAGCAACCCCCCTTTTAGTTACCTACCCCAAAAATTTAAAAGCATTTATTATCAAAGATGTATGCACCCCTATGTTCATTGCAGGATTATTCATGGTGGCCAAGACATGGAAACAACTGAAATGTCCTTTGATAGATGATTAGATAAAGATGTGATACATATATACTATGGAATACTACTCAGCTGTAAGCAAAGATGACATACTTCCATTTGTAACAATATGGATTGACCTTGAGAATATCATGCTAAGCAAAATAAGTCAGTCAGAAAAATTTAAGAATCACGTGATTTCACTCATATAGGGGATGTAATACTGAAAGTAAGAAATGAACTAACAAGAAAAACAAAAACTCGTAGACACATACAACAATATGGTGATTACCAGAAGAAAGGGGATGGGGAATAGTAAAGGGTAAAGGGAGCCAAATATATGGTGAGGGAAGATGATTTGACTTGGGATGGTGGGCACAAAATGCAATATACACTTGAAACTTATATAATATTATTAACCAATGTCACTCCAGTAAATTTAATAAAAAATTCTAATACAATGAAGTGAGAGACATAAACTGAAGGCACATCCAACTTACAGATTTTCCTGTCTTTGCAGTATGAAAGAACATAGTAACACAGGCTTTTAAAAGAATCTTCTGGTCAAGAAGAGCAGATGTAGCAATTCATGTAAGTAAAGTTCAAATTTTATTTACTTAAAAATTAATAGCATTCTTTGGACTGTATCCCTGTGCCCCTGAAACTATTAAAAAATCATTTCCTAGTTTCTTGCTCATAGTTTGACATGACTTTATCCTAAGGATTTTTCATTTTTTAAGTATTTATCTCAGAAAGGTTAAAGCCAAGATTCCCTAAACTCACCCTTAGGAAGTATTTAAATTTAATTTTTTAGATTACTCAACCACCACTAAAGTTATTTTGACAACTTCTTATTCAAGAAATTTTATGAATTTATAGCTTTATATATGGCCAGCTGACTTGGTTTTCATGAGGTATGGGATCTAAGGCAGTGTGATTCCATTGTTTTTTTTAAATTAATGGAAGTGGTAAGACTTACTGGAAACTGAAACAATGGGGTCATACACTGAATAAAGAAAAAGGAAAAAAACAAGGATGGGAAGCTCAACCCAATCTAAACATTCATGATGTATTATAAAGAGATCAGGTTTCTGAGTAACAGAATGCTATCTAAGAGAAACTGCTGATGATCTTAAAAAGTTACTAGCAAAGAGAGGAGAGTTAAGGAAGAGAAGACAAGATTAAGGAAAAAGAAATATTAAGATGTTCCTCCTGTCTTGTACAAAGAGAAGGTGCCAATATTTTTCAAAGTGATTTGTATAAGTTGTCTGTGATTATTAGTGGGCTACACAAAAGAGATAGATCAATTTCCAAAGAACGATTTGAAATTTTTGGTTGTTTCTGCAGACCCAGTAAGTAATAAAGACACTGAAGATTAACCAAAAGTTTTAGACATTTCGTATGCTTATAAAATGTTTTCACTCATTAATTATTTCTATGTTAATAAGCACATGATTTTTTTTAGTTCATTGGGGGGACATTGGTTAACAAAACCATGTAGGTTTCAAGTGTACAACTCAACAAAAAACATCATCTGCAATATCGCATTGTGAGCCCATTGCCCAAAGTAAAGTCTCTTTCCTTCTCCATTTATATCCACTTTGCCCACCTCCACTGCTCCCCTTCTCCCTTTTCCCTCTGGCTATTACCATACCGTTATCTATATCTATATGTTTTATAAGCCATATATATGGCTTAACCCCTTCACCTTATTTTCACCCAGCCCCGTAACCCCTCTCCCTTCTGACAACTGTCAGTCTGTTCTATGTATCTGTGCTTCTAGTGTCTATTTTGTTTTGTTAAATTATTTTGTTCATTATATTCCACATATAAGTGAGATCATATGGTATTTGTCTTTCTCTGACTGGCTTATTTAACTTAGCATAATGTTCCCCCAGTCTATCCATGCAGTCACAAAAGATAAGATCCTTCCTTTTACACAGCTGAATAGTATTCTGTTGTATAAATGTACCACAGCTTATTTATCCACTCATCTACTGATGGGCACTTGGGAATAAGCACATAATCTGAGTATTCTTTGTATTCCAATTACTAGATGAAATACAAGAAGGAAAACAATGTCCCTTGCCCTTAAGGAGTTTAAAATCTATTTGGACATAAAATATAAAATATAATGCTTTCATTTTGATTAATTCTACATATGGCTCTAATAAATTAACTCATAAGAAAACTGAAAAGTCAAGTAAAATTTTTTCTTCTGAAATTCTTAAGTGGTTTTGATAATAGTGTTTCCTATATTTAAAAATTGTCTAAAAGATAATGTAGTCTGTTTTATGAAGCTATTAGAGCCAAATGTATTCATCTTCAATATGCTGCAATTTTATTCAGAACCTATTTTTATTCTGTTAAATATTTCAATCCTAAAATTCACATGGCCCAAGGGAAAATGTCCTGAAATGTATCATCTGTTCCACTCAGTAGTTAGATTGCCAAAGTTCCAACAGCTGGAACATATGCCTGCTTTGCATGATCTCCCTTTATCCCCTTGGAACCCTTTAAGACTTGTTCTTACTTCCCTGCTGTCCTTTGGGAAGAACTTCTAGCATCTGGTGACTGGGACTATGTGTAAGTTAGATATAGATGCCTTTCTCTGTTTGGTGTTTAGGGCCAGTACTTCAGTTTTCTGGTTCAGTCTGAGCATATAAAGCATAACGGTGGAGGTGTGTTATGTTTTTCAGGCAAATGGAAGTGCTGGTAAAGGTGACTGAGATGGTATGACATTAGAAATTATGTAATATTAGATCCTTTGATAAAGATGCTAAGGCTGTTTCTACTGGAGAGGAGAAAATTCTAAGGGAATATAATAACTGTTTTCATATACCTGAAAGATTGACAAGTGGGACAAAAAGATCATAGTGGGTCTTGGAGTCCCAATAACTTGTAGGGAATGAAAAGTAGGGGGAACAGCTTTTTGGGTTAACCTCAAAAGAAGATAGAAGTTCCCCACCCCTGTTGAAACAGAAGCTAAAAGACTGCTTGTGGTGTTACAGAGATGAAGCAAATGGGATTAGACAAGGAGATAGGATTTGGGATAGAGGGGCAACGTTCAATTCCTATTACAATTGAATGAGGAAGAGTGAAGGAGAGGAGGTCAGAGTTAACAGGAAAGAGAATGTGAAGCCCTGAGGGACACTGTAAGAATTTTAGCTTTTACTGTGAATGAAAAGAGGAGTCATTTGGATAGTTTTGAGCAAAGGAGTGATGTAATATGATCTACATTTTAAAAGGATCACTTTGGCTGCTCTTTAGTAAAGCCTAGAGGTAAGAGAACTATGAGGAGAACAATTAGGAGGCTATTACAGTAATCAGGGTAAGAGATAATGGAGGTTTAGAACAGGGTGGTAATGGGAGAGGTAATGCAAAGTGGTCCGATTTTGGATACATTTTGCAGGTACATGCAACAAGATTTCCTTTATTTGGGTGAATTTGATGTGGGATATGAGAGAGAGGTGTTAAAGATGACTGCAAGGTTTTAGGACTGAGCAAATGGAAATGATGAGCAGATGGGAAAAAATGAGATGGACAAGATTAAAAGGGATATGGGGAGATCAGGAGTTGTAGTGTTGGTCTTGAAATGTTTGACATATCTGTTAGACCTCAGAGTGGAAGTGTTTAGTAGGCAGGGGGACACATAAGTCTGAAGTTCTGGCAGAGCACTGAACTGACAGTTGTTAGCATGTAGATGACATTTAAATCAGGGAGTCTGCATGAGATCATCAAGTGAATCTAGAAAGAAGAGAGGACCAGTGATTGAGCCCTTGGATATTTTAATATTAAGAAGCCAGAGAGAAGAGGCAAACCCAAATAACAGTGTGGTGGGAATCAGAGGAAAGGGGGGTGGGGAAATAGTGAAGGGTAAAGTGGGTCAAATTTATGTTGACAGAAGATGATTGATTATTGTATAGTGATCATGAATTCTGGAACTTTGCTAAATTCACTGATTAGTCATAGTAGGTGTTTTGGTAGTTTGTATATAATCTTTCACATAGGCAATAAGTTGATTTTCTTTATTTCCAATGTAAATGTCTTTTAGTCATTCTTCATGCTTTATTGCACTGGCTATAATGTTCAGGAAAATTGTTTAGTGGAAGTAGTAAGAGTAAACATTTTTGCTTTGCTCTCATTTTTAAGCAGAAAACTTTATCTTTCACTATTAAGAATAATTTTCTCTGTAGATTTAAGTAGATGTCCTTTATCAGGCTGAGGAAGTTTCTTTCCATTTCTATTTTACTAAGTATTTTCTACATCTTATCTGCATCTATTGATATTACAATGTGTTTTTTTTCTTTTTTTTTAGTCTGTTAATATGGTGAATCATAGTTTTTTATGGGGGGGAATCATAGTTTCTTAATGATATTATTTACACGTAGGTAGTTTTTACTTGACTGTTCACATTATTTTTTTATTAAATTTATTTGGGTGACATTGGTTAATAAGATTATATAGGTTTCAAGCGTACATTTCTATGATACATGATCTGTATATTGCATTGTGTTCCTACCACCCAAAGTCAAATCATCCTCTGTCACCATTTATTGGACCCCCTTTACTACTCCCCACCCCCTTCCCTCTGATAACTGACATTGTACAATATATTTATGATAAGATACCCTCTGTCATCATTATATTTTTCTTCTATGTCATATACCTTTTTTTTCCTCTGGCATCTCTTATCAGTTTCAATCAATTTTTTTTTTAAATGCTGTGACTCAGTGTAGTTTCCTGCATGTTTCTTTTGCTTTGGGCACTTTGAGCTGCTTTGACCTCTGGACCTATAGCTTTCTAACTTAGAAACACTGGATAGCACTTCAACAGTATGGTTGGGGGCCATTTTAAACATAAAAATCACGAACAAAAACACAAAAGAAGCAAAAACAAAACAAACTATGGCACTAAATAGACCACCTTAAGGACAATTGTTTACAGTATGATGACTGAAACAAGAAAGCAGAGGGTTTTTTTTTTGTTCAACTTCAGCGGGGAATGTGACAATCAACTCAAATTGTTCTCCATTCTGTGCGTGTCTGTGAATGACTATGAGAGAGTTGTGAGCATTGATTTTGAGGCTACAAATAAATTTTAGTGAATTTGAAAATATGGACTCTGACTAATAAGGATAGACTGTAGTTGTGCTGACGATGACAGGGAAATAATATGTATTCATCCCATGCCAGTGTGGTTCTTGGTCAGACCCCTTCACTACAGACCATCATTCTTTGCATACACAGTGTCCTTAGAAAATTGTTATACAGGGCAGCTATGGTTAAATATTTAACATCACTTGGCATAAGTTAAGGAAAAGGCTTTACTGGGAAACTTGAAACCTTGAGCCAGTGTGAAGGGGCACAAAGGTTCTCCCCACTTCTAATCCAGAGAAGCAAGGTAGGGCCAGGGCAAGATGTAAGAGGGTTACATTCTGGGGTGGGGACCCTTCCTCCTTCGTATAAGAAAAACATGAGAGCAATCTTGTCAACTGGGAGTGAGGCAGAGGGAGGGACAGATTATTTGGGTGCCAGACAGTATGAATTTAGATGTTGGCTGTTTTCAGGAGATTTCTGTGCAATCTAGCTGCCCAGCACTTGGAGAGCTGAGAGCCTGTAGGAAGTTTCAGACCCGTCAGCTTGGGGAAGTCACAAGCCTGGGAAGCTGAGTTCAGGTGTAGCCCTTCCCACTGCGGGAATGCAGGAACCTGAGGTACTCGCCAAGTGGTCTGGGCAATGCAGAATGAGCTTTCACTTCATTCTAAATCAAATCTTCTTATAGCACCATGATGGCCATTGAACAATTGTTTGTGTTGATATGATTTTTCAGAATTCAAAATGTCAAATTATTATTCTTGAATGTAATTTTCTATTATATTTTGCCCTACCTTTTGTTTCTGAAAATCAGTATTTATCTCTAGCAACCTAACCAGAGACTATTACCTTATACTGAGCACTCTGAATTCAAAACTGTTGTAGAGTTATTTAGTTCATGCTAAGTTAGCTCTATAATTATATAAATTATACAACTTCCTTTAAAAATTAAAACCCTTACATATCAATCTATTCTCCACACTCTAATAAAAGACATTTATGTATCCAACTTGGAAAATCAGCTGAAGAAACTCTCAAATTAAAATAAAACTTATCTAATTTTATTGTATTATATATTTCTACAAGCTTTATTTAGTTTTAAATTTAAATAATTTATATTTTAATAGTTTAAATTTCCAAAATCAAGGACTTTTCCAATTTGTAGTTGTAAATCTCTTAAAAAAACATGTTTTATTAGAAATGGTGGGAGGACTGGCCAGGATTTTTTCTAATTTAGAAACCACAATGAGATATCACCTCACACATGTCAGAATGGCTATCATAAATATATCGACAAATAAGTACTAAAGAGGATGTGCAAAAAAAGGAAACCCTTTTGCACTGTCTGTGGGAATGTGGATTGGTACAACCACTATGGAAAGAAGTATGGAGGTACCTCGACAAATTAAAAGTGGATCTGCCTTTTGACCCAGTGACCTCGCTTTGGGAATATATCCAGAGAAAGCTGAAACACTAATTCAAAAGAACATAAGCACCCCTATGTTCATTGCAGCATTATTTACAATCACCAAGATATGGAAACAGCTCAGGTATCCATCAGTAGAAGAGTGGATAAAACAACTATGGGGCATTTACACAATGGAATACCATTCAGTCATAAAAAAAAGAAAATTTTACCTTTTGTGACCACATGAATGGAGCTGGAGAACATTATGCTAAGTGAAATAAGCCAGTCAGAGAAAGAAAAGTACCACAAGATTTCACTCATATGTGGAATCTAATGAACAAACTGAACTAACAAGCAAAATAGAGATATAGACTGATAGATGGAGAGCAGGATGACGATTAAGGGGTGAGGAGGTTAGGGGGTGGAGGGATTGAACAAAAAGGAAAAAGGACTCATGGACATGGACAACAGTGTGGTGATTGCAGGGGGAGAGCGGTGTAAGGAAGTTAAATGGTAATGGAAAATATACAATAAAAAATTTAAAAAAAGAAGTCACAGATTCTGTAGCCTCAAACCAAGATTGCTAAATAATCCCCAAATAATTTCCTCCCAAAACTTCATCCTTGAAGAATAATTCTTGGATAACTATTGTTAAACATATAATGTCACGCATTTAAATATTATAGAAAGACTTTTCTACCTTTTCTCATTTTCATACTACTTTTTAGTCAGGGTCATCTTTCTAAAAATAAATTAAAGCTACACTCATGAAAAAATAATGATTTAAAACACAAGTCAATTTATAACAAGAGGTTAACAGATCAATTGTTGCAACATCATTTCAGTTCAGTATACTTAGGAACTAAGGATTGTCCTGAAATGAAAAAACACGTATCTTTAAACATTCTTATAAGCATAGCCCAAATTCTAATCTTTCTACCTAGTTTGTTTTACAAAGACATTTCAAAAATATTTTGACTATAGTTTTACCAAAGGAAATGTTTTATTTCCATTTCAAAGCAATGAAATCCTGAAAATTAATTTGAACCCACTTTTTTGTACTTTCACAGAATCTCAAAGTCTAGGGTTTGTTGTCCACAAAGAGAGAGGTTTAAGCCACACACATTTTAAAAAATAAAAATTACTTGCAATTTAAAGTTTCTCTTTTAACTAACATTGCACTTAGAATTTCAAAACTTTTTACTTTGAAACACTCCTTGAAACCAACCTTTTTTTTTTTGGGTTGTTCCTTCTGAAAGGATCAATAAAAGCACAACATCACCCCACTGTTAAAACCTTTGGCATGCATCCAGTTTCCCTTGTCTTTTAGTCTCTTTATTGCTGACAACCCTCTGAGATTTATTCCATGTTTCTGTGAGGACAGGCTCCTCGTTAAAGAGGCAAGCCATCTTTTAAGCTGTCTCATCGTTTTTAGCCACCTCTTCATCTCTGATGTCCTTGGTTAGAGCGGTGCACGGATCCAGATGCAAGGCGTAGTCAGCTGCTAAAGAGTCTGATCATCATCTTTGACTCATCGTCCACAGGTCATGACAGTACATGGAGACAGCCTTGATGGAGACAGGGACAGGTAATGTCCAGTTGTCAGAGTTGGTTTACTATTTACAGCCATTCTCCTTCTTAAGGACTAGGAAAGGGGGAAAAACCTTTTCTTGTTTTGTCCTTGAAAGTCTCCTTGTGACATGACATACAGACCACTTCCCCAGGATTAGCTGCTACTCTGTAACTTCTAGTACCTGAATGGCCTAGGCAGAGTTTGCTATAATGACCTGCTAGATCTCTGAAAGCTTTATTCTCTCCCTGGTTTTTTTCTATTGCTCATTGCCTTGACCAAATCTTATTTAAGGACCTTCTGGTCCTAACCCTTGGTCAACTTGACCCTTTTTCCCCACTTCCAGATAAGACTCCAATTCTATTTATTGGAATCTATCCCCAGATTCTTACAGGGCCGTGACATTTTCTCTCTCTTTCTGAACACGACACTGTAATACATCAAATGTTTATGGGTTTAAATGTTGCATCCCTCTCTGACACCCAGCCATGAGGATTGGATTAGTCTGTCCCTGCGTCTTGCACACCACGCGCTCTCCTAGTGTCCCCGTGCTTCCGTCAGCCCAGGTCATGGTGTGTTACTACTTCTCTGCAGAGGCTGGCTCCCATCATGCCCGTGTGCAGGTCTATTGACTTCTTGAGAAATCCAAATAGTGGATTTGGCACCTTTCTAATCCCCAACCTAATTTAGGTCTCTTGGGAAAGGAACTTCTGCTATTTTCTAGTTGTGATGAGGAAAGGAAAAAAAAAAAAAAAAGATGTGTGTAAAATGCTTATTACAAAAATTTCCTTTAAAATTTTTCCCAGGCAGTGGGGCTGATGAGTGGAACAGATGATGCATTATGGATTGGGAAAAAAACTTACAGTCCTATCTTTAATTAGGAATTTATTTGCATGTGGTTTTTCCCCATTATAATGCCAATGACATGGCACAGATGTCCATTATCAAGAAAACTGAATGTGGATCTTGAGAATTTCAGCCCCAAGCCGCTCCATGTGGCCCAACAGTGTTCTTGGGACATACTATTTTTCTGGTGATATGTTTGTATATGTTCTTCAGCTTCTCCCTTTTTTATTTTTAATTTTAACCTCTTTCTCCACAAGTTCTTGCTGACCTGTATGTGTTCCTCTAAAATTCACTGACATTACACAGTCCATTTCTTCTAACTGTGATACTTTCTCCTCCTCCAATGCCATGGATTTTTTTCCTCTGAATTTCCCCTCTCATCAGTATTGCCCATTTGACTCAGCTGATGTGATAAGTGCTTTTATAGAAGTGTGAAGGAATTGCTTTGCGGAATCAGAGGAAGGAATCATTGATTTCACAAGCAAAGGAAAGGCTCCTAAAGATTTCATTGAAGAGTTGTCATGGGGAGACATTAGAGGAATGCACAAAATAAAAGGTTGGGAAAGGCACTTGAGGCGATGGGAACGGCTTACACAAAGAGTTAGATCAGCTGGTGTAGCTGAAGTTCAGGGCAGGTTGGAGAATGGAGGTCAGGGAAGACACTTAAGGGCCTTGAACTCTTGCTAAAGACCGTGAACTTCATCATACAAGATATGGTAAGCAACTGAGTCACTGTTTAACTATATTTATTAGAAGCAAAATCCTGGCAGAAAGAGGGAAGAGAGGATGGGAGAAGGGGAGAGACGGGAGCAGACCAGTTAGTTGACAAGTCATCAACTCTTCTCATTCCTCAGAACAGTGAGTGTGTTTCCTGTATTCCTGCCTGCTTCCTCCAGGTATTATAAAGCGGTCCTGCTCTCCAGAAGCAGAGCAATAAAGGAAGGAGGGATGTGCATAGTGCTGAGTATGTGTCCTGAGTAGGGGTCTGGCACTGGAGTGGCTTCTGTAGTGGGGAGCTGTGCATTTTATAGATGCTTGAAAATACCTGTTGAGTGAATGAGTAAATGAAAAACAAACAAACAAACCTGAAAACATTTCCCTGGCATTAACCTACCCACAAAATCAAAAGTCCCCTTTACACAGTTCTGTGGAAACAAACAGATTCTCCTCAAATCTTGTTCTAGTACTTTTTTTCCTCAGTTTCATTTTCTTGAGATTTGACTCTGCACCTGGCTGCTGGAGGCCACCTGGGAGTTTGAATTAGCATGCGCTTCAGAGTCAGGGAGATTCAGGTTCAAATCCTCACTTAGTAATTGTGTGAACTTGAACGATGGTGTAACTTTTCTCATCTTTCAATGAGGAAAATGTTGCAGTGAGAAAAGAGATATCTGTAAAATGTTTAAGTCAAAATTTGTCTGCAGGCCCCCCAGAAGCACGTGTGAGTCCATGGGGAGGAGCTCTGAGGGGGAGTCAGAGGGAGAGCTGTGGAGTCACAGCCGGGTTTCGCTGCCTCCTAGCCTTCCCTCCTCTGCGCCACACTTGTACTGCCCCTGCTTAGGTTCTTTTCTAAGGCCAAGAGTGAACTAAGTTAAGTTCACACAGGGTTCAACCCATTTAGCAGGTACAAATCTCAGTACAAAAAAAGTCATAAAAGTGTGTTAAGTTTATTTTTCTATAATAATTATAGAAAGAATTTCTAATTCAAGACTCAATTTAATGGAAAGGTAGAACCATAATTTTAGTCAATGTGGTATTTCTTCTCACTGACTGCCTCTATCTGGGGCTAGATATAAGTTCCAGGAGACATATAGAGACCCACATCCGTGGGAGACCACATCTGACCATTTACAGGGTCAGATGCCACATCAGCATTTGATGGAATGACCTTACTTCCCTTTGGTCTCAGTGGTAACTTCTGGGTCCTTCCTTATTCTTTTCCCCAGCAGCTGGTCCCTGGGCCATTTCTGCGCTGCTCTTGGGAACACAGGGAGCATTCTATGCTCCTGAGCCCCGTAGTGTCACAGGGATCCCTGGAACGCCATCCCGAAGACTGCCTGCCTATCTCATAGAGCCATCTCCTCTGCGTGTGCACCACAGGAGATGTGGAAAACCTTGGGGTTCTGCTGCTTCTCCAGGCTGCACCCAGGAACGGGGGCATAGCCTTGCACCTGAACCTGCACCTGCAAGTTTAAGCAGGGTCCTCCTGACTCTAATTTCTCTAGTCCTAGGAACCCTTACTAATCTCTAGCTAATTTTTAATTTTTTTTGGCTCTACTAGGATTCTTATAGATTGCTTCATCATAATAATCTTTTTTTTTGGTCCTTTGATTCCACCATTTTGAAACTCAAAAACCAGAAAGAAAACCTTTTTATTTTTTTCTTCTTAAGGCAATGAGTGCTACTGCAGCTGAATCGAGGGGGGATATGGAGGGTGGGGAGTGAAGGGATTTGAATCATGTGGTGGGAGACAGGAATATTAATTAGTTTAGAATATTAGCCACTTCAGATTTTACATTTTCTCTAGCTAAACCATTTCAATTTATTTTTCCATATTTCACCTTTCCCTTCCACTTGATAATACACATTTTCTAAAGCAGCATTTTTCTCTTTATTGCCAAGAACATCTTTCCAAAGTTGACCATGTTAAAATAAGAATGGGAATCTAATCTACTGGGCTGTTCATCATATTACAAAAATACTCTAAGATTAAATCAGTCATTTAAAACTAATGTACATATATACTTCTCTATGGACTGTGTTTTAAATGATGTTAGAAGAGTATAATGAAACACATTCTGTAATCATTAGATTTAGGGCATTGTTAGAATAGTGATTTAGGTGCATTCTTACCATCCAGTTGCTAAGTTATAACATTGCATTTCTTTATCTAAAATGTAAGCCGAATTAGGAAAACTGGATAAATGCCAGTCCTTTTTTTTTTACTTTCACATTTTTTGTGTCCCATTATTATGTTAGGTAGCAGCTAGGAATGAGCAGCCAGAGGGGAAATAAAGCAGGGCTCCTGCCCAGTGAAGCCTAATGAAGAACTTAAAACAGGAGGCTAGAAACAAAAGGGAGACACGTCTCATCCTTTTATTCAGCAGCATTGAGCCTCATCTGATAAGATTGCCAGGTGTTTTGAACATCGCAAGCAAAACTGTGATAGCCACAACTATGATAACGCAGGAGGAGGGGAGCCCTTGAAATTCTGTATGTGTCATCTCTACTAGCTGGGAGAGAAAAACCTTTAAAACTGTATATTGATCCCAAGGTCTAAAAGGAAAGCAGGGGTGACCTAGAAGCTGACTAAAGTACATAACCCCTGAATCCCCATAGTTAGCGCATTCATATTAGCAGAGTGCCCACTTGTAGCCAGGTGCTCAAGTGTATAGAACAAACTTACTAACCAACTTACTAACAACTTTATTTCCTCTATATGTGGGACATTTAGACTAGCCAGGTGTCTGTCTGCAGCTTTGTGCTCGAGTGTGTTTTATAAATTAATTTGCTATCTCCTTTGCACTGTATGTGTTTGTCTCTCGCCTGAATGTTTCTCTTGCAGGCAAGGCAAGAACTGAGAAGGGGAAGTCCTGCTAACAATTAAACATAGGATTTATTAGCAACTTGTTTTTTCTACTACATAAATTTCATGAACATTTCTATAAATGTATTTCACAGAAATATTTGACAATTTAGTTTGTTGGGAAAGGGTCAAAATCTGGTTTCCCAAAGGAATAATTTAAGTAAAATGGGAAGTAAGAATAGAGCTTGGGAAAGCAGCTAAGGTTTTAGCCTTTTTATTAGAACATCATGATCAAATGGTTCCTTTATCAGAGTATAATGTCTAGGTCTGAAATAAATCTGAGCCACCATCAGAATATAAACAGAATATAAGATCTCTTGGAATGTAAAATGTAATATGTGGGGATAGTCAGTCTAAAGTTCTTTTGATGTACAAATTAATTTATAAAATTACTCATGATTTATGATCAGCCATTCCTGAAAGCAATAATGTTGTTGGACTTGAATCTGGCATTGTTGTGAGAGGCTGTGTTCATCTTCAGTGAATTTTTTTTGAAGACGCCCATTTCATGATGGGTGATTTCCGGGTGCACCTGCCCACACCATGCAGAGTGTTCAGCAATTTTTGACTAAAAAATTTTTTTTCCCTCGGACGAAAAAAGTCCTCAGAGGGAAACATTTTGCTGATGTGGAAGAGGTGAAATAAAAAAATGGCTGAACCACTAAAAGGCCTCAAAATCGACAAGTTCAAAAACTGTTTTGAGCAGTGGAAAAAAGTCTCCATAGGTGTATTTCATCAAATGGAGAGTACTTTGAAGGTGACTGACGTAAATATGTAAGAATAAATACACAATTCTTTTATAAATAAATTTCGGGGGTTTTGGTCCCCACCCTTGTAATATCGCCTTTTAGGCACAACTTAAAATCCCAGTATGCTGGTGTAATGCCTGACGTAACAGGACACAGAAGCCTTCCTGAAGCCAACCTTTCCTCAGCACAAAGATAACCTATCAGAAGCTGAGAGTCCCAAGACACTGGAAATGGGAAGCACCTTGGACATCATTTAGTCTACTCCCTTGCTTTCCAAGCACAGAAATGAAGGTTTTACAGAGATTGCCCGAGGACACGCAGTGACCGAGGCTGATGGAGCCACGCGGCGGGTCCTAGGCTTCCCCACCGTCACTCGGCCGTCGCAGGATTCTCATTCCCTGCTCCGTGGTTCACTGGGACTGATGTGTTTACTGCTTAACCACCTCCTCATGGAAAGTACAAAATGAGGGACTATGAAATTGTTTCATATTTTAATTTTACTTTCAAGTTTTCCTTATGGTCAGGATTATAAAAACAAAAGTTTCTCTAATATTTCAAACACTTCTAGTTATAGAGCAGAAGTCCAGTTTACCATATATTATCCTGTTCCTCTGTACTTCATTTGTACATTCATTTTTAATAAAATAAAATTCAAACTGTTCACTTAAGTATTTTTTCAATTAGCAGCGAATATCTGAGATCAGCTCTCATGTTTCATTCAGCTTATTACATTACTAAATCCCTAGCGCAATTCATGGCACAATATGTTTTTGGTGAATGTATGCTAGATTATCATTTTCTTGGAGTTAGTAGCCTTGTTTTGTATTTGTATCCTTTGTACACGTTAGGCATTCAGTATGTTTTGAAAGTGAAAAATGGAACAGATGAATGAATAAAATATTTATAGAGGTCCTTTTGTAGATTTTCTTAACTAGAAGTAGTGGTGATTTTTTTAAAAAGTAATAAACTGTGAAGTTCTTAGTTGTTAATGCTTGTATTACACCTTATAAATGTATAAAAAAATTTGTAGCCTTGGAAATGGTATAATGGAGGTAAAACTGAAGTGTGATTTAGTGCTTGGCATCACATCAGAATATCTCAGAGAAATTCATTTAACCACACAGGCCACTGGCCTAAGTTTTCAGTTTTATGTGATCAATGGTACAATTGGTTAGAATGTTTCATTTTATTTATTTTAATGTACTCTTTATTATATATTTTTCCATTACCATTTAGTCTCCTTATACCTCCTTTCCCCCAGCAATCACCTTGCTGTTGTCCCTGAGTCCTTTTTCATTTTTGCTCTATCCCTCCATCCCCTGATTTCCCCAGTCCCCACTAGCTGTCATCTGCTCTCCATCTATGAGTCTGTCTCTGTTTTGCTTGTTAGTTCAGTTTGTTTATTAGATTCCACATCTGAATCACATGAGTGAAACCGTGTGGTATTTGTCTTTTTCTAATTCACTTAGAATAATGTTCTCTTAGCATAATCTTCTCCAGGTCCATCCACACTGTTGCAAAGAGTAAAATTTCCTTCTTTTTTATGGCCAATAGAATTCCATTGTATAAATCACCCATAGTTGTTTTATCCACTCATCTATTAGTGGACACTTAGGCTGCTTTAATATCTTGGCGATTATAATAAGTGGTGTTGGAAAGAATGGACAGATATGTGCAGAAAAATGAAACTAGACCACCTTCTTACACCACACATAAGAATAAATTCAAAATGGATCAAATACTTAAATGTTAGACAAAAACATAAAAATCCTGGAAGAAAACATAGGCAGCAAAATCTCCGACATCACTCGTAGAAATTTTTTACTGGATATGTCTCCCCAGGCAAGGGAAACAAAAGAAAAATAAACAAATGGGACTTGCTCAAATTAAAAAGTTTTTGCACAGCAAAAGAAAACATCAACAAAATAAAAAGACAAACCACAGAATGGGAGAACATATTCACCAATATCATAAAGGGTTAATATCCAAAATTTGTAAAGTAGTTACAAAACTCAAAACCAAAAAAACAAACAACCCAATTTAAAAAATGGGCAAAGGACCTGAATAGACAGTTTTCTGAAGAGGACATACAAGTGGCCTATAGACATATGAAAAGATACTCAATATCACTAATCATCAGAGAAATACAAATTAAAACCACAGTGAGATACCATCTCACACCTGTCAGAATGGCTGTCATCAATAAATCAACAAACAATAAATGCTGGTGAGGCTGTGGAGAAAGGGGAGCCCTTTTGCAACAATTTTGCATTGTTGGTGGGAATGCAGACTGGTGGAGCCTCGGAGGACAGGCTCAAAAAATTAAAAATGGATCCGCCTTTTGACCCAGCAATCCCACTTCTGGGAATATATCTGAAGGAACCTAAAACACTAATTTGAAAAAACATAAGCACCTCTAGAATGTTTCATTTAGTATCAAACTTTTTCTAGTGAATTAAAATAAACAAATAAGATAGAAGACTAAATTAGGGCACCACAACGAAGATGAAGCGGTTAAGAATACAATTTTATACAGAAATAGAACCTTTTCAAGATTAAGTAATCTCCTATTTCTTACTCATCTCCTTCTTCTTTTCCTTGTAAGTTTACATATAGAGTAGAGAAAAGTTAAAAATAAATGTGAATACTTTTATCTTTAAAAAAGAATTGATCTTTACCTAGCTTGGCACTTACAGAGGCTTTCTTTGAAAATTTACTGTGAAAAAAAGGTCCAGAAGATTATAAGTAGAAATTTGTTAGTTAGTAGGAAACAATGTGTTTGAATAAATGAGGATTTACATTAAAAGCTTAAAATTTGAAGCCCAACTTATACTGAAGAAACCAAAACATGTTATTGTCACTACTGTGCTAGAGAGTAAAAGGGATCAGAAGATCACTGGCTTTGTCTTCACAAAGATGGGAAGGGTGGGGAGGGGACGTCCCATGCCATTCCTGTTCCCCTGCTCCCCTTACCACATTATGTTGTTTAATCTTCACACATTTCTGTCAGGTAGATGTGATTGTCTTTATTTCACAGTTCAGAAAACTGAAGCTCAGTTAAGTAAAAATAATTGTTGAAGGTCACCAGTCATTCCAGCTACTCCTCTAGCTTCACCTTCTACCATTCTCTGCCTTACCTGCTCCCCTCAGCTGCAGTGGCATTTTTGCTCTTCCTTGAATATTTTAAGTTGTTTCCTCTGCTCAGGGCTCTCTGCCCCTAGCTATGAATATGAAGATTCCTATTTTCATTCAGGTCTTTGATGACGTGTTCTTGCAGAAAGGCCTTTCCTAATGACTCTATATTGAAAAATCTTATTTTATAGGCCAGTTCTAGTAAGTCTTACCATTATTTTGGGTATCATTAAGAAAGAAACTGGCTACCAATTAAGCAATGATATGACAAGTTTGTCAGATGTATCCTGATTTTAGAGATGTTAAAATGTAAATAAAAAATGTTTTAGAATCAATGAAATGCAATAGTATGTCCTGGCTCTCTAGTGTTTTCTTAACCTGAATTATTTCACTTTGAGGGACTCATCATTGTCTGTTATGATTACACTCATCTTCTCTTTTTTCTGGGTGCTCGGGACTACATTTCCCTGATTCTCTCTCAGGTGAATCTATGTGACAGGCTTCAGGGCAATGGGATATAGATAGAAGTGAGGTTCCACCCCCCGACATCTCCATTGCTATAATTCTCCTAGTGGTTGGAGCCACTGAACACTAGACCAGAGACACTAGCCTGAGGAAGCCCAGGTCCGTAAAGAAGGGTGTGGAGCAGGGGCGTCCAACTCATGGCCCACGTGCAGCGTGTGGCCAAGGAAGGCTGTGAATGTGGCCCAATACAAAATAGTAAATTTACTTAAAAGATTACTTAGTTTTATTACTAAGCTTTCTATTAAGCTTTGTTACTTAAATATGTACATTTCCTATATTAGCGATCACAAATTTGGGACCTGCTTGACTATTTTAAAAGATTATTGAAAGGGCCACTGCATAATATTATGTGAGGGTTGTTTTGCTTATCTGCAGTGGCAGATATCATGAAAACTGCACAGACCTTTTTTTTGCTCATCAGTTTTTGTTAGTGTTTGTGTATTTAATGAGTGGCCCAAGACAACTCTTCTTCCAGTGTGGCCCAGAGACGCCCCTGGTATAGAAGAAATCCCTCATCCCATCACATTGACTTTCATTGGATTTTGAAGTGAGAAATAAATCTTTATTGATTAAAGTCACTAAAATTTGGGCTTTTTTGTTGTATTAGATAACTTACCCTGACTAACACATTGCTCTACTTGCAGTGCTCAGAGTATGCATGGCACATAGTAAATTTTTAGTAATTTATAGGAAAAAATGAAAGGAATCACAGGTTTGTATTGAAAGGTGATGAGTTTTGGTTTGTACATAAGTCATCTGCATGGGAGGGTGGTGGCCACACCTTGTACCTCCTCCTCACAGGTGGCCTGGAAGAATCTGGAGGGGCTAAGGAACTAAAGATTTCAGTGTTTAATTAGTATAAAAAGTGGGTTGAGCAGAATGAATCAATGGGGATTTGTAGAAGGAGAAGTGGTCAGAGAGAAATTTTGATGTAAGGATCACTAATTTGCAAAAACCCTCAGTGACAATAGGTTCAAAGCAGTAAGCAGTGAAGTTGGAATTGAGAAGGTTGAGGTACTTGAAGGGCCACTGGATTTCAAAGTCAGCAAGATGAATTTATTATGGGACAAGGAATAAGAAAATGAGCTATTGAAATAGTCTAGGACAATCCTGGACATTTACTTAGCTAAGAGAATGATGCATTTCTTTAAACACCATTTTATTCAGGTGTCCCCTTTTATTTATACTTCTGCCCTGTCACTAATCAATCAGTAGAGCTTTCTTTAGGTAAGTTCGAAGAGATTTTTCATGGGAGTGTTCTGGAGATAATGTCTGAAAAATTTTTACCTGTGTTTAAAGATCTGAACTTACTCCTAAAACATTTAGTGTTTCTACTGGTTTTATGGCTAGCTAAAATTCTCAGTATACTTGTACATAGCTTTGGTTTTCCTGAATTTGAGTTTAAGTAATTTCAGAAACCACAGCGAAGCAGAAGGAACACATTAAATATTTAGGAACTTTATAGAAAGAGGCTCAGACTAATTCTGAATAACTAAACGTTTCTTTTTTATAATGTCATTCACATAATTCTCTTACAGAGTCCAGTATTCAATTTGAATTTTTAATTCCTCCTCTTTAGACTGGCTTTGGAAGTTTCTGGGTATTTGACTATTAACAAGGGGTGTGTGTGTGTTCATGTTCTAGCACAGAGTTCCTCTATCATTAGATGTAATCTACTCCAGAAAACTGTTCAAGAAACTTCTAACTTTCTTCCCCAATCTGTTTTTGTTTTTCTCTTGTTCTCACTTTTGGAAGAAAGAAAAAGAAGTGATTAGTGCTGCTCAGGGTGATGATGCTGGAGAGAGAACTACTGTATTTCTCTCATCTCTGTATTAAAATGTCTGGGAAATACTGTCAAGGTTGTGGAATCTCAGTGATTCAAGGATAGGATTAATTTAATTCCTTCTTGTCCTTCAAGGTTTAGCTTAGACGTTACCTCTTCTGGGAAACAGTAGGTAAATTCCCAAGGCTGGGTTGAGTGCCATCTCCAGGGATGCTCCCAGCATTCCCTGCTTCTCTCTTCACACAATTTCAAAGGATGAGCTCATCCCAGAGGCAGAGTCTGTATCTGCTTCATCATTGTAGCTCTAAAGCGCAACACAGGTGTGGACTTTTTAAATTTATTTTGTTCAAAATAAGGGTATTTCGAACAAAAAAGTTAATGAAGTTCTCTTTTTGGACAACAGATCATCATTGGATGCAATGATTATATCATGTCTCCAAGGTCATTTCACGGCCTGCTACTCTTCTAGGTTTAAACAGCTTTTTTTTTTTTTTTTTTTTTTTTTACAGGAGAAGGGAAAAAGGAAGATTACTCTCAGTAAAACATTTATGTATATCAAGTCAAATGTTTCTTTCCTTATTTTTCTTCATCATTCTGAAACTACTCAGAATGAGCTTGCTGGAATAGGCTCCTTTCTAATTTGTAACACATATTGAATAGACATTTGGCATGGCTTCATCATAATCAATTTTATCTGTGAAATTTGCAGATTTCATTTTCCTTGGCTCTTCTCAGTTTTCAGTTTAGTGCCATGGACTTTAGGCCATTATGAAAGTTTCAGTTTTAAGGTGAAAGTTTGAGTTAATTGCCATCTTAAGACAAAACTGAATTGATCTGGTATTTTAAAGCTGTTAAGTATAACCCATACATAATAGTCAAGAGAGAGTAACATTCATCCTTGAATAAGAACTTGGTTAAGCCGTAACCCTACCACTCTTTGGGTTTTTTTCCTTGTTAAAATGTTGTAAGAGGCAGGGTGACAGCGCCTTGCCAAGAGCAATCAGGCCTCTCTGGTAGAACTCTTTCTATGGCAGTGGGGTGGAGAGATGAAGTGAGGGGTGAAGGGAAGAGGGGAAAAGAGGGGGGACTAAAATAAGGGGTCCTAGGAACAGGTGGAGCGAAGAGAGGGCAATATTAATGAAAGGTATGACAAAAAAAACCCCAAAACAACAAAGAAACCCAGCTGCTACTGTGCTCTTACAGATAAGGCATACATACAAATAAACGAACAATAGCAACAACAAAAACTCCACATTTATGTCAAGTACCTAAACCTAGAGTATTTGCAGAGAGGCAGAGTTGTATAGAGCTGTTATTTCATTAATGACACAAAGCATCAATGAGTCTGGGGTGAACGATATAGTAGATGAAGAAACTCAGGAAATTACAATGTAACATGATTTCATGGAGGCTCAGTGCCTGGCACATGTCAGCTGTTAAGAAGGCATTGGTTCATTATCCTTGAATTTTGAATATGGTACACTTAAAATTAAACATAAGGGGAGGAGCCTTGGCCAGGTAGTTCAGTTGGTTAGAGTGTTGCCCCAAAATGCCAAGGTTGCTGGTTCAATCTCAGGTCAGGACATATGTATGAAGCAACCAACAAATGTGTAAGTTGAACAACAGATCAGTTTCTCTCTTTCTCTCTTCTTCCTTTCCTCCCTCTCTCCCCACTTCCCCCTCTCTAACATCAATAAATAGAAATTTAAAAAAAAAAAGACTCAGAGGAGGACAACTAGACAACTACCAGACAACTACCTTATTCATTCAGGACCAGAACCTGAATGAATAAGGAAATGACCACAAATTGTCTGTTATTTCAGGCTTTATCAGTACCCTGGCAATGAAGGAAAGATAAGTGAGTTAAAAATCAACTAACTCTAAAATTCATACTTAAATAATCACACTTAAATAATTTAAATGATCACATTTAAAATTGATATTTTAATTTAATCAATATTTAGACTCATATTGTATTATTTGTAATTAATTCTATTTGCTATGCTTATAAAGTTCCTAGTTAAACAACTTCTTCAGGAATTTTAAAAAAAGAGATAGATGACATTAATTGGAGTGAACAGACAGTATGGGGGTGCACCCCAGGGACTGGTCCTGACTGATAACCAGAACGGAGCCTCCATTCTCTAACAGTGCTTGTTATATTTTGAGCACACAATAAATATTTAGTGACTGAACTAGTTGGTAGCCAGGTAAGTGATCTCTTACACGAGCATCATTTATATTCAAAGATGATAAGATATCTATATAAATACTTCCTTAATGGTTATACATTAAACTTTTCTGCTTTATAAGAAGGACTATTTTTTTTTTTTAAATGCAATGTTTAGCTACATTTTAATTACTGGCTTTGTTTCTATAACTAAAATAATCAGAGGCATAGATAAGAATTATTTTCTCTGTCACAAGGATTTAATCTTTTTACACCTGCCCAGCTATCATGCAGTATTTTAAACTAAAAGTATTGGATAAACACAACTACTGATAATTCATGTTGCACCAAATAATTTCTCTCTGAAGTTACTGAATCAATGTTTTATTTAATATGTAACCTATTTGGATTTGCCTCTCTTTACTATTTAAACTTATTACAAGAAACATACAAAATGTTATAAAACCAAGACAAGTCACAGAACAAGTGAATGTATTCACAACTTTCATTATTTGAATAATTCAAATGACATTCTCCTCTGATGGTCCCATTTCTAGCTGTCTCTTAAACGCAATTCCACAAAAAATTCTAATTTCAGAAAAATTCTGTGCACACACTGATATTTTTAAGGCTATTCAGGAAAACTTATTACCTTTAAATCAGCTTATCTGTAAATAACTTTTCCTTTTCTAGTTTCTACTTACTAACTGCTCTAGGCTATTTATGAAAAATTTAGCTTTAGTGTGAAAGTTTGAATTAATGAATTTCTACACTGACCTTCTGTGTCAACAGATTTTTTTTTTCCCTGATGCACTGCAATGAAATTGGAAAAAGTGAATTGTGAATAAAATTTTGACAAGACCTATTGTAAAACAAATTCAATTGAATAAAAGTACCTAAAATGAAGTGGAGAAGATAAAGTTAACAAGAGCAAACAGATTTAGTGGAAACTATGTATTTTTAAAACCATTAACATTCAGATAAATAATGTTTTTTAACGTAAATTTCTTTCTTCTTCCTCCTTTCAGATTGATCACTATGTGTATCCACAAACTGTAAATAATTAATTCTTATGCCTTCCTCTAGAAGCAGATTGGCAAATATTATCGTTCTACTCTTATCTGTACAATACTTGACACGCCCAAGGTTTTTTTAGTTGGGAAAGCTAACAATTAGGCAGTAAACTACCTGTGGTCGAAAAAGTAATGAATTGGTCCAAAATCACAATGAATGTCAGGGTAATTGTTGTCATTGTATTCACAAGTTCTCAGCTCCTATACACGAAGCTTATCTCCCCAGTGCCCCTCTTGGTCTCCAATTTCCCTTCCCCTGATCTTTTTTCCTGCCATTCTTCATGCCATCTAGTTTTCCTCAAATTTCCCATTCTAAGTTGCTGACAAAAATACCTCATTTTAAAATTCAATATATATTTCCTTGAAAAAAATATGTATTTCCTTGGAAATAAAATTAAAGGAACTTAAGACATATATGATTGTCTTTATTAATAGGAATAAGATCCCTTAATTTTGTCCTCTTCACTGTCAAACCTAACTCCTCACTTCCAATGCCTTCCCCCTTTTCCTTTATGACTTACAAGAAGAGGTGTTTGCACACAAAGGGTTATTTCTTCCATCTCTGCTTCTACCAAATTCTAAAGCATTTTCTTCACTCTTTTCCTCACTTTTGTTTACAAATATGCTCAGGTTTTTACCATCCCAAAATCAGCAATGAAATTCCCTTAGTTCTGGTTTCTTTTTAAAAGTCTTTGGAACTTATTGTCTCTCCTTCTTCCTCACCTATTTGCTCTTCAACTCATTGAAATCTGGTTATTATTCCTGTTACTTGACTGAAATTACTTTCCATAGACATCATCAGAATGTAGAGTAACCGAATAAAAACAAAGGTTTGGCTGTCACCACAAAAGCCAAACTCATTAGGCAAATGCTGGGGCAAAAGGAAAGAGGTTTTGTTCAGGTGCTGTGCAGTCTGGCAGAATGGCAGACTCCTGTCTCAAAGCCCATCTCCTCAGCAAGATCAAGGCAAAATCTAGTGTGCAGCGCTCCTGCTCCAATTTAAAGTATAGCTTTTTGGAGCCCACAGGTGGCTGCTAAACAGCCATCGTCCCCATCCAGGTAGCTTAACTTGCTCCTGGCTACTCTTCATTTCAGTCTCCCTCCTGAAGCCTGCAGGTGGAACTGTCACCGCCATGGGCCTTGTGGCTGGCTAGGGTCTCAAGGTCACGTATTCCTGTGATGCAGTGCATGAACGCACTGGCCAGTGCATCACGAGGTGGGCAAGAGAGGGTTACTTTGTTCCCCTGGGATTATATTTGCTTGGGTGTGGGACAGACCAGGTACTTTCTCAAAATGACCAATCAAATTCCCAACCTTTTGCATGCTTCGGGTGGGTCCACCTCCCAACCAATCCATTCTTTCCCCAGTTTAGACTGATGGGCCTCTTGAATCCAGCACTTGGCACCATTTTGACCTCTGTGGCACACATGCCTTCCTTTCCCTAGTCCTACCCCCAATCTGGTACTGAAACCCAATCTGGTTTCTTCCTTTCCTATCCAATTATCTTACTAGCTTTTCATGTGCTGCCATCTGGCCAATGGTGGAGACTACTCAGTGCTTTGACTGCTCTGTGGTAACAGTAGTAGTATGTAATCCAGTAGCCTCATTATATATTTCATCCTCTTTTATTCTCTGTAACATAGCATTGCTTACCACATCCTTTATTAAAACTTTTCTCTCTGGCTTTATATGTGACTATTTTCTTTGGTTCTCTTCTTAAAGGATAATTTCCTCCTCTCTTTCTGTTTCTCTCATAGCTTATTTCTCTTCTATTAGTACTTTAAAATGACTTGCATCAGCATAAGATATGATTTCTCCCAAATATATCATTCCTGACCCAACATTTGTCCTGAATTTCACCTATATTTTCAACTTTTTATTATTACTCATTTCCTCTTCAATATCCTTTATCAGTCTGTCTTTAACATGTCCAAGACAGAGGTTATTATCTATCTCCCAAAATCTACTTTTCTTCCTAGATGTACTATCTCAGCTAATGTTCATCTAACTCAAATCAAGAAGAATAATTAGACTTGGAGTCAGAAATATTGGAGTCTTTTTTTTTTTGCTTGATCCTTACACCTTTTTCACCAATTCCCCAAACCCCCCTCACCTCTAACAGCTCTTTCAGTTTGTCTTCTGTATGTATGAGTCTGTTTCTATTTTGTTTGCTTGTTTTGTTCATTTGATTCCACATATAAGTGAAATCACATGGCAGTTGTCTTTCTCTGATTGGCTTATTTCCCTTACCATAATACTCTTCAAATCCTTCCATGTTGTCACTAAAGGTAAGATTTCTCTCTTTATTATGGCCAAGTATATTCTACTGTGTAAATGTACCATAGCTTTTTTATCCACTCATCTACTGATAGGCACTTGGGCCACTTCCAAAAAAAAAAAAGAAAAAAGAATTCATAGACACAGACCACAATATGGTAACTACCAGTGGGCAAGATGGGCGGGGGGCAGTAGAAGACGGTAAAAGGGCACTGAATGGTGACAGAAGGAGACAGTTTTGGGTGGTGTATACAATACAATAAATGGATGATGTATTATAGAACTGTTCACCTGAAACTTATAGAATTTTATTCACTAATGTCACTCCAATAAATTCAATAACAAATTTTTAAATAAAGAAGTCTTGGGGTCAAATCCTGGATCAGGATCAGATTAGTTTTATGATTTTTGTGTGAGTTTCTTCACCTGAGCCTCCATTTCCTCACTGACAAATCATGGTAATACTTTAAAGAGTTTAAGAAACAAATAAATGAGGATTAAAATGCCTAGCTGATAGCCATCACTCAATAAATGTTAGTTTCCTTTCCTTTCTACATTGCATTTTCCTATTGAAGGAAGAGACTACCACGCAATAAAACAAACATCTGAATTTATTAGATAGATATAAACTACATAAAACCTCATAGTGTGATGTACTACCATTTACTCAAACATTTCTTTGTTGCTGGACAGCTATGCTGCCTCTGTGCAAGGGAGAATGATGATAGCAAGGCATTCTCCCTTAGTGAAGCAGTTTGGACAAGGCCTGGGGAGAAATGGACAAAACTCTTGGGGAGGCTGGATTTCAGAGTCTGGAAGACTCAGGAGGAGGAATGGGTTGAAGTAAGCTATAGGAGAAGCATGGTTAGGTCAGACTGGTTGACTTTCAAAGTTTATTCAAGGAGGGAAGTTGTCACTTTTTGATTAATGGTTTTAACATTCCTCACTGAGATGGCTTTAGAACAACCAATTTTGTTGGACAGTGAGATCTCTGTTTTTGTCATTCTTTTTCTCTCCACTTTGCTTCTAACCAACTTTCAATTGGTCAAGACTCTTGCTCTTTTAATTTATGATGTTTTTTAAAATTGCCCTCTGTGTCTGTCTCCCTTGCTGGTGTCCTAATTCACATTTTCATCACCTTTCAACTACATTTTGGTAACGGTTTCTAAATATCCTAACCCAATGCTCCATGCCCCCAGTCCACAATTTTAGCCCATTTTCTACACTCATTCCAGGGTTAGTCCTCTAATACACAGGTCTGATAGTGTCATCATTCTAATTAAAAATCTCTATTTCACTGAGTTTACAGCATTGTTTCTTAATATCAGCACCACCTGAGCATCATAATGCATATCTCTGGGTCCATGGACCTAGATTCCAGGAACCTGAGTTGCAATAAGCTCTCCTAGGATATTACTATGTATACTGAAGTTTGAGAGCTACTTCTCTCCTGTAGGCTGCATTTCATATTCCTTAACACAAGAAGCCCTAATGAACTGACATGGCAACTTCATACTTTGACACTCACCATGTATCCTGTGTTATAGTCACACTGGGCTACTTGCCACTTCTCAAATATATACAGAAAATCCTTTCTGTTATATGTAGATTTTTGTCATCCAACCTGAAATACTGGTTCACCTTAGAAAACCCTGTTAATCCTTGCAGGCTATCTTTTCCCAAGATAATTAGTTATAACCTCATAGATGTTCCTATGCCAATTTTTATACTTTGTAATTGCAGTGTTTAGAATTAACTGCCTCCTTTTCCCTCTGGAGGACTGAGTTTCTTCAGAATAAACGTCAAGTCTTATCCACATGCGCATGATCATTACCTAGCACACTGCTAATCACATACTTCATAAATGTAGGCTGTATATTTGCCAAGTTATATTTTTTACAGAATCTTAGAAAACTTGCAGAAAATCAGAGGGAGGAGATTTTAGTTGACTCGCGTTATTTTTAGGTGAAACTAAAGCCCAGTGGTATTCATTCATGACAAACCAACTGTATATGTTCCTAGCTTTCCTAGGAAATAAAAATTACTGGGTTGACCAAAAAGTCTGTTTAGTTTTTCCTGTATAAAGGCTCTAGTAGTGCTTAGTTGTCTTTAACTTCATCTGAAACAATTTTGTTAGGCAGTATTGTGACAGCTGTCATATCAGCATGCACTTAAAAAAACTTATCAAAACTGGTGAATTTTTGTGCAGCCATTTTAATATTGAAGATGGGTGACTATATGCAACATTATCAGTGTATTATGCTTTATTATTTCAAGAAAGGTAAAAAACTCAACTGAAATGCAAAAAAAGATTCTTGCAGTCTATGGAGAAGGTGCTGTGACTGATCGAATGTGTCAAAAGTGGTTTGTGAAGTTTCTTGGTACTTTTGACATTTTGGCCAAATAATTTTTTTGCTGTGGAGCTGTACTATGCATTGGAAGATGTTTAGCAGCACCCTTGGCCTCTGCCCACTAGAAGCAAATAGCAGGAGATAGCTGACATACTCAAAATATCCAAATCAATGAAGTTATTGGTGAAAATGAACAATGAATCTTTTATTTTACAGAAAAAACTAAAAGGGCTTTTTGGCCAACCCAATAACTTAAACCTAGATACATTTTAGTAGAAAGTTGTTTGTGTTCTAGATTTTTCATTGGATTGAGAGTTTCAGGATTGTTCCAGATGATTTATAAGGTGTTTTGTTTTTTTTTAACTCACATCGAAATGGCCTATAATGACCCAAGGATGAAGAGCCACAGCATTATTCTAACTATAGTATAGATACAACCTAAATACTAAAACAATCCTCCTTGATTCATGAAAATAGGAAGTATATCAAATTTAAATAAAACAATACAAATATAATCATTTGCTTATTTTCCATGAGTACTTTAGGAAATCATAAACTATTCATAGACATGTAAATAAAGGCCAAGAAACTCATATATAAACAATGAAATTACATCATCTGTATATTGTATTATATGTTCACCACCCCTATGTTTCTTTAACAAACAAGCATGATTGCTTTCTTTCTTTCTCTTTCCTTCTCCTTGTCTGTGCCCCTTATTCCCTTCACTTCTTCCTTTTTCTCCCCCCCCCCCGCTTTTTTTCCCCTAAAAACATTTCATTAGAGCTTACTAAATACCAGATGCTGTGATCAGTGCTTGGGATATGAACATGGAAACAGCACAGTTCTTTTCCTCAAAAGATCACAGGCAGTGGGGGAAACTGAAAAGTGAACAAACAACGTCAGTATAATGGAGTTATATTACAGATTGCTAGTAGTTTCTTAATGCAATAGCTTTGGAAAGAAAAATGTCTGTCTGCAGAATGGACACATTTGGAAAAGAAAAATGTCTGCAGAATGTACACTTAAAGTGGAGTAAATAGCAGTTACTTTAGCATATTAAATTATTCCATGAGTTGTTTCAGTCACCGTCATAGTACCCATCCACTGGATCTTTAGATCTGATATAAGAGAACTTTTTTTTCACTGATGTGTTAGCAGTGTTACTTGCTCTTTTTGCTGTTCCAAAACACTGAGCATGAGTTACTGGCATTTTAGGGCTCTGCAGAGGATTACAATTTATATGAAGGTGCTATTCTTATGTAAGTAGCATTTTAAAAAAATTCTCATTTACTCATGTATTCAACAAATACTTATTGTGGACTTTATGCAATTCACTGGCTAAGCACTGAGAAACCAATATAAACAATACACATTCCTTGTCCTAAGGAGCTCTAGGTCTAGATAAATAAAACAGTCATGTGAAGAGATATTACAATACAATGTGTCAAGAATGATAATAGAAAGATATTCTGTTAAAGGTATTAAGGTCGGCAAGGAGGAGGAAGTTTTTTGGCATAGGCTTCACAAGGGATAAAGGTTTGGCTTAGGTCTGGAAGAATGAGTAGAAGTTTGGTAGGTAGATGTAGTGTGAGATGGGAAAGGCATTCTAGGAAATGGGAAAACTGTGCAAAGATGGGAGAGCGTGGAGCAGCGTGCTGTCTGAGGAACTTTAATAGTTTACCCTGCTGAAACACAAAGTATGTGTAGGATGTTGAAGATGGGAAAGTTGACAAAGAAAGGTAGATACTGCATCTCATAAATTATACTAAGGAGACTTGATTTCTTGTTAGAGGCATTGTGGAATTATTTGGGGTTTCAAAATGATGCAGTTATATAATCCAATTAATGTTTTAGAAAGATCAGGTTTAGAACAGAATGAGGATGGGGATGAGGAAAAAGGTGGTTGCATTGTTCACAAAAAACAAGATACGGAAACAACCTAAGTGACTGTTGACAGATGAATGGGTAACGAAAATATAGTCTATAGATATACAATGGAATATTATTCAGCTTTAAAAAAGAAGAATAGAGTGGCAGAATCCTGCTACTTGAGACAATGTGAGTAAACCTGGAGGATGTTATGCTAAGTGTAATAAGCCAGACACAGAACAACAAATACTCCATGATCTCACTTGTATGTGGACTTTAAAATAGACTTATAGAGGAAACAAGTAGAATGGTGGTTACTAGCAGTAGAGTGAAGGGGAAAGTGAAGAGTGTTGGTGAAGGGGTACAAAGTTTCAGTTATGCAAAAAGAATGACTTCTGGAGATTTAATGTATGGCAAGGTGACTATAGTTAACAGTACTACATTGTATATTAGAAATCTGCTAAGACGGTAGATAGGAAGGAAGGACGAAAGGAAATGGGTAACTATGTGAGGTGATGGATATGTTATTTAGCATAATTTTGGTGATCATTTCACTAAGTATACATATATCAAAACATCAAGTTATATAGTTTAAATATATATAATTCCTGTTAATTATATCTCAATAAAGATGGAAAAAGACAATACTTCCATTAAGAGATTAATAAAACAGTAACATTGGGAAATTTCCAAGATGAGAAATATAGAGAAAAGAGATTTGGATAGGAGGAAGAGATGATAAATTTAATATTATATATGTTAAATTTGAAACAACACTAAGGGCTGGCATTTAGAAGTGTTATCTGGTATAGAACTATCAATTTTGGAGTCTATCAGCACAGAGGTGGGAGCTTTCAGCATAATTTCTTGTTATTTAAAAAAAAATGTCTTTTGCTCTGATTAATATAAATCATTAAGTGCATTTCTAAAATAAAATAAATTGTAACAATTTATACTTAGAAAAATATTGTTTATGTTTGTGTTGGAAAACACTTGCCCAGGTAATGCTTGTATCTGAAAGTAAGCTTATTCATCTATCTCCTAGTATCAGCCAGTGTTGTTCAATGGAAGTATGAGAGGCTATTAGAAAGGTAGAAGGAAGGAGTATGGACCAATCCATTTATATGTGCAAACAGAAATAAAAGCTCTTAGCACAATGGGATCATTACTATCTGCTTGGTTTCTTTTATCATAGCAGAGCTATTATTACTTACCAGTTTTTATGGGCACCAGAAAACATACCTCTATTTTAGTAAAAAGTTAAATATTGTGTTTGTAAAAAGCACTGTTCCTCACACTCAAACTTTAAATAGTAGTTGTTTCAAATTCATATTATACAAAAAAAAAGCATAGGTGAAAGATATTCCATAATAGTCTTTTTTCCTATGTTTTTCTTACTTTAAAAATAAAACCAAGTAAATAATTTATATTTTGGGGAATAGGACCTCTCTCATTGTCTGTGAAGATCAATACCAGGATTTTGTTGGCTGATGAGAAGAAACACTACAGAGAAAAATAACAAGAATCACAATTTCCCATTTGCATATTTTTTCCTAAAATATTTCACAGTTTAATTATCATCACTACTTGTGAGGAAGGCAGGGAAGTTACTTTTAATCCCATTTTACAGACACTCAACTTCCTTCCAACTTTGCCATTTTTTCAAAGCCAATGAGTTGGAGCCTGGGAATTATGGTCCACAGAGAGTACTGTGAAACACTAGGAAATAACAAACATTATGACGTTTAAAGATCCAGTGAATTGAAAACACACAATATTGGTACATTTCCCCAGTAGTAAAAGGAAGGATTTTAACTAAAGATTTCTAGATTTTGTTTATATTAACATTATATCAATGATCCCACAAAGTGTCCACTGTATGCACAGTTTTTATTGCCCAGAAATTTGGTGCATCATTTCAGACCATCATATATGTTGGCCTAGTATTTATTCCACAGACAAAGATTCAGAACCTTTTATTAATTTTATTATTTCCCATATTACTATATCTCTAAATATTTGCTTTGTACTAGAGTGGACTTTATTGTTATTAATTTATGGTTTTGAATTAAGTATATTTTATTGATTATGCTATTACTGTTGACCCATTTTTTTCCCCTTTTCCCTCTTCTGCACAGTACCCCCATTCCCACCAGCACTCCCCCTCTTAGTTCATGTCCATGGGTCGTACATATAAGTTCTTTGGTTTCTCCATTTCCCATACTATTCTTAACCTCCTCCTGTCTATTTTGTACCTACCAATTATGCTGCTTATTCCCTGTACCTTCCCCCTCATTTTCCCCCTCCCAGCAGATAACCCTCCATGTGATCTCCATTTCTGTGATACTGTTCCTGTTCTAGTTGTTTGTTTAGTTTTTTATTTTTTTAGGTTTAGTTGTTGATAGTTGTGAATTGTCATTTTACTATTCATAGTTTTGATCTTCTTCTTTTTCTTAGATAAGTCCTTTTAACATTTCATATGATAAGGTCATGGTGATGATGAACTCCTTTACCTTTACCTTGTCTGGGAAGCACTTTATCTGTCCTTCCACTCTAAATGATAGCTTTGCTGGATAGAGTAATCTTGGATGTAGATCTTTGCTTTTCATCACTTTGAAAACTTCTTGCTATTCCCTTCTTGCCTATAAGGTTTCTTTTCAGAAATCAGCTGATGGTCTTATGGGAACTCCTTTGTAGATAATTTAGGTTTTATATTACAGCTACTCCCAAGCATTATTTGAGATGATTAAATAACCATAGTTTGCATTAATTGAAACCCTACTCTGTACCTGGATGGATATGCATTTTATAATTTAATCCTACAACAATAATGTAAGATAGGTAATAGGAATATTTTTATTACCCTCAGTTTACAGATTAGAACTTTTAGGAAGAGTGGGGTCAAGTCAAACAGTGAAGGGTAAGGATCAAATACCTATTCAAATCTAGTTAATTCCAAAAGCCAAATGGTATGGAGTCTCTTTAACATAAAATGCACATAAAATGCGGGGGTGGGGGAGGACTAAAAAAAAAACCAAACAAACCAGAAGAAAAGCTTTTAGAAAAAGAATATCAATATCTTAGTTACTAGAAGTATTTTTTATGTCCAGCTCTGAGTTTCCTGACCAAAAAAATATGAAAGTATTTGGGTTGAAAATATGTTAGTCTGACAAACAAAAATATCCATTCATTTTTCTTGACAGTAAATTTTTAAAACTAATTTGTCATATCTCTATATGATAGGTACGTGGAATAAGACAATGGTCCACATCTTTTGCAAGAGATTTTGCACATGATATAGGAGTCCCCTTCCTGTGGATGATTATCTTGCTTGAGATTTGCTAAACTTCTTGGGTTTCCTGTTTTTGGTCAAATATTGGAATATTTTTAGTATATATTTTTTCAAATACTTTTCTGCACCATTTGCACTATACTTGCTTTTTGGAACTCTTGTATCATGTATTTTAGATAGTTTGAGAATGCCTCACATGTCACTGAGACTTATTTTTTTCTTCTTTGTGCTTTTGTGTGGATGATTTCTGCTGACCCATGTTCAAGTTCACTGATCTTTTCTTCTGTTGTGTCCAATCTACTATTAATCTTTTCAACAAATATTGATTCTATATATTGCATTTTTCTGTTCTAGTATTTTCATTTCATTTTTTTAAGCAGTTTCCCAATGTCTTCTAAATCTCCCCAGTTCTTCTTCGCCCATTGTAGTATTTTTTATTTATGTTTAACATATTGATCATTGTTATTTTAAAGGCCTTATTTGCCAATTACAACTTTTGGGTTTTCTGTGGGTCTCTTTTTATTGACTGATTTTTCTCTCATCTCTGTGTCACATTTTCCCATTTTATTCACATGCCTAGATATTTTTCATTGAATACTGTATGCTATAGGCCATATGTTATAGCGACCCCAAATTTTGATATCTTCCTCTCAAGAGCATTGGGTTTGTTCCAGTAATAGTGAACTGGAATGCATAGAGATTTGGTTTTATGCTTTCTTCATGAGGGTCTTATTTAGGTTTTGCTCTTAGTCTTAGGACAAATGTTTTCATTCTGGAGCTTAATTTATATTCCTAAAATGTGGCCATTCTGTATATCAATAGAAAATCCAAGGTGTATACCAAGCCTTTATAACTTCACAGGTTTTAATTTCCAAACACTGTCTCCCTTTTAGTAGACAGGAACTGAAATATCTGTTCTAGAGCTCTATATCCACTTTTAATCCTAGGACGGAATCTCCAAGTGAGCATTCTGCACTTATTTTGTCCAGATTGCATACTGATGAAATTTATACTTTCCATTTCATACTGCTACCAGTCAGGTGTGATCACTTGAATTGCTCCACAGAAGTATTTTTCTTAGATATGCAAGTATTCCTGAGAGCTGGAGGTAGACCATAATGAGCTTGAAGTAGAAAATGCAGAGCTAACTTTTTCCATTTGTCCTTTCCCTAAATGTACTTCAGATCTGCCAGATGTCCAACTGTGATGAACTCTCTATTTTCCACATTCATCTATCATCTTGTCTACTAATTTCCCCAGGGATCCCTGTTAACTTTTGAAGAAGTTTATTTCAGACTATGCCCCTGAAACTCTGTTTAGTTTATCTTCTCCTGGGAACCTTACTGTAATTGTGCCAATATTGACTTTTCCTACAGAGCCAGTTTTATTCTAGTGATTAATGTGTTCAAAGTTTAATAAAATATGTCTAAAGATACATACACTAGTGCTAATATGATAAAAAGGAATGTTTAACTAAGAAGACAGTGGGACCTCTATAGGGGAAAGAGATTATGATTAAGGAGAGTCTCAGAGAAGGACTCCTGAGGTGCTGGTCAAGTTCTTTTTCTTATTCTGGATATATGGTTATTCATTGTGTTAGGATTCTTGAAGCTATACATTTTCACCTTATACACATCCTGTATACATTTCAAAGTTATTAAAATAAAAGAAATAACAGTACAACTGAGAAAAAGGACAAAAAAAGAAAGGGAATCAGGTATGAGAAAGTGACTTCTAATTGTACATTTCTGTTGTACATAGGGAGACTAATGTGCTATTTTTAGAAGGTACTGGTCAATAAGATGATGATGAAATTTAAAGATGCAACTAATTAAGATAACGTTCTTCCCTATGCAAGTAAAAAGCAAAAGTTTAGAGCTTGATTCACCAGTGTCCATATTGTACCTCTAAAAAGTTCCAATAGTGTGTTTTGGGGCTAATTAATTAATTTCTCCAAGACTCAATTTTCCTCAACTATGAAATGAGGATTAAAGTAATTACTTCACGGTGTTGTTATAAGGGTAAGTTCACATATATAAAGTACTTTCTAGCACAGCATCTGGTCCTCAATAAATATGTGCATGAAGCCCTACCCTCAAATTTATTTCCATGGGTATTGGACAGCTACAGATAGAGTCAAATACATAGTCAAATTAAATTTATTTTGATCATGAGAGGCTTTTTCAACTCAGCTTTCTTGGAACTTTATTTTTATTTTAGAGTTAACAGTTACTCATGACATCCTATTATTATTGCTTTAAACTTCAATATCCTTAAAATTCACTGCCCTACATAATTCATCATTTTTTAAAGCACATGAAAATGATAGTTAAAAAAAGAAAAAAGAAAATAGAGGAAAGGAGCCCTGCATAAGGAAGAAACAGATTTGATGAAAACAAATAAGCTGTGAAAAGGGACCCACAGAGAGATTATACAAAGTCCTCCCTGTTTAAGTGAGCCACATGGTAGAATTTCCTTGTACTAATTAGCATCATCCAAGAATATAATCATATGAAGAAGTACATGGCCCCAAGACATTGCTCCACCTAAAATGAGTCTTTGAGGAACACAGAATATATTTCCCACAGGCTAACAAAAGCATTTAAAGATACATGGAAAAATCTTTCTGGATTTTTTTCTAAGGATAAATTTATGCAAAAACGTTTTAGAAACCACATAGGGAACAGTCTGTTAATGAATTTATCACTCCTAATTAAACTCAACATTGAACATAACCTCTTTACTTCTCTGGACAGTCTATTTTTGGCTTTGTTTTTTAATTTTTCATCTTGGGCAGTGATTTTCCTTGATGCAAAAGTTCATATCCACATCCCTCATGTAAATACAAAATAATAATTGACAGCACATTCCTATGCTAAAAAAATTATTTTGCTATTATCAGTGCAATGAAGTGTCAAAATGTTAAGTGTATACAACTGAAAACTGAGGCAGACTGGAGACAGTGAGTCCTGGAATACAAAAGTTGTCCCTGAAATCAAACAGAGCCAAGTCTGAGTCGAAGGCTTAATCTTTCTGTAGCACTACCACCTAAAGCAAGCTATTTCACCTCTCTTCACATCAGTGTTCTTTTTCGTAAAATGCCGTCTCATTTATCTTTACAGCGTGACTGTGAAATTACATGAGAAGGCATACCCGAAGGGCCTAAGACGGTGCCCCTTTCCTTCCCCGTAGCTAGAATCTAGGTGAAGACAGATGTAAGGACTCATGAATCCAACAGACACTAAAGGTAAACTGATTCCCTGCTCTCCTTCCCTAGTTTTTTTTCTGACCTGCATATTGATGACATTTATTTAGCTTAGCTCTAAAGGCTCATCCACTTGGTGCCCTCACCCTCCCTCCAAACACAAAGCTGCCTTAGCAAATCAAAGTGAGGTCCTTCTAGACTGACAGTGGAAGAACAAACCCCGTGGAGGAAGGGGTGGCCATGCCTTAGAGCCAGGAGTTCTTCCGCCCAGATGAATTTCTCTGTGAAGATGAATTTCTCTGTGAAGATGAATTTCTCTGTGAAGATTTTTCACCCGTAGTGCTGCCCTAACTCTCTGGTCTCAGGAGTGTTATTTCCCTAAAACATGGACCAACATGTGACTACGGAAACTTCCCTAATTTCCCAGTAACACAATGAACCCAGTCATTCTTCATCAAATATCTGCTAATTGCCCAGTGAACTGGCAATTGTTTTAAGCATAGGGGAATATAGCCCCATGGAGCTTACATTCTTATGTAGACCAAAAAGTAACATTTAAAAATAGGTTTACCAAATACATGGGAAAACACAGAGCATGTAAAGTGTAATCTGATAACCTGTTTTATAAAACTGGCTTCTTACAGCTCTTCAGCCTTTGACCTACTCCAGAATGTTCTTGACTAAGCTTTGTCTCAAAGTGTCATTGGCTTCAATGTCCTGAATCTTGACTTTACTCCTTCAAGTTGCCTTAGAGATTACCTTCCAAAAATCAGCTTCATTTCTCAAAACTAGCCTCACTGCTATTTAGGGAGTAGGAGACACTCACTAACAGCTCACATGGATGTAGTCTTTGCCCATCATTTCAGACAACACTAAGTAAGCAGTGATATTCAGTAAACACAAAATGAGCACTGAGGCTACACACATACTGCAGTGATGTAGTAGCAGGGAGAATGATGGTATTTAATCATGTATATACATGCAAACACATACACATACAGGCATGGGATTTTAATTTAGGTGCTGGGTTTTTCCTATGTCTTATTGGGGACTACACAATTGTGTGACAATATTCTTCTTTCTCTAGCAGAATGAGACTAGAAAACTCATGTGTTTGGGGATATACTGGGATTTGTTACTTAAGATGACATGCATACTTACTACATACATGTATTTTAATAACAAGGCATTTTAATTGGCTTATCTGGGTTCAGACTTTGCTAATTTTGATAACATCCTCTTTCCACTTTTAGGGGGTTAGTAGTTTTTTAGCCATGCAAAGATTTATATCATGCATATATTTGCCTTGAATGCACATGATCTTTTCCCTCAGGACCCACAAAGAATAAAATGTTAGATATTTATGGGTTCTTATCCTGCCTATAGCTGGAGCAAAATTTGACAGACAGATGGTATTATATATTATATATTATATATATATATATGAATGAAAATTATTTAAGAGGGGTTGCTCCTTTATTTGATATAGAAAAGAACATTATAAAGGTTCATTCTTTAGAAAACACTTCTCCAATTTTAAATGCTGTGGCAAATTGTCAGGTTCTCCTATGTTCATTTTTCAAGTGACAATGCTATTAAGATACTATCACACTATGCACTTTTAAGGGATACATTACATTTGGGGGTGATTGAAAGCTCTAGGTATCAGTGACTCTATCAAGCCTGGTTGCATTTCTACTTTCATAAAATTCCCTGAGAAGAGACTTTGATTCTAGAATAATAATATAAAGGCTTTCATAACTCTTCATCAGTTCTGTTTTTATAGGCTTGTTTTCCTAATGTAATTTGCAATACTTTAGAGTTAACTCTTTTCTTCCTGTTTGCAAAAACATTTTATTGAGGATTTCAATAATAAAAGTAAATCTTTTTAGCACACAGGCTCAGTATAATCCCTTTTATCTACAATCAAGATCCTCTTCATCTGTCCTACCCTTTGTCTCTCTTTAAACTCCAGCCGGTCCTTCTCCTAGAGTGGAGCTCTCTCTCTCCCTGATTCCTGGTTACAAAAGTGGGTTTTCTCATTTTTAATATCATTAATATAAGGAAGAATTTTTGTAACAAAGAATAGGAATAGAGCTTGCACATTTTGATCTTAGTTGTATGTTCTGTGCATTTGGGTAAATTCCAATTGTGTTCTTGGCTCATCTAAATTTTATGATCCAAAGAATGAGTATACTCCTAAATTTTGTTCTCCTCTCTTTTCCCACAAAATTCCCTTGAATTTGCTGACTTAATATATTCTCTTTTCACTAAATCTCATACAATTTTCCCCTCCAATATAATAGATCCTCTTCTAATCAATACTACCTAATTCCAATAAAGTAAATGATTCCTCAGTCATAGGTGAAGAAAGTGTTTTATAAATGAAACAAATGTTCATTTTCTCCTCAATGTCATTCTTTTTACTCTGGAAAACTCTTTATTGGAGAAATAACTCTAATTAAAACCAGTTTTCATTTATACATACAAGAAACAGGGTTGACTAATGTATTCCACATTAAGAATAATGAACCAGCTGGGAGGAAATCCATTTCTTTACAGCATTAATGGTTATCATTAGTATTTTAAATACTTTTGTGTCATCTTTTATCTCAAAGAGAAAAAATTAAATACTATTCTTTAAAAAGCAGTTACATTATCAATATGTTTAAGGTTTAACATCCTTAAATGTATAAAGAATTCCTAAAATTTAGCAACAAAAATACAAACAACTCAATCAAAAATGGACAAAAGACTTGAACAGACATTTCTCCAAAGACATATAAATGATCAATAAACACAGGAAAAGATGTTCAACATCATTAGTTATTTGGGAAATGTAAGTCTAAACCACAATAGTACGTCCAATTCAGTGGATGTACTATTTCACATCCACTGAAATGACTATGAGAACACTTTAAAAATACAGAAAATAAGTATTGGTGCGGATGTAGAGATTGAAACATTTGTACAATGCTAATTGAAATGTAAAGTGTTATAGCCACTGTGGAAAATGGCTTGGAGTCTTTTCAAAAAGTTAAACATAGAATTACCACATGATCCAGTAGTTCCACCTCTAGGTACACAGGTCTGTCCAGAAAGTATCCAGCCACATACTATGATAAATAGAGATATTTATTGAGGAAGATACAAAATACAAGAAACATTGTACATAGGACAATGACACCTTAGTCCCATTCAAAGTTATGACCTTCTTGAGGAAATCTGGTTCATTGTTAGCAATTTGAACTGAGTCATTAGCAACTACAGCATGATGTTCCTTCTGCTTTAGTAGCAGAAGCCATGGAATGAATTTTGCCACAACACATTTCATGCCAAGATCTCAGATCAAAATCTCAGACACAGTAGTGTTTGGAACCTCCAGATCAGCTTCTAGTTCTTGCACTGTCAGTCACTGATCTTTGTTAATTGCAGCCCATACATGTTCAGCATTCTCAGGTGTTCTTCTGGTTGCAGGTCTTCCAGAACGTGGATCACTTTCAACAGATTCTTGACCATCTTTGAAGCATTTGTGCCACACTTTTATTTGTGCTGCACTCATTGCATTGTCCTTGAAAGCATTCTGAATCATGCAAACAGTTTCTGCAGAGGAATGTTCAAGCTTAACACAAAATTTGGCTTGCTCATTTTGAATGTAATAGCTATACAATACCTACTCACTCAACAACGTGTACCACTCCCACTGACTAGTACAGTGAAGTCGTCACTGTCACACATGTACGTTCTAGTCCACTCTCCTTGGCTGCCAGGTTACATCAATGTCATGCAAACCATTCTTGTTATATTAACAATGGCTTGACTTTTTCTGGACAGACCTAATATACTCTGAAGAATTGAAATCAGGGACTCAGACAGATATTTGTATGCCAATGTTTATTTCAGCCTTATTCACAATAGCCAAAGAGTGGAAACACCACAAATTATTATTGACAGATGGATGGATAAACAAAATATGACATATGCATAAAAGGAAATATTACTTAGCCATAAGAAGGGATGAAGTTCTTATATGTGATATGACATGGATGAACGTTGAAAACATTATGCTATATAAAATAAGTCAAATAAAGAAACAAACATTGTATGATTGCACCTATATGAAAATAGAATAGGCAAATTCATAGTGACAGAGATTAGTTTGGAAGTTATTATTAGTTAATGATTACGGAGTAATCTATTTTGGGCAATGAAAAAGTTTTGGAAATAGTGGTGACAGTTACCCAACCTCGTGAATGTAATTAATGCCACTGAGTTGTTTACTTTAAAATGACTAATTTTATGTCATATATATTTTACCATAATCTAAAAATTTGAAAACAAATTAAAAAAAAATCAAAGTTATATTAAGGATGTGTTTTATTTATGGTGTGCTGGAAAAAACCAGTGTTTATGGTTTATTAATTCCAAGGAAATCTCCTAGTTTTGTGCTTATACCCAACTTGATGTGAAAACTACCTCAGAGATTTTTTAAAAATTATTTTCTCAGTGTGCCCATAAATAACAACCAAAAAATCTTGAATTGGCACACTGATTTCTATTATAGGCATATGATATCAATAACTAGTTCAGAACCACACATGATGAAATTATTTTAACTGATCAATATCTATAATAATGGCTTATTCTTTCTGTCTTAAATAGTTTTTAGAAAATCTATATAGCTCCAAAGAGTACCTTAATTTAGATTAACAGGCTTAACTGCAATGTAACTCAAGTGGAAGGTAGATGTTCTTCATAAGTGTTAATAGAAAACATCAAATTTCAAGTGGTACTCAATGATTTTTATCTTAGAAGAGACACTAAAATTTAGAGGCTTGTTTTTAAGAGAATTTTAAACAGCAAAAATAAGATAATTTAGGAATTGCCTCAATTAGATCAGAGAATTAAAATTTGAGGAGCAAATATGTTATAGCTTTTGAAAATTCTTTGGGCTAGCAGAATGAAAATATGCAGGGCTTCATAAAATTTTAAAACTTTATTTTTACTGGTTGATCACACAGAATATCTTTAAATGTTTCTCATCCTAGTTTTGCAAAGGGAAATGTTGAGAGAAGTTAGGTTTGGATGCCCATTTTTCTGCATTTCTTCTGATTCTGTGACTTCATATTCAGTTGGTTCTACAAGCTCAAAAGAAACCCTAGAAATGAAATAGAAAGAAGTGTTCCTTTTCATTCCAATCCAGCCTGCCCAATCACGATCAGCATTTGCTTGAAAAATGTTAGCCAATCACTAAGGAGCAGAATCCTCTTAGGACAGTGGACTTATTTGAATGCTTCTGCATTATGTGAATTCTGAAGAAGACAAGAAAAATGGAGAAATGTTTGACTTAAGCACTATTAATTTTTGCCAGCATCTTTTGCCAAATAGCAGGACAGATTGAGGAAAGTGTGCTGCTGTAGTATCTCAAAGGTGTTCTTCGGCAGACGGGCCTCTTTACAGGGCTCGTAGAGCCCAGCTTTTTCTCCCTGTTTCTATCAAGTATATGGGATGTTATTTTTTATATAACATTTTTCATTTCACATACTGATTTCATCTCTGGCTTTTTATTGTTTTTTCTTATCCTTAATGTATACATTATTTGATTATCCCAGGTATTACTTGTATTTTAGCTTTTGAACTATATTTTGTTTATGCTGCCTTAATACATTTTTGGAAAGAGGGAGGGAAAGATTGTATTTGTAAAAAAAAAATTACTACACTTGCTAAATGCTTTCTATGTGTTGAAACTCTTATTTGCATTAATACATTTAATCTTATGACCCTACATGGTAGGTGACTAATAATATCTTTATTTTCAGAAGAGGGAACTGAGATAAAAAGTGAAGACACATAGCTTTTGTATGATGGAACTAGAAACCCTGGCTCATGGCTTACACACCACTGACCCAGATGTGTTGCACACTGACGTTTAGGCAGTGATGGACCTCATATATGAAGATGGTCCCATTAGATTATAATGGAACTTAAAAACTGCTAGTGCCTACTGACATTGTTGCCATCTTAATGTAGTAACACAGCATGCTACTCACATGCTTGTGTAAAGAAACCTACTGTGCAGCCAGTTGTATAAAAGTATGGTACATACAATTATATACAGTACATAATACTTGATAATGAGCAACTATGTTACTGGTTTGTGTATTTACTGTACTATACTTTTAATCATTACTTTAGACTGTACTCTTTTTACTCATAAAAAAAGTTTGCTATAAAACAGTATGTCAGGTTACACTGGCAGCAGCCTCATACATCTCATGTTTACTCTTTTCTCTTCATTGCATCATTTTCTCTTGTGCTTGATTTAATCTCCTGTTTTGTCCATCATGGTCCATAAGCATACAAAGTCCATGGCTAATGTTGTCAGTAAGAGGACATTGAGTTATTGACCTGGAAAGGAAATTAAATGTGACTAAGGACTACGAAGGTGGAAAATCAGTGATGGTTATTGCTCACCAGTCAAGCATGTCCCATTCCACCATAGCTACAATCTTGAAGAATAAGAACAAAGTGATAGAAGCTGTTAAGGATCTGCTTCATTGACAGTAACAAGACTAGCAAAAAATTCGGGAAGGGCCTATATAGGTATGGCTAAACTTCTAATGGTCTGGATTGAAAACCAGAAGCAGAAGCATGTTCCTCTCAGCAACATGACGATCACAGCCAAAGTAAAAGTCTGTCTGCAATGTTGAAAGAAAATGCTGGAGCCTACTATAATGTTGCATTTATTGCTAGGTCTGGTAGTTATTATGCATTACATAATGTGAGAGTGAGTGGTGAGCCGTGAGTGCTGATGTGAAGGCAGCTAAAAGATGTGAGGGAACTCCAGATAGGCTGATTGCAGGGGGAAAATCACTTGCCAGAGCAAATATTCAAGATGGATGAAACCTTCCTGTTATGGAAACAGATGCCTGAAAGTACTATCACGCACAAGGAAGCCAAGTCAATACCAGGTTTCAAGACTTTTTTAAGTGAGTGGATGAATAAAATCTTCAGAGAAAGCTTTGCTATGAACCTAATGAAGTTTAAGCGTCACCTGCACAGGAGTTTTTCAAAACCCTGGGAGGGTGCCATGCTCATGTTCACATAGTCAGAAGTTGTGGTAAAATTTTCAAGTATTTTAACAGCAATTGGTCGACTGCTGTGTCTTTCCACAACTTCCTGTCTGTCACACTTTTAGTATCAGGTGTCATTGGAGTGGCCACGGTTACTTTCAGGATCCAATGAAAGGGAAGATTAGTTGAGAACACATTTAGTTTGAATTTTGTGGAATATATTTATGTGGCTTGCAGTTACTTTCTTCTGTAATTAAGTTATATATTACTAGTGATCCTACTGTAGGAATAATTTTAAGGATAAATTTTGAAAGGAAACAATGAATTGGATGTTGGGATTGTTTCATAATCCAATTAAAAAAGGATGCATCATATGGACACATTGTAAAAGTATTTTAATATTTTAATTTGACATGAGCATGAAATTGGTGAAGATAGCAATTCTTGGACAAACTGATTAATAAGTATTACTAAATCAATGAATGTGTTAGGTTAGTCTCTAGACAGGAAAATATGAAATGATCTGAGATCATAGAGTGCACACAGGTAAAACATTTGATAGAAGTTTTTACAAATATGACAATAATTCAAAAAACACACGTTAAACTACCAAAAGCAAATTGTGAAACTAAAAGCAACTATTGTAAGTTCCTTAAAAAAATTTCAACCAACCATGTTATAGGACATCTGAATTTTTTTACTATAGAAAAATTATATTAGAAAACCGTTACTTTATCAAGAGTTGTTTAAATAGTATGCAGCCAAACATGGAAAAGCCTATTTTAATAAAATGCCATGCAATTAGTTAATAAAAATATTATGCAGTGTTGCTGGATTCATCTTGTTTGTATTTGTCAGTATCTTAACATTTTAATCTGTTGTGGCTTATTTTTTTGTTCTAATTAATATTTAATTCTGTATCTAATTTTGCATATATAATACTGTATTTTTTACAGGGAACCCTCTATGCATATAAGCCTCACAATAATTGGATGTACGCCATATTCCTTACATAGTATTTTCAGTTTGCAAAGTATTTTTTCATTAAAAAAACTATTATTCATATTTTGCTTGATAAGATATGGAAGCTCCAAAAGCTTCTGTGATTTAATTGAGACTTAGATTGCTTGGTTCTGCTGTTCTCTCTCCTACACCTCACTGCATTTCATGCCTATAATCTTTTAATTAAAGCAAAATCTCCCAGAAATATTTGACTAAATGAAATCAACACCAAATTTTAATGGCTTGGCATGACCTTGTAAGAAAAACCTATTTGAATTCCCCTAAAGCTATGAAGATCTAGATGAGCACTTAATAAAGCAGTCTAAACAGACTTTACAAGTTAGGAGTTTGTAAACATTCAGGGACATGACAAAGGTGTTTTTTTGTTAAACAAATGAGAAGTGTGTATGAGGGCAAAAGGAGACAATTTGAAATAGAACAAGCTATTTTCAAGCACTGTTTTCTTTTTATATGACAAAATTTCCTTTGGCACTTTAATTCTCTTTTGGCTTAACTGATTACATTAGGTTTTAGAGAGACTTTAATGTACCAGACCTAATAATGTGTATAGTCTTCAAGCCATAAGAGTAAGTTTTTACACATACATAATGCTTCTCATTAGTAGCTATGTCTCCAAAACCATCAGGTAATCACAACCTGGGAGGATATTATTGATATAGTCCTTCTGTATACCAGGCACTAAGTTTTTTTACATGCTTAACCAATGTAATCATCACATTAACACTAGGAGACTGGCATTATTATGATCATTCCCAGATGGAAATTCATGCACAGAAAGGTTAAGTTACTTGTTCAAGGCCATGTGGCAGGTTAAATGGGACTTAAACCCAGATGTTTAAGCACCTGAGCCCTTAATCAGACACTGTACTGCTCCCTTTATCATCTTTGTGGGAGAAGCCCTGTTCGCAACATTTCACTTGAATGTATTTATTCAGTATGAAGTCTTCAGCTATAGGTCATATTCTATATGCAATTGGTTCCTTTATTTGTCCTTATTTCTACTAAATTACACATTCTTTCATCATAATTATAGACTCCTGGAAATGGCAGCAACTGTTTGTTGGCACTATCATATAGTCCCAGGTTTTCTGAATGCATATGGATGCAGAAATATGAAGAAATTTTTCATTGAAGTTTACTCTGAACATTCTGAAAGATGCAAAGTAGGCAAGGTTAATACACACCAACCCAAAAGGCTTAAACTTGGGAGAGGCAGCCAATGGTTTTCCATCCACTCTTTAGGTGGTACTAAGGTTTGAAAGTATAAGTCATTTCTATTGCAGGATTTGGATTTGTTTTCAAATAAGTCCAGTTTTTTTTCTCTGTCAAGCATTGGATTCTTGGTAGTCAAGCTGATGGTCCCACCACACAGTCTTCTGAAGAAATCCTAATATCCCCAAACTCAATATCAAAAAATTATGCCATTTTGGCCATGAGATGATTAGTTTGGCTCTTAGTTTCTTTGTACACCTCACCGAAAAGGCCCTACAATGAAGCCTTCCCTTGCCTCCCACTGCCCTTTTCTTTATCCCCACCTCATTCCCAAACTCCTTGTCCCTCTACCCTTTATTTATACCCATGGTATTTATCATCTTCTAAAATGTTAACTTGAATTGTATGAAATGATCATTTCTGTAGGGTAAAAACTGTGAAACATCAACTATCTAATTCACTTATTTATTTGGTTTATTGTCTGTTTCTCATCACACTCCCACACATCAACCGAAATGAGATGGGATCTTTTTTCTGCTTTCATCACTGATGTATTCCCAGCCCCCCAAACCAGTGCCTGTCAGATATGATAAAAGTTTATTGAATTAATTAGACCATATTTGCAATTGGAATCATTTCCTTCAATACTGAGTCAAGATGGGGAGGCTGGTTGGTGACTGCCAACAGTTCTCTGTGAATAAGGCAATGTGTGGCCTGGCATTTGGGCATAATTTTTTTTATTTGTCCAGCAATACTCCTCCTTCCTGTACACACACAAACACACACTCACACAAACTCATACACACACATGGCTTGCTCCATCAGTTCTGATCCAAGCGCACGTTTTCTTAAAATGGGCATTCGCTCCTCCATGTTATATGTAATGATATTAAATAACATCAAATAGTTCCATTTGATAAAGGAATTTTACATAGAGTTCATTCTGCTTCCCCATGGGTGTGGTATTTGTTAACTTTGTAGCAAATTTAACAAGTGTGTCAGTAACAACAGGACATCTACTTCTCTTTCACACGAGAAGCACACCTGTGCATGATGCCTCTGTGGTTTTGGTTACATTCCCCTTAAGTAAATTGACAAAGTTAATTAACAAAGTTAAAAGCTGATAACAAAGTTAATCAATTTCATGCTGAAAGCATTATTATGCATTGATTCTGGTAAAATGTAAATGGTTTATTAAAAATATCACTGTGCTGTATTTAAAAATGAGAAAGCTTTTTTATCTCACTATCTTACATAGTCTCATAGCAGGTAGAGGTGATTAGATTTCTTGGTTGACAAAGTATTTTTTTGATATTTGTATTGTATGTATTATTTGCATGTAATAATTATACGCAAATAATGGAATCTGTCAGAACATACACATTCAATTTCTACATTTGTACTGGAATACTATTCTTATATAATATTCTGAACTGAAAACTTTCTGTTACCCTTTTTGTTATTAGTTTTATGTATTTCCAAATTACTTTGAGTCACTGATATATTTTCATAGACACAGTACAACACTATGATAATTTAAAATGTCAGCTCAATGCAAATGATGTGAAAATTTATTAGCTGAGACTAATTCACCTTTTAAACTTTGTATTGATAGCTATCCTTGCTACTTTTGAAAATCACTTAAGGAAATGATTAAGAGGCAATAATATTTTGCAGATGGAAATAATTAATCTTGCATTTCACATTTATGAAATGTAGGTGAGCAAAACTACATACTTTTTCTTCTGAAATTGCCAAACCACTTGAGGAACACTTGATGATGTGCAGGCAGTGGTATGCCGGTAGTTCTGTAATAGCAGGCTCTCTGGAGAGGAGGGCTCCTGATATGAAGCATTTACCAAATTTTGTGGTGTAAGTACTCCCACTATGGTTAATTTCAAGTTACTACTAGCTTTCAAAATCCCTGAATATTTGTTGGTTGGTTCTTACAAAGTCAAAGTTACGTTAGCATGTTCCAACACCCATTGTACGACCCATGCACCCATCTTGAGAAAACTTGGTGAAAGAGAGAAGAGTGTAACTACTTTTAATTAAAAACTGTGGTTTAAATTGTAAGATTTCCTTTACTCCAATTTAGTCTTATGGCTTATAACTTAATTTTAGATGCAACTAATTATAATTCAGCAAAGATTCTAGTGTTGAAACAAAAGGAAAACTTTGTATTTATAGCCTATCTTTATTAAATATGTGAATTTAAATTGGAAAGTGATTAGACCTTAAATACTTAAACCAAAATAGGTCACAAATTTATTTAAATCTGTGAGGAATCATTATGTAGCGAATAAAAATTGTAAGGGATATCTCAGGAGTGAGGGGTCCCAGCCCCGCACCATACCTCCCGACACTGCAGGGTTCCAGTGCCAGATAGAGAAGTCCCCATAACTCCTGGTTGTAAAATCCACTGGGGATTGAGGCTGAGGGAGATGAAGGTCTTCTAGAGTCCCAGGCAATTTCTCTTAAAGGGCCCATGCATGGACTTAAGTAGACTCACTCTGAGTTCCAGCACTAGGGTAGCAGCTTGAAAGAGAGCAGTGACATACCAGGAGGAACTGAATTGTCTGGCATCAGGGTGACAGCTGGTGGGGGTCAGCTTTCTCCTAGACAGAAATGCTGGCAGAGTCTATTGTTCCTTTGGTGAGCGTTCTGCTGAGAGAGCCAGAAGGCAGGTGCCTATTCTGAGTCTCCATCAACCTGGCTCATATTGCTCACCCCATACTGGTGTTTCCCTAACACCTTACCCCACCAAAATTTCAGGCCCATCAAACCAGTTTCCAGTGATTTTTTCATACAAATGGCCCGTTGCAGTTCATGCTTCAGATTTTCTAAAATCCATCAAATAAGCAGCATCTGGCCTTAGTGTGTCTTGTACCTCTTGCTGAGTGGGCCCAAACTTGGCACTAGCAGCAGCCAGCCTTGGTTTGTGGCTTGGCCTTGCCTGGGCACCTCCAACACCAGCACAAGTAGCAGCCATCTACAGATTGCTTTGTAACTCATGTTGGATGGCCCCAGGCAGAACACAGGCAGCAGCTGACCTTGGCCTGCACCTCAGGGAGGCCCTAGAACCAATGCACTCAGTGGACAGCTTAAGACCATATCAAAGCATCACCACCTAACCACATCCATGAATGACACATTCAAGGGGTGGACCTAGTGGTCACCAGAAACCCACTGAAGTAAGCCCTGCTCTGTGGGGATGGCACCTGCACAGCTGATCCTCCACAGGGGTCAGTGGTCCCAGCCAGTCCTTGCAGGTGATCAGCCTGGGGGAAAATCCCTCCCACTGACATGCTAACAATAATCAAAGCTAAACTACAAGAGGAGGGTATACACAGCCCACATGGTGGGTGTACCTCAAATGTCTAGCTTGGGTAATGGGGGAGGCTGTGCAACTAAAGCCTACAGGATACCTATGTTAGGCCACTCTACCAAGCTTGGAAGATGTAAGAGCTCTACCTAATATGTAGAAACAAACATGGTGAGGCTGCCAAAATGAGGAGACAAAGAAACACGTTCTAAATAAAAAGACAGAGCAAAAATCCAGAAAAAGAACTAAGCAAAGTGGGCAAGCAATCTACTAGATGCAGAGCTCTAGTAGATGCTCAATGAACTTAGTGAGAACATCAACAGCATAAAAAAGGCCAGTCAGAAATGAAGCATACACTAGCTGGAATGAAGAACACTTTTCAGGAATCAGAGGTAGAGTAGATGAAGCTGAGAATCAAATCAACAATTTGGAATATAAGGAATCAAAAAAACACCCAATCAGAACAGCAAAAAGGAAAAAGAATCCCTCCAAATGAGGATAGTATTAGGAGCCTCTGGGACAACTTCAAGCACATTAGCATTTACATCATAGGGATGCCAGAAAGAGAAGAGAGAGAGCAAGAATATGAAACCTATTTTTTAAAAAATTGTGGAATGCTTTCCTAACTTGGTGAAGGAAATAGATATACAAGCCCAGGAGTTCAGAGAGTTCTAAACAAGATGAACCCAAAAAATCCCACACCAAGACACATCATAGTTAAAATGCAAAAGATTAAAGACAAAGAGAAAATCTTAAAAGCAGCAAGAGAAAAGCAGTTAGTTACCTATAACGTGGTTCCCATAAGATTGTCAGCTGATTTCTCAACAGAAACTTTGCTGGCCAGAGGGATTGGCAAGAAATATTCACAGTGATGAAAAGAAAGGACATACAACTAAGATTACACTATTCAGCAAAGCTAGCATTTAGAATCAAAGGGCAGATAAAGAGCTTCCCAGACAAGAAAAAGCTAAAGGAATTGAGCATCACTAAACCAGTATTACATGAAATGTTAAAGGGTCTTCTCTAAGAAGAAGGAAAAAAGATAAAAACCCTATCAATGCATATCAATCAACAATTAACCCTGAAAACCAAAATACACAAAGTATACAAAACAGACTCATATAGAGAACATTTTGACAGTTGCCATTTGGGAGGATTGGTGAAAAAGTGAAGGGATTAAGTAGTACAAATTGGTTGTTATAAAATAATCATGGGGAGGTAAAGTACAGCATAGAGAATATAATCAATAATATTCTAATAACTATGTATGGTGTCAGATGGGTACGAGATGGGTACGAGTGAGGGTGATCACTTTGTAAGTTACGTAGTGCATAATCTCCGAGTTGTACACCTGGAACTAATATAATAATGTAGGCCAACTGTAATTGAAAAATAAAAATTATTTAAAAAAAAACTCATGTTTTCCAAGGCTTAACTGTATATCAAATTAATTCTAAAGCAAAGAAAAATACTCTTTGGCTAGTTTCAGTTTTCAACACAGAAGTTCTATTTATTATTTATTTATTTATTCATCCATCCATCTTTACATAAAAGCTCCATTTCTGCCACTATTAATTTAAATATAAGTTGCTATGTCTTGATGAAAATAATTATCCATTAAATAGGATTCCTTGTACTTATTAAGGCTTCCTGTAACTATTATGATTCTGGTCTATGTATACTATACCTAGCAAGTAAATATCATAATTAATTTATTTAGAAAATTAGTGTTTACAAAATCCAATATGGCTATAGACATTAGGCAGACAATTTAAATGAATGAATTTGACTGGATCTGATGTGCGATAGTGTATGAAGGGACCTCTAGGAACTGGGGTAGTCATGCTGCACCTAAGAAGGAACTCACCTATTCAACTCCAGCTGCTTGCTGCCAGTGGAAATGTGATTTACTAGATGCTTGCACTTTCTGAAAAGCCTGGAGTCCAGATTTTTATGTGATATCCCTGAAATTTTAAATGTTGTCTCAAAAAAGGAAAAACAAAAAACAGAGCAACAGAAAAAAGAAGATTAAAAAAAAGACTGTTTTTGGACAAATCTGTGATCTCTCCTTTACACAGTAACTTTTTTATTTAAAATTTTGTGTAAGTTTAGTTTTGGCAACTGGTACTGTTCTTTTTTTAAAGCCTTCAATTATCTTCCCTATAGAAAAAAATTTAAATTCTCTGTCCTTGATCCTCTTGGTCAAAGTAGTTAGGGTGGTCAATGATCTATGGAGAAGAAAAACTCATTTTCTAAAGCAGTTATGAAGTAAAGATTTTTAAATAATGAAAGCCTTTTGTATTGCAAAATAATCCATTTTATTGTATAAGCTTGGCTTTTCATTTACCACATTTTAAGAGACCAGAGTTATGTTTCTGTAACAAGAATTCTTATGAAGATTTTGCCTTCTCATCTCCTGATTGAAGCCTATAATTTCAGAACCAGTTGTGTCTTAAAATTTAAACCATCCCAGTTGGAAGAAATTTTATTTTCTTAATTTTAAACCTAACTTTGGGGCAAGTATTTTTAGCTGTGGGGATAAAGGTGAAATGGCTTGCTCTGCTGGTGTCATGCTGTCTTTAAATTTTATGAAAACAAAGGAATTATGAACAATTTCTGGACAATATACGGTAGCACGTAGCAACTGAGGTTAATTTATTTTGATTTTTTATTGCTGCCTACTGTGGGGTTACAATGGATGGGTGACGATTTACATTATCCAGAGGCACAGTGGAAGACTGAAGACACTGTCCCCGGAGCTTCAGGGCAGGGCTCTGGAGAGAGGCTTTGAGAGGATCCGGTGGCCGACCGCAAGGGGAACAAACAGATGAAGCATGACATTATATGAGAGAGAGATTGGCCATTTATACAAAGCATCCTTACTGATCAAAATCATTAAGGAAAAGCAGTTGTGCCTCATGGAGCAAGATGGCAGGTAGGGTCTACCATGAGGGTTATTTTAAAAGCATTTAAATAAATATAATCATTTGAGAGAAATATTATCGTTAAGGAAATAGAGCTGTAAGGAGAAGTTATGCCTAAATTTTTGGAGTTCTCTGTAGAAGGAAATGGATTTGTGGAAATGAGTGACTATAGAATCGGGAGGTGAATGGCAGATGTTTGCTATAGCTAGAGAGATGGCTTGGGACAAAAATTCAAGGAGGAATAAGCATTTTTTTTTTTTGCATAGATAAAGGTACAGTAAGGTTTCTTCTTGAGAACACTTGTTTTGTTTAATAATTTAAATTAAGACATAAAAAGTAACTGAAAGGAAGAAGACAATGTAAATACCAATCTGCATTTGACCCTGTATTATGTATTAATTGAAATGCTGTTGAATCAATACATATTTTACTATATCCATGCGAGCAAAAAGATAGCAGGTGTTTCCTCCCCTATTTTTACTCTGCCAGTGGATGTTTTTAAATTGTTAATGAAACAATATATGTACATAGTCTAAAAAGTACAATAGCACAAAGAAGCACATAACAAGAGCATTTCTTGACTCAACTATTCAACACTTTCCTTCTCTGATTCTGCTTAAGAGGCAGCCGTCTTCTGTGCACCCTTCTGTATCCCTCTAGTGTGACTTTCATACACTTACATAATGTAACTATTCTGCTACTCTTGGTTGGTTTTAGACATTATCAGTGTTAGTCACAATAATGTAGATGCAGGCTTCTCTGTCTCTTTTGTTTTTCTAACAGAAGTTCTCCTGACTCTTGGCCAAAGCAAGTGTCCGTTTGCATCTGGCATGTTATACACCAGTCTAGTAAATGGACCTCAAGAAAAAGACAACTGAAACGATCAGAAGGGTAGAGATATGCAGCCTGTAGACTGACCAACCAGATCCCTTTAGGGAGGGAAGACCAAGGCTTATACTGAACACAATATCTAAAAACACATAAATGCTATGGATAGGGTAGATACAGACTTCTTTATTCAAAGTTGGAATTCAAGGAAATAATATTGTGAATGGACATAAACAATTTATTCTGAAGTGCTATTTTTTAGAATATTAGCCTACCTTACATAGGTGTTCATTTATACCACTAGAAGAGGACTTTTTTTTTTATAGCTGGAGTAAACAGCTGAGTACAAATGTGTTTTTTGTGTTTTGTTTTAGCTAAAGATAGACTCCATGTTAGGAATAAATAGGAACCATTAAAAGAAGAACTGAATTGAAAATTTAATCAGTTTGTAAAATTTGCCATGCCTTAACATGTTTGTTATCTGGAATTTTGCATGAAAATATAAAGTAGCTTCATAAGTATAATAAAATAAATAATATATTTACTAAACTAAAGAATGAGGAATGATTTTCTTCCTCAATGCATGTATGCAAACCCTAAATAGTGTAGGCTCTGTGATTTTGACTCTCTTGGGAGACAGACAAATGATGAAATCACATTTTAGCCTGGGTCCAGAAGTCTACAAAGAATTCTTGCTTTGCATGGGTACATATCATTTGTTTTTTAATTTAAAAATAAAACTAAGTATTTTCTGGCAAAAGCCACCTCAAAATGTTTCCATAGAAACCTGAATAGAAAAATAAATGGGAACATCATTTTAGCTCTGCTCAGAATGATCTACAGTACCCAGAGATTTAAACTTGGCTTAGGATAACATTGTCCAACATTAAATGGGTTGTTAGGAGAAGCAATTTATCCATTATGTGCACACTTCCTAAATAGTTGATTCATTGCTCTTTGGGGTTGGGGCTATTTTTACTTCTTATCATCATTAGGACAGGCAAGAAACCCAGAAAATTTTAATGCAACACATGGAGCAATATCCACAATTTTAGAACCCAGGAAAAAAGGGTACACTATGTTACAACTCTTCCATATTTCATCCTATTCTAGTTGAGGTATACCCTGAGAATTAAATAGTAGCAATTTATTTTGTAAATTGTTTATATTTTACTTCAAAGATGGTAAATAATTTTATTCCACAAACCCATCTTGACCTAGGGATGGTGCAGTGACCTGGAAAAATTATGCAGAAGCCTTGTCTAAACTCAGCAGATAAGAGTGATGAGTTTGATGATGAACATGTCTGCCGGGAGTTTAGGATTGAGAAGTAACAATGCTACGGAGTTATAGTTTCATGGTTACATTCAGCAGACAGGCTCATGTCCGGCACCCATCTATTTACCCTAATTTGTACTATAACTGTAACTAGGTCTCAGTCTAAGTTTCTACATAATGTTTCTATTAGATATATTTTTGGACAATAAGAATTACAAAACATCCCCTTACAGCAGGAAGCAGCCACAGTAGTCGATGCCCCAAAGTCCCCAAAGATTTGGGTTCTGAATGCTTGAGGGGGAACGTTGGGTAGGATAGATAGTAAACCAAGTCAGGTAGCGTCAGTCCTCCAACTTGGTTCTTTTCTTTCCGTATTGCATTGGCTACACTGAGCCTTTTGCAGATTCAGTAAAGAATTACAGATCAGCAAGCCTATTAGTATGTAAGCAGGATTTATTAGTAATACATTCTCATGGAAGAGAATGGGCCTGCCGAGGTGGGGGTGAAAGGCATAGTCTTGGGAGGCAAAAAGGAAGGGTGGCAAAAGCAAAAGCACCAGTTCCTTTGCCCGGAGGACTTATATAATTGGCAGGATGGGGGTGAGGGAGTTGCATATTGATTGGTGGGTAAAGGGGGTACCAGCTTCCCCCAGGGGGACATGTTGACCCAAATGTAGGTATGTGTGAGAGTCTGTTTTCCTGAATTCTTATCTTGCCCCAGACTACATTTGGTCATCTTGTTGTAAAACAAATACGTGACAGGAGGCAGTTAAAGTTGAGGCAGTGCCCAAAGTTATTTATGGGCTCTTTTTGTAAGCAGTAGAGACACCCTCATAAAACAGGTAGTAACCAGAGGCAGGCAATTAACCAAAGTTGTTTCATGGATTTTTTCTTTGGGCCCTGTAGACCCCGTCTTCCTCCCCCTTCTAGACTTTAGGATGAATACAGAGTTTCAAAGGCCTTCTTTCCCAGAGAGTGGAAACCATACATACAAAACTTCAAGGGCTCCCAACTCCTGTGCCAGCACGGTGTTTTTTGTGATGTTTGGGACACCTGGCAATATTATCAGACCAGGCTCAGGACTGCTGCGTTAGTGGGTGAGGCATGTCTCCCTCCTCCTTCCTGCCTTAGTTTATTCTCTATCCTACCTAACACATGTATTGGCATGTGAATTTGTTGCTACTGCCAAGTGCATCAATCAAATGTTAATTTATTTGAATTGACATGTGTAAGCATCCTTTTGTGCGACAGGAAATAAATGATTTTTCTAAATGGTTAATAACACATATTATCCAAAGCACAAGTCCTCACAGTGGTCGACAGGTTCCACAATTTTAAGCAAAATGATGTATAAAAAGGCAATTTTACCATAGGTTAGTTAATAATAAACAAGAGTTAAGTTCCTGTGGCATCTCATTGATGTTGTCACAAAATGACAGTTAAAAGGTCCTTCAAAGGCCTGCTATACTGAAATGATAAGGGGAATCAGATAAGAGAGTATCTGTTGGGAACAAAAAATAGGATGAAGTGTTTTTAACAGCAAGTGATGTTTTTCTGAAAATAAACACCACAGAACGATCCAATAATTAGAAGAATTTGCTGTAAATTTGGAAAGAAGTTTAAGGCTAAGATAGGGAAACCAGGGCCCTCTTCTATAGACATTTCTTTCTGAATATGTTCCATAGTGAATTATGGACAGTTATATTTCTGTATTGACTGGAAGTAGGCTAGAATAAATGTGTACTTTCCTCCTTGTAATTAAATAATTGCATGAATATATTTTAAAAACACCCCAGGGTTGAATTTATAGTTGCTCTGCATACTATGCCATTCAGTCATTTCTACACCTAAAACTTGGTTCTCAGCAGTCTTAAAAATACAAACCCTTCCAGTAGAGAAGACACTTTTAACAGGATTTAATTTTTTTGAAATGCTAATGGAGTCATGTATTGCTATTGATTATGAAATCAACATAGCAGCTTGTATAAAAAAATATTTTTCCTAAGGTTAATAAAGATTTTAAAAAGATTTGAGGTAGGTAAAATAGTTTCTCACCACATTATCCCTAAGTGTGGACAAAACAACACCATTGTCTTTCTCTCAAATAATCTTTTTTAAATTCAAAAGAACCATTCTTATGTGAAAATGTGACCTTTATAGGATTATAAAGGTCAAAATATGACCTTTATAATTCTTCAACTTCCTGACAGGCAAATAAGTATCTAATTTATTTTACTAATGTCAGCTTTTTTTACTTTTTTGTTCCTAGGTCTTAGTGTTTGATACATAAGTCTCTAATAAATGCTAGTTGAATTTAAATGAATTCCTTGAAAAAGTCTCATTCTTTAGATCACAGATATTACCTTCTATCATTATCATCACATTGCCATCATCAAACATTTACTAACAATCCTTTGTTAAATTAGAAGAAAGTCTTCTCAGTGAAACCATATTATACTGTAAGAAAAGTAGTCTTACAACATAAAAATTTAAACTGGAAAATAAAGTCAGGGTTAATCAGTGAAAAAAGAATGTGTATTTTCCAGCTCTGTCACTGTTACTTAATATTGTACCCTTTTCCGGGGGGGAGCCCAGATACTGTTACCTAAATGATGTTCCCTTCCCTGGGGTCCCTCTGTTCTAGGTTCTTTGCCTGCTGCTCTTAGAAATTGTGGCTCTCAATGGCAGAGCTTGGTGAAAAGGAAAGTAACTATTTATTCAAAAGTGATACAGTTTTTGAGTAATGGCTAAATGTCACCATTAAACCTCAAAATCCCTTTAAAACACCTATCAACACACACAGTCCTGCCTTTTCCCTTTCTTTGCTCAGTCATGGGTACTGTCCTTCAGAGGAAGAAGAACAGAAGTCCAGAGCTCAGCTAGGCAGGCCTCTCGCTGTTTCCCAGCACCATCTGCTGCGTCACCAGGATCTCCAGTTCTTAATCCCAAACCACGTGGCACCTTCTCATGCCCCACTAGTAAGAGTCCTTTCTCCCCTTTCCTCCCTGCATGGTCTTCGCTTTGTTCCCCGTGGCAGCATGGAGGGAACCATCTCCGAGCTCCCTACAAATGCGCTGTAACCAGGAGCGCCGCCTCCCAGTTACATCCTAGGTTAAAGTCATGCCAACCTTCCAGATTAGCCTTGTTCATATGAAAAATAACTGTCTTTGAATGTGAAGTATGAAGCTATCCTGCTGTTATTGACATGCAAAATGACTCTCAATGGCCCTGTTCCATGTCTCCCATCCCCCATGGCTGCCCACTTTGTGGGGTGGGGAATATCCCTTATTTTCCTTGAACACCCCAAGTTCTGGACCCTGTTACAGATCCCCTCTTTAGGGGAGCCCTAGCTGCACCCCATTACATCACCACAGCCCTAGCAACAGCGCATTTTTGCCTACAATCAGTACTCAGGTACCTGGTTTTGATATATCGGATGTAATCTAGATCTACTCAGAAGCAGACAATGAGGCAAAGATTCCAGTGCAAAGATGTTACCAAACAAATGGATCTGTGGGGGGTTGCCCAGATGCTATCACCGAAACAACGACCCCTCCCTTCCCCAGGGTCCCTCGGTTGTAGGTCCTTTTGTTCGCTGCCCTTGGAATTATGGCTCTGAATGGCAGAGTGTGGTGAAAAGGAAAGGAATTATTTATTCAAAAGTTATACTGGTTTGATTAATGGCTAAATGTTGCCCTTAAACCTCAAAATCCCTTTATAACAACCACCAGCACACACACAGTCCTGCCTTCCCCGCTTTGCCCAGTCAGGCCAGTCAGGGGTACCGTCCTTCAGAAGAAAAAGAACAGACGCCCGGGCCTCGGCTTGGCAGGCCTCCTCAGCATCATCCGCGGCGTCGCCGCGGTCTCCAGCTCTTAATCCATAATCATGTGGCACCTTCTCATGGCCCACTCACTACCAAGAGTCCTTTCTCCCCTCTTTCTTCCCACACAGTCTTCACATTGTTCTCCAGAGTCTGTGTCCCTTGTCTCTCTCACAAGCCCCGTCTTTCCTCCTCCCTCTCCCAGCTACATTCTGCATTATCTTTCAAACCTTCCTGATTTGCCTTGGTGATATGCAAAATGACCTCTTTGCATATGAGGAATGAAGCTACCCTGGTACTGACATGCAAAATGACTCTCAATGGCCCTGCTCAAGGCTCTCATCCCCCACGGGGTCCACCCTGCAAGGGGGAGAATATATTTTTCTTGAACACCCAAATCACTAATACCCTTTTTAGGGGGGGGACCCTAGGTGTGCCTCATTACAAGGAGAGAGAAAAGAATTGAGGTAGGGACGGGGAGAAAGCTGGTAGAAGATATCTATCTTGATAGTTGTTACTGCTGGTAACTTAGAATTCTGGGAGTCAGCATAAAATTCAAGCCTCAGAATGATCCCACCTGTGGCTAAGGGCATTGTAGTGTTTATATCCAACTTCCATAAGTCATCAATTGAACAGTGCTCCCATGTGGTGTCAATTTGCTGTCATTTCCATCCTGCCAATCATAAAGTGGTACCAGCTACCGGAAAACGCCTTCAGGCACAGAGAGAGGAGCAGAATGCTAGTATTTTGGAAATGGTGCCAGTGATAAGTGAAATAGTAAAGCCAAGGGGAAAGGGTGGGGCAGAGGTGGCGTCTGATGCAAATATTCTTCTCTAAAAGAAGCCAAGACCCTGTAGGATAGCTTATTGAGAGTCTTAGGACAAGAACATTTTAGATAGTTTTGGAAAAAATTGTCTTTGACAGAAAAGGACATTTTAAAGGATATTGTGGCAGTGCTAAAAGGGCAAAATTGTGATAATTTAAGCATCAAAAAAAAAATGATGATAATTGTAGTTAATCAGAATATGTTGTGTCTGCATAGGGCCATGCTTTCATAATAATATAAAGTATACAAAACATACATGTAACAAAAAAGAAAAGTGAATGGGCATGTTTAATTTTTCATTAATTTTTTAAGAACAGGGGAATGCTAATATATTTGTGTGTGTTGTCATATCCACTTAAGGCAAATCTGTTTATTAAGTATAGACATGTACTTATTCTCATCCAAACAGGGGGAACTATGAATATGATAAGTGAAAGTAGCAGTTACACCAAGGACTGGTGAGCAGGTGGTTAAACTTCATAACCAGTCAGGAAGGGGATTGAAATGTGAATTAACATCAGTGATCACACACAATAACCAAGTGAGAGAGGGGCTTGGCAGTGTGTTCAAGATGACAATACAGCTTAAGAAGAGAACTACTGCTTAAGGCTCACAGTTTCCACCTCCTGGAAGACGTAACGTATCTATAGTTGTCGCAATATTATTGACTGTATTTCCTATGCTTTACTTATTTCCCTGTGACTATTTTGTAGCTTCCAATTTGTGCGTCTTAGTCACTTCACCTTTTTCACCCAGTGTCCCAGTGCCCCCTCCTGTCTCGTAACCACCAGTCCTCTCTCTGTGTCTATGAGTCTATTTAAATTTTGCTTGTTCATTTATTTTGTCCTTTAGATTTCACAGAAAAATGCAATCATATGGTATTTTTCTTTCTCTGACTGACTGATTTCCCTGAGCATTATACTCTCTTGGTGCATCCTTGCTGTTGCAAATGGTAAGACTATTCTTTCTTATGGCTGAGTAATATTCCATTCGATAGCGCCAATTTTTAGTCAGAAGGAAACACCCAAAGAGAAGGAACCAGTCATTTTATGACACCACAAGTAAGCAATCAATTACATACATGGTACAGATAGTCTGGAAGTCTATCACTAGTTTCTTCAAGTAGGAGGAATGAAAATTTTAAAAGATACTATTCTAGATTCGAAGAGACTTAAGAGTAACTTAAAAGACTCAACAAATACAGTAAATGGATTTGTTTTGACACTTATTTGAACAAACTAAAATAAAATAATGGGTGATTTGAATATGGGCTTGGAATTGATTAGAGCAAAGAATTATTCATTTTTAATCTGTGATAATCGCATTGAGGTTACATACCTCTTCCCCTTTTTTAGATGCATACTGAAGTAGTTAAAGGTGAAAAGACATGATATTTTGAATTTGCTTTAACATATTGAAGAAAAGGAGGGAGGGAGGAAACAGATAAAACAATTATGGCAAAATATTGATGGGTAATAAAGGCAGGGGACAGGCATATGAGGGGTTGCTGTACTTGTTACATTTTTGTCTGAAATTTTAACAGTAAAATGTTTATGTACCTTTTAGGAAGCCATTAAATTTCATGAAAGTAAAACTTGTGTGAAAGGTATGGATTTTAAAAGTTTAGAGTTGAAACAATTGAGGGAAGAAATCAGTTTCTTAATTTAAACAATAAACAATCCATCAAAAACCTGTGCTGGTGAATCTATATAAAACCTGGGAAGGTGTCAAAATAGGCCAGACTCTGGGGAGTTATCACAGTAAATATAGCAGGAGGGTATTAAAACACATCAAATGAATAAATGAATTATAAACTCTTGGTGTTGATATTGTGGAATAAGTTTAATTGTATACATCATAACACATTTTGTAATTAGTGTATTAGTGTGTGTTTTGTCTGGTGTTCAGGGATTTGACATTCTCAAAAGAATGTTATGCTAAATTATAATTGCAATTTTGTACAGAAGCAAACTGTAATCAAAGTTTAAATGCTCAAGAAAAATTGGTCCCCCGGTTTTGTTCATCAGATATATGATTTTAATAAATTGAATATTAACTAAAGTACAAATAGTTTTGAGTTTTTCACTAGATGCACAAAAGACCTTGGATATTTATTGAATTATTCAATATATACCTGGCACTGCCAAAACACTGAGAGAGTTAGTATTTTACAGAGTCTTAATTTTTTACTAGAAGAGAGAAATATTCAGTACCATGAAAACTGAAACACACTGCATTTCATTTTACTGATTCATTCTTTTTCACAGAATTACATCCATTTGTTAGGATTCTAGTAACTTGCTTCCACAGGCTGAAGAGGGCAGGGATCATGACATTGCATTTTTGCAACTATTAGTATAAATTGACTTGGTTGTTCAATATTTGTTTAAAATACATGAGATTTTGTGTGTGTGTGTGCGTGTGTGTGTATGTGTGTGTGTGAATCTGTAGCTTGTTCATGTGGGCTAGTATCTTCTTTAGGAAACAACTGTATTTGCAATATGTATCATTTGATGAATAGATAATTATGGTAATAATGATGATGCCATTGAGTTATGTTGTTGGGCAGTGTATCACATAGGATGATATAAGCAATGTTTCTAAACTACAGGACTTAGTAGACATAGTTTATTATATAAGGATAAAAAATACAGATATTATTTGTCCAGTCACATGTTTTTTTCCTGAAAGAACTCTATTATATAATTAAGACTCTTAAGAGCAATACAAAAGCATATACACTACCTATCATGAATACACTTTACATTTTAGTAATCCAAAAGATTGACTAGGAAGGTTTTCCCTAGCTTGCCCTAAAAGATACTAACGTAGAGCTGCCTGTTCAAGAAGAGACTGGTGTCTTTTTAATTCTCACAACTCTTACATCTTCTTATTCCCCTGAGGGAACACCAGTCTCAGGCAAATGTGTCACACCTCAGATTGCTGTGACAGGCTTCCCTTGGATGCAAACATCTATTTATATTTATGGCTTGAAAGTGAGTTACCGTTTGAGCCTGGAGCATATCAGCACACTTAAACCCAGGAAAGCCTTTTGCAGAAATATAAAGAGGAAGCTCGTTCATGTTTTTCTTGCTCTTTTTGGCATCTCCTTTTACCCTCAATTATGCTCATGCTCATGCAGTCTCCCATCTTTGCCCTCACAAAATTTGTTCTCTGGAAATTACTGATTAATGGCACATTCTTTTACTGGATACATGGCTGTATATCTTGCTAACTTTCACGTGCAGGATTCCGGTTCTTGAAGTTTCTGTTTGTCCCAGATGTGTGGCCCAAGACTATTAAAACCTGTATAATAATATATTATGCTGTATAATAACAGAAAATAAAAGGGCTGCATGCATTTCATGTATTTCCGGATAAGTTGCTTTATACTCTGCTGTTTCAGATAAATCATGATATGCCATTTATTGAGCATTAATTAGTTTATAAAAATTATTTCTTTTTTTTAAGATTTTATTTATTTATTTTTAGAGAGAGAGGAAGGGAGTAAGAAAAAGACAGAGAAACGTCAATGTGTGGCTGCCTCTCACACACCCCATAGTGGGGACCTGGCCCGGAACCCAGGTATGTGTCCTGACTGGGAATCGAACCGGTGACCCTTTGGTTCGCAGGCTGGCGCTCAATTCACTGAGTCACACCAGGTGGGGCTATTTCGTGTTTTAAGGATCAGGTTCCTTCCATATTTCTATCAATGTATCTCAAACAATTTCTGATGCTAAAGATAAAGTTAATACATTCCAAAGTAGAAAATTGGGAGAGTGAAAGTTCTAGAGCCCTATATATGTGGAAGTATTTAAAGGACTACATTTAAACAAGGGCCCCTGCATTTTCATTTTGTACTGAGCTCTGCAAATTATGTAACCAGATTCACCAAAGGTAATCACTTATACTTCCACTCTAACAATAATGATTCACTTTGTCTGTTTTTGAAATGGATATAAATGAATATATAGCTGCACACACAATACATACTTCTCACATCTGGCTTCTTTCACTCAACAATATATTTGTGAATTCATGTTACTGAGTATGGTTGTAAACTATTCACTCTCATTATTGCAGAGAACAAATTTTCAAACTTTTTTGTGCATCAGAGGTTGGCTTATTAACACAGAGATTCCTGTGTTCCACCCCCAGTTTTTCAGTTTTAGTAGGCTTGGGGTGAAGCCCAAGAATTTGTCTTTCTAACATGTTGATATGGCTGGTCTGTAAATATGAAGATTATGGCACCTACACCAAGTAATAGGTGGTCTAGTTAGGTAGATAGAAAGTAAACAGACAACTCTAATGCAATGATAAATGCTTGATAACAGTACGCGCATGGTGCTTTGGGGACAGAGAAAAGGGAGGGAAAAAAATCAAACCAATGGAGGTGGTAGGAAAATATCCTAGCTAAAATAACCACTGAGCTAAATTTGGAGATGCAGTGTTAGCTATGGGGAGAAAGTTAATTTTAGGCAGAGGAAAAAGCTTTGCGGAAGCTTGGGTGGGTAATTAGTAGGCCACAATTAGGGAATTGCAGTAGTTCTACTTGGCAGGAACACTGGATGAAGTTGCAAGAGACAGCCAGAGGAAAAAGAAAAAGAATAGGTATTGAAGTTTGAAGTGACTAAATTAGTAGACTGGAATTCTAGCATCAGGTGAATGAATGTATCTCATCATCTCAAGGTACATTGAGCTAATGGCGGCTGTAGGTCTTTCTTGAAGCCCACATAGAAAAATTAAACCTATTATATTAGAAAAAGGTTAATATAAAATTCCTATGTTTTCCTTTGCTACATTTAAAACAAAAAATTTGCTCCTCCAAATAGAGTTATATGTCACTCTTCAAAAGAGATACATATTTTCTTACTTTTCTGAAACAAACTATATAACCACATAAAGAATAATCATGATCATAATATTTATTGAGTGCTAATGCATTGCCTCATTAAAACCTACCTAAAATCTTATGAGGCATATATTATTCTAACCTCCATTTACAGATGGAAAAATGAAATATGTACGGACACTTAAGTAATTTAATAACGGCCACTCAGTTAATAAGCATCCGATCTGGAGCCCAGGTCTAATTCCAAAGCCATGCCCTTAAGCACTTAGTCTTTTCCTTTTGCCCTTTCATATTGAGCATGACAAATTACAGGTGTACTCTAGAGCTTTGAAATGGCCATCTTGGCTGGGCCTACTAGTGCTCATTCTTTGGAGGAGTCCCTATCTTACCTCTATGAAGCTAACACATAAGACAGATACCCAAGTAGGTATAACAAATTACTACAGGGAACAAACAATTGGGCACAAGTGAGTCAGAGCACAGTTCTACCTGATGAAAGGAATTCTTGATGAAGTGAAAAAATTGCTTTTAAATATAAAGACAATGTTGGTAATTCTAAGACTGAAGTTGGCATGTTATAATTGTCCATTGAATATTTATAGATTTAGAATTTGCTCCTTTTCACATTTTGAGACTGATATATTTTTTTCACATCTCGAGTAAAGCTCACAGACCCTGGGCTCAGTGCCTATATTGTGTAACAGAGCAAATGGTCATGCTTGGTACTCGGCAATTGGGTTTACACCGAAGTGTGGCAGGCGAAGCGATGCACGTTCCTTCTTTGTCAGTGCATGAGTGGGAACCAAGGGCGTTCTTTCATAGGCTTTCCTTTTGACTGCTATGTTTAAATTTTACAAATATATATATTTATATATTTATAGATATATGACCAAGTATAAATAGAGAAATAAAATATGCTTTAATATGTATAACTCCTACCAGATGCAAAACCCTTGGCTGGTTCTTACTCTTTAGTAGCCCTTACCTTCAGAGGCTTTTTTACTATACAGCCTTATTAATTTTACAAAAATCAGGTTTTGACATATATTATAAATGTAAAAATGATATTTTTCTAACTCCATTATTTCTTCTGTATTTATTAGCTGGTAGTCTATTGTAAGGAACAACGTTTCCTTATTGTCTGTTTGTAGAATCATCAGTCTGGAGTCAGGGACTCATATTATTCAATAGGTTATTGTATTTAATTATACTTAAATTACTCCAGATGTGGTCAGTGGGGGCGCCTTTGAAGTGGTTCCTAGTCCCTTTATCATGTCCCCATATTTCTGCGCCCTCCCTTATTTTCTAAGGTTGCTTAGATCTTTTTAGTATGAAAGGATATTTAGAAATAGAGATTTGTGTGTCAGTTGTGTTCCTTGCTAATGGACTTCATTTCTTCCTTGCAGCAAAGACAGTGAGAAAATACACATTCACCCCCCGGCATAACACACACACACACACACACACACACACACACACACACACATTTTTATATTGATTTCCCATTCCAATCTAAACTCCGTAGGACTCTTTCTTTACTATCTTCATTCCACTTGTATCTCTGTTCTGCAGTTTCTAACATCAATATGTTTACTTAATTGTTCTGTTCTACAATTCACAAAAAAGTTTCATAATTGCTATACCACTATAAAAATAAATTTACTCAGAAAAGTTCAATATTTTTTATTTTCTTTAGATTAAGGATATGTAGTTAAACTACTTACAAAAGTTCAAAGGTTATTTAGATTTTAAAAAATCCTCCTTAAGGCTTCCTACCAAATTTTGAGGTCTAATTCCTACTATTTTGTTAGCTAAAATGTCAATTTTTAAACCTGCCTTCCAAAATCCTCTATGTCAGTTTACACCTGTTTGTTACTTGTCCCATAGAATCCTTTGCTTTTCCTGTATAGAACTGTTCCTTTTTAATTTTGTTGTTCTTTATTAACTGTCTCTCCCCAAGCCCTCATATGCTGCAAGTTTCAAAAAGATAGCTTCCCTCTTACTACCACCTTTTATCACCCTCTGAACACATAGTAGGCATTAAATGAGTGTTCATCAAATACATGAATTATATTTAATAGTTGCTAGAGGAGCTTAGAAAAAGAAGAAATTATAAAAGGTCATTTGTTACCTTTCTTCCTCTCACTACTTCACACTTTTCTTTCCTCTTCCAGAAGCAGAGATGTTTTTCTTTTAGTTGACAAACATTTGTTGAGAAACATTTATTAAGCACCTAATGCATATTTCCTGGGCACCGGAATATATATCATTCATGAGATTAAGATCTAGTGACAAAATGCATTGCTTAGTGACTTAATAGATCAATTGGGGTTATTCAAAGACCCCAGAAGAATTGGGACAGATGGGTTTCTACATTTATCTGTCTTAAAAGGTAGATGTTCTTATTTGACTAATGATCAGTGCATTTCCAAGTTCACTTATGAAGATATTTCTGCCAACTCTGCTTTCCCTTCTGAGGTTAAATGTAAAAATAGAACTTCTCACTTGAGGAGCCTCTGAATTAGTTTCCGCATATGAGTGTGAAAATCCATTACTGACAGGATTGCAGTGAAAATAATTGTAAATAATTTTTTCAAGGTCGGTCTAAAGCTATGTGACAACTTCTAATTTTGGCCCTTCAAATGAAAATCGTGTGGCCCATGACTAAATGGAATTTTTTCATTATATGTTAAAAACCATAAAGAGGAAACAAAGCATTTTGAACAATGGTGAGAATCTCTTCAAAAGAAATTTAAATGAAGTATGAAAAATATGAATACAAAATGATTTGTCACTTTCTTTTCCTTTGTTACTGCTAGATCCCAAGATCCTGTGTCATCACATTTCATATTCTAAACCAGATCATTTGTTGTTTCTATTGAATTCTCAGCACTCAGTTGATACGGCTGTTCCTTCACCTTACCTCCTGGAGAAAATTGGAGGATAATCAAATAAAGAAAAAAGCAAAAGGAGATGTTGTGGTATCATGAGGGAAGTATGAGCCTTGAACACAGAAAGTCCTATCATCTCAGTTCTACTAGCTGGAAAGCCTTGGATAAAGCTGATGTTTTGAAAGTCTTATTTTCTTTATGACTAAAATAATGGTCAATTTTCAGTATATTTTTTTTTAAGATTTAAAATTACATCGAGTAGTATTATTTATTATAATAACATTAAATAAATAAATAACATTATTAGGAAATGTTCTTCATACTGTGCCCGGTACATAGAGAATATAAATAATTTGTAGTTATGTGTGAGTTGTTTTCTTTTTTTACCTTTTCTGTATAGTAATTATTATGTATCTATTACATGTTCTGTGGACTAGGTGGGATATAAAGTAATTGTAAAATACAGTCCCTATCACGTAAAGGGGCATGGCGGGCAGATTAAGGAGGGCTGGATCTGGAGTTGCCCTTACCACCTACGTGGGAAGAAGACTAGCCACAGCTGTTAATGAAATAGCAGAACATAGTGTCCGCAGTTTGGCAGAATCCTCTGGAGGATTCAGCATACAGGAATCCAATGTGGGTGCAACATGGGATTCAAAAGATGGAAAGAGTCCATAAAATGTACATGGAAGGACCCTACAGCTTCTGGTAGAGTTTTCTCGTAAATATTGTGAGCAATGAATCATCCTACCTTGCAACATTTCATGTACTGTTGTCTTGAAGTATTACTTAAATCTGTTTTATTGTTTTCTACGTTTCCACGCTTGTATTTTTGTTGCCAACTGAATTTTAAGTTTCTAGAGAGTACAACCAGTATAGGTGGTCAACACGTGTTTTTTTAAATTTAATTTGCAGATTAAGAGACCTTGGGAAGATACTTTAAAACTTAGTCTTTTTGGTATCTGTCTCTGCTAAGGCTCTCTTAAGGATCTGTAAAGACAAGCCAAGTACATTTATAATATAATTTAAACTTTCTATTGATGAGTATTCATTAATTCCAACTTAATTTTAAGAATTTATACAGTAGTTTAAAGATAACACTAGGCCTAAAGAGAAAGAAAGGAAAAGAAAGAACATTGTATACCATTAAAAGGGAATTAAATTGCAATCAAATGATTTTTTTAATTTTTAATTTTTATTTTTTAATCCTCACCCAAAATATACTCATTGATTTTAGAGAGAGAGGAAAGGAGGGAGAGGGAGAGAGAGACAAACAGACATTGATTTATTGTTCCACTTATCTATGCATTCATTGGTTGATTTTTGTATGTGCCCTGACTGGGGATCTAATCTACAATCTTGGTGTGTTGGAATGATGCTCTGATCAACTAAGCTACTGACCAGGATGCAATTAATAAAATTTTTGAGTATAGTTTGAAATAGTTTTTAAGAGAAAAGGTTGAAAATTTTATAATCTTTTAACAGGCTTTAATTTTTAAAATTTCTAATCTATTTCCTAGGAAATCTTAGATTCTTACTAATATTACAGATACTATCTGTATTGGTCAGGTTTCAATCAGAAAAGGATAAAGATGTTACTGTAAGTAGTCCAGCTGGGGCCTCTAAACGATGATTCTCTGCAGTTCGCCCAGAGGCCTCTGCTGGCTTTCAGCATGTGCTCACCCTGCCAGCAGAGACCACTGGCTGCTTCTCTTCCACCTTCTAAATGTAGCCTAAGGGCTCAGATTGTTAGGGATTCCAGGAAATGTGGTGTTGATGTCTTATCTATGATACAGAGAGGATGTAGAAAAGGGTGTGCAATGTCGCCCAGTAGACCACAGATCATCTTGTACACTATCTGTTAAGCATTTAAATATTTTTAAAGCAGTCGTAATACACAATTGGTATATTAATATTTACATATTTGCTTCTTAGATACAATGAACTTTCTGTTCAGATAAATCAGGCATTTTTATGTATATGCAAGGAAATTGAAATTGACTCTAGGTCTCATAGTTGGGATTAGCACTCTGAGGAAAAACATATTTCTCATTATCATGAAAGTCAGTGTCGACACTATGGGACACCCCAGCAAACATTCTTTACTTTTGCTTCATTCTCTAAAAGTTCTAAGAACTATGGTGAACCAAGTTTTCTCATTTTTTGATATCACAAACATGACTGCAGGACAATAATGGAAGGGCCAACTTTACTATCTTTTTTTTTTAGGATGAAGTTTAAGAATGATGGATATAAAAAGCACTTACTAAAGTTAACAATGTCATTGTTGAGTCAAGGATGTTTAGAAAACAACATTTGCAGTTGATTTGTAAACTTCTTTTAGCAATGTGCTTATAGTTGTTATGGATATAATTATTAACTGTTGAATTTTAGAACTCTTTTTATATGCAAGGTTAAGTGCTTTATGTGTGCATTTTTTAAAATGATGATCTGCATTAAGCATTAATATTCTTATTTTATGGATAAGTACAATAGGGGTAGATATCACAGACAGTATGTGACACAGCGAGGAATTGAACCTACAGGACCCTGCTTTTAACCAAGTGCATGAGGATTTATAGTTAAGAGAAACCTTAGAAAGAGCTAGTCTAAACTATGGATTTTATATTTCAATAAACTAAAAGCTGAAGAGCTGAAGTATCTTGCCTTTGATTATACTGCTAATTGCAGAGTTGTTACTGTGACCTGGTACAATAGCCAGATCAGTCTAACCTTAGCTACAGCAAAAAATGGCCTGAAATCTCAGTGGAATTTAGTACAATAAAAGTTTGTTTCCTCTTTTATAAAGTCTAATAGAGGTCAGGCAGTCCCACCCTGTGGAACACATAGCCTCCACTCACTTTTAACTGCCTGGGAATGAAAAGTGACACATTAGATTTCACTTGAGAGAATTAAATAAATTACCTTAACCTAATTGTCAGGACACGTGTTCACCACACCAGTAAAGTAGACCATATTTTCCAGCTGTTCTGGCACATACCAGTCACATACTTTCATCATAACATTAGTCTGGCTCCCACCTCTGACACGCTCCCCTTTGAAGCTGGTTTGATATTATTCAATAATGGTATCCTTAAGTAAAGCATATTGTTTCCATAAAGCTAGTCATTCTGGTTATTTTTTCTTACTTTAAAAATATTAACTGTGGCTGTTTATAATGTGTGTAAATTGTGCTTTTTAATTTCCATTTGATATAAATATCAAAATATATTTGCAACATTCAACATAAACTCCATTTCTGAATAGATGGGGGACTCATCAGGCCTCACAGAGACAGCTCATGTTTCAAATTTATTTCTTTTAGTTTTACAATTTGAAATGGGCACTGTAAACATTTCATATCCTACTCTCTCTTGAGACACGTCACTCTGTGGCTTTAGCTATATGATCTTAGATGAACTAGCTATAGAAATATGTCATTATGATAAAGACGAGAATTTGAGCAAGAACCAACATTCTTTATGTTACTCTGCAGAGAAAAGCTGTACAAAATCTAAAGAATATATTTCATATATGAAGTTTGTAATGAATAGAAGATATATAATGATGCAACAAAAACTCAAATATGTATTGAGTAATAACTAAAAATGAAGGAAAAGATGTAGATATTGCCCTACATTGACACACAAGAATCATAAGATACTGAGGTGTGTAGTAGAGGGTTGGTTAACTCAGTGAACCAGGTATGCGCAAACCCTGCACAGGCCAGAGAAAGGGTTGGCCCTTGACCAGCTCCAGGGAGACAACCTCTGAGCCCTCAGAATATTATGCCTGAAAAGAGTATCTTTGTATTCCTGAGATCTTAGACCACACCAGATCATTTTTGCTAACAGTGAGCATTATGGCGAAGGCCTGTTTTTGTTCTCCTGGGACCCTGGGCCATACTATGTCAATGTGAGCTCTGGGCAGGGCTGGGGGTGAGGAGGAAAGTCAGAGACTGAATTACGTAGGTCAGTCATGTAAACATGGTGTTGTGACTGGCCCCCAGTAAAACCTGGAACACCCAGGCTCTAGTGAGCTTCTTTTGTTGACAACTCATACAGGTTGTTACCCATTGTTCCCGGGATAATTAAGTGCTGTCTGTAGAACTGTAATGGGAAGGATAGCTGGAAACTTGTGCCTTGTTTCTCCTGGACTCTAGCTTTTGTTTTTGTTGATGTTAACCTATATTCTTTCACTTCAATAAATTGCAACTGTGAATATAACGGCTTCTCTGAGTTTTGTGAGTCCTTCTACAAAAATCATTGAACTGAGGGTAGTCTTAAGGTTCCCTGAAATTTTTAATATAATTATGAGACATTAACTGTTATAATAATATATCGAACATTTGTTAAGTATGTTACACTTTATAGAAGTTTTCCGTAATTTACTCTGTTATAGGAATACAGAAAGAGTGAGAATCACTCCAAACTACAAATATCAAACAAAGTTATATGGAAGAAGAGTTAAGATGTTGAGCTGGATCTGAAGGACTCAGGAGGGGAGAGAAGACAGCACAGGGTAAGGGAAATACAATCCAGGGTCAGAGGGCAGTAAACTGAACACTTCAGTGGAAGTGTGAATTTGGGGAAGGTAAGTAAAGAGTTAAGGCTGGAAATGTTGACTGAGGCTAAATCGTAGGGTTTTAATATTGTTGTTGCTTACCATAAAACTAAAAGCTAAACTTTCAGTAAATTAAGCTAATCAAGTTCCAGAAAGTTTCTGGGTGGAGAGGGTTCCCTAGAGGGGGGTCTCCATATGCTGCTAAATTCCAATCATGAAGTTAGTCTTACTGCCAGAAAAAAGTCACTGTAATAATAACCTAGTGGGATTCCACATGTATCAATTTACAATTATGTCCACATCAAATTTGCACAATTTATAACTGTGAAATTGAGTTGTCTTTAGCCAGAAATTGTAAGCTCTACCTGTCATCTGAGAATCCAGCTGTGTTCTTTTTGGATTGTTGTAACATCACAGTAAAAAATATTTTGCAATCAGAATTTAGCTCACAATTTTGGTAATGATTCATGATGTAAAATGGTCTCCAGCTCAGCTTCCCCGTGGCTTCACTGGTCCTGAAGCCCCCAAAATTGCTGTTGTCAGGGAGACACACTGGTGGTACTTTTGTTATATTCACTGAGTGCCCTAAATACATGCCATTTTCTTTGAAAGTCAGTTGTGGGGATGGAGTTGGAGTGGGTAAGATTTTTAAGAAGAAAACATCAAATTTATGCAAGGGTTTGGATTGCAGAAAGGAAAGAAACCCAATGTAGGTGTTAAAAAGTTGTAACTCTGAGCAGGCCGCCTACATCTTTATTTCTATAACAAAATATTAGGCCAACCAGCCTGTTTCTTTTCCCCTAGTTTTACAAAGACAATGTTGTGAGAACAATCTGTTTCTGTTTCAAGTATGTTTTCTTCCATAAAGAGTGGGGAAATGGAGGTACTCTAATATTTGATGGTTCTTAATTTGGTTTATGGAAAATTCCAGCCCTCCAAGTAAGACTAATTTTTGTACAGACTAATTTTCTTGTTGCTACGTACTCACTTTCACATTTTAAAACATAAAAACTATTCCAGTTGCTTCTTAATTCTATTGAATATTAGACATGAGTTTGCAGTATGACTGAAACTGAATCATGTATTCCTCTTTCACCAAAATTGCATACAATTTGGTGTAATTCAGTAATACAACTGAATATACAGCCATATATTCTCTATCTGTATATTTCCAATATCCACCCAAACTTAGAAGTCAGAACCTGAAATAATTTTGACTTTCCCACTTCTCTACTCTTTAATTGCAATTAATCATCAATACGTGGCTAACTCAGTGCCTAAAAATGTCACCATCTTGTCTACCTTTTTTTCTTTTCTTATTACTATTTCTTAGGCTATCATTATTTTTCACATGAATTGTGGAAATCACTTGTTGGCTAGTCCTTCTGTTTCTCATCTTCTATCCCCTAATTCATTTTAATTTTGAAAATTTATCATGAAATATTGCACTAAATTTTCAGAATACAGAGAGATACATGATGGTCAGGAAAGATCTTCCCTGCCACTTTCCTTTTCTTTCTTGTCCTGTTCAATCCTGGGATGGATTAAGGGGGTGTGAAAGAGGTAGAATGAGGAAAGAGAGGAGCCAGCTATATACACCCTCTCCTTCTCTCAACCAAGCCAGCACAACATGCAAGAATCAGTTGTGTTTCTATACACAATAAGTGAACCATATTAAAGAAATAGGGAAAACAATTCCATTTCTAATAGCATCAAAAACAATAAAATATTTAGGAATAAATATATAAAGACCTCTACCTTGAAAACTATAGGACATAATAAAATAAATTGAAGAAGATACAAATAAATGAAAAGATATCTCATGTTTATGGATCAGAAGAAAGGCCACTATTAAGATATTCACATTACCCAAAGCCATCTACAGAGTCAATGTAATGCCTATAAAAATTCCAATGGCATTTTACACAGACATAGGAAAAAAACCCCTAAATTTGTACGGGAACACAAAAGATCACAAATAGTCAAAACAATCTTGAGAAAAAAAAAGACAAAGCTTGGAGGTGGGTATCACACTTCCTGATTTCAAACTATATCACAAAGCAATGTAATCAAAACAGTATGATACTGGCATAAAAAACAGACATATTGACCAATGGGACAGAAGAGCCCCAAAATAAACCTGGCCTGCCCAGAAAAAGTCCAGCCATTGCTAATATAACTAGAACGGTTTTCACGACATCAATGTAACCTGGCTGCCAAGGAAAGTGGACTGGAATGTGCATGAGTAATGACAACGACTTCACTAAACTAGTCAGTGGGGGCGGTAGATACTGTTGAGTGAGCATGTGCACTGTGTGGCTGTCACATTCAAAATGACTGAGCAAGTAAAGCAATGAATCTGCATTAAATTTTGTGTTAAGCTTGAACACTCCTCCGTGGAAACTATTTGGATGATCAGAAGGCCTTTGGGGACAATGCAATGAGTGCAAAGATGCAATACGAGGAAAACCGCCATGGCTATGGGCAACTGGTGATTGGTAGCTTCATGATACAAAGCGCGTACTCATGCATCACGTCTTGTCTTGTGCCGAGTATTTTGGCAAAACATCAAGTCACCCAGGTGCCCCAGTTCCCCTACAGCCCAGATTTGGTGCCCTGTGACTTCTGGCTTTTCCCAAAACTAAAATCACCTTTGACAGGGAAAAGATTTCAGACTGTTGATGAAATTCAGGAAAATATGATGAGGCAGCTGATGATGATTCCAACAGAAGATTTTGCAGAGTGTTTTGAAGAGTGGAAGAGACCCTGGGAGAACTGTGTGAGGTCCTAATGCGCCTACTTTGGAGGGGACCGAGGCATCATTGTCTTATGTACAATGTTTCTTGTATTTTGTATCTTCTTCAATAAATGTCTCAATTCTTCATAGTACATGGCTGGATACTTTATGGGCAGACTTTGTCAAATATAGTCAGCAAATCTTTGACAAGGGTGCCAAGAACACACATGGAGAAAGGAGAATCTCATCAATAAGTGGTGCTGGGAAAACTGGATATCCACATAAAAAAGAATGAAACTGAACTGCTATCTTATAACATATATGAAAATTAACTCAAAATGCATTAAAAACTTAAGTATAAGATCTGAAACCATAAAATTAGAAGAAAACATAGGGCAAAGGTTCACTGGCACTGATCTTGACAATGATTTTTTTGGATGCAACACCAAAAGCAAAAGTAACAAAAGCAAGGAAAACAAATAAGTGGACTACATTAAACTAAAAAGCTTTGCATAGCAAAAGAAACAATCAACAAAATGGAAACCCTACTTAGTGAATGGGAGAAAATATTTGCAAACTACACATCTGAAAGGGGTTAATATCCAAAATACATAAAGAATTAATACAACTGAACAGCAAAAATCCAAATAATCCAATTAAAAATGGGTGAAGGACCTAAATAGAAATTTTTTTCAAAGAGGACATAGAAATGGCCAACAGATACATGAAAATGTAATAAACATCACTAATCATCAGGGAAATGCAAATCAAAACCACAGTGAGATATTACCTCACACCAGTAAAAATGGCTATTATCAAAAACACAGGAGACTACAAGTGTTGGTAAGGATTTGGAGAAAAGGGAATCTGTATGTACTGTTGGAGGGAATGTAAACTGATGCAGCTTCTATGGAAAATAGTATGGAGATTCCTCAAAAAATAAAAATAGGACTACCATAAGATCTAGCAATTCTACTGCTGTGGGTATAATATATCTGAAGGAAACAAAAACATTATCTTGAAGAGATATGTGTACCCCATGTTTATTGCAGCATTATTCACAATAGCCAAGATACAGAAACATCTTAAGTGTATGTCAACAGATGAATAGATAAAGAAAAGGTAATAACAGAATACTATTTAACCATGAAAAGAAGGAAATCTTGCTATTGTGACAACATGGATGAAGGTTGAAGGCATTATGCTAAGTAAAAATAAGCCAGAGAATAACAAATACTGTATGATCTCAATTATGGGTGGAACGTAAAAAGGTCGAACTCTTCAAAACAGAAAATAGAACGGTGGTTGCCAGGGGCGGGAGCTCCAGGAAAATGGGGAGTTGTTGGTCAACGGACACAAACTTTCAGATTTAAGATGAATAAGTTCTGGGGATTTAATGTGCAGCAGGGTGACTATAATTAATAATATTGTATACTTGAAATCTGGAAATACAGATTCGGGAGTCTTCAGGATATGAGTAATATCAGAAGTTATGAGGCTAGATGATATCATGAGGGATTGAGAGTAAATAGAAAAAAATGAGAAGTTTAAAGACTGAGACTTGAAGCCTTTCAATGTTTAGATGATGGGTTGATGAGGAGAAAACAAAGGAGACATAGAAGTGCTTCCAGAGAGATGGAAGGAAAATCAGGCTAGGGTGGTGTCCTAGAAGGCAAGTGAAGAATGTGTTCCAAGGAGGTGGACTTATGGCCTCTGTGATGTCGTGGTGAAGGGGAAATAAGATGAAGATTGAGCAACATGAAGGTTGTTGGTCACCTTTCAATTTGAGTGCAGTGGAGGCAAAGGCCCAATTTGAATGGACTCTAGAGAGAACAGCAGGAGAATCCCTGAAGGCAGAGTGTAGACAAGGCGAGGAGTTTTGCTCTAAAAGACAATGGGGCGGTTGCTGGAAGTGGACTCTACAAGGATTTTTAAGATGAGAGATGTTTACATTCCACTGAACAAAAGAAAGTTGATGACACAAGAAAGGGAGAGGAGGAAGACTGAAACAATGTTCTTGAGTAAGCAAGACGTGATTTGACCTGGTACACAAGTGGAAAGATTGGATTTATCCAAGAACACGGATAGTTCTTCCAAATTAACCAGGGAGAAGGCAAATATGCAGGCACAGATGCTGGTCGATGGGTAGATGTAATAACAAGAGCTTGTGGAAGTTCCCTTCTGATTGCACCAGTTTTTTCAGGAAAATAAAAAACAAGATCATCAGCTAGGAGTAAAGTACTGAAAACTTTGAAAAGACCCCTTCTCATCAACCTGTCTAAAATTCAGCTCTCTTGGTGCTGATCACTAGCATACTATATTTTGCTTACTTTTCATATGTATTGTCTCCTTCTCCATCAGAATGTGAACAGCATGGGAATAAGGTTTTTATGTCTGATTTATTTTACTGCCATAACTGCAGAACTTAGGATACTACCAAGTAAATTGGCTCTCAGCAAATATTTGTTAAATCAATAAATGGAAGAATTCTTTGGTTATTAGACTGGAGTGAATTAAGCTTTTTAATACAAACGCAAAGGAAACATCTGCATGTCATACAAGAATGACTGAAAAGCTAGGGGTCTTGGGGACATGTCATCCTAACAGCGAAGGAAAACCAGAATGCTGAATGGTTTGAAGAACAAGGGAATAAAAATAAGTTAGTTTCTATGGGCACCCTCCTGACTCCAGCTTATTCAACAAATTGGTTATAATATTTTATGTGTCTCAAGAAAAGGAGCATCTTTACTTATCTGAATGCTTTCCAAAGCTTGGACAAAATAGTTTCAGACTGCTTGGAGGTTAGACAATTATAAATATCAGGTTTCCTTCTTTTTCACAACATGTAGCGAAGCTTCAAGTTCAGTTAGCTGACAATATGACAAATTATAGGGCTGGTGGCCAAGGGGAAATGAGTCTTAACAAAACATTAAAATCCATAGTTACATGGCATACTTTTTGGACTCCATGTGCTTCTCTGCCAAAATCCATCCCATGCGGCTGTAACTAACTTATACACAAACATACTTTGAACATAGCTGTGCTAATAATAGTTTCTAATTACATAAAACTATAAAAAAATATAGAAAGTGGCAAGACATCCTATAGTCTGAGGATATATGAAATGGAGACAGAAATTCTTGTCATGTTAGTGTGACCACACTTTAAAAATAACTATCACCTTTCTGTTGGCAGTATGCTATCATGGACCAATAGAAAGAGAACTAGGCAAGGGAATCCAAGACTCACATTTGAGTCTTGATTAGTCAGGATGAGTCAGGAACAGAGAAACCAATCTGGTCTGGTCTAATATTCCTTCCTTCCTTCCTTCTTTCCTTCTTCCTTCCTCCCTCCCTCCCTCTTTCCTTTTCTCCTCTCTCCTCTCTCTCTTTTTTTTAATGCTAGAGAGTTTTAATGCAGAAAACTTTTTGCATAATGGAGAAAAGACCTGAGAAGCTGATGGGAAAGTTAGTGTGGTAGGCAATTTAGAAATTAGCAAGAACAAGAAGCAATGACAGCCTCTAAAGTTGCTGGGAGGAGATGGATTGTCAGAGTCCCAAATTGAGGCCTTTTAATGGGAGGTAGAACTAGCTACATTCATTACACCTGGAGCCAAAAAGGAGCTGTTGCTGCTCTGGAAAGATTAGCTCAAGCAAAGCAAGAGAAGGGGAATTAACTGTCTTCTTTTCTATGGCTGCCCATCTTCACCAGAACCTGATTCTCCTACCCTTTGGCTGAGTATATCTATCTGGAAACCACAACAAAGGAATCTAGAAACTACAGTTCCCTCCAAAAGAGAGCAGAGCAGAGCAGAGAGAAGGCAGAAAATGTATCTGAGTGCAAAGAAACAGCTTAGAAACCTTGTTCGACTTTTTATTTGCCGTGAGTCCTTGACTGATTTTTTTTTCTTAACATTTAGAGTTTTAGTTTTCTTATCTGCAATCTGAGAAGAGGGATGCCTACCTACCTACCTCACAGAAGTTTTGCGATTGCAAATGAAATAATGAATATACAGTGGCTGGTTCAGATTCACAGTGGGAGCTTAAGGCACATTTTCCCCCTTCCCCATTTAGAAATATTACTCAAAGCATTGCTTTCTTAGAAAGATGAGGAAACTAATAATTCTGAAGATAATTTGGCCACCAAATCTTATCTTTGGCTATGCCTTAATTTTAGTAATTTTCATCAGAAGGAGCATAGAACCCAAAGCTGACTCAAAGGGGCTCACATTTATCTAATATTATTTCTTTAAAATCTTGGGCATTTCCAGGTCCCCCTGACAAGAAAAGGTTTGTAGTAATAGCCACAGAAATCAATTAACAAGTGTTTCTAGAAGACAGAAAAGTCAATAGTCCTTAATCCTTGCTGCTAAAATAAGATGTTGTAATTTGTCATAAATCTTGCAAGACGGATTCTAACGGCTGTACTAAAATCTTAAGGGAGCCATGTCTCTTCACAGTAAGACCCACACTCAGGGTTAAGAAACGTGCTTCCAAAAAATGTGCATGAGGAAACACAATAAAACTTTATTATTTAGTTTGTCCTAATTTGAAATTCAGGTAAATAGATCTTGGAAAGATTTAAGTTTCTGCTGACCTATCTAATTAATTCCATTCATCAAGTTCTTACTGAGTCCCTGTAACTGCTTCTGACCCAGAGCTGGGCTCAGGACACCAAACTCAAAGCACCTTCACTGCCTCGACAGCATTCCTTTTCTGGCCGTGTTTCCCTTGATAAATGGTTTGTATATAATTATGATTCAAGGAGCAAACAACCTATTTAATTAAAAGCTTTAAGTAAGTAAATTGTATGACTAAAAATAAATTTTATCTCTTCATAAAGTAGGCTTTGAACTCTTATTTTGCTTAGAATATTATTTAATTGCAATGGAATGAACGAGAATTTATGAGCAGTAAGTCCTGAGATCAAAATAAGACTTTATTACACAGTAGTGTGATTTTGGACAAGCCAACAGCTTGTCTCTGTAGTATTTCCCTGGCAGTTAAATAAGGAAATATGTGAAAAGTCTGTCCCACTACCTGGTTCCATGTTCTTAAGAAACATTTGGTGATTCACATGGCTTTCCTCTCTGGGAAGTACTCTACCTTTTAGCAACCAATTCTAGTTATCTGGTCACTGGAGAGTAATTAAAAATGATATTAAAATATTTTCTGTGTTTTTAGATTTATTAATACTCAGGCATGCACTTTCCAGAGTTTAGTTTAATTAAAAGTTTTGTTTTAATTAAACTAGTTTTGTTTTGTTTTATGTTTTAAAGGTATATAAGAAGGCATAATTGGAGGGAGGGAAGGATCATTTTTTCTCCTGATAATCAGATTATTGTGGGAAATTAGGAACCACAGCTATATGGACACAGAATATATTTTTTTAATTTCATTTTTAGAGGTACCACTGCTATGTTTGGGGTAAATTTTCCCTTTAATCTTTTAATTGAAAGTTGTCTTTATGTAATTGAAATGATACTCTATGTACATATGCATTAATATTTCCTTTTTGAGGTAACTATATTATAAGCTTATTTCCATGTCATTAAACACACTGTAAAGCACCACATTCCATTGTAGACATGTATCACAATTATCTAAGGGGATTAAATTATTCCCTTAATGCCAGGCCTTTGCTTAAGTTTCATTTTCTTTATTATAATTAACACTGTAAATATGTTAGTGCATAAATAAATGCCTACATTGTTGAATTGTTTCCTGAGAATAGACATCTAGTCATGTATTTACAAGTTATAAAATTTTCTAAAGCATTTGATAAGCAATATGGTAGGATAAAGAAGAAGTGGTACATATATGCAATGGAATACTACTCAGCCATAAGAAAAGATGAAATGCTGCTATTTGTGACAACATGGATAGACCTTAAGAATATCATACAAAGTGAAATAAGCCAGAGTGTTATTTTACTCCGAGAGAAAGAGAGAGAGAAAAAGTTAAGAACCATATGATTTACTTCATACATGGGATATAAAACTGAAAGCAACAAATGAATAAACAAGAAAAACAAACAATCTCATAGGCATAGATAATGATATGATGGTTACCAGAGGGAAGGGGGTAAAGAGGCAGTAAAAGGTAAAAGCGACCATATATATGGTGACAGATTATTTGACTTTGGGTGGTGGGCACACAATGCAATATACAGGTAATGTATCATAGAAATATAAGCTTGAAACTTATATAATCTTATTAATCAATGTCACTCCAATAAATGTAATTTTTAAAAATGTACCAAACTGAGTGCATCAGTGAGAGACTGGGTATTATAATTCTTTTTATTTTTAACTTTAAGAAAATAATGTATATTACTTCAACTTTCAGTTCAAATAATAATGAGATTGATAATATTTTGATATGCTTATTGGCCATTTAAATTTCTTCTCTGGCAAATTACTTTTGAAAGGGCAAACTTTGTTTCGGTTCCATTCAGTAACTATTCTTTAGCATCTTTCATGCTCCAGGTATCAGAACAAGAGTTATTGTATAGAGATGCATAAAATATAATCCCTGCCTTAGAGGCATCCTATATATTGAAGAAGAGAAAAAAAATGCAGTATCATAAGATCAACAATGGAAACAGAAATGTTTTTTAGTTAAAACAGGATGGAGGGTTTAATTTTTGAGACTGAGGAAGTTTTTAAAGGGCTAATAGAAAGTTTTCAGGCAGATAATTAAGGGAAAGACTTTTCAGTGTGGAGAGTTACTGAGCGTTTACAAAGCCTGGAAATTTGAAGGAGCAAATATTCAAAAAGGCAAGAGAGGATTGTGGGAAGATGGAAAGGTATGCAAGGAGATCATCATGAACTTCACATTCTACGCTGAGCAGTATGATTTGACTGTTAAGGTGTTATGTAGCCTCTGTGTTCAGCCTTTTTATCTAATAATTAATAATTTCATAACTAAGTAAGTAGATAGCAGTTTAAGCTTCTTAACTGCCTAATTTGTAAGCTAGAACAATCTGTTCATATTTTTGCTATGTTAAACATGCTATAGAAAAACCAAAACTGATTATGTGACGTTACCTTGGAGACATGAAAATTATTCTAGGAGGGAGACTGATTGCCTTGTCCATGACTCAATCCCACCAGGGCCCAATTATTTCCTTGATACCACACACAATCTTTATCTACTTAATTTTGGGAAACTGTAACACTTTTCATGCCACAGTAAAATTATATGTATTTTGATATTGTCAAGAAGTTTTCATTTTACACAAATTCAACATATGTGTCTTTACCAAGCCATGGTATGACATTTCACTTAGGGATGTAATTAAACTATGCCTCCCTTTTTACATAGCCTTTCAGGGCTCTAAGACTATTTCTTGTCAGACAGGAGAAGGCCAAGGGGTCTAAAATAGCTCTGCCTTTCTCTGCCCACAGCCTTATCCAGAACATTTTGTGGTCCTACAATGCTGCCTGTTTGTAGTTGGCAGCCATTCTCCACATTGGTAGCCAAGTATGAGTACCTTTGTGAAGTTTATCAGGTGAAACACAGATCCTTTATGAGACCCCAAAGGAAACTGAAGTCAGGGAACTATCTGGTACTGTTGACCAGAACACTTGGCCAACTTCTCAATGTACTTCTCAATCTCATTCCTCTAACTTTCTCCCCTGTTTCATTTGTTTCCTGCCCCTAATCCCAGCTGTTGGTACCTCCTGACGTCAGCTAGCTATGGACTTTGGCTGCTCTTGAAAGTTTGCCTCTTGGGTTGTATGTTGTATTGTTTACTGTTTCTTTGGATGTCAAAGTATCTATTTTAGGCAAGTGATGGTCAAAAATGCATATCAACTGGAATTGGTGGGGTGGAACTTAAATACTTCTTTCCCATCAATCCCAACATGCCTCCTTACCATATTCCACCTTCAATTTTACTGAACTATTTTTAGGGACCTAATACCTCTGTTCAGTCCCACCCCTTCCTCCATCTGCCTCTCCTCTAGGTGATGGGGACCTAGTACACGCTGTCTCTTCTTTTTGGAACTCTTTCTATATCCAACCTTTCTTGTCTGCTGCTTATATTCATGCTTCACAACTCATGGCTCAGGCATCCAGCCTCAGGGAAGCATTCCTAATTACAACACTATCCCAATCAATCCTGGTCACCTAAGTTGTTTGGGAGCCTTTCCTATGGATTCCCATAGCTCGTTGTGTGTACCCTAACTAGGCACTCTTCACACTCTGTTAGTTATGTGTGCTTACTCACCTAACTCACAGGTTACAGGTTTGAATTTCTTGAAGTCAGGGATCCCATACTTTTACTTACTGGGTTTCCAACTCCTGTGACAATGACTGATACACATTTAGCAAAATATATTTCTGATTATTGAATAATGACCTGAAAGAAGCTCTGAAAAATAGATTAATGTTAAACCCTAATTTGTAATTTCATATTAGATTTTCTCAAAAATATTCCCCAAAGACTCTACTAAAACTTCACTGTACACATCCTAATAGAAGAAGAAAATAGCTTATTTTTTAGCCTTTTCAATAAAGGAAATCACATTAATTAGCTTTCAACTAATTTCAAATTGGTGAAAATTAGGCAAGGACTATTATCCCTGCCGTGGATAAAATTAAAGCCTCTTCTCTTACACCCACATAAAATAGTTTTTGTTTGTATCATCTTTATGACAGTCTGAAAATATGGTCCAGGTAAAAACTAATATATTCAGGAATCTTGTTTAACCTGAATTATAGGATCATCACACCATTGTTTCCATTTCTATAGTCCTGGTTCTCTCTTCAGTGTTGTGTTTTGTTTTGTTTTTGTCAATTTTCAGAACCAGAAAACTTTCTGTGAACTATATTAAAGGATTTAACATTTAGATAATAAAACGTATCTATTGTTCACTCTTAATAACATTGTGCCATGCATTCCTTCATTTCAGAAACTTCGGCCATTATTGCTGATTACAAGTTCCTCAGACTATTCAGCAGGATAATAGGCACCATCAAGCAGGGTCATTTGTATTCCTCTTGGCAGAAGCAATACCACTTTGCATTTTACCAGTCAGCTTCTGGTGGAAACCTCTGTAAACTGGTACCTGGTTTCTAATTTACCCTGTTGATGCCTAAGCAGTCCTTACAGACCGACTCCTGGGTGTTGTTTTGTCGGTGCCCCTTCACCTAATTTTAAATGAATACAAGTCATAGCAAAAATGCAGAGGAAGGAGAAAGAAGGGCATCTATAATGTCCAGAGGGAAATCCTCTGGACTGCTGGGTTCTGAGCTCTCTTTACCTGTGTGTTTTTTGCCTGCAGCCTGAAAGAAAGTGAGCACAGCTTTCAACAGAAAATCTCAATCAGATCACTACAGGATGAATCCTGAGTTGAGCTTCTTAGAAAAATTTAGAATCTTCTACTAAATCAACAAGAATAAAATAATACATCTGCTTCATTTAAAAAATTTAGTAAGTTAAACATGTTTATTGAGAATCTATTGTATATTAAACACTGTTCTAAAAAGCATGGTTAATATAACAAGAGTATCAACAAAACAGTTATTGAACAAATAACCATGAGAATGAAATTAGAAGTGAATGTAGCCAATAATTGGGTAATAGGCAAAATAAATATGAAAATTATCATAACCAAAGTAATAAATATGTGTATTATTTGTTATCTTCAACAATATTGATTTCATTCTTGGTGTTGACTATGTTATTTTAAGCTTCATAATATAATCCTTAATAGCCTCTAGCTAACAGCAAAATGAATGGAAAGGATTTAGGCAAGGATTTAGGCCAACTCAGTATTCCAGGAGGGAAAAAAAAAAGTATAATATTTTAAGAAGTGAATTACCAGCAACTTTCTATAACTCAGCTGACATTTAGCATGCAAGCCCACATTTATTTGGCCTCAAGAAATGATTGTAACTAAAGGGAAAGCAAAATCAAAAATATGCATTTTTATACTTGAGCAAAAATATGAGAAGTGTCAATCCATTACTAAAATGTAGGGCCCTAATCTTAAAAATGTATTTTTACCAAACTAGTTTTGACTGTTTTGGGTCACTCTGAAAGAGATGATGGTTCTATCACAAGTAAAGTTGTTAGGAAGAAGAATCCCTTCAGGACCATAAACAAGGATTGCTGTCCCATGGAAATGATTGAGTCTTTGAAGTAACATCATGAAAGACTCTTTGTAATGTATCACAGCTTCACAAGAGAGGGAGGCCTGAAGCTTTTGTAGCAAGAAAAAAATTAATAGTAATAGTATCCTTTCAAAAGGATCTATAAAATCCTTTCTTCTGCTGGACAAAGAAATAACTAATATAACTATTTAAACATCTTAAATTCATATGCAGATTATTAACCAACATATAGGCCAGCATTAGATAACCTTCACTCTATAGCTTAGTTTAAATAAGATTAGACTTTAAAAAATTGTCTAGAGGATCTTATTTTTGCTATTTATTTAAAATTCAAATATATCTATGTATCTATCTATATATATAGGTATATATATAGATAGATATATGTCAAGAAAAGTCCCTGAGTTAAACACCTTTGATAAAAATAAAAATTTAAAAACCTAACCTAGTGATAAAATCTATGCTATGCTCACCATAATGGTTTACCAACAGCAAAATCTATGGAAAGACAAAGTTTTTACTTAGCAACTTATACATATTTTTTAATCAAATTATCTTCTTTTGGTCTTTCATAATTTTAAGAGATTTCTATTTAGATACTTCCCATTCTCTCCAATTCCTGTTTCCCTAGCCTGTTATTCTTCTGCTATATCGGGGATTTCCTTAGCACCGCATTCAACGATCCCTGAAATTGTTGCATGGCTATTTTCTCCAATTTTTGACATTGCTTCCAAATGTATACATAGTTAGATAACTCTAGCTCTTTAACACACAAGTCTTAAAATTTCAATAGCTGAACACAATGTAAACCTATTCTATGCTCATCTAATAGTCTAATGTGTAAGTTCCTGGTTGGAAGGCAGCCTTCTTCTACAAGGAGTTTCAAGGACACAAATTATTCCACTATCAAGGGCCACTGTCCTCCCAGGTGAAGAAACATTTTGTTCTTAATAACCTGGAAAATGACAACACTTCTACTTCCCTTCCATTAGCAAAAATTCTCCTATAACCCAACCCAAATGCAAATCCTTAGTGGATTAATCGTTAGCTGGCAGCTGCTTCACAACTATGGCTCTTCACTATGAAAGAGAGAACATCAACTTTTATCAAGCAGCAGATGTTACTACCACCAGTTTTCAATAGAACTAAACTGCAGCTACATACTTTGTCAGGAGGTACCATTATTGTCAGTGATGGACTTCAACCTCAAAAGTTCTTTATATCTGAAGTTTGGGTTAAGCAAAATTAATTTGAGGTGAAAAAAACATTAAAATTTTTATAGTACGTCAGCTTTTCCTACTTCAGCAAATTACTAACTTTGAGAAAATGGAGATGCCCATAGTAAGAAAAAGTTAATTCATTTCAATAAGAGACATATACTGAACATATGTTGAGAATTAGATGGCTTAGGGCTAGAAGTAAGAAGACATATAAAACCTCATCTATATGCTTGAATTACTCTTACAAAAGTGGGCAAAACCTTTTTTTAAAAGTTTTAGTAGTTGAGGGGAGTATTTCTTTGTCACGTTTACGTCTATAAACTTCTTAAGACAAATACTTGACACCCACTGGCTCCAAACTCCTGCGATAAACAAATGAATGAATGAATGACCTGGAAGCTGAAGAGGAACAGTGGTTCTGATCTAGGCTTCATGATCAGTACTTGACCATGACATTACTCAAATGTCTGGACAGCATGTTAATCCTGGGAAAGAGGTGGGCACTGCATATACCATCTCACCGAATACTGTGACATGCTCCCCGGCTGTGGGATGAGGAAGCCTCTCTCACCTGGCCCTGACTTCCGCCACCCTGCTTCCACTGTTCTCTGCAGTTGGGTAAACGCTCTGTCTGGCCAGGGTGCAGATCTCACCGTATGTGCAGATCTCACCGTATGTTAGTACCAGGGCTGCCTGTGCAATGTTGCAGTTGTTAGTGTAAGAAGATCCTCCCTCTTTTTGTATAACATTCAGCTGGCAAAGAAGTCCTGTAGCCTATTTAACAGTCTCCTGTTTTTCCTTGCTATTGGCACATTGTCCTCGCAATACAGTATTAAGCACACTTATTTAGAATGCAAATCTTAGTTCCCCCACCTGCTTCTTAAACAATCTTCATCTTTCTGAGATTCAGTCTTCCCATGTTTAAATAGACAAAACAGTAATACCTGCCCTACTTCCATTAGAGGTTTAAGGATCAAGGGAGATGTTTGTGAAAGTGTATTGTGAAGCATAAAGTATTATACATATTTGAGTAAATTATTTTTTACCATTGGTGTTAATTTATAAAGGAAAATAGAAGAAAAAAGTTTTCAAGGAAAGGAAGACTCCTCTAAAATTCTCATTCCTCCAGAAATAATAGTCAAAAACATTCCAGTAAGCAAATCCATTTTTGAAACTCAATTTCATTTACAGATACTGCGCAGGGTTTAAAAGTGATTTTAAAAAATAATTTTCTTTTTACTAAAAGCTTAGCATTTTGTTACTTTTGGTGGGGAACAGAGAACATAAGATTAAGAGGGAAGCATTAGCCATCACTGAAAAAAAAAATCAAAAAATTCCTTGTGCGGACATTTCTAAGGGAACAATAGTATAGAAATAGTCCAACTAATAATATGAACTTTGTAGAAAATGTTAAATGATCCTTGAAGTGACAGATAATACATTTTGATACAGTGTGGCAGGAAATATCTACTTTTTAAATGAAATGATTTAGGAATCTATTTTTAGTTTCGGATGAACCCATAATTCAACGGAGCTCGTCATAAATTATTAGTGCTTAGAATCTTGTTTGCAGCTAATATAGGAAATTGGAGACATTGTTCATGAACACTTTGTATTAGGCTGTAACTTCCTTTCTCAATAAAAAGAATATGAACGTCTGCATTACTGGCATGAATTTGGATGTCACCTTCAAATTTGTAACTGATAATTTTAAGACAATATACAGTTTGAAATGTCTAACATTTAACTTAAACCAAAGGCAGGCTCCAGAATAATTTTTCCCTATTTCAGCATTAATAGGGTAAATGACAGTCAAATGACTTAAAATTATTAATATAGCTCACATTTTATCATTCCTGATCCTGAACTTATTTCAGCTGAGGCCAAAGCTCTTGTTGATATGAAGATATTGCTAATGAGATTGAAGTGAGGGGTCTGATCTCTGGATTTGATCACAGTCACATCCTAATCAAGGAACCAGTTGAAAGAATAATTCAAAGGGGTGAGCATTGGCTAATGTCATAACTAGGAAAATAATTCATAATGAATTTCCTACTGATGATCATCATTAATATCACTTTGCCATTCATGTAATCGCTCTTAAGCCAGATACTCTTTTCTCTGCATTTATTTTACTTTTTAAATTTTCCAATGAGCAAATCCATTTTTGAAACCCAATTTCATTTACATGATACTGCACAGGGTTTAAAATTTATTTTAAAAAATACAGGAAATAAGTAGGCTGGGTAGAGGTGGGCAAAGGGAGAAAAAGTATGGACAACTGTAATAGTATAAAGAAAAAATATAATTAAAAAATTAAATAAGTAATTTAAAGAGAGTAACTGTTCTTTTCCTGAAAGTTACTGAAATTTTCTAGTGAGTTAAAGGTAATTTAAAACATAATGGGCTAAGCAGGAATAAGGGAGGAAAGGGAAAAAATGTGGAGTATTTCAAATACAACAACTCATACCTCCCACAAGCCAGGAGTTTATCCTAAGAATCAGAAATTTAGTAGAGTTCCTCAAGACCAACAAGAAGATCTCATAATTTATTAAATTTTAAAAATCACAATATTATTTCTGTAACTGACCTCAATTTTATCCCCTAGTTTCCATTGCTCCTCACCTCCTTCATATTATATCTACAGTATTACCACAGCCTCCTTATGAGCCTCCTCCTTCCTTTCCCTCTGACCCTCCTTCTACCACTGCCATCTGATCATATTTCCACTTCAGCTGAAAATGTGCGATGGCTTCTACTGCCTGTAGATTGATATCGCAACCATTAGGCTGTCAAAGTTCTCTGTGGCAAGACACCTTCCAAACTTCCTAGCCATATGCCCTGTTTGGGTTCTAACATCAAAAATATAGGTTAGACTTTTCTAAATAGTTTTTTATATTGTATTTTTCCATTACAATTTACCCCCCTTATACCCTCTTCCACCTCCACCCAACCCTTCCCCCTGCAGTCTCCACACTGCTGTCCACGTCCCTGAGTCTTTTTCTTTTTTGGCTCAATCCCTCCACCCACCACCCCCACCCCCAAAGCTGTCAGCCTGCTTTCTCTCTATGAGTGTGTCTCTATTTTGCTAATAGAAGTTAAGATTTAATTAGGTTTGATTAAATTAGATGTGATTAGAAATAATATCTCTAAAGCATCATCTTGCATCATTCCTGGAAAATAGTAGGCATTAATAAGGTGTAACTGCTATTGGTATTTTTGCTGTTAGTATTATTATTGTTATTTATGACCTATGCTTGGAATGCCTGCTCAAGTCTTATCCTTCTTTAAAACTGCCCAATCCCAAGGATAGTCACTTCCTCACTGTCCCGTAGCATAATATCGAAACCTTGTTTATAATTCATATTATTCTACTTCATAGCATTGAGAACTAGATGCCCCAGGGCTGCAAGTAATAAAGAATATAAAACCCCATCTATGCTCTTGAATTACTCTTAGAAAAGTGAGGGGAGTTTTTTGGTAGGAGAGAGGAATATTTCTTTGCCATATTTATTCCTATAAACACTGTTGTTTTTTTTCTTTGATTGTCTAGCTTTTCATTATAAGAGTGAACTTTTGGGTACTAAAAACCATATTCCCACCTTAGCGTTAGAACTTCTAAAGTACTATTTTATAAGTAGCAGACAATAAATGTTTGTTAGAATGAAGGTGTAGCCTATGAAAACCAATATATAATATGTTCAAATAAATTACAGATTAATTTTACAAAATACAATTATGGTGACCAAATAACATATTGTTCCAAACAGGAACACTTTGTAAGACAGAACATTATTGATAATTACCTGGGGACAATAGGCACATACTGGAATATACAGCCATCATGAGTAAGAGAAAATTCTGTGAAAATAGAGCTGAGTATTACTTTAAAGATTATTCTAATTATATTACCCTCTTCCCTTTGGCCATGATGAAACCAACCCTGTTACAGAGAGAAGGTTGGGTATAATCAGATTTTAAAAATATGGAGGGTACTAACAGAAGTAATTGGAGTATATGCCATAGTTTGCTGGTCTTTGGAAGTGGCCTGGATTGACCAGACAGAGAATTTGATATGAGCTCCCTTCTCCCATGCGCCTGGAATGGAGAGTGCAAGGAGAATGTTTTAAATCTGCCTGCCATGTTGAGCATGTAATGGGGGAGTGTCCCTGGGCAGAGAAGTATGCTTCTGACCACATATAAAAGCCATTCCATTGCTCCCTCCTCTCTTATTCCAGAACTTCTCAGGCTGTAACCATTTAAGCTGTAGTCTCCATGGCTGCGTGCATCTTTCCGTTTCCACCATGTTTTATCTTATCTGTTAATGCCAGGTGACTGTTTTAAAAAAGGTTTTATTCCAGCCCTGGCTGGTGTGGCTCAGTGGATTGAGTGCCAGCCTGTGACCCAAAGGGTCACTGGTTTGGTTCCCAGTGTAGGGAACATGCCTGGGTTGCAGGCCAGGTCCCCAGTAGGGGGCACCTGAGATGCAACCACATTTATATTTCTCTCCCTCCCTTCCCTTCTCTAAAAATAAATAAAATCTTTAAAAATAAAAAAAAAGATTTTATTCTTACTTCTGCACTTGCTAAATGAGCATGTTCTTGGGCCGTCAGTGGAGTTGCCCCTAGAATGTGAAATAAGGGCATTTTCCAAAGAGGGCTGTGTTATCCACGAGTGGAAGTGAGCTTGCTGTGAGTAGGGGAGGGGGTTAGGTGAATCAGAAAATTGGCAAGATCCACACTGAAGTCAAGAGGACCTGGGTGAGGTAGGAAGCAATGCTTTCTGTCCCAGTTGTCCCAGTTATGAGACCTGAATTAATGGAGTTTTTACACTCACTGGGCGAGCAGCCGGTTGGTCTGCCAGTGTCCTACAAGAACAGAGTGACTACTTGTGGTTTAATGAAGGGCTGTTTATATAGTGTCAGGGACGTTCTGAATTGAGAGTAAGACTTAGAGCCTGGGATTTCATTGAGGCAGGGGCACCAACCAGCTGTGTGATTTTGAACAAGTCACATAACAGCCCTGTGTCTTAAGTTATGAAAGACAGTGACAACCATTGGATACTTTATAATAATGAGAGTTTTTGCAATATCAGTTGTAAAACTCTAAATTGCTTCAAATATCTTGTCCTTTATGATTAGACTATTCCCTATACATCACACTCTGAAGTCTGAGATATTTTTTTTTCTTTTTAAATACATTTCTGAGTGCGATTAAGCTGTTTCTTTTTATGATTACAATTCTTGGTCCACATTACTTCAAGACAAGTATTATTACTTAATAAAAAAAAAAACAGGTAAATGGATTTTGGTTTTCAAATTAAGAAAATTAGCTTGAGATGTTATGGCTTTTGACAGCCATAATGTTTGTGAGCCAAGCTGTCTAATTTGGAATGCAGATACACTCAATATGTAGGATTTAATTGACTTTGAAGAAAGAGTAGATTGTTTTGAAGCACTATGATATCTTAATGTATCTAATTTCATTAGTACTTTGAGGGGAAAATACCAGACTTGTGATCCAGTTCAGCTCAGCCAGTCAGTTGCTCTATGACCTCTAGCAAGTCACTTAACATCTCTGGGTTTTAATTTTATTTGCAAATCACTTGGAGTAGATAATATGTAAAGTCCCTTTTAGTCCTAAAACACACTATTTCGCAACCTTTAAAAGCAATTTTAAATTTAAAATTTTTTTTTCCCTTTCATTAAAACCAATACATGCTTGGCTGGGATTAATTTACCCAGTACCTGTAAGTGACAGCCCAATGACAGTATTTACAAAATTAAGTTGTCAAAATGAAAGAGTGACTTTTTGGAAAAGAGTATTAAAGTGTAATTGACTTTGAAATAACCTGCCTTGGTATGTCTCTCAAATTCTACCCAAAGCAACGTTCTTGAAACTGCTTAATATGTAAATTAAAATCATCGTTAAAAGATGGGTGGCCATGTGGTAGCTCTATGATCAATGATTTCTACCTCCAAAGGGAGAGACCTGAGTTCATTAGCCCGCCTGATCTCTTGCCTCCTTTGCCTCCCGGGACAGAGCAGACTGCAGAGGTGCTTCCCAGGGGGAGAAGGCAGGACCTTCAGATGTGGATGCCAGGCTCTTACATTGACCTCGGTGACCTCATCCACCTGAAAACCCCATTCTTTTTAGCTAAATGGAAGTCATTCCTGGAAAGACAAAGTGATAATGATCTCAGTAAGAGAACCAGAGTTATTAACACTGTATCTGTAATAAATTATAGAAATAAAATTTTTAGCAAAAATTAAGAAGAAAGAAATGCTATTTCCAAAAATTCTTACAAGGATAAAATCCACACACTTTCCTTTATGCATATTTCCCTCTCTGCTTTTGCTTCTTTGTTCCTACTTTTACTGTAAACATCTGAGGGTAGTGTGTAGTAGAAAAAGCAGAGTCTCCTGGCTTTCCTGCTATCTTGTTTTATAACCTTGGTAAGTGAATACCTCTCTGGGACTTTTTCTTTGTGTGCAAGTGTTCTAGCTTTAACAACTAACTCTTCAAATCAGTGACTCCATAACTCCTTTTATGTTAGAAAAAAAGACAATAAAAATATGATGAAGTTTGAAGGTCAAAAAAATTGTAGGTCAGAAATTGGTAAGGCAAAGAGGATTTAAGAAGACAAAGCAGAAATGGTCAGAGGTTTAAAGTCTCAAATAGTTGTAACCCGATCAGCAAGAATTAGAGTTGCTGGAAATGCCTGGGCTTCTTGAACACTTTGACCTGGCCACTGTTGGACACTTGCATTACTCAAGCAAGTCAGTTATGGAAGTTTAAACGCAGTTACATATTATTTTAATCACCTTCTTTTTCGCTTCTATTCTCCAATTGCTGAACTCTTATGGCAAAAATCATGAAACACTCAGACTGATATGACCAGAAATCTGTGGTCTTCAACCCTTCATCAACTACCCAAAACTCCACTCTACATTCTCTCTCTCACTCATCCTTCTGAGCAGAAAACTTTTCTTGACTTCACAGAAAATAATTAGATTTTTTGCCAGGACCACTTCAACATTTCCTTTTCTATTAACACTTTACTCACAGCATATACACTTGGTTGATTTCCTATCTTAAGAACTCATCCTACATTGCCTTGTTACTTCCCTCTTAGTTTCCCACTTTTGTTAACTAAGCTCCTAAGAAAGGGTTTGTTGCTCTTTCTTCCTCACCATCTACTTTTAATCAGTTTCTGCCTGGGTTTGGGTCTCGTCAGAAGCAGACTCTGGGATAAGCATTAAGCAAGTAGATTATTTGGAAGATGATCCCAGAAAATACATTCTGGGTGGAAGAAAAAGCAAGACAGGGAAGAGAAGGAAGCCAATACAGTGTATGTAATCGAACAACCAGTTTTATGCTGAAAACTCTGAAATCTGTCTCTCCAGATCATGTTGTAAGTTCTAAGTCCATGTTTATAAATCTACTAAATGCCCCTAACTTAATATCTACAGCAACTCCACCCCAACATATTCAAGTATTTGTGTCATGGATTCAAGGCCTGGCTCTCCTACTTGCTACATATGTTACATTTGCTCAACGTGACACTGAGCAAATTATTTAACTTCCAGAATGTCTAGATTACTCCTCTGTAAAAACAGGGACAATAATAGTACATCAATATTGACACAATAGTGTATGAATATTGTTTAGGGGAATAAATGAGGTTGTTTGTGATAAACATTAAGCACAGTGACTGGTACATAAGAAGTGATCTGTAATCATTAGCTTCCATTACTAGTGTAATAAGGACTTTTTCCACCAACTAGTTTCTTATTATTCATTCCCTGTCTTTGTTAATGGCACTGTCATCTACCCACTTAAGTCAGAAATTTTTGAATCATTCCAGAATCTTTTCTCACTCTCAACATCAGGAACCATATTCTGCCAATTTAACCTCCCACATATTTCTTAAATTTGTCATTTCATCTTTCTCCCTTTGCCTTAATGCCAGCCCCCATCACTTCTTGCTTAGATAAGAATTCCTTCAGAAAGTCTTTCTGCCCACAATGCCTAACATAGTGTCTGACACAGAGTAATCATTTAATAAATGTTTAAATGGATTATTGTCATCAAATCATCTTTATTGTAATAAATGGTACCATACTCTTGGATGGGTACTTGTCTCCCTAAGAATCTTCCTTGATTCGACTTTATTGCTCATAGTACACATTTAACTCTGGGTAACCCTGTTGCCTCTACTTCCAAAATATACCCAGAGTGCAAGCATTTCTCAATACCTACCCTGGTCCAGTCCTGGTTTAAGACCAGACTCATCTGTCCACTCAGACTTTCTTCTTGACTTTCTATGTCTGCCACGTGGACACTGACATGATCAATGCATAAATTCGATCTTACCATGCCTCTGCCTAATACCTTTGCATGGCTTCTGAATAAATTCTTTAATATCATCTACAAAGTCCTCTATTGACTTGTTCTACCTTATTTCTTTCCCCTTGTTCTTTCACTCCCTTTATTTTTGCTACAATGGCCTCTGTGCTGTACCTGGAACACACCAAGACTGCACTTTTACATTTACTGTTTTCTGTTTGGACCAACCACTTTTTCTTGGGTCTTTGAACAGCTGCATCCTCCTTATAATTCATGTCTCAACTCCCCACATTTATTATCTAATTTATATCTTTACATCTTATTGTCTATCTCCCCAGCCCCATCCTTAGAACATGGTGCTACTTATGGCAGAATTTGTCTTCTGTATCACTATGTTCCAGGACCCGGAATGCATGGTGGAAACTCAATAAGTATTTGTCAACAAACATTTATTAAATACTCTGTCATAACTAGGTACTGTAGAGCACTAAAAGAAGTAAAAAGAGGTTAAAAGTTATCAAGAACATTAATAGCAATAACAATAAGATCTTAAATAGATATAAATAAGAACAAATAATAAATTAGAAAACTAGAAATAGCTAATTTGTTAGGATGATAAGATTGTATGTTTCTTTTTGAAAAATTTCTTTATCATTAATGTGAACAATAAATGAAAATTGCTACTTAAGTGTTAGAACAAAATGTCCTGTAGCAATTCTAATAAGGAAGAATTATTTTATGGACAGGGTGCTCAGAGGAAACTTAAGTTAAGTTACTTGGTAGACAAATAGCTATTTGCCATAGTATATAATGAACATTTTTCTTCTTTATTTCTATAAAATTTTAACATAAAAATGTAAGCATCTTAATGAAATGAAACATTGAAAGTTCTGACTCTTTGATGGCATAAGTTGAAATATGACTTGTCTTTACATTTGTATGTGTATTAACAGATACATAGGGAAGATGTTCCTGATTTGGGGGCCTCCAACTGCTCATTAGATTGTAGCCACTTGCCACAGCCTCCTTGTTTCACTTAACCTGGAAATTCTGAACAAGTTTCTGAGTTTCTCTTGATTTCCCTTCAGAGTCCCTATACCAAAACAGCTCTTATGATAAACTTGAGCTGAGAAACAAATTGGTTTGAGAACATTCTCATGATTCCCATTACCAGGCAATACTGCTGCTTTTAATTATAGCATAGATTTCCAGAGTGTTATTGAGAGATAAAAAGAAAAAAAAAACTATCATGGTATTTTTTTTTAAAGAGGAAGGGGCAGGAGAATAAGTTTTTCATGTATTGGTGCTGTCATGATTGAGGAGAGTGTTGGTGATCTACAAGGTGAGATAATTGGGTATCATAAACTACTTCTTGAGTTCTACTTTGGTTCATAATGATAAAGTGGGATGCATGAAAATCACTTTGTAAATTAAAAGCTCATAATTATGAGGCTCAGCCAAATAAACAAACAAAAATCCAGATAATTTCAACAATACCAATATGAAATCTGAGCAGCAGGCTCATTCTCACTCCCAGAACCAGATAATGATGGACAAATCAGAGCACTTAGAAAAATTAACGTTGTGGCAGAAATTGCTTGCTGATGTTGCCAAATCTTTCCTATTCTTTCTGGACACTCAGGTAGTCTACATTTTCCAGCCTCCTTTGCAGTCAGATGTGGGCTTGTGCATGAACTTCTGCCAATACAATGAGATCAAAGCTGAGGTAGATCCTTTTAAGGCTGGTCCATAAAGCCTTTTGTGCATAATTTTCATTGCCTCTTTACCTTCTAGCTTAATGCAAATGAACACACTGACCTTGAAAGTAAGTTGTAGTTATAGAGCCACAAGACGTAAGAACCTGGATCCTTGAACCATTTTGTAGGGAGCCACTTATCAATCAGAACTTCACCTAAGTAAGAAATAAACTTATATTAAACCTATGAGATATGGGCATTTGTTCCTTATATTACATTGTGTTACCTTTACATATACAGCTGTGTCACCTTGTTGTTTATAAATTAAAAGTTCTATTGGTTCTGTCAGAAACTGTTGATAAAAAGTGCTGGGAATTTTAAACTGTATCTTCAATCTCAGAATCTTATATTTTTTCCACTCTATATATAACTTTCCAAAAGTGATTCCCAATTGGGAAAATTTTGTCCATTGGTATTATGCAGTATTACTTAACTTCCCAGAAGGCTAAGAGTTTCCCAGCTGAACTTTTTCTAAGTCATATAAATTTATTCATTGATGATTCTTTAGGTTAGTTAACAATGAAAGTCAAATAGTTACATAGTTCAGAACTGTGGACTTACAAAGGAAATGAAGGTAAAATCATTATGTTAAGTAATTCTAAGACTTACAATTATTATTCCCAAATAGCATACCAAACAGAAATATATCTGAAAGAAAAGGTTCTGAGGTCAGGTCATGAGTCATCATTTTCAAAGAGCTGGTAAAAAGATATATTAAAAAAAAGAAAGAAAGAAAAGGAAACCCTTGTACATTGCTGGTTGGAATGTAAACTGGTACAGTCACTATGTAAAACAGTATGAAAGTTCCTCAAAAAATTAAAAGTAGAACTACCATATGACCCAGCATTCATTCTTCAAGGTATTTATTCCCCCAAATTGTAAACATTTATTTGTAAATATATATGTACCTCTATGTTCATTGCAGCATTATTCATGGTAGCCAAGATATGGAAACACCCTAAATGTCCTTTGATAGATAGAGAAGATATGGTACATATATATAAAATGGACTAGTACTCAGCCATAACAGAAGATAAAATACTGCTGCTTGCGAACACATGGATGGATCTTGAGAATATCATGCTACATGAAATAAGTCAGAAAGAAAAAGTCAAGAACCATGTAATTTTACTTACATGTGGGGTATAGAACAGAAAGCAACAGATGAACAAAAGAAACAAATGCATAGATATAGATAACAATATGGCAGTTACCAAAGTAGAAAGGGGTGGGGGAGGTTCAAAAGAGTAAAGGAGGTCAAATATATGGTGACGCAAGAAGACTAGACTTTGGGTGGTGAACACACAATGCAATATACAGATGATGTAATATAGAATTGTACACTCGAAACTATGTAATGTTATTAACCAATGTCACTCCAATAAATGTAATAAAAAATAAGGACACATGGCCAGTCCTCCAAATGGTGAAAATATTTATTCATGTCCTTTCTTGACCACATGGATTGATTTATTCAGATACTCAATAGCTTAAAAGAAGATAATATATCTATAAAAAAAAAAGTTCTATCCAGAGGCACGATTAAGATTATGACACAACTCTCAATATAAAAATCTTTTATTCTTGAATTTTATGGGTTGTTTTTTAGCTGAAAGCACTTTTGCTACTGGTTGCATACCAAGGTTTTCTTCATAAACAGTTAATCAATCATACTTCTAAAACCTTACCATGTAGATGAGAAAACAAACTGTTCTTTGGTTTACATATTGAAAATTATGGAAATGAATTCCAAGGTGTTGACTCATGCATGCAGTTATATCACTCTATCAGTACTCAATTTGTATATATGAATATTTATGAACATTAAGAGGTTTACAGGTAACATGTATGAGAATTCTTGGTAAGGAAAGGCAGAGGTCCTTTTAGTGAGAGTTTGAAGAAGGACCAAACTCTTCAATGTGACAAACAACTTGTTTAGGAATGGAAATTATCAATGAAAAATATTTTTATAACCACCATTCTATTCTAGACATCAACTGATGCATTATTATATATACTGTATTTCCTCTTTAATCTAGTCACATATACACCAACAGAACATAAAGTGGAGCTGGACACTGAAGAGCCCTTATAATAAATTACTCGTTGACACTGAGTTTCCAGCTGCTTCTCATGGCAAACCCATTTTTGCTTCCAAGCTTCTGGCCAATTATCATCCAGATAATACTTTTCTTCTTTTGTCCTACTTTATTCCTTCTCTCTTAATTCTCTCACTTCTCACTTCCCTACCATACCAAAGAAAAGTACTTTATAAAGTCTTCACCATGGTGTCTTAGCCAGTTTTGTCCTGTAGACTCTCCCTATTCTGCTTCCTCAGTCAAAACTTATTTGGTGGAAGAAACGTTAGCCTGGATTCAAGTGCCCTCAAAACTTTAGCATCTACATGAAGGTTACCTAAACTACTATGGTTTTGATTTTTTGATTGGTAAATGGATGTAAGTACACCTATGTTAAAAGATTAGGACAGAAGTCATATTTTCAAAAGCACCTAGTAGAATTCCTGCCACATAGTAGATACTTAGTAAATATTAGTGTTTTAGCTAGTTTTTGCTGCATAGATATTGTGCCAGTACTTAATAGCTTAACATAAGAGTGATGATTTATTATTTTCAAGAAGCTAAGAAGGGTTCAGCCAGGCCATCCTTGCTTAGAATCTTTTATGCAGCTGTCATTTGAAGAAAAAGTGAGGGATGCAAGGAGGCTCACTCATGTATCTAGCAGGTTGGTCCTAGGCTGTTTCGTTCTGTAAAGACTTTTCCAGAGCTCCTTGATATGCTCATGGTATGGTCACTCGCTTTCCTGAGTGAGTGATCCAGGAAACCAAAGTAAATGTTGCAATACTCTTCATGAACTAGCCTTGGAAGTCACACATCCCCACTTCCACCATGTCTTATTGGACTCACAGATTTGATGGGGTAGCCCAGGGTATTACATAATAGTATGACCACCAGAAGACATGGATCATTGGAAGCTGGCTACCATAGTTAGATACTGATTTTTAAGAGAAAACCCTGACAACCTGGATTGCAGTCACACTAACTGGACTGCTCCCCAGTATTCCATTTTAGGCTAGCTAAGCCCAGCTTGCCTCCCTTTACCTTTACCTTCCTTGCTCATGCTCTCTCTCTCTCTCTCTCTCTCTCTCTCTCTCTCTCACACACACACACACACACACACACACACACACACACACATACACTATCTTTGAATTTACTCACACTTAAGAGTTTTGTCATTAAAATGCTGGAGAACAATGATAATGGGCACAACCCTACAGCAGACCTCAAAAGCCTCCTGAAAGGTCTTCCTCCTCCCCCAGACCCACAGTTTTCCAAACTGTCATTCTTAGTGACTCCAAGTTATTCCCTCCACCAAAAAAACTCCACCATATCTTAACATGTCAGCTCCATCCTTACTTAACTGCAAAACACAGGTCTAAACATGTCGACTTCACCCCTGCATAACAATCTTTGATGGATCCCTGCAAGATAAAGCTAATCTCTTTAGTTTGACATACATATCTTTTAAATATCAGGTCCTTAAGTTCCATTGTTACCTCATTTCTCACTACTTTACATCATGAATGCTACACTGTAAGCACACTAAACTACCACATTGGTGGTTGGGGTAAGAAGGGCTGGTGTTCAGACATGCACAACATTTTCACAAAAGCAGTTTCATCTGCTCATAATAATCATACCATAGTCATGAAAACAACTGCTGCTGTGTTTACTGAGTGCCTACTTATAACAAGCATTGTAGTGGGTACTTTATATGTTATATTTCAGTTAAACCTTATAAAAACCCTTATCAGAGTAATTATATCCAATTTAAGTGTAGGAAACATATTTAGAGGTCAATTTTCACTCAAGGACCCACAACTGATATGAAGAAGATTCAAGCTCAGACCTGTCTGCCTCAAAAGCCTCCTCCCTTTCTCGTATATAGTGTCGTGAAGAGCTATGACTCTGGAGCATATGGTACCAGGCTTAAATATTAGCCCTGCCACTTATAGGCAGAATAAACTGTGTCAACTTGTTACTCTCTCCAAATCTCAGTCTCCTCATTTGTAAAAATTAAGACTTTAGTAAGCACCTATTCCATAAAACTTTTGTGAGAATCAAAGGAGAAAATCAACATAAAGTGTTTAACTCCTAGCATCATTGCATCTCATCATCTCTGCTGGGAAAACCCTTAGTAATTTTTCAAGACTTACTCAAATGTCACTTCTTAAATCGACACCTGATCCAACTCTGCCAGACAGAATTGTTTTCTCCTAAGTTCCTATATGACTTTAGTCATGTCATTATTTGTCTTTTCCCCTTAGGCAAGAGGTTCCGGAGGTCAGGAGTTAATCTTTCTTAGCCTGGGTTCCCCACGAAGCAGACTCTGAGATAAGGATTTGAGTCAAGCCGTCTTTTGAGAGGTGCAAGGAACATGTATAGATAGGGGAGGAAGCAATCAGGGAACGGAAAGCAGCCTTTATATTATTAAGTCAACTATTGTGGTGGATAACTGATAATTACTATCTCATAAGGAAACTCTGAAAAACTGCAAAGCTTAGCACTCAGAATTATTTCACCCATAAAGGTGGAATATGGGTATTTTTATTCCTACCATGGTAAGTCATTGGTTAGAAGCTACTAATACAGGCACTTCTGGCTTGTGGCTCACATAAGTGTAGTGGGTTCTGGAAGCCTGAGGGCAGCCCACCAGCAAAGATGCTGGTGCTGCCTTTGAAAGTCAAACTGAGGGATGGTAAAGGGATCTGAGAGAACAGAGGTGGAACACAGGGTGTGTCTGCTGTATGTGTCTTGGACTTCCACCTAATGACTTATGCATTCATTTATGCATTCATTTACCTGACCTTCCTTGCTCATTATCAATCTCCTTTCACCTCAAATTTTTTTGTGCTATGATTAGTATGCATCATGCAACCAATAAATGATTAAAGAAGGAAGGAAAGGAAAGAGAAATAAAAGAACAAAAGAGGGAAGGGAAGAGAAAGGAGAGTAAGAGAAATGTATGGAAGGGAAAGGAAAGGAAGAGCAGAAAGGGGAGGGGAGGGGAAGGGGTGGGAGGGGAAGTGAAAGAGGAAGGAGAATCTGATGACATGATTTGGAATGGAGAAGCGTCCCTTCTTTTTATTTCTCATGGCATCAACAAAAAAACTGTACATAGATGCTAAAGAAATAAAGAATTCCCAGGATAGCATAGATAAAGCTGTCTAAATGTCAATCCAGGGTATTTAATATGGGACTGAATTGTAAATCAGAGTTATAGTCCCTTACTTTTTTCTTGTCTGATCAAAAGCCAGAAAGTTGCTATAAAGCTAGTAAGTAGCCCTGACCTTTGTCATGTATAGTCTGAGAAAAGAGTCTAAAAAAAAAGTGAGGATTTTTTTTTTCCTTGCTGTTCTAGGTAATGAGTTTTATAATGGAAACACAATTGTGAGTTACATAATCAAGTAGGTCAGGGCTATTGATCTGTCCAGCGTCAAGACTTCCTGAGTGAATTTCATTATTTCAAAAGGATGGTTCGAAAACTAATAATGGCAAAAAGTCCTACCTGAATTTTTTACCTCCATTAGGATAAGGCTCATTGCTTCTGCACATCAAAAATGTTAGGCTAGAGAAGCTTTTGTGGAGCAAAGCAGTAATAGGGAAGCAAGTGCAACACTTCCTCTGATTAGTGTATGTGACCTTGGAGTAAACACAAAAACACCTTGGGTCCTAATTACATCATTTGTAATATTAGAAAACTGGACCAAGTCAGAAGTTGGAAATTGAGATGTTGATGGCTCCCGAGTGGGTGACAGGGATGGTGGTGAACCAAACAGCATCTGAGGGCGGTCGTCCCTCAGGTCCAACCAATGGCTGCCATGTGGAACTTTCAGCCTCGTGATGCCAAACCTCCCTGTGTTTCCTGGGAACCAAAACCTGACATTTATGCTAATTCTTCAGGCTTTAATGTTTTGGTACAATGTTTATGAAAAACACAGTGTGGGCAGAGTGTCACCCACAGGTTATTATGCACCTCAGGACAAGAAGAAGCTCAACATCCTTCCAGTTATGCAGCTTTTGAAAATGATATATGAAAGCATAGTGTTCTTCTAAGCTGGAGATGCCTTGGAATAGTGCTGCTCCTGTTTCTACACCTGCTCTCTTCCTGGGGTCCAGTTACCAATACCAGTTACAGTTACCAATAACCTTCCTCATTTAGGAAATTCTGCAGTAGCTTTAACTTCCTCTTTTCTTATTACCCAGCTGTATGTCCTGAACTCTAAACACTGGTTGAGATAATCATCCCAACTTTGGGTAAATTTCTATTACTGCAATGTTGGTTACCTTCAAATTTCTGTAGGCCCCTGTATTTCTCTGCACTCTGGAACCTTGCTGAAGTTTCCTCTAACATTTTATATCTTCCTTGATCTTTAATTAGAATGCAAAAATTGACCTCCTTGAAGTCCAGGTTCCGCCTTCAGTCCTAAAGGATGCCACTGAAAGTTGTCTAGTTATTTGAAGTGAATGGCAATAATACAGTCTAGACATAGGGGGTTCATCTAGGGAGAGGAGCAAAACAAAATACAAAAATAATAGATGGAGCAAGGTGTCCGAAAGAGTGGGATGACACAGGAAGGAACGGGAGCCACACTGAAGGGATGCTTTGAGAAAGAATCTTTTTTCTGAGGGGGATGGGACAAATAAGAACTTCTGAAGCCAACTGAGAAAAAGAGAGAATATCATATGACAACTTGTCTACAATCTCTTCTGTAAAGTAAAAGTTAAGGTTTTATTTAGAAAGTGAATACCATTAGACTAGTTTATTTTTATTGTTCAGTGACAATTGTCCAGCCTTTTTCCCCATTGCTCACCCCTGGCCCACCTCCCCCACCCCCACAGTCAATCCCCCCACATCGTCCATGCCCATGAGTCCTCTACTCATGCTCCTTGACTTACCCCTTCCTCTTCTGTCCCCTTTATCCCCCTCTCCCCTCCCCTCTGGTCATGGTCAGTTTGTCTTTTATTTCCATGTCTTGGTTTCTATTTTGCTCATTTGTTTAGGTCCCACTTATAGGTGAGACCATTAGGCTAATTTCTGAGAAGCGAGAAAAAGATTGAGAAAAGGTTCTTTGCAATATGTCATAGATAGACAAATGTAGATGATTAAAAAACACCAAGTAGATTTAAGATTTAATAGATTTGAGGCAGCAAGAACCCAATGTAGAACAAAATGAACTAGCATATTGCTCTTCTCTAAGAAGGTAATTAGTAGCTTTAAGATAATTGAAGGATGGAAGAGCCTAGGGCAGGAGAAAGGCAATTCTGGTTTCACACACCTGGAATGTGGAGCTGTGCCGAGGAATGCCACGTTTCAGGTGTGGTCCTGCCTGTGGGTAGATCAGATGGAGCAGGAATAAAGGCCATCTGTATTTAGAAAGCCAAGGAACTGTGACAGCAGCAGGGTAAGATGTTAAAATTACTAAGTAATGTAGCTGTAGAGGAAAAGTACTGAAGTATTTGAAGAAGGTAAGAGGTTACTCTGAAGGTTAGCTGTATCTGGGGACGGTAGTGGGGAGCAAGGAGCTAATGATTCTTGTTTCGAGAATTTTGACAAATGGTATAAGGGGTTGTCTTCAGAGGAGAGAATATCAAGGAAATGAAATTCTTAGCAAGAAATCACTATCTCATTTTTGGTGAGCAGGTAAGAAGAGTGACTCAATAATGCTTTCTGGCCATGGGATAGGGATTTCATTGGGAAGATACAGCAGAGGATCACAGAAGAGGTAGGGGAGGAGTAGAACTAAGCTATAAACAAATAAGAAGAAAAAGAACTATATAGCAAGGAGTAGCTTTGAAATCAAAGACCTGGGTTGGAATCCTGGCTCTGTCATTTACTAGCCTATGTAGGAGTTGATCTGGTTTTAGAAGCCCACTTTAGGAAAAGTAACACAGGCAGTAACATCAGCATGATGGCAGACTAGAAGGTCCTTGCCCTCATGTCCCGACAAAAGCAATTTTACAAATACCCTCCAGTGAAAATAGCTCAGGATTGCTCGGAGTACAATCAAGACGCTGTAGCAACCCAGTGAAGCACAGAAACTGAAGACGGCTAGGAGGGAAAATGTAGGAAATATTTTGCCTGCATCACCCCATTTCCCAGCCTGGCACAGTATGTGTCCGTGAGGGATCCCCTTGCTGCAAACGTCCCCCATGGTGGAAAGGAAACCAGAAGGACCCCAACAGCCTTTACCACAGAGGCCCCCAGCCGCCCTCACCACCATCATGGACACCCACACCTTTAGCCACCAAGGATCCCAGCTGACCCCAGCTGGCAGAACTGCCCAAGAGTCCTCACCGCTGTGCACTCCCTAAGGAGGAGCTGTACCTGTGTCCCCTGGGGCCAGAGCTGTTTCCTCCCTCGACCTACCCTCCCTCTCCTATCCTGGTGTCACAGCATGGGCACCCACGCCCCTGACCCTAGCTTGCACCAAGAGGAATCCTCTTGGCTATGATTTCCCCCCACAGGGGGACAAAAGAGAGCAACCCTCACCAACATTGTGAACATATGTAGTACAACTGAAGTTAAGTCGTTATTAAGTTGAAATAGAAAGTTATAACTACAAGATACCTTATGTAAGGATTGAGCTAACCACAAAGAAAAAAAAAACTTCAATAGATACACAGAATATAAAGAGAAATTAGTCTGAGCAAATCATGACGAAAAATCAAATAACACGGGAAGACGGCAAGAGAGGAAGGCAGACAAAAAGACCCGCAAAATAGAGGAAAACAAAGAACAAAGTGGCAATAGTAACGTCTCACCTATCAACAGGGACCCACAGTGGGGTGGCAAAGAATACCTTAACCAAACATAAGATGCCACTAAACTCAAGTTAAATATATGCCCCCCTCTATGTGTCCCGACCCATCTCTGAAAAATGTTCACAGCCCCTCCAGTGCCATGAGGGAGACTGTGATGATGAGGGTGTTGTGGTGGAAAAAGGAAACAGTCTTAACTGATTTCTGTTGAAACATCTTGCTTTTGCAGATTAAAAAGAAATGACCATGTGAACGCAGTGCCAGGGCTTCCTCCAGAGCCTTCCAGGGACCCATGCGAGTGAAGGAGCTGAGGCCTAAGTGGCATTAGCTTTGCAGTAAATCAATGGCTGCTTGTTGTGTGATCTCATGCTGGCTACATCGCTTCTCAGTATCCATTTCTCTATCTTGCAGGGGTACAAAGCAGATGAATTAAAAGAATGTGTATAGAGTGCCCATGCCTGGCATATAGTAAATAATCAATAAACAGCAAATAAAAAATAATTACCAGATTTTTGCAAACCAGTGGCATCTTATTTTGTGAATTTGATTGTATAATAGGTGCAATCTATACTCCAGAGGCAATGAAGGTTTTTTTTTATTTTTGTGGTTTGTTTTCATTTAAAGACAGGGCAGGCGACTTGAGGGCTTTCTGGGAGTACCTTTGAGTTATTATAAAGGAGAGCTTGGACTCACCAGAGATGGGGTGGGGGTGGGAGGGCAGATTTTGAGCAGAGCAGTGAAGGTGAAACAGCTTAAATCCATAAGGAAGTCCTGTCTCCTAAAGGATTTCTTCTCCTTTTACCCTGCCAGCTCCAACAGGTACATGGACTCAGATATGAGGATGTATCATATCTTCATACATTCCTGATAGAAGGCCAGGAAAATGAACAAATGTATGAACAGACATGCCCGCTCTTTGAGCAGCTTTGGTGTGCCAGGCATTGTGCTGGGCCCTCTCGTATTTGCCATCTCGGCTAAGCTTTACAGCAAGCCTGTGCCAGTGAGGGTCTTCCACAAACAGATGAAGAAATGAACATGGAGAAGAGATCCGCTTCTTCAGCCCTTGTTTGGAATGTATTGTGTAGATGATAGAAAAAAACCCAGCAGAAAGAGGCTGTGCTCCATCTGTGTGGTTCTCAGCTGCATTACATTAGTGACTAAACCAACGGGTTTGTCCCCTCTCCTCTTTATTCTGGTCCTGGGGCAAAGCCAGCACTGTAACTAGTCTCCAGAATTCTGCGCGTAAAGCCAAGGGGGTAGAGCTAAGCTCAAATGAAGAGATTATTTGTCTCTCTCTGACTGGCTTATTTCATTTAGCATAATGTTCTCCAGGTCCATCCATGCTGTCACAAAGGGCAAAATTTTCTTCTTTTTTATAGCCGAGTAGTATTCCATTGTGTAGATGTCCCATAGTTGTTTTTATGATTTCACTCATATGTGGAATCTAACGAATAATCTGAACTAACAAGCAAAATAGAGACAAACTCATAGATAGAGGGCAGGCTGACAGCTCGGGTGGGAGAAGGGGAGGGAGGCCGTGCTCGGGGGTGGAGGGATCGAGCAACTTCCTGGAGAGGGTTCTGCTCCATGTGCCACCCAGCAGACTCACCTCAGTAAAGACACAGAGGCTGCTCGCAATTGCTTGCCCAAGCAGTAGTATTCCTTCGGCCATGCCCATGTGTGGAACCTAATGAGGGCCAGAGTCCTGTGAATCAGGGGACTGAGCTGTAAATACTGTTTATCACTCTCAGCAGCATGACAGACTTTAGAGGCTTGGAAAAACGTGGATATGTAGATAGTGTATATACATACTTTGTGTGTGTATACATATATATACTTGTACACACACAAACTTTGCAGATAAAATTCCAGTATGATTCCTAACAGAACATGGATACATACATGAATATATAGAAATCTGCATGTTGGCAAATGAACAAATCTGTATTTCTGTTGACCAAGTGAGTTTTGCCTAAGTCCTAAAAGCAAATTAATCTTTAAAAACCTACAGTGTCAAACCCTTTGGTAAAGGTTTATTATTGAGCTCATTAAGGGAAGGGATCTTATTAAAATTTCTAGAGTGATACTTGGCATATAGTAGTTACTCAATAAATGTTTGTTGAATGAAGGATAGATGGATGATGAATGAATGATATTTGATTAATTAGGAGCAGAATAAAGCAACAAGTCAATCCTTAGGGGCTGTGTTAACAGTTATTATTTATGTCACCTAGCTCATATCAATGCCAATAGTTACAAGAATTATTAGAATTGGAGTGGACTTTAGGAATCATCTAGTTAAATCCTATTATTTTACACATGAGAAAGTGAAGCATAGAGGAGGAAATGACTCACATAAGATGACTCAAACAATCTGTGATCTAACCTGTTTTAGACCCAGGTAATTCTGGCTTTGAGTTCATAGTGCTGCCATATGGCTATCAAAAGATCCTACATTGGTTCCATGTAGACATTCGTCTGTGTCATGCTGTATGTGTGTCTCTGTGCTTGCATTCAATGTTTCTGTCACCATTTCCAGATTTCTTCTTGTTTTCCCCTTATAACACAATTTGCATAGAGATGATCAACTCAATATGCATATGCATGTAATTTCCTGTCCTGTCATCCTCCTTCTACCAATTCCATCTCTCTTTGGATTTTCTATTTTTATGGCTATTTTAGATTTAACCTATTTTAGATGACAGTAAACCTGATTATTGGAACCAGTTGGGGCCCTGTCTCATGTGCTTGTTCTGCTTACAGTCTCTGCACAATGAACATTTCTGTATTCTGCAAGTGCAGTTACTAGATTTAAGCCATATCATGTCATGCACTTTGCTGTTTGCTTTCCATCTCAGGCGCCCTCTGCAGCTAACCTTTCGACAGAGTGACTTCTGTCATCATTAAAGGCCCACAGAGCTCTGTTACAGAGTAATAACCTTCGCAGCCCTGTGCCTGATGCCAAACCCCTCTCCGCCGCTGGTTATAGAATTTGGTCCTTCCAGGCACTCAGTCACTCATAACATAGAAACTGGCCTTCCATGACCTTTCTATTTTTAATTGCAGTCTTATTTTCCTTCTCCTATTACTTTTCTTTGTAGCCTCTGTAATGCCTTGTTTCGGGTCAGGGTCTGCTCAACTTCCACTTTCTTTATTTAACCTCTCTATTCTCCTGACAGCTCATTCTTTTCCTTTGTCAAAGTTACAGCTTGCAGCATGTTCTCAGCCTGTAATTGGGGTTTTGGTACATGCTTAAGAAGAAGTATATACTTTATTTTTAATGATAAAGTACTACTTTATAACTTGAAAGAAAATATTTATTGAGCAGGAGCTGCTGAAGCCTGGGGGATAGGGCGCTGGATGAGGGTGTCCCCGCCCGCAATGGAGCTGTGAGCATCCTGGAGGGGCGGGCCGGTTCTAAACAAATGCACGTTCAATAGAAGTGAGGCAGTGACAGAGCTAACAAGAAAAATAAGGCGGAGCAAGGAAACGGAGAAGAAGACAGAGATGAAGGAACAATATTTTGGGAAGAGTCAGAAGAACCTCTCTAAGGCTATGACATTGAACAGAAATAGGAATGAACTGAGGAAGCAGACTCTGCAAAGACCTGGGGAGGTGTGCACCAGGCAGATGAGCTAACGAATGAAAAGGCCTTGAGGTAGGAATAAACAGGTCATTTCAAAGATGAACAAGAAGGCCACCGTGGCCTGCACTGTGGTCTCAGAGGGTAGTAGTAGAAAGGTGGGGAAGTGGGCCAGGCCAGATCTCTTACAGCCTGGGGAAAGATTTGAGGAAGCTATTGGAGAAGAGAAGAATGATGTGGTCTGAATTACGTCCTACAGAGACTGTTCTGGCTGCTGAGCATTGACTTGGTGGAGGAAGGGGAAGGAGATGGTAAAGAGTGGAGGCAGGGAAGCCAGTCAGTTGGCTTTCAAAGTAAGGTCTAGGTAAGATTCAGGGGACGGCAGTAGAGAGGATCAGAAGCAGTCAAATTTAGGTTTTATTTTGCTCTGTGTACTCAACTAAAGAGAGAAGTCAAGAATGATTCCGAGATTTTGGGCCTCAGCAAAATGTGAATGTAGAGGCCATTGATAGTTAGTGGCCACCTGGAAACCAGATTTGTGCAAACACCTGGTTTGTGTGATGGGTAGGGAAGAAATTCAGGAGTTCTGATTATATGCAAATTTGAGAGCCTGGACTTGAAAAATCAAAAAAATAAAAAGACTTTTTAAAAAATCTCATAGTGCTCTAATTCAAAGGAAAATACCTATTAACATTATAGTTCCCTTTCTGAATATATGCATGTCATATTTTTAATTTAGCTCTAAGTTTACCTTATTTCAAAAGAATTGTGTTCTCTGTACATGAACTCATGTACAAAACTATACTGTATTAGATGATATTTTAATGTGTAAAGGGAGTTTTCTGTGAAGTTTCTTTCTATGCAAACCGAAACCATCTGTACAAGTTGTAAATATACAAGGCTGAGAACACTCCGAGAAAGTCCAGGTCTTAATGTTTGAAAAGGTGACTAGTCTTCTCTCAGTGTAAATACAATGTGGGATCATTGGTATTAATGGGTCAATGTTAGCCTCTCTTGATTCCCTCAGCTATTGATGTTTAATATTAATAAGTGCTAGAACAGGATGAGGTCAGCTTCATGGGAGGCTCTGTGTCAGTCTTGGAGAAGGTGGTATTGATTTTCAGAAGCTTAGAAACTGCAATAGTTTGCAATCCAGGTTGAGAGTGAAGATAGCTGCCTTCCAGTCCTGACATTTCCATTTTACTGCCAAGGAGCCTCCAGTCACATGATCTCTCTGAAATTTAGTTTTCACACATCTGAAGCAGGTGTCTATGGAATTTGTGCAAGGGTCTACGTTATGAAGTTTTTAGGACTGTTTTGAGGATTCAGTAAAGTACTGTATATGAAAATACTTTAAGGATAATGAAACAGTGTGGCTTATGATACAGAATATAAAGTATTCTATAAAAACAATATAGAATATATATGAGTTATATAGGAGTCACATTTCTGATTATATTGTCCCATATAAGTATGCTAATGGTGGAATTATATATATTATAATATATGTATATATATAATTATCACACACATCAGTTTTCTTAACACTAAGAGCTATAACACCATACATTATATGAAATTAAAAATATAAATTTCTCATATTTCAATATCACAAAACAGATAATTATAATTATAAATAAAATGGTATGTCATGGCATACGTTATCTTCTATGATTTGCTGATGTAAGTAAACAGACATGGCAGCTATGAATAAATCTCTACTATGAGAACAAAGGGGTAAAGCCTCAGTGGCTAATGTAATAGTGTTCACAATCAACCAACAGTTTCTGTGGGTGCCCTTGTTGATTTTTCAGTAAGGTACCCACATAAATCCAAATTATGTAATTTCTGTTCTAGGTAAGTGAAAACCATCTATGAATGTGTGTGTATCTAATATGCCTCTTTTTTCTCTATTTAGTTCATATAACTTCATATATATTTTATTAGAATTATAAATATCTGTCAAAAACTACAAAAAAAGGTAAGTCTTATGAGTAAAATTGAGCTGCATGGAGATTCAAGGGCAATGCTGATTTATATGGCTGAAGAACTTTTTAAGTCTTGAAGTTATTAACTTTATTTCATAACCTCATAGTGGGTAATACAGAACCTTCTACAGTGAACCCTGAGTAAGGCATGAAAATAAACTTGTTAATCAATAAATTGTAACAGGATTTATTAAAAAAAACATTTTATTTCTTTATTTTTAGAGAAAGGGGAATGGAAGGAGAAGGTGAGGGAGAGAAACATCAAGATGTGATGTTTCCCTTGCGCACCCTCAATAGGGGACCTGACCAGCAACCCAGGCATGTGCCCTGACTGTGAATTGAACCAGTGACCCTTTGGTTCTCAGGCCAGCGATCAATCCACTGAGCCACATCAGCCAGGGCAAACAAATTTTTTGGTTTTTGTTTTTAATTGCATATATCTATACCAGCAAGTACACTGAAAAAAAGCACATGATTTTTTTTTCACTTGTTTATTTAATGCCTTATTCTAAAAAAAGATACTTGAAATTATGAAACAATCTCAGTAAAAATAATATGTTTAAAGCAAACATTGCCAAAAGAGCCTTGCTAGGAATCTGATTACTCATGGTTTGGTTCTGAGCTTCCTAGAAGGTTCAGCACAAATGGAAACTTGAGTCATGAGTCACAGTGTCAATTTTATGAAAGCAAAGCAATTTACTACAATGGAGGAATTTCTTTTGTTGTGCTTTGTTCTCCCCAACAGAAACACATTTGCGTAAGTAGACATAACTTAAATTGTATAGGCTGATATTTTCTTTTCTTACTTAAAATGCTGTGGGTCACCTGCCTGGTAATGAGTCTCTGTATTCACGATTAACCTGTGCAATCCCTGGTGCCACGGAGGTCAACTATGACTTAATAGGCATTTCAAAAAGCAATCTAATTTGGCAAAGTAGGTAATGACCTGAAAACTTATGAACAAAACACAAGGAACTAGGAGAGGCTTGCAGCAGAAAGGGGTCAATCTAAAATCTGAAACTATGGCTTTATACCTAATATCAGTGCTTATTACTAGTTTTATTACTAAAAAATAGTAACTTTCTTAACCTGTATTTTTTCATCTGAAAATTTTGATTTTGAAATAGATAACATCTAATCTATCTTCCTGTGTGTGAGAATCTCAGTTTGCAATTATACTCTGGAATCAGATGTGTAAAACGGGTTGTCTTGAAACAGAAAAATAACATTCAGGATGACAAAGAGTGCCAGGGTGCCAGGAAAAAAAAGAACAATGATTCATTAAGTGTATTAATGTATTAAGTCTGTAATATTTTAAAATACCTAATTTTTGGCGTAAAGATTTTAAACAATTTTTCCTAGTTTACCATTCTTCATATCTGAATGCATGCTCTTAATGTTATCGACTGGGAAACTATACTGGTACATACAGCTGGAAAATTAAACTTTTCAAATAGTCCTATCACAAGGTCAACACACTCTGCTTCCCTTACCTTACCATAAAAATTTTTTAATTGGAAAAAGATAAAAACATAAAAAGGAAAGAATTCATTTAGAAAATATTTTCAGTCTCTCAAATATGTAAAGGATCCATCCAGGAGTTAGAAAATAAAGATAACTTCTATACTTTCAAATATGCATTTTTTTGTATCAATAGAACTACAAAATTATTTTTCTGATTATATAATACATGTTCAATGTGTGAAAGTGTAAATAAGAAAATAAAAGTCACCCATAACTACACCTCCTAGGAAAAAAACCCCACAATTACTATTGATATTTTGGTGAATTTTCCTCTAGCACTTTTTCTAGGTATTTAAATATGATAACATAAAAACTATTGAATGTACTGTGTTATGCAAACTATGCTAAATACTTTACATGTATTTTCTCACTTAAAAACCTTATCCTCATGAGTACGTATATATTATTATTTAGTATTTAGCGTATACACATGCATATATCTACACATATACGCATATACACAACAGACATGTACTAAACTTTGTAACATTCCATGTGCACCATTTTCAATCCTTCTCTTTTCTCTTAAGATTACATTACAAGACACACCTCCTATACACTAGAGACACCTGTCACTCCGTGGCCCTCTCACCCCCTACCCTGCAGGGACAGCACCAGGACCTCCTGATTCCACCTCCTTCTTACTGGATGAGGAGGGACTCTGCCGAGAGGGCCAATCACCGATCTTGCCTGCAAAGAAAATGGAATTGAAGAACAGAAATAGAGTCAGGCCCATGGGGTCTATGCCGAAGCTGGAGGCCATTTTCAGCCATAAGCACATTAAGAAAGCAGAGGAAGCGCATCTGGATAAAAAAGCAAGAGAGTGAAGGAGATACATAAAGTAGAACAGAGCAAGAAACTGGACACCTTTGTGTCCAGGGAGAGGGGGACGGGTAGGACAGCTGCCAGAGGCATCTCCAGTTGCAGGGAGGTCTTGCTGTCTTTCCTCCAAATGGATTCCAAAACCCTTCTCTGTGTCTTTCTTCTAAACATGCTTCTAACTTAAGCAAATTTGAGTACGCTTTTGTTCTTAAGATACCATGTCAGTGTATATGAATAGTGAGTGACTTGCTACGTGAAAGGCATCATCCCAGGCATTTAATGTTCATTTATCTCATTTAATTTTTTCTAATCTTCCTATCAACCCTGACAGGTAAGTATTGTTATCTTAATTTTGCATACAAGGAAACTGAAGCCTAAGGCACTTAAGCAAAGGGTACCATTTAGGAATGACAGATTTACTGCCCCCCTCCCCTTTGCCTTTGTTACCTCAAACCCAGCGAAAATGACAGAAAGCAGAGTTTTTCAAAGGCTCACACACACCAGGGCCAGGACCGAGAGCAGTGAAGGGCAGATGGACTAGTGTAATTTAGCAAAATAAGCCGCTGAATTTGAAACTGGCAGTGAGAAAATTTGAAAAGCAACTCATTCTGCCTTTTGTAACTGACCTCAAAACTCACAAGAGACACCAAAAAGTGGAGAAGATGAAGCTAAAACTTGGAGACATGGTGATCGTGTTGAAGAAGCAATTTAAGCCCCAGATCTGGAATCCTGCTCCCCACGTGGAGAAAGGTGCTCCTCCGGCCCCTCCTTTCGCCCCTGCAGCGAGACACAGGAGGCCTAGTCCATGGGCAACGTAAAACCAGTGCATTTAAGGGTGCGGTGTTGTGTCAAAAGCAGGGGAACTGGAAAGCATGTGAATACTGAGCCTTCAACCTACTTAAGTTCCAAAATGCTGGCAGCCAGACTCTTACTGAGGCAGGAGACGGAAGCACTTGCATTTTAAGAATCAGCCTCGCCCAGGGGAAAAACTGAAATACACTGACATCAAGAATTCCCTAGTGAAACAGGCATTTCACTGCACAGGTGCTTCACCCATCTGCACAAACTCCAGTCAGATTTCTAACATAAATACCCTATATAGTACACAGATAAAATACGAAATAAATAGAAAATGAAAAGAGCAACTTGGATTAAACTTTTTAAAAACTCAAAACATTCTGATTGATGTGACTATGAATAGTATATGAGATATAGTCACAAGATAATAAACCTATTGGGGAAAAACAGAATGCTTTAAAGAAGTACATGCAGAGGGCACAGAGAAGAGCTCTTGGATATTAAGATATAAGCACAGAAATAAAAAAATTCAATAGAAATTTTGGAAGATTAAACTGAGGGGAGTTGATAGAGAATAGAGCAAAAAGACAAAGCTTTGGAAACTGGAACAGGCAGAGAATAGGAAAGTTAGGGGGACCAGTCCATGAAATCAATAAGCAGAGAACAGAAAAAATGTAAGGGAGGAAACTCACACAGAAATAATTCAGGAACCTTCTCCAGAATCCAAGCACATTTCCAGATTGAAACAATAACGAATGAGGGAAAACCCACCACAAGACACGGCATTGTGAAATTCCAGGATACTGAATATAAAATAATAAAAAATAATAACAAAAGTACTCAGATTAAAAGTTTATCCTTCGTTGTAAAGGTTATTAATGATATATGACAGTAAGGTATGGAGGTTAAGAGCATGAGCTCTCCCCCCAGCTCACCTGTGTTCTAATCCCAGGCTCCATACTTACCAGCCCTATAACTCTGTGTCCGAGCTTCCATATCTGTTAAATGGAAATTAAATGTAGCACCTACCTCACAGATTTGATATAAGGGTCACAAGAGATAATAATCATAAATACATACAAAAGGCTACTTCCTAAAGGCATAACATAGGAGTCAATCATCAATATCCACCTTGGGAGGATTTTACCTTTGATCAGGATATTTGGAAGAAAACATGCTATCACACAAGTTATGTGATATAGACTTTATTATCCTATAACTTGTGATAATTAAGTTTTATTTTTGAGCTGAGGGAAATTAAAGACCCCGGACTTGAAAAACAGCCTTTCATTTTAGACGTAGTCATGTATTTTGTGACTATCTTAAATTTACACAATGTTTCTCCCTTAAAAACATGTGTTCAGTGTTCGTTTAACAAACACTTATTAAGCGCACGCAGTGTCCTCCAACGCCCTCAGTGCTGGGACACACTGGTAAACCAAGCAGTCCCTGCACTCAAAGCTCAGTCCTTGCGTAGGATTCACACACCATCCTCAGAAACTCCAGATAATCTCAGCAACCGAAGGGGAAAAGGTTCTGAAAATAAAAATGTCTCTATAGTGTGAGAAACAGGGGTGAATAACTCGACTTACTGATTGGCAGCCAAGAGCTCAGACTACGTAGAAATCACTGCACATTCAGAATATTTAAACTAATCATGTTCAAGGATGCCATGATTACAGTGAAATATATGGTGTGCACATGTGACTCAGAGGCCAAGTAATGTCTATTCTGTTTATAAAAATGGATCGAGAAAAGACTCTTATCCATGTGAAATATATATTACTTCCCCAAACTCTGTTTTCTCTTTATTCATTCTGTGTAACTTAGTTTTTTGTCAGAAGGGAGATTTGATCCTTGTCCGGAAAATACAACTCAATAGAGTTACATGGTTTTTTGTGTCTTTGAACTGCACTGTCAATGACACTTCAGAAGAAAACTAGATATGAGACCTGACACATATTTTAAAATGTCAGCATTGAATTATACTCAGTGGTAAGAAGAAAAAACCTGACAGGATTTTCACCCACCAGACAGAGACCTCAGTGACAGTTTCTCATTTGTCCAAAAGCTATTTCTGTGACAGGAACATGCCTTCTCTTTATTAAGCAGACCAGGAATTAGAACTATCTTTAAAAAATAAAACACTGCTTAGAAGAACCGCAGGTAAAATCACTTTCATCATATATTATCTTCTCACAGTGCTCCAGGGACTTGGTTTGTATTTTGAAAACTGGCTTAGTGATTAGAATGGAGTTAGGGTATAACTGTAGAAAGACAGAGTAGGCCATGGCAGAACGATAGCTGGATAGTATTCTAAGCACCAAGGAGCATAACTCTCCAGTCTCAACGCTAGTGAGAGGCAAGTTAAGGAGTCATCTGAATGTATCAAGGGGCAATGCTGCAAACATGCTTCAATAAAACAACTCATAGATATACCCTTTCATTTTTCTAACCATTTTCCTATTCTTACTCTTCTTTTTGTGTACTACTGAATAAAAAATCATTAAATCAGACAATATGGGTATCAATCTTGATGCTATTTAGTAACTATATCAATTTGGGCTTAAAGTCTCTAAACCTCAGATTCCTTAGCTGTACTAAGAGGAAACATAACTCCCTAGTCTTTAGGTGTGGGCTGTGCACAGTGACTTCTTCCAAAGCTACAGTACATAAGGCAGGAAAAACAAATAACTCGACAGTGGTGAAATCTGACAAGCCCTCTTCCTGGTTTAACATCAACAGTTGATGAATCATGTCGATAGCATATTCCCTTGATGTTGTGGGATGACAATGGCACTTTTCCACTGTGGTGTTCCTCCCCCAAAATCCATAACCCCAATCTAATAATGAGAAAAACATCAGAAAATCCTAAACTGAAGAACGTCGTACAAAATATCCCAATGAATACCTCTAAGAAAGGATAAATGAATGGCATGTCTTTTTTTTTGTGAAGATCACAACATTTTTAATTATTATATATTGTTAAACAATTATATATAGTTCAAAATGTAGGTTCTCACCCACCCCACTGACATCAGGCTTGGCTGTGTCAACTTGATTTGACAAATGAAATGTGAGCAGAAGTAAAGTGTGTCCCTCTGAGCTTATGACTTGTTATGCTGTCTTCCCTCAGAAACCTCCATTAAGGCCTCTCTGTCAGTCAGCCTGAAATCCACATGAAGACAATGAACTGCCCAACGGCAGCTGATCTGTGATAGACATGTTGCATGAGAGAGAAATAAATGTAATTATTGTAGGCAGCTGGGATGTTTGAGTCATTTCATGACAGCAAAACTGAGCTGATTCTGAGGACCTAGCTCTACTCAAGTAATGAAGTTCCCACATTTTCCCTTTGTTTCTCTCACCTTCTCCTTCTTCCTCCATATTCCTTCCCCTCTCCTCCCCCTCTTCTTCCACCAATTTCTCCTCAGGTTATACTTATCGATTTCCGAGTTTCTTCTTTTTCTGTTAATTGTGTATAGACTTCAGCATTCCAGCTTCTTTCCTTAAGTTTGCTCTTATCGGTGTCCATTGCTTTAATATTTCTGGTGTTTTCAGCCAGAGGCACCAGTGAATAATTGGGGCTCAGATAAAATCCCTCTGCTACTCATCATCCTTGCCTTATATTTCCCCCACAATGGTGTCCTGATAAAATCAGATTAAAATTAACATCCAGAAACCCTGTGGATGGAAAAAGAAGCCACCACAAGGGAAATTAAGGGTGTTTTTAAAGAGATTAAGAGCTAATTATAGGCATGTAAGTCTCATGTGTTCTCTTTTTCTTTTAGCATCAGCAACCTCCTGAATCACTGCCCAGTTGCTAGCTGCAAGTCCTAGCTCCAAAGTAACTCTGGCCAATTCTGAAATTCTAGTTGACTAACCCAACCTTCATGTTCATCCAGGAGTTAACTTAAGCATCCAGAATTACTTAAAACGTAGATCCCCTCATCCTGAAATATCTGTACCTGGTAAATGCTGTAAAGGATGAATGGACAGAAAGGGCTCCTCTTAATCATGTCCAATTTCGATTTCACATGCATGCAACTTATATGGGAAAATAGTTGTTATCAGATTCACCAACCTGCATAAATAATAATCAACCATCTTTGCAGGAAGAAAATGTCCACAGCACGAAGCCAGAAGAATCTCTGAAGGGGTAGTCCTGTCAGACAACAGCAGAAGGAGCTGATATTCTAAAGGCAGACACAGTTCACGTTAGCTTCAAGATTAATTTCATTGACACAGAAAGCAAGTGTTGCTCACTGCTATCAGGTAAACACACACAATTTTTTCTAGTCCAGTAAAAAAAAGATTGAGTGATTTGATTTTCCTTCTCAGTTTAAATCTTAGAATTTATATTGCCCTCAATGGAGTCCACTTATCTTTCTTATCTGAAGATATAGGATATGTCTGCCCAGGTGTGTTTTCTGGGCATCTGGAAGCAAAATTTGAGGAGAAATTCAATTTGCAAGATAGTTGGTTGGTCAGGGGTAGCCCATGTGCTCTCTCCACTAAAGATCCTGTTGGCACAGTTGACCTGGGAATTTAAAGGAGACTGTGGTGTCGGGGTGGGGTGTGTGTGGGGTGTGTGTGGGGGCCAGTAACAGTGGAAGGAGGAGTAACGGCATAGGATTTTAGGGAAAGGCAAAGGTTCTAGGAAAGAACCTGGCATAAGATACATTTTTCTGGTTAAAAATTTAAATGCATAATTCAGAAAGATAGAAAATCATCCAGGTGTTTTTTGTTTTTGTTTTGTGGTTTTTTTCTTCCACAAGTGCCAACTAGACAAAATTTAGGTAAATTTGAATCCAAATGCTATTTAAGACCTGATAGCAATTGGAATTCTATACCTTCTAGAAAGCTGATGGGGCAATTTTCACAATGCACAATAGTGCCCCCCCGCCCCCGCTGCAACATTCACAGGGATGTGTTCCAAGACCTCCAGTGGATGTCTTAAACCACAGAGTACCCTATGTATACTTTGTTTTTTTCTGTACATACATGCCTATAATAAAGTTTAAACTATGAATTAAGCACAGTAAGAGATTAACAACATAGCTAATAATATAATAGAATAATTATAACAATATACTGTAATAAAAGTTGTGTGAATGTGGTCTCTCTCAAAATACTTTATTATACTATGTTTGCATTTTCACTTAATGAAAGCACCTTATGGCTTCTCTTGGGCATATCCAGCATCACTTCGTGAGAGCTTTGGGCCCATTATTAAGTAAAATAAGGATTACTTGAACCCAGGCACTGAGATACAATGACATTCGATCTGTTACCAAATCGGCTACTAAGTGACTAATGGTCAGGTAGAGCATACAGGGTGGACACCCTAGAGGGATGGCTCCTGTCTCAGGTGGAATGGAGTGGGATGGCAAGAGACTTCATCACACTGCTCAGAAGGTGTGCAATTTAAAACTTATGAATTGTTTATTTCTGTAATTTTCCATTTAATATTTCGGACAGTCAACCACAGGTAACTGTAACGTGGAAAGTGAAACCCTGCATAAGGGGGGAGTACTTTATAAGAATATCTGCAGAATTTCCAATATTTTTCTTTTCCAGGCTAAGAAAGAGGAAGAAGAGAGGAATTGGTAATAAGTGGGACAATTCACCCACAAAACATTTGTCTTACCAGTTTTGTTTAATTCAGCAACATGGTTCTTAATTTTTCTGAGCTCACAGTGGAAACCTTTGCTGGTCATTAAGTTCCTATCTTTTTCTATCCCTTGCTCAGTTGTTTTTGCTTGTGTGTATGTTTTTAGATTATTTTATTATCTACTTTCAATGTTATTTTTAAAGTTTCTTTATGGGAACAGAAGCCAGTTTGCTGAATACTTTATAGTTTTTGCATGTACAAAGTTTATAACACTGCCTTGATAAGGATTTTAAAATATATTCTTGACTACAACTTATACCATCTCCTTGAAGACAAAGCAGGGGAGTTATATATTAAATATTCTGGTCACCAAGGCAATTGTTAAGAAGAATAAATCAATAGGAACAATTAAAAGTGTGTCAAGCATGGTAAGAAGAGCTATTACCAATCAAACAGACGGTTATCTTGACAGTCTGAGATACAAGTTAAGCCAAAAAAGTACAACATTTGAATTCATGAGATAAAGAAATGCACTCTTAAAATATCAAAAGGTAGAACCCAATATTTTTTAGCATATATTGTTTTATGTCTTGTTAGAACTTGATATACCCATGAGTTCTAAATTAAACTTAATGAATTGCTAATATGGCATGTACTTATGTCTACGTCATTCATAGAAAACTTTATTATTTGGAAAACTTTAATATGCAAACATTAGCATATTATAATACTTAAAATTATGGGTGATGGACAGAGCACTAATGACCAACATGAGTTGCTAGGGATAGAATTCCCTGGACTGGTTCTAGCTTCAAAGTTTGTGGCTAAACATGTTTGTATTGAAGGACAATAGAAAAATAGCCTGAAATTTGGGGATATGGTTAATGCATTCTTTGTTGGAATGTGCACAAAGATATTTTTTTTCTCATCTATTAAATCTAGATGTTCCAGTTATTTGGGGTTACTTGATAAGTAATTATATATATATAGGAAATAATAAATACTAATGTAAATACATAGAAAATGTGTTCAGGATGTTCATATTAGACAATATTATTAGTCATAGCACTAACTAATACTGACCTGTAAATTTGTTTAAATTAAATATACATATTTTTATTAGTAACTTGCCTCAATATTTTCCCTTCTAACTGTCCTCAAATAAAAAAATGAGAAAATTCAAAACTTTGTATCTACTCTACCAGAACTCCTAAGAAGTACTTATTTTAACTTAAATTAACCATTCCATCACTGTTTCATCAGCTTTTCATTTTAGGAGCTACATTCAACCTATTCATGGGTAGGTGATCTTTGTGTCCTTTTGAAGGAGTGAAAAGTATTGTAATTGGGACATTTGTGTCTTTGCTTGTGTGTTCCCTCTACCTGGAATACCCATGGCTCTAAACTTGGTAAATGTTATTCATCTCATAAAGCCTAGGTTAAGAGCATATTCTTCTTGAAGATTTTACTATACTGAGCAGTCAATAGTCAATGTCTTTATATACATTTATTAAAATTTTGTGACCAAATATGTAAGTCTTTTAACCAGTTTTTTTAACAAAATTTAATTTATATGGTTGTTGATTTCTAGCTGCTGGTGTAGGATTTAAAACTAGCAGTGAGTTTCATAGATTTGAATTAAAGCTCCATACAGCCTCTACTAGATACTAAGCAGAAGGAGAATGAATAGTAGGCACTTATATTCCAGTGGTAGTTGTTATTTTTGTTTTTGCTTTTTTTGTATTTAGTGTTTTAGTTTCTTTCTTTTCTTTCCTATTATTTTGGGCAGCCAAGTTGACTTATCTTCATGTGTACCTTATTTTATCATGGTTATCTTCTAAGCCAGGGATTTTCAACTGGTGTGTGGCAAGAATTTTTAAAACATGCAATACCTGACTATTTAGTTCCCTTAGGTTGTCAAAAATTTAAAAAATGACAGCAGCCAACGCAACAATTCATCCACTGTGAATTAATCAAAAATTATACCTATTTTTTCCTGGTCAGAGTCTCAAAAAAACATTTTTGGTGTGCTACAAAATTTTAGTAATAGTTTATGTGCACCATGAGATAAAAACAGTTGAAAATGGCTGTTCAAAGCCTTCATCACATGATAAATAAACTCATTAATGTATTGGAATCATATTCGAGAGCATGTCATATCCATGAACTATTCTTCTACTCCTTTATTACAACTTATTGTTTAACAATGGAAGGAAATATTTTTCTAAAGTAACTTGGGCTTTTGAGGATTTTTTTTTACATTTGAGAGAAATTTTTTTAATGGTGTTGTCATTTGATCATTACTGCTACTTCTCATACAATTTTATTTTTATAAATAATTTGCCTGAGGTAGTGACTTTGGTTTCCTAGGAATCCCTTACACTTACTTTCTGCTTTTTGATAAATCAGAAAACAAGTAAATAAATTATCAAAGTATTTATTATTACATTTAATATGAAATGGGATTTTTTAAAAAAATGTATGTTAACAGATGGCATCTGAATTCCTCTTAGGGAGACAAATGCTTTTGAAAAGAAAACTGCCTATGAATGAAGACTGAGGATTATAGTCTAGAAGGAAATATACAGAAGTATTAGCTAAATTATTCAGCATGAAAAGTTATCACTGACTTGGGGGTTTCAGTGAGGAAGAGAAAAATGAGATGGATTAGTCAGACAGATAAGTGCTCAAATTATATGGCAGATGACTGGAATCTGAAGAGAGATAGTAGGTGAATAATTCCTGCTAGTTGGCTATTGAAAAAGTTTTAAAATGTTTTCTATATAATTTTGTGCTTTTTTAACCCCTCTCTTTCATTACCTTTAAACTTCAGAGGAGTCATCTACACAAATAATAGACATGATTTTGGATAAATCAAGGAAAGTCTTTGCTTCTCTTTTTGTGTAAGATAAAGCAAAAAGAACAATCCCTGGGAATGATATAACTTGGTAAAACTCAGAGTTCAGCAGGAATAGGAAGTGGGAATTACTGGTGATCAGAACAATACCAGTTAATATATCTCTCTGAAGGCAGGGTGGTGGGGAAAGGGAGTGGGTTTTCTACTTCCTGCAGTGGTAGCAGGGTTGAGCTAGTTTTATGTTGATCTTTAAAAACAGTGTTGAGATCCAAGATGGCAGAGGAATAAGTGGAAGCTACACTACCCTCCTCCCAGGACAATTATGGAATTACAACTAAATTGTAGAGAAAGCATCCTGAATAACCAACTGAACACTAGCTGGAGAGGAGCTTTATAACCATGGACAGACAGAAGAAACCAATTCACCACAACAACACTGGTAGGGAGTGTGGAGATGTGAGAAGGCTGGCTGGGCTTCCATGATGGCAACTGAAGATAGGGAGGGATATTTCATCAGCTGAGAGTCCCCAGAGAAGTGTGGGATCTAAACCTCATGCTGTGCTCCCCAGCCTTCAGGACCAGAGCTGGAAAGGAGCCCAGATAACATCCAGCTGTGAAAAGCAGCAGGGTTTCTTTCTGCCAAGGAGAGACTTCTGGAGACTCAGAGAGCCTCTTAAAGGGACAATGAACAAAACTTCATTTGCAGCCATTTACCCTGGGCTCCGGCAGAGGAAGGGCAGAGTGGACTAGAGACACTTGAGGAGAGATTGGAGTTGGTGGCTCTGGGGCGAGAATTGAAGGAACAGCTACCAGGACCACTGTGCTGAGTCATTCCCCATTCTGTAGGAGCCATTACTATCAGGCAGAGCACTCCTCTCTGAATGGCATCAGCCTGAGGATAAACAATAGCCCTGCCCACAGGAATTACTCTGCCCCTCTCCGTGGAACTTAAGCCAGGCTGCTGATTACAACTTGCTTAGTTTGACAACTGATTAGTTTAACAACTAAGATAAAAAATACATAGAAACAGCCAAAATGAGAAGCCAAAAAAAAAACAAAAAAAACAAACCATAAATGAAAGAACAAGAGAATGTTTCAGAAGAAGAACTAGATGAAATGGAGGCAAGCAATTTATCAGATAGAGAGTTCAGAGTAATGATTATAAGGATACTCAAGAGCATGAAAAAAGACATAGAAGCCACATGAAAGAACCAGTCAGAAATGAAGAATGCGATATCTGAAATAAATAATACACTGGAAGGAATAAACAGTAGGTTATACGAAGCAGAGGATCACCTCAGTGATTTGGAAGGCAAGATAGGAAAAAACACTCAGGCAGAAAAGCAAAAAAGAAAAAAGAATTTTAAAAAATGAGGAGAGCTTAAGAAACAGTTTGGAAAACATGAAGCAGAACAACATCCACATCATGGGAATACCAAAAGGAGAGGAGAGTGAGCAGGGGATTGAGAAACTTTGAAGAAATAATAACCAAAAACTTCCCTAATCTGGTGAAGGCAAAAGACACGCAAGTCCAGGAAGCTCAGAGAGCCCTAAAATTTGGACCCAAAGAGGCCTACAATGAGACACATCATAATTGAAATGACAAGGTGTAAAGACAAGGAGAGAATCCTAAAAGTCACAAGATAAAAGCAGGTAGTTACCTTCAAGAGAGCACCAATTACACTGTCATCTGATTACTCAGCAGAAACATTTCAGGCATGAAATATTCAAGATGATGAAAAGCAAAGACCTACAACCAAGGCTACTTTACCCAGCAAGGCAATCATTTAAAATTGAAGGAGAAATAAGGAGCTTCCCAGACAAGAAAAAGCTAAAGGACTTTGTTAACACCAAAGTTATTAAAAAATGTACTGCAACAAATGTTAAAGGGCTTGCTTTAAGCAGAAGAGAAAGAAAAATAAAAAACAAAGAGAGGGAAACAGTCTAAAAATAAAATGGCACTACATACATATCAATAATTACCTTAAATGTAAATGGCTTAAATGCTCCAACCAAAAGGCATAGAGTAGCTGAATGGATAAGAAAACAAGACTCATATATATGCTGCCTCCAAGAGACCCATCTCAGATTTAAAGACACACAGACTAAAAGTAAAGGAATGGAAAAAGATATTTCATGCAAATGGAAAAGAAAAAAAAGCTGGGGTAGCAGTACCTGTAACAAATAAACCTTAAAACCAAGGCTATAGTAAGAGGCAAAAAAGGACACTGCATAATAAAAAGGGGGCAAAAAGATATAACCCTAGTAAACATTTATGCACAGAAACAGGAGCACTTAAATATGTAAAGCAAATGGACATAAAAGGAGAGATCAACAGAAGTACATTCATAGTCAGGGATTTTAACACACCATTGACTTCAATGGATAGATCTTCCAGGCAAAAAAATCAACCAGGAGACAGCAGTCTTAAATTGCACACTAGATCAAATGGACTTAATTGATATCTTCAGAGCATTTCACCCCAAAGCAGTAGAATATACATACTTTCCAAGTGCACATGGAACGTTTTCTAGGATGGACCACATGTTAGGACATAAAACAAGTCTCAATAAATTTAAGAGGATTGAAATCATGTTAAGCATCTTCTCTGACCACAATGCTATGAAACCAGAAGTCAATCACAAGAATAACCCTGAAAAACGTGCGAAGACATGGAAGCTAAATAACATGTTATTAAACAGTTGAATGGATCAAAAACGAGATCAAGGAAGAAATCAAAAGATACCTTGAAACAAATGAAAATAAGGGCACAATAATCCATAATCTATGGGAGACTGGAAAAGCAATCTTAAGAGCATAGGTATTAAGGCCTACCTCCAAAAAAAAAAAAATCAAATAAACAATCTAACTTCACATTTAAGGAACTTGAATAAGAACAACAAACAATGCCCAAAGTGAGTAGGAGGAAGGAAGTAATAAAGATCAGAGCATAAATAAATGAAATAGAGTATAAAAAACAATACAAAGATCAATGAATCCAAGAGCTGCTTCTTTGGAAAGATAAACAACATTGACAAACATTTAATCAGCTCATCAAGAAAAAAAGAAAAGGACCCAAATAAATAAAATCAGAAATGAAAGAGGAGGAAAACAAATGATACCAAAGAAATAAAAAAAAATTGTAAGAAAATATTATGAACATATAGTTATATGCCAACAAACAAGACAATGTGGATGAAATCTAGAAACAATCTTCCAAAACTAAATCAGGAAGAATCAGAGAATCTGAATAGACAGATTCCACCCAGTGAAATTGAAGCATTAATCAAAACACTCCCAACAAACAAAAGCCCTGGACCAGATGGCTTCATGGGGGAATTTTCCCAAACATTTTGAGAACTAATACCTTTGCTTCTCAAACTATTTCATAAAACTCAGAAGGAGGGAAGGCTCCCAAACTCATTTAACAAGGCCAGCATTATCCTAATTCTAAAACCAGATAAAAACACAATGAAGAAAGAAAATTACAGGCCAGTAGCTGATGAAGATAAATGCTAAAATCCTCAACAAAATATTAGCAAACAGAATACAGCAATACATCAAAAGATCATACACTGTGATTAAGTAGGATTTATTCTGGGAATGCAAGGTTGGTACAACATTCACTAATCAATAAATGTGATTCACCATATAAACAAAATGAAGGAAAAAAGAACACATGATCATGTCAATAGGTGCATAAAAAGCTTTTGATAAAATCCAGCACCCATTTATGATAAAAACTATCAGCAAAGTGCTAATAGAGAGAACATACCTGAACATAATAAAGACCATATATGACATGCCCACTGCCAGCAGCATATGCAATGGGCAAAAACTACAATGTTCCCCTTAAAATCAGGAACAAGACAGGGATGTCCACTTTCACCTCTCTTACTCAATTTAGTACTGAAAGTCCTAGCCACAGCAATCAGACAAGAAGAAGAGATAAAAGGCATCCAAATTGGAAAGGAAGCAGTAAAACTGTCTTTATTCTCAGATAATATGATTCTGTACATAGAGAACCTCAACAATTCCACCAAGAAACTACTAGAAGTGATAAATGAATTCAGCAAAGTAGCAGGATACAAAATTAATATCCAGAAGTCAGTTGCGTTTTTATATGCCAATAACAAAGTAACATAAAGGGAAATTAAGAAAACAATCCCATCCACAATTGCTTCAAAAAGAATAGATTACCTAGGAATAAACCTAATCAAGGATGTAAAAGACCTGTACTCAGAAAATTCTAAGACACTGAAAAAAGAAACTGAAGAAGATACAAATAGGTGGAAACACATACTGTGTTCATGAATAGGAAGAATTAACATCATTAAAATGTCCATACTACCCAAAGCAATCTATAGATTAAAAGCAATTCCTATCAGGATTCCAATGACTTATTTCACAGAACTAGAACAAATATTTCAAAAGTTTATATGGAACCACAAAAGGCCCTATGCAGCTACAGCAATCCTGGGAAAAAAAGAACAAAGTTGGAGGAATCTTGCTACCTAAAATCAAACTGTACTATAAAGCCATAGTAATGAAAACAGCATGGTACTGGCATAAAAACAGATACATAGATCAATGGAACAGAATAGAGAGCCCAGAAATAAACCCATACCTTTACAGTCAATTAATATTTGACAGAGGAAACAAGCACATACAATGGGCTAAAGACAGTTTATTCAATAAATGGTTTTGGAGCCTGGCTGGTGTGACACAGTGGATTGAATGTCAGCCTGTGAACCAAAGGGTTGCTGGTTCAATTCCCAGTCAGGGCACAGGCCTCTGTTGTGGGCCAAGTCCCCAGTTGGGAGGTGCATGAGAGGCAACGACACACTGATGTGTCTCTCCCTCTCTTTCTGCCTCCCTGCCCCTCTCTCTAAAAATAAATAAATTCTTTAAAAATTGGTGTTTGGAAAACTGGACAGATACGTGCAGAAAAATGAAATGAAACCTCCTTCTTACACCACACACAAGAATAAGTTCAAAATGGATCAAATACTTAAATGTCAGACCCCAAACCATAAAAATTATAAAAGAAAACATAGGCAGCAAAATATCAGACATTACTCGTAGCAATTTTTTATCAGATATATCTCCCCAGGTAAGAGAAACAAAAGGAAAAAAACAACATGGGACTTCATTACACTAAAAATGTTTTGCACGGCAAAGAAAATCATCAACAAAATAATAAGATAACTTACAGGATGGGAGAACATATTCACCAGTTCTTCTGAGAAGGGGTTTATATCCAAAATTTACAAAGTACTTGCAAAACTCAATACCAAAAAAGAAAAAAAACAATTAAAAAATGGGCGAAGGACCTGAATAGACATTTTTCCAAAGAGGACATACAGATGGCCAATAGACATATGAAAAGATGCTCAATGTCACTAATCATCAGAGAAATGCAAATTAAAACCACCATGAGATATCATCTCATACTGGTCAGAATGGCTATCATCAATAAATCAACAAACAGCAACTGCTGGCAAGGATGTGGAAAAAGGAGAAAACTTTTCCACTGCTGATGGGAATGCAGATTGGTGCAGCCACTGTGGAAAGCAGTATGGAGATACCTCAAAAAGCTAAAAATAGATCTGCCTTTTGACCCAGCAACCCCACTTTTGGGAGTATATATGAAGGAACACAAAGCACTAATTTAAAAGAACATAAGCACCCCATGTTCATTGCAGCATTATTTACAGTCGCCAACATATGGAAGGAGACTAAGTGTCTATCAATAGATGAGTGGATAAAACAACTATGAGACATTTACATAACTGAATATTACTTGGATGTAAAACTGAAGAAAATTTCACACTTTGCAACAGTATGGATGGACCTGAAGAACATTATGCTAAGTGAAATAAGCCAGTCAGAGAAAGACAAATACCATATGATTTCACTCCTGTGTAATTTGATAACTGAACTCATAAGAAAAATGAGGACAGACTCAAAGACGGAGAGCAGGATGACAGCTAGTGGGGGGTCAGTTAAGGGGTGGAGGGATGGAGCAAAAAGGAAAAAAGACTCATGGACATGGACAACAGTGTGGTGATTGCTGGGGGGAGGGGTATAAGGGATTAAGAGGTAATGTAAATAAAATACAAGATTAAATTCAAAAAACTGTGTTAATTAGGTTGACATTTTGGATACACCTATAAATGATAAATACCAAATCTATAAAATGTTTTTAAAATTTTTGTAGAAGATGGTACTGTCAATGAAAATGTTTTTTTCTGCCAATTGATTGCCCTATTTCTTCTGTCCTCCATGTATGGGTTACAAGAATATTGTTATCTTTATTTTCAAAATACAGATAGCAGGATAGGTAGAGGGTTAGAGACTTTCTGTTATGTAAATTAGAAGTGTAATGGATTAGAATCCAAAACCCATGACTCAGTTTCAATTCAAAATCTGTAAATACTGTGGTAAGAATAGTTAAAGCCTAGCACTTCACTAGCTGTATGATGCTGGGCATGTATCTTTGTAGTGTCATGCCTCTTTTTTTTTTAATTTGTTTGTTTGTGTGCTTTTTTGTAAAAAGAAGTAAATACAATTGAAAAGTGTTGAGAATTAAATGATATAACAAAGTTATATCAAGCACTAGAATTCAATGAATTCTAGTATTATTTATTTGCTTGTTTTTAAAATTATTATTTGGAGAATAATATTAATAGTAAAATTATTCACATTCCTTTCAATTCCTATCATTCTGGAAAGTATTTTCTGTAAAAATATGTGAGAAGGATTTTTGGAACACAATTTTAAAGCATCCTGGTTTTTCATTCCCCATCAATTTCAGTTTCATGGACACTACAATTTATAATGATTGTATAAAATCTCAAGGGAAATCTCAAGTGACACAGGGACTGCAGATCTCTCACATCTTCCACTAGCAAATCATTATCCTGGGACCAAGCTGGCCTGGGTTTGGACTTAATCTTCCACAGCTGCCTCACAAACTGAGAAATTATTTAAAAGAATCCACAGAACCTGATGGTACAAGGGCCAAAGTCAGAGTCTGCATGTTAAATTACGATGCTGCTGCCCTACCTTTTCTTAGAAAATTTCCTTCTATCATCAAGTTATAGGTATCAGAATTTAGGGCTTCCTCCATGTTCTTAATGTAGCTTATATATCACAGATTAGAGGTAATGAAAGGGACCTATTATCCGGGTAGGAGGCAACTCTCTCTTAAAATTGAGAAAATGGAGTCCCAGGGACATTAGTAAGTTGCTCAAGTTCTGCAGCAAGTCATGGGTTTCTTTCTAAAAAACTAAAAGTAAAAGACTAATATGGTCACCAAGATTAACAGATCATTCATTTTTGTTACAACTTTATTGAAGTCCAATTGACATATAGTAAAATATATGTATTTTAAGATTCTATTTTGATGTTTTTACACATGTATAGATTTGTGAAACCATCACCACAGTCAATATAATAGACATACCCATCACTCCAAAAAGTTTTTTCGTGTCTCTTCCTTTCCTCCTGCTCCCCCTTGTTCCCTGTCACCCCCACCGTGTTGTCCCAAGGCAACCACTCATCTTCCTTCCATTATTATAGTTTAATTTGCATTTCCTAGAATTTTTATAAATAAAATTACATAGTATGTATGTTTTGTCTGGCTTCTTTCACTTCAAAAAGTTATTTTGAGATATATCTCCATTTTGCATGCATCAACAGCTGTGCCCTTTTATTGCTGAGAAGTATTCCATTCTATGGATATTCCTCAATTTGTTTATATATTTGCCTAGTGGACAGGTGGTGATGGCAAATATTTGGGTTGTTTCCATTTTTTTTTCCGGCTATTCAAAATTCAGTGTCTATGAGCATAGTGTAAAATCTTAACCTTGAGTTAACATTTGTTTCGTTTTCCTGGGTAAATACCCAAAAGTGGGTGAAATCTCTGAGTTGTATGGTAGGTATGTATTTAACTTTTTAAGAAGCTGGCAAACTATCTGACAAAGTAGCTATACCATTTTAAATTTCACCACCAGTGTATGAAATTTCCAGCTGCTCCGTGTCTTCACCAACATCTTGCATAGCCAATCTTTTTTATTTTAGCCATTCTAGTGACTATGTAGGGGTATTTCATGCAGTTTTTATTTGTATCTCACTAATGACTGGTAATATTGAAGATATTTTTATGTGCTTATTTGCCATATATATCTTATTTGATGAAATGTCTGTTAAAATCTTTTGCCCATTTTAAAAATTCAGTTGTTTGTCTTATTGCTGAGCTGTAAGAACTTTTTATATATACTGGATAAAAGTCCTTTGCCAGAAACTTTCTCATGCTTTATCGCACTGGAGAGAACCTCCAGGACACTGGAATAGAAGTACTGAGATCTGACATCCTTATGGTATTTCTGACCTTAGGGGTAAGTCTTTTACCACTAAGATGATGCCCTTTATCAGGTTGAGGGAGTTTCCCTTACATTTATCATATAAGACTTTCTCTTTCTTCCTTTTTTTTCCCCCTACAATAGATTTCCCTCGGTGCCATAGAAGAGAGCTCAGCTAGGACAATTAGCTTTCCCCATAGGCATAGAACCTCTGTATGAACAACTAAAAGTGGAGGCATGTAGTGGAATCAAGCTGTCCTGACCACATGGAAAGCAAAGTTTTGCTTCTAAGATGAATGAAAAAATATTAATATATGTACCTATGTTATTCTTTCCATGCTTATGGTAGAAATTAATAGTTTATAACAGCACTCTTTCCCAGGGGACCCGAAAGCAGAAACCGGATCATCACAGAGTCCAGTCAGCCACTAAGGTTGGCATGTCTGGTGGATATTTCCCTCTGTGCCCTGCAGTATTGCTACATAAAACATCAAGAACAAAATATTCAGTTGTATGACAATACACTTGGTATCTGGACATAGTCAGTAAGCAACTTTAGAGAATAATCTTGCAGCTTTGGGAGTCTTTTCATAACTATATCTCCACCCAACCTTGTGGAGAGGGCAAGGATTTCATTTGCAACACTGTAGGGCCATAGAATGTTCCAGATGGAAGGCTCCTTTGAGGTCATCTAACTCAGTTTTGGGACTTTATTTTTCCTACCTTCAGAACATTTTCTTTTAAAGAACCTTGCAAAAATCCAGCTAAAAGAAGGAATGTTACAGTCTCCTCATCCTCCACTTTCTCATCCCTTGGGAGCCCCTGAGATATCTCGTTGAAAAATGCTAATGTTCCGTTAAGCAATGTTTCAAAACCACTGACCTTGTCCAACTTTAATTTAATGAATGTTGGAAGTATTTGGATTGATATTACGTGCTTAAGATCACCCAGACAGCATATAACAAAACTGATACTTGACACATCACTTGATCCTGATCTGATGTCTTTTCTGCACATAAGGCACACAAAGAAAATATTTCCATTGTATACACTTGAGTCACTAATGATAATAATAAAACCTCACAGACACACAACACTTTACAAAGCACTCTCTCACTTAGGATCTCATTTGGTTACCATAGCATCTTCATTTTCAAATTATGAAACTGAATCTCAAAGAGAAGTAACTTGCCCAAGGTCACAAAGCTGGTATGTTGTTAATTGGGACTCAGGTACAAGTTCATGTATATGTAGGCTTATGCGCCATGCATTTTCTGTACCCACAGAAATCCAGGGCTCACAGACTTCTGCAAAGCTCCAGGCTCATGTATCCAACCAGTCATAGGATAGCTCTTTCTCCACATTTAATGCCCCATAGGTATCCCCAACTGGTCACATCTAAAGTTGAAATGACATCACTGCTACCCCTCAAACACATATAGGTAGAAACTGGGTATTTTTTAAATCTCTGCTGGCAGTAATAATAATGCAGCTAGGATGGTGAGACACTGGCCGAGAGAATAGAACCCAGCTCCTTAGCACAGAACACAAAGCCTCTGTGGTAATTCCAGGCCTTCCTCTCCCATCTAATTCTCTGATACTCCATGCCCGACAGTTTGTACTCCAGGATCATAATATCTGAAGTTCATTTAACTTGACATATCCTTTCAACATTTCGCACATTGTGTTCCTTCTGTTGTCCCATGTACCAAAACAAAACAAAAACAAAACACAATAAAACAAAACACAAAACCCTCTTATTCATTCTTGAAGATCCTGTTTAAGCAGTATCTCTAGGGTGAAGATTTCCCTGACCTCTCCAGGTCAGAGTTCAAAGACTCATTCTTCTGGTGCCATTTTACCATGTATACTATTCTATTATGGCATTTATAAAATGATTCGCTTAAACAATTGTCTCCCTTATTAGACTGTTGGCAGAGCCATGTCTTGTTCACATTTTTTTGCACAATGGAATGGAGTTTTTTCTATCAACCACCACTTCTCATTTTCCCTTCATTGACTCTGCACACAGTTTTCTGACTTTGTAGGACTGTTCTTTCTCCTGTACATGAAGGAAACATGAATGTAGCTCAAGGGGAGCTATGTTCTGTAACAGAATTGCAGGCACTGGCAGCAAAAGCAAATAAAGTCAGCAATCTAGAGACCACAGCCTGAATTAAAGTTAACTGATTAATTAAACAACACATATTTATTTTGGGTCTGTTATATGCTTGGCCTTGTATATACGTCCCAGCATTACAATAACATGCAATCTCTGCCTGGAGTTACTCACTGTCTAATTTACCACCTTGACCCATATGAAGAACTTGAGATATGTCAAGCATATTTACAACTTACCTGAGGAGTAAACAGAGAGCAGGTAACCTTTATCTCCCAAAATATGAAGTAAGAAGAGTAAGCAATATATTGTATGCTCTGTTTACAGGGGTCTCCTCCAACCTTCAGTGGATGCCTGCAGCTCCTCCATTAGAGTCTCGTCTTGTTAACGTAAGGGTTTGACTCCTGTTAAAATGCAAATAACCTCAGAAAGGAAAACATTGTTATTGTTCATTAGATATGCCTTCCTGTTAATGAACTACATAGGAGTAGGTTTTTAGGAGGACAGAGGATGGGAGCAAGAGGTAGTTAGAAGAGGCAGTGACAACTGAGCAAAAAGTTGAATAGAAGGTTGAGAAAATGAGTCCACAAGGCATAGTTAAATAAGTTAAGAATTATTGTTTTAAATGAGCAAAATTAAGGTAGGTTATTATATAAGGATAAAAGAATAGTAACATTTGGCTATTTTCAATAATTTTCATAAATCTCTATATTAACATAAAAAGTAAGAATGTCAAGGAGTTATTGATGATAAAGCCACTATGCCAGAGACCGCCAAATTATCTAATGATAGGGATAGTTCAATAAATTTTGGTATTTACAAACACTGGACCTCTACTGAACTATTAAAAATGCTACTTTAGAATGGTAAATCATTTCTTAAGATGTAATGGAATGAGAAAGATATTCAATATATATTGAGGTAAAAATTTATATTATAAAATAACATATATGATTCTACATTTGTGAAAAAGTATATCTGCATACACATATATACATAGAAAAAGAATCTAACCCTGATGTTAACAGTGCCTGTCTTTGCAGGGGTCGGAGAAGATACTATGAACATTTATTTTGAGGAAATAAAACATTTTACTTATATGTGTTCTTTTAATTTTGTTTTAAATTGTAATTTAAAAACTATTAAAACATTTTAAAAGAAAGTTTAGTTAGGAGTTATGAAAATCTAATGTGTTTGTTAGATCACATTAGATTATTAATTATAAGGGAATTTGGGAGTGAACATGTGCAAGTGAGTACATTACTTACAACCCTAGAGAGGATTCTGAAAGGAGAGACCTATCAAAATTGGCCAAAGGATCACTATATGCAAGATCCTGCTTATATGACAAAAACAAACAAACACAGAGAGCATCTACATAATTTTAAAATATTAAAAGTCAAATAAGATTTCCAAGATGAACTACTCCATTGATGGAAATAAATTCCTGTGATACAGATGAAAAGTCAAGAACAGCCAAAGATATTGGTAAGAAATGGTGCCAGGAGTCAAAATAGACGATATACAAATGTAACAAAGATTCCACATGTAAGTGAAACTACATGCAGCCTGCATACTTCAACTTCTGAGTCTAGGGAAATTGGTTATCCTAGTCACACCAGTAATTGAAGCCATAAAAACTAAATGAAAAATTCAAAAAAGATTGCATGGGAACATATAGTTATTATGACATTTAATCAACTTTTATGTATACCTGGACTTGTCTTATATCTTCCCCTCTGTGAGCTCTGAGGATCAAATTTTGGAAGCTTGTTCTACTCCAATAATTAATTCAAGGAAACAGTAGATCAGAAATTAAAATCTCCTCACATAGTTTTTGGATTCTCATTTTCTTTAAGCTGAGTGCCAACAGCATTATAAAACACAAAAGTCTGACTTTTCCTCTAACTCCTAAGCCGCCTGCTGCAAGTAGATTCAAAATCAACAAAAGAAACAACACAAAGATCTCTGTGGTGCATTAACACTAGGAGGGGTTTAAATGCCACATGCAAATATCAAATGACATTTACAAAGCATATACTCTGACTAATTCTTCTGTGAGCTAATGCACTAATTATATATTTTATACTTCCCAACACAATCACCTTTGAGAATAAGGCAGCCAGGAAAATTTCAGTCGTAGAGGAAAAGCCACAAGGCATTACTGAAACTATCACCTACTCGGATATAAAGTTCAGAGGGCTGATTCCACCAATATTGACTGACTGATTCTTTTCCTCCTTATGAATGTGAGGAGTAGGTACCTGTGTAGAATAAATATCCTCATCTAGGAGTTATGTCCAGAAAAAGTCCAACCATTGTTAATATAATGAGAACTCTTTGTGTGACATCAATATAACCTGGCAGCCAAGGAGAGTGGACTGGAATGCACATGTGTGAATAACAATAACTTCACTGTACTAGTCAGTGGGGGCGGTAGATGATGTTGAGTGAGTATGTGTACTGTGTGGCCGTCACATTCAAAAGGACTGAGTGAGTAGAGCAACAGATCTGTGTCAAATTTTTTGGTGAAATATCAAATCACCCAGGTGACTCAGTCCCCCTACAGCCCAGATTTGGCACCCTATGACTTCTGGCTTTTCCCAAAACTAAAATCACCTTTGAAAGGGAAGAGATTTCAGACTGTCGATGAGATTCAGAAAAATACAATGGGGCAGCTGATGGTGATTCCACCAAAGGATTTTGCAGAGTGTTTTGAACAGTGGTAGAGACACTGAGAGAATTCTGTGAGGTCCCAAGGTGCCTACTTTGAAGGAGACCGAGGTGCCCTTGTCCTATATACAATGTTCCTTGTATCTTCTTCAATAAATGTCTCTATTTTTCATATGACATGGCTGGATACTATATATGTATCTATATATCTGCATATCATCTCATTTGGGCTTCATTGTGAATACTGAGTAATATGTTGCTATGGAAAATTGAGAGTACCAACTCTGGGGCATACCCATTTTATAACCAAAGGCTACACCTTAACATGCAAAGTCAAGCTCTAAAACAGTTCTGTTTAATATATTCAGCAAAGATAGAAATATTGTATATCTGCACTGTCTACCACAGTCGGAGCCAGTAGTCACATGTGTCTACTGAGCATTTGAAATGTGGTTAGTGTGAATGAGAACTGATTTAATTTACTTACTTAATGTAAATAGCAAGATTTATCTATTCACTACCATACTAGACAGTGGGGCTCTAATGTAAAGAAGGTCATGAAATGACAGTGATAAAATACAGTCCAAGTAAGGAAGCCTCCATTTGCTTTCCAACTGCTTGCATATGAACAAGCTTCTCTTCTTTTCTATAGAATTTAGCCATCTACATGTATTGGTGACAGGGAAGAAAATGAGTGGAAGACACACAAGCTATTTGAAATATTTAGGATTGTTTCTTGAAGGTAAGGACTGTGTGTCACTCACCTTTGCAAGCAGTAGATAGCCCAATGTCTAGAACAGAATAAGTGGTTAATGTTTGTTTTTTAATATGTCATGTAATGTGCTTCTTGTTATCAAAATAGGAGACAAATTCAGGCATCAAAATTCTATAAATATAAAAAAATGAATATGTTGTTTTCCATAGTTTGCATAAGACTAAACTTTGGCCATTTATCCATATCCTATAAATGTTAATATGTTGCAAATCAGATATTTACATTTTTTTTACTATTAAACTACATCGAATGTCTTCATACAATATCTTCACAGAGATTCTATATTTTTCCTTATTTTTTCCATACCTTATGAGAAATGGTTACATGAAAAAAAATCTGAATACATTTCTTATAATGTTGTTTAACTTATAGTCTAGGTAAGGTGCCAAGTGCCTCTTTCACCATATAGTTTAGGGCTAGAAAAAAAACCTATCTCAATTCACTGTCATGCTCCATTTTTAAAGATAGCTATATGTATTTATTAGGCAGATTATATACCTCTTGGACTTGGTAGCCAGAAAGCTCAGAAAAACATAATAAAGGTACTTCTCATTAAAAGACATTTCATGCAAATCAGAAATGAAAGAGGTTAAGTAACAACTGACACCAAAGAAATACAAAGAATTGTAAGAAAATATTATGACCAACTATGTGCCAACAATTTGGACAATCTAGATGAAATGAATAAACTCCTAGGGAAAAAAAAACCCAATCTTCCAAAACTGAGTCAGGAGGAATCAGAGTATCTGGACAGATTATGAGTAGTGGAATTGTAACAGTAATTTTAAAAAACTCCCAACAAACAGAAGTCTTGTGCCTGAGCATTAATTTGAAAGAATATATGCACTCCTATGTTCATTACAGCATTGTTAACAATAGCCAAGATTTGGAAGCAGACCAAGTGTCCATCAGTAGATGAGGGGATAAAAAAAGCTGTGATACATTTACACAATGGAATACTACTCAGCCATAAAAAAGAAAAAAACTTACCCTTTGAGGCAGCATGGATGAATCTGGAGAGCATTATGCTAAGTGAAATAAGCCAGTAAGAGAAAGAAAAGTACCATAAGATTTTACTCCTATGTGGAATCTAATGAACAAAGAAAAAACTAACAAAATAGAAACAGACTAACAACTGTCAGAGGAGAAGGGGTTGTGAGGCTGGGTGAAAAAGGTGAAGGGATTAAGCCAAAAAGAAAACCTCATAGACACAGACAACACCATGGTGGTTGCTGGAGGGAAAGAGGTGTGGAGTGAGGTAGAAGAGGGTAAAGGGGGATAAATGCTGATAGAAGGAGACTTGGCTTGGGGTGGTGAACACACAGTACAATATATAGATGATGTATTATAACAAGTTTAATTTTAAGCTCTAAAATAAACATTTCACAGACTCCTTTCTTCTTCCTTCCTTCATTCCCAGAAGCTCTCTAGGGAATGTGTGCAGCCTAGGAAAGTCACTTCCTTCCCATAGTATTGCCTTGAATCCACCCTAACGTTTCTAAATTCTTCCTTTTTCTTCCTGGCTAGGAGCGCTAGAGGAGGTAGAGGATCCATTCACTGACTGGTAGCAGCTTTTTCCCAGCTGTTTCAGGGAGTGAATGGGGTTGGAGACATTAAACTTCATGAACACAGAGGCTGCGGCTGGAAGTGGTAGAAGGCAGCCAGAGGGCAGTCAGTCACCTTCCAGCTGCTGCAGTACCAGGTGGAGTGTTTGCTGGGTGGAGACAGGCACCTTGAGTTGGGGGGGGGGAGGTTGATGAGGTTATTTGTGCCCAAGCTCTGGGGACCCAGGGCAAGTGCCCTGTTGGAGCAGCAGATAAACTGTTATAAAGGATTTTATTTGTTTATTTTGTATTTTACTTATTAATTTTCTTGATGATTTATTTTATATAGAAGAAATGTGTTGTTTTTAAGTAGCTATTTCATTCTTCATCAAGAAAGGAACCCATTTCAAGGTACCAAAATGACATATCTGTGAATGGTCCTGTTTAGTAACTAAATGTATTTTTAAAACCCAGAAATGGACAGTTTAGAGAACAATGACAATAATTTTTAAGGATGTTATTCTGAAAGCCTGGTTTACATGTATTTTCTATGCTAATAACATTACAGACATTTTCATTCATGTTATATTTGCTCCTTTAACAGAGAGAGGGAAAAAAATACTTGCTAAAACAAACAAAAAAACTGAAATAGACAACCCCCTTTCTCATTTCAAAATTTTTTGAGCACCCACTACTGTACAAAGGTTGGTTGCTTAGAGATAACAATATATTAGTCTCTGTCTCCAAAGAGCTTACATGCAAACAGCTAAATCAAAATCAAATGCTTGCTAAGTCGAACTACAACTAATGTGGCCATGGCAGCTCAGGGAAACGATTTATCCTAAGAGCACGTCCAAAGTCAGGGTGCAAGAATGACTCTCATTTTAATGCAACCTTGAACACTAAAGTATGAGAAAGATTTTTGAAAGTTAGAGACTTGAGAATAAATTAGTCTTTCACTACTTTACTATAAGGCCTTTTGCTGCTATTTATGCTGTATTCTCAGTGGTGAAAACATCAGACTCAAACCAGGTTACCTGCATCCCCACCCTGGCTTCTGCCATTTACCTTGAATAAGTCGCTGATCTCTCTGTGCTTCAATTTTCTTATCTGCAAAATAGGGATAAATGGTTCCTACCTTTTTTAAGTTTATTATGAGGAACTTAATCTATTCAAATATGCAAAAAAAGTATTTGAAAGATTGCCTGATGCATGGTGTTATATAAGACTTAGCTACTGTTTATTCACAGTGCCTCTTAGTTTCCTTATATCTAAAACAAAAATAACAACACTGACCTCACCGATTTGTTGTCAGAAATAAATGAGATAATTTAAATTAAGTACCTGGCACATAATAAACATTAAACATCTGTTCCCTTCCTACTTTCTTAAGAGAAAATGTATTTTCTCAGTTTAAAAAAAGACAATAAAATACACACACAAAATGTTAGCTTGAAGGTTGACTTTTTAGAAATTGTGATCATGAAGCTTTAGAAGTTTGTTTAGAACATACCAATAAAAACATTGGTTTATCTTTGCTGGGCAATATAGTACTTATGTCCAACTTCCAAAGTCTATCAAGTTCCCAAAAGCTGACACGACAAGTTCCATGATGGACTTAGCGAAGCCTTTAAAGAAGCTTCCTTATGGCATCTTTTCAGAATAAAGCACTCCTGCTGATATTGGTGAAGCATTGCAACGCTCAGTTCATCCACCCACTCTAACGGCTTTAAAGTCTGTGAGCCTGTCAAGAAACTGTTGTTTTTCACTTCACTTTGGAGCTCTCTAAGCTAATGAATGAGAATGCCTGCGTTAAAGGGCATTTATAATAACAGTAATAAAACACTCATACATTTGGAGATAAACCAGCTGAAAAATGTTTTTGGCTGAAAACTTATTCTTTCATCAGCATATATTTTGAACAGAGGCCCTCACAAAGGCATGCAAATGTTTGAGTGTGGGCAGTAGTACTTTTTAATAGACTATTTTTTAGGGCAGTTTTAGTTTCACAGCAAAATTAAGCAGAAGATACAGAGCTTTCTAATATAACCCCTGCTGCCACATGTACATAGTCTCCCCCATTATTAACATCTGTCACCAAACAGGCACATCGGTTATACTGATGAAGCTAATTGACACATCATAATCACCCGAAGTCCACAGTTTACATTAGGGTTCACTGTGGTGTTGTACATCCCATGGATCTGGACAAATGTATAATGATATGTATCTACCATTTTGTACCAACTGAGTAAATTCATTGCTCTAAACATTCAACAATGTCCTTATTGATTTTTTTTTACCTATTTCTGATAGAGTGTTAAATTCTCCAACCATAATAGTGATTCATCTATTTATTCTTGCAGTTCTATTGTCTCTTGTCATATATATTTTGATGCTCTGTTGTTAGGAATATATGAAGTCTGTCCAGGAGAAGTCCAGCCATTGTTAACATAATGAGAACAGTTTGCACAACATAAATATAACATGGCAGCCAAGGACAGTGGACTGGAATGCATATGTGTAAACAATGACAACTTCACTGTACTAGCTAGTGGGGGCGGTAGATGCTGCTGAGTGAGCATGTGTACTGTGTAGCCATCGCATTCAGAAGGACTGAGCAAGAAGAGCAATGAATTTACATCAAATTTTGCATTAAGCTTGAACATTCCTTTGCAGAAACTATTTGGATGATTCAGAAGACCTTAGCTATGGGCAACTGGTTATTGGCAGCTTCGTCACAATAACATGACAGCTCATGCATCACTTCTCATGCAGAGTTTTTTGACAAAACTTCAAATCACCCAGGTGCCCCAGTTCCCCTACAGCCCAGAATTGGTGCGCTGAAACTTCTGGCTTTTCCCAAAATTAAAATCACTTTTGAAAAGGAAGAGATTTCAGACTATCAATGAGATTCAGAAAAATATGACAGGACAGCTGATGGCAACTGGGAAAACTGTGTGTTGTCCCAAGGTGGCTACTTTGAAGGAGACTGAGGCAGCATTGTCCTATGCACAATGTTTTTTGTATCTTGTATCTTCTTCAATAAATGTCTCTATTTTCCGTAGTATGTGGCTGGATACCTTCTGGACAGATCTCGTATACTTGAAGGACTATGTTTTCTGAAAGAATTTACCCCTTTTTCATTATGAAATGACCCTCTTTATCACTCATAACTCTTCTTGATCTAAAATCATCTCTGTCTGAAATTAATATAGCTATTACTATTCTGATTCATGTTAGCATGATATATCTATCTTTAATCTATATGTGTCTTTATATTAATATGGGTTTCTTATAAAAAACATATACTTGATTGCACTCTGACAGTCACTGTCTTTACTTGGTGTCTTTAAATCTTGATGTTCAAAATGTTACTGATATATTTATATTAATATCTACTATATGTGTTACTATTTTCTATTTTTTATCCTTTTTTTCTTGTGTTTATATCTTCTTGTCTTTTTAAATGCTATTTGTGTTTTTAATTGAATATTTTATATGATTCCATTTTCTCTTCTTAGTATATCAGCTATATTTCTTATTTTACATTTTTTTTAGTGGTTGACCTTGGGTTTGCTATATACAGTTGACCCTTGGACAATGCAGGGGTTCAGGTACTGACCTCCCCATGCAGACAAAAATCCACATATAACTTTGACTCCCCTAAAGCTTAACTAATAATATTTAACTATTATATTCTGATAATAAAATAAGCTGAAGAAAAAAGATGTTATTAAGAAAATTATAAAGAAGAAAATGCATTTACAGTACTGTACTAAATTTATCAATACCATAAATTTGCATTATCTGGTTACAAGATGAATCATCTGTCAGTACCTATGTCAATATTGCTTTATCTGATACAAAACACTAGTTTTATGGTAGCCTAGTATAATCAATATGATTGCTTCACAGTAGCCTAGCTATGTAGTAACAAATGAATCATTATAAAATTTTTATGGATACAGTATTACAGTATTATTCATAATATAGTGTTGGAAACATTGTTACACTTTTCAAAAACCACTTATCTGTGATGATAGGTTGATATGTGATTTCTTCAATTATGAGAGAGACATACTTGTATAGTAATATAATTCTCTGAAAGCAAAGTTTTGAAACAACGAGACAACCAACATATTAATTTTATATTAAATATCACTTACCTTATGCCTATGTAAGTAAAAGCTTCCACTTCAATGTAAGTTTTGCACATGATGTTCTACATGATGATTACTTAGGTGATGATGATGATAATGATACAAAAGTGTCTCATATAGTTCTTGTACAGTTATTAGATCTTCACATGAAGGAACTCACACATATAATACAGATAAGTTTATAAACTGTACAACATGATGATGATTTACCATTTAGTGAGTGGAAATGGATCAGCATAAACGTTTTAATCTTTATTGTCTTCACAATGAGTCAGAGAAAAATGAGGGGTTGGTCTTGCTGTCTCAGGGGTAGCAGAGGCAGGAGCAGGGGGAAGTGGAAGAGGAGGCAGGAAAGGTAGGCACCCTTCATGTTACTTTACGGAATTATGTCATAATTTCTCTCTGATGTTTTTACTTTTCATTTTTCTAAAAACATTTCTATACAGTACTAATCCTTTCACCATTTGCTTTGGTTTTGGTGCCAGTATCATAGGAGGGTCCCTGTTGTAAAGGAAGTCAAAAACAGTCTTGAATAATGAGAAGCCTTCTGCCAGAGTGTCTAATGTCAATTTGTTTTCTGCCTCTGCCTCTTCCACATCTTCTTCCTCATCATCTGGCAGTGGTTCAGAAGTACTTGTCTTCATCAAGTTGTCTTCTTAATATTACCATTCCTCTGGTGTGGTGTCTATTAGCTCTGTGTAAGTTTTAATACATTTTAACTTTTTAGGATACACAACTGTCTATACTTTATGCTAGTAAATGACAAAATAGACTAGTATCTACATATATTTTATGCATGCATGATATACCGAACTTTTCCTTAATTTTTCAATATTTCTAGTCTACTCTGTTGTCTTTTCAAGTTATCACAAATCCCCCCAAATTTTTCAATGTCATTGAAAAAATCTATGTACAATTGGAGCTGCACAATTCAAAGATATGTTTTTCAAGGGTTAACTGTCCATTTACAACTAGTCCAAATCCATTTTCAAATAAGACTATGCCACTTCACTGGTAGTGCAAGTACTCATAATAACAAAGTAATCCTAATTCCTTCTTGTCCCTTGTCACTGCAGTCATTTATTTCACTTATAAATAAGTATATATACTTATGTAGGCATTCATGGTCAAATATGTTGTTCCTGTTATTTTTTTCACAATATGTGTTATAACAAGAATAAAAAAATTTTATTTTACCTTCACTTGTCTTTTCTCCAATGCTCTTCCTTTCTTTATGTATATCTGAGTTTCTAAGCTATACCTTTTTTTTTTCTCTGAAAAACTTCTTTCAATATTGCTTGCAGATCTACTGGCAACAAATTTCCTTGGTCTGTGTTTGTTTGAAACAGTCTTTATCTTTTCTCACTCTCTGCTTTTAGAATGGCCACTTTGAAGCCCACTCCCTCTGCCCAGAAGGTGGAGGAGACAGCACCCTCACCGCATTCCCTTTGAGGGAGAGAGAGAAAGAAACTCCCTGTAAAGAAACCACTTATTAAATCTTTCTACATCTCCAATCTCTGGACCCCCTTATAGTGTCCTTGTGCAATCATTTTCTTGGAAATCTGTTTCTGCCTAGTACTTCTCTTTGGAATAGCCTAAGTATTGTATGGTGGTGCTGCAGTTGTAATTCCAGTTTAACATTTTGTCACACATCCAAGGGAGTCCTTTCCACTTTTGGAAAGTGCTAATAATCTTTCTTTCAAATTTCAAATATTCTCCTTGATGTGACTAGGAGGTTCTAGATCGCTCAAAACGGGATTAATTTATCTCCTACTTGGTAGCCTTTTGAAGTAGGCTGAATAACGCCCCTCCCCCCCACAAAAGGTATCCACATCCTAATCCTAAATTGTGACTATTACCTTATATGGCAAAAGTGATTTTGCAAATCTGATTAAAAACCTTGAGCTGAGGAGATTATCCTGGATTATTCAAATTGGCTCTAAATGTAATCACAAGTCTTCTGCTAAGAGAGTGATGGAAGATTTGCCCACAGAAGGGAAAGAGATGATGTGGTGATGAACACGGAGACTGGAGTGATATTTTTTGAAAAAAAGGAAAGGGGTCACCATTCAAAAAATACAAGTAGCACAAGTACCCACTAGAAGATGGAAAAGGCAGAGTAATGGATTTTCCTTCTAGAGTTTTCTTAAGGAGCCTACTTCTGCAGCACTTTGACTTTAGCCAGTGAATCTGATCTCAGAGACTCCAGAATTCTAAGAGAATACATTTGTGCTGTTTTAAATCACTAAGTTTCTGGCAATTTTTTACAGCAGCAATACGAAACTAATATCCCTTTAAATACTTGAAAACCTTTATAGCCTCTTAACACCCTTGGTGAAGCAGTCACATTGCTCAGAAGGCTTGGGTCTCCTGTTTAAAGACATTTGCACAAAAAGCAGTGGCCCTTCCTGGTACCCCAGCGTCATCTAACTTAAATAAACGTAGCTATTACTTTTAAAAAATGGTTTATTATGATTTTTTTTAAAGACCCACCAGTTAATTTTTATCAAGTCAGATTTCTACCCAGCCTGTTCTTTGGGGCTTTCTCCAGCTTCAAGAAAAGAAAAATAAAGGAAAATAAATGTGCTGATTGCCCAAGTATGTGGCTCCACTGCTGCAGACAGTTCCAAAGTTCCCTTTAACTGAAACTTGCTTCTTTTGTCCTAAGAAGTTCAGCAGGCTGTGTTTCTGCCTTCTGCCGAAGAGCTTTAAATAATCCCTGCCCCACACTATTTTTGGTATTCAGGACAATGGATTATTATAGGCGAAAGAAAAATTTAGGGCAGTACTCCAAAAATAGGCCATCTCATTCTAAAATGAATTATTTCTTACTTGGTCCCAAGATATCTTGTGGGGTAGGGGAAATTCCCCAAGGGAGCAAAGCAAGGACCTTGATGGCATTTTGGTGCAGCAAGTTTGGGTTGATTCTATTTTGTTCATTCTCTAAGTTTCATCAGTTTCCTGGGTTCATTTGCATAACTCTACACTTTGCCACATTTCCCCCCTCATAACTGGATATTCTGGATATTTCAACTTAACACTCTTAATATAGCTTTTATTTTCTTAGCAAATTCCAGAATGCTAAAAAAGTCTCAAGCAGGATCATCTCTTTTCTCTGCCTTGCTATTGAAATCATATTATTTGTGTTTTAATACATGTATGAATTTATATATATATATATATATTATTATACCATTTGCAAACAAAGATATAGTAGCTACATAACAACTCCACAATAACTGCTGTTAGGGTAAATAATTTTGTTGGTGTCTCTAATTATCCTACGTATACGTAAGTTACATTTCATTCACTATTTAACGTCTCTCAGATGAGCAAATGCAACTGAATTCACATCAGCCTGCATTTGTGGAGCACATACAATGTACTGTTAGACAACATGCTGGACAGTGGTTAAAAAAGTAGCATGCACATACTCCCCTGCTTAAGGAGTCCACATGCAGAAAAGTGATACAAACATGCAAAAGAAGCCTATTCCTAAATATGAGGATAATACAAGTAAAGATGCAAAGCGGGCACTGATAAGAAAACGCTTTCTTCTCTTCGGAAGGGGAAGGGGTAAGGAGAAGTTACATTGAGTACCTGATCTTTGTTCTGGGCCTAGGATTTTTTTTATTTTAATTTTTTTTTTGGTTGGATATTGTCTTCCACATGGCCAGAAATGCAACAAGGAAGTACAGTTCAGAAGAAGCTGAACGAAGGGAACAAAGGCTTAGTGTGTTCTGAAAAAAGCATATGCACCAACAGACATATAGACACTGCATATACTTTAGGCTCCGCAGGGAAGAAGTGCCAAAGGTAACAAGGGCCTCTTTAGACCACATTTACCCACTTGCTTGGCTCAAGTGGGTAGGTATACCTGAGCAAGCAGGCCAAAAACAAACAAACAAACAAACAAACAAACTCTTATCTTCCAACACATAATCATCTTGATGTCAGTTTTCTGCTTCCATGTGCAAGGAAAAGAAAAGAAGACACAGTGACTTGGATGCCACCCACCTCTCAACTCCACCACTAACAGAATGTTGGTGTCACTCCCTCATGGTTGCACTATGGCTGCCTCTGCTACAGCCATCACATCTGCATAGTTAGCACTCAAGCCAGAAGCAACAGGGCACCTTCTCTCCTGCCCATCTCTTTCTTTTAAGCAAAGAAAATCTCTCACAGAAGCCCCTGTAGTTTTCCTCTTTCATCTCATTGTCCAAAACTAGGATCATGAGTCCTTGCCTCAACCAATCAATAGAAGGGGGAAAGTGGTTGCTATCACCAGCTTGGACCAACCATGACTCCTTTAAATTGAGCATCCACAGGAAGAAGTTAGTGTGCTGCGTGAGCAACCAACACCATCCTGCCATAAAGGAGAAAGAGACAAGGTAGCTGAGGATTCAAAGCCAAGGGAATGGAAGAGCAAGATGAGCAGAACATGTGAAGGTGCCGAGTCATCCTGAATAAACCCAAGTACTACATTACTATATGCTTCTCAAAGGAAGGTGCACAGCCCCAGTTCTGTGCTGGGTGGGTGCAAAACAAGAGTGCCCAAAACATTTTCCTGAAGTTTATTACAAGATGTGGAAGAACCAGATACTTTAATAAGAACTGTCCCTCTCTCACAAACATGGAAGAAAAGAAGAACAGGGGAGGGGAGTCGAGCTCCAGGAGAAACAGTTCCATCTGTAAAGTTTCACACGAGTAGGAACCGAGTGGTGGACCTGCAGCTGGGGCAGCCTCTCCTCTTGTACCCCAGGGGGTTCCAGGCTGTCCTCTGAGCTCACCAGGTCTTCTTAGGTACAATGCTTCTGAAGGCCATAGAGGTGCCAGGCACCCTCCTGATGTGACTCCCCAGCAGAGAATGCCATGGCAGTTTGCACACCTCTATTGTCTACTGGGCCAAGTCTTTTCACCAAGGGGTCCTTGCACTCATAGTGTGTACTTCTTGAGCTGTGGTCACTTGCAGTGGTTTGCATCCAGCCTCTGGGCTGTCTCTCTTGCACTGCATGGCCAGGCTTTCTGGAGCCCAGCATCTTCAAGTTCAGCATTTAAAAGGCAGGGAGCCCAGCTTGACCTCCCTGGAATCTTTGATTATAGCCCAGCCTTGGCTGTCCACTATTTACATTGGTCCTATCTTGTTCTGTTTGCCACATCACTTTCTGTATGGCCTAAAGCACAGTTTATTCAAAATAAAATTCAAGAACCTCTCAACCACCCCATGCCGACCCTGGCTGGCTCCCTCTGGGGTTCCACTGCCATTGCTGCAGCTGCTGCTGCTGGTGGGGTTGGGGGGAGTCCCCAGGGCCACACTGGGGGTCTGGGCTAGGGGTGACAGTCCTGGACTGGCGGCTGGGTGGAGGAGAGGCATTCCTTGACTCCGGGCTGGCTGGGGGACTGGCAGGCTCTCTGACCTTCTCCCTTGACTCCTGGTCCTCAGTCTGTTGATCTGCCTGGCAGAACATGGAGAACTCTGGCTGAATCTCCTGAGTTGGGGAGGGACTATGGCTTTAGGGGTTAGGGGAACAGAAGGATCTTCCCATGGCAGTGCAGCACTCCCCTTGGGGTTTCTTGGTCCTCAGGATGTGGCATGTGGCCATCACATTGCTACATCTCTCACCTCTTAATGAATCCTGGATTGGGTCCACTCAAACCCCAGGTTCATCATCTTTTCTGTCACCTATGGGTCCATGTCATCACAGAGCAGCTCAATGTAAGGTCTGAGTTCCTCCTCCTGGCCTATTTTTAGCCATGGGTCCCTTATGACTGGTTTTAAAATTCTTCTGTCCCTGGGGTCAAGAGTCATCAATTTCTTTAAGATGATTTCCAATTCAAGAGATAAAAATGGCAAATAATATTTCCCTCTCTGTATCAGTTGCTGTAGCTCCCTGAACTTCCCGGTGACCATCTCACATAGAACCACTCCTAGGCTCCATATATTTACTACAGGGCCATTGCATTTTTGGCCCAGGAAGAGTTCTAGGGAGGCATAAGAGAAGCTGCCAATGAATATGCTCAACTTATTGCAGTGAATTAAGTGCTGAATCCAAAGTCCTAAATTTTGATGTTTATCTGAGCATCAAAGAGCATGTTGTCTTGCTTTAGGTCCCTGTGGACAATGCCCCTTTGGCGGCAGTGCTGCACAGCAGATACCAGTTACTGGAAAATGCCTGGGGCTTCATTCTTAGTCATGTGGCCATTTTCCTACAGGTAATCGAACATGTCCCTCCACTAAGGTGCTCCATAATGATGAATAATGTTTCCTTGGTGTCAGTCACCTCGAATAACTTGACAATAGTGGCTGCACCAGTTCACATTCCCTACAACAGTGCACAGGCTACCTATTTTTCTACATCTTTGCCAACATTTGTCAACTCTTGTCTTTTTGATGATAGTCATCCTAACAGGTGTGAAGTGATACCTCATTTTGGTTTTGATTTTCATTCTCCTGATGATTAATGATGTTGCACATATTTTTAGGTACTTGTTGGTATATGTATTTTGGAAAAATGTCTATTCAATTCTTCTGCTCATTTTTAAATTGGGTTTTTTAAATTTTTATTGAGTTTATACATTTCGGATATTATTCTACTATCAGATATGTGATTTGCCTCCAGCTTTATTCTTCTTTAACTTTATTGAAGAATAGGTGTATATATTTAAAGTGAAAATACAACATGATGATTTCATATATATGTATACTATAGAGTGATTAACAACATCAAGATAATTAACACATCTATTACCTCACATAGTTAACTCTTTCTTTTTTTATGGGAGAATGATTGAGATCTACTCTCAACAAGTTTCAAGTTTATCATACTGTATTATTAACTATAGTCACCGTGCTATACATTATTAGATCCTCAGAACTTCTTATAACTGATATTTGCTCACTTTGACCTACATCACAGCTCATTTTCTGCTTCCGTCAGCCCCTGAAAACCACCCTTCTATTCTCTGTTTTTATTAAATGGCTTTTTTAAAATAAGAGGTTCAAAATATATTTATCGAAGTCCCATGGCATTTTTCACAGAAATAGGAAAAAAACTTTCTTAAAATTTATATGGAACCACAAAAGATAGCCAGAACAATTTTTAGAGAGAAGAGGAAAGCTGGAGGCATCACGCTTTCTGATTTCAAGCTATAATACAAAGGTATGGTAATTAAAACAGTATAATACTTACACAAAAACAGGCACATAGACTAGTGGAACAGAAAGAGAGCCCAAACATAAATCCATTCATCTGTGGACAACTAATTTTTAACAAGGATGCCAAGAACACACAATGGGGAAAGAATAGTTTTTTCAATAAATAACACTGGGAATATTGGATATCCATAATTGGACTCCTATCTTACATGTTTGATAAAAATAACTCAAAATGACCAAGACTTAAATTTAAGACCTGAAACTCTATAGCCCCTAGAGGAAAATATAGGGAAAGGATTCTTGACGTTGGTCTTGGCAATGATTTCTTGGATAAGACTCCCAAAGCACAGAAAACAAAAGTAAAATTAAACAAGTGGCACTATATCAGACTAAAGACCTGTGCTACACAGCAAAGGAAACCACCAATAATTTGAAAAAAGAAACGTAAAGAATGGGGAAAAATACATTTTAATCTTAAATATATTAAAATTAGAATATATTTTAATGTGTTTGGACTACATGAAAGAAGATATCTTATTTTCCCACTATTTTTTCTTTAATATTCCCCCTACCACTTCATAGCCTCCCTTTTTATAAAAGAAATGTCAAAATCAGGCTCAAATCTTCACTAGGAAACTTTAGATAATGTTTTTTATAAGACAGCTCTTTTATTTTCACAGTTATCTTCTATTTATGGTAGCTGATTCTGGTTTTCTACTTATGGCAGTGACATGCAATTTCCTTTTATAACAATTTATTTGAGTAAAATAAAAGTGAGTCAATTTAAAGGAAATATTAAGTAAATAATAGCTCACACAGTACTCAGACACAGCAAAAATCATCAAGATGGTTCACAAGTGACTGAAGATTGTGAAACTGGGGTCTATTCCAACCTTCTTGATGTATAAGTAAGAGTCTAAAATGAAGAACTAATTATGGACAAAAGATTGAGCTAGAACCTCCTTATCTTCTGTCTTTTTTGTCTCCATTATACCAATTTCCTTTCCCAAGTTCTGAAAATCTGTTCCTCTTCATTCTTTGCTCTCTAATACTTTTCCTTTTACCTGTCACTTGTTTCTTTTACTGAAATTTAGGTGATGCTTGTTTCTATTGTATCCAATTCATAATCTTGGCAGGCACGTCTTAACTGGGTTGACAAGAAGATTTTCCATCACTTTAAATCACATAAAGCTCTACTTTCAACTGAAATCTACACATTCATAACTGAAGATATTTTTATTTTATTAATAAATAATATAAAAGTTTATAATACTATTTTTAAAAAATATTGACAAATTCCAAACACAGCCATCCTTGATTTTAAGGAACTCAACTAAGTTGGGAAGATTTATTGTCAAATATCAATAGTGGGCTTAGCCCCAGGTAAATCCTGTGAACATAAATGAAATTTAATTCAATTAATGTTTATTAAATGCCAGCTATTTTGCAGTCATTGTATTCATATAAATTTAATATCCTAATAGCTATAATTTGCTGGGCACATTTAATTTATTATGCCACTTCTTACAGCAATCTTCCAAGATAGAAGACTGTTACCTCTAGTTTGTAGATGAAGGAAGAGGGGTTCACAGAGTGTAGGTAACTTGTCCAGTGGCCCTCAGCTAGCAGGTGCCAGAATCAGAGTTTTAATCTGTTAGAAGCTAATCTTCATGTTATTTACATGGCACTATTTTACCTTTCAGAGTCCCAAACTCCAGTAGCTTATAATTAAGCAAAATATATGTGTGGTTTCTACCCTCAAAAAACTAAATGTATTTGAAAAGAGAAAAACTTGAAATATAAAAATGAAGAATAACAATTTGGAACATTCCAAATTCCAGATAAATGTAATACCCATATGCATGGCCAGAGTTCAAAACTGCATTGAGGGGGAATACATTGGAGGAGTTCTCTCACCTCAAGTGGAAAGGAAGTCTAGGGTTCAAAGAAGTGAAGATGATTTGGAAAAGTGTTTAAGGCAGATGATTGGGAGTATGCAAAGGAATAGAAGACTATGTTTACAGCAGAGAGTATACATTGATAAGCAGGGGATCAGGAGTAGAAAGGTTGACAGGGGCCAGGTCACGATGAGCTTGAATACCAGGCATTAGGCTTTACTCTAAGGCAAGGGATCTATGGAAAGTTCTTGAGCAAGGCAAATGTGTAAGAACTGTGCTTTAAGAAGATCCGTCTGGCAAGAGAATGCAGATTAAGTGAGGAGGGGAGAGGAGTGAACAGGCTCTAGGAATTTCATTACCTTGATGACAAAGGTTTGGACTGAGTGACAGCCATGGAACCAAAAACAGAGGACACCCCTAACTGCTCCGTAACCACCCAGATATTACCCATCTAGGTTTCCTTCGGATTTATCTGTAGGTCTGCTCTTCAGAAAAATATCATGATAAGGATATTGGAGACATGAACAGAACAGAACATCACCAAGGTGCAGGGAAAAAATAAACTATTTTAAGATGATGTGTTTCAGGACTAAGTGAGACACCACTGCAGGTAACTTTAAAGGCAATACTTCAGGGAACAAGCAGGAGGGCTGGTGAAAATCCTTGCAATCAGACAAACTCATTTAGGTACGAACTACACAAAGAAGAATATTTATGAGGCAAACAATGATTGTTCTGTAACTTGGCTGAAACCAAGACTAAGGAAAAACATTTCAGATCTTTGAAATTCTGCCTCAGCAAGGTATTATCTGGAATGTGTATGCTGCACATTGACATGAAAGTATTGTGTGGTTTGAAATGGATGCCAGTTTTGAAATATGACTGCCATGTAGTAATTTGTAGTCATGTATATTTTCTGTTTGCATTATTATATGACTGTCCATTTAGGAGGCATAATTAGGACCTAGTAAGCTATAAATAAGGTACAGTTTACTTTCTGACAAATTCTTTAATGTGACTGATTACCCTTGGCACAAAAACTACAGTTGCATGAGCTTCTTAAATAAAAACTGCATAATATTTCCATCTGTCAAAGTCACATAATTAAAGGCATCAGCAGTGCATAGAATTAGCACTTCAGGTTTTGTTCTCAGGTTTGGACAGCATTCATCATCAGTTGACAGATGGAATTGTTTTTTCTTTATTTTTCCATTTTGTTCTTCTTTCTGCAGCTACCTAAAACCCTACTGAGGACCTCTTGAAACAGTAAAGAACATGGACCTGGAATAATTGACTGTAGGCAGGACCCATTCACTTGCTTCATGTTTATCACCAGATGTAGGCAGGGACTCTAACTGCATCATTAGAGAGAGGGTCAATTGGCCCTGTTATCCCTTGACACAGGAGAAAGCTATTATAAGGGCACAGGACAACATCTGTCATTCTCTAAGATGAAAAAAGACTTCTTTCTTCATGGCAGTGTTTTCTGACTACTTGCTCTATACTAGGTTGTTGGAGTTACTACAAGAATTACAGGTGAGTCATCACTCTCACCTGTATATTCTAGCTCTGGTTTTCACATTAAATAATAATACTTACTATTATTATTTTATTATTACTATCAACTTTATTGGGTGCATGACTCAGGCACAAGCCTCATTTTATCATTTTATAGATGAAGAAACTGAGACAAAAAGAACTAAAATCTTGCCCAAAGTCAAATACTTAGCAGCAAAACCAAAATATGACTCTACTGAATGAGATTACAAAAATAGAAGAAACTGGCTAAGTAGTTGGCAGAGTGATTTATTTCTTTCCCATACACAGAAGAATGTCTATAAGGAAAAGAGAATAGACAGTTAATAAATCCATTATTCAAGTCAAGGTGGAAGTATAGGCAATCTTGTATTTGTAAACTAGCTGTTTGGCATTTATTCATGAAATGATGTCTGAGGTTTTTTTTTTTTTTCAAAATAATGGAGGAAGGAATGAGGATATAATAAGATTGGTCATGAGCTGATAATTATTGAAGCTGGGCAATGGGTATATGGGGTGCTATACCATCCTTTTTAATATGTGTATGTTTAAAATTTTCCATAATAAAAAAATTAAAGAAGGGGAAGGGACTAGTCAAAGAACATGTATGAATGACACATGGACATGGAGAATAGTATGGGAATTGACTGTGGGAGTGGGGGTGGGGTGGGTGGAGGCGGGCAAAGGGGGGGAAATTGGGACACCTGTAATAGCATAACAATAAAAAAAGAAAGTGATGAAAACCATAGCTTCACTATGAAGAAATGTACACATACATGTATGGGAATGCATATATGGAACACTGCACAGAAAATTCCTAAGAACCTTTGTGGCATTGGCAAGCACTGCCTTTCTACAATCTGTCTCAAACTGTAAGATGGCTCAGTCACTGACACAGCTATTACATTTTAAGAATGGGTTTGAGGAGTGAAATGTTATTCTAAATTTCTTTTCACCTCTAAGAATCCGTGAATATCTGTTAGGTTCTCCAGAGAAACAAAACCAATATTTTATTTATTAAATATTTATATAATATAAAATAATGAGAGTAATGATAGTATAGGTATATTATTCATAGGTAACAATAGATACAGATATAGATATAGGTAGATTAGATATAGATTAGATATAGACAAAGAGATTTATTTTAAGAAATTGGCTTAGGGAGTCTGAGAAGACCCAGGATCTGCAGTCAACAAGCTGGAGAGCAAAAGGAGACAGTGGCGTAAATCCCAGCTCAAGCCCAAGTCTGAAGGCAAAAGACTGATGTCCCAGCTCAGTTAGTGAGAGCAAATTCTCTTACCTTACCTTTTATTCTATTCAGGCCCTCAATGGATTGGATGATGCCATTCACATTGTGATGTGCAATCTGCTTTTCTCAGGCTACCAATTCAAATGTTAATCCCATCCAGAAATAGCCTCAAGGACACACCCAGAACAACATTTTAACCGAAGGTCTGAGCATTTGATTGTACAGTCAAGTTGACCCATAAAAGTAACCATTACAGTGCTTAATAAATTAAAATATATTCAGAAGTGAAAAAACAGGAAGAACCAATTACCTAATGAAACTCTAGGTCCCTCAATTGATCCTTGATCACAGGCTCCAAGTTAAAAACCCCTGGATGGAAAGTTGTCTACTTACCTCACACCAGCTCTATCTGAGATGTCTTTATGGTGGTTAATTGATTTTTCTTACAGTCACAGCTACTTCTCCTACCTCTAACCTCCCTTCTTTTTTCTTTCTTCCTTCTTTGCATCTCTCCTTTTTTCTAGAAAAATGTATTGATCAAATGCTATGTACCAGGTATATATATAGTGCTAAGTACTAGGAATGCAGCAGTGAATCACAGACATTATCCTAGTGAGAACCAGTTTTACAATTTCTATGCAAAAGAGTCTTGAAAGTAAAATTGGTTGAAAGGAGAGCTGGAAACTTGTCTTGAATTATGGTTTTCATAAACTTGACAAAACTCTAATAAAATGCCAATTGTCTATACCAAATAAATACAGCGCAATATGTTAGAGAAAGAATAGCCACCTTCTCACCCCTTAATGCCCTGCCTCCACTCCAGATCTTAAACTCTAGTAAGGCAGAGAGACAATAAACAAATAATAAATCATTGCCAATTGTGATAAATGTCATGAAGAAAAATACGGTCTCTTCAAAATATAATAATGAAGCTTAATTTAGATTGGGTTATTTTGGGTTTTTTTTTTTTAGAAAGAGACATTTAAATTTAAGCTGGATATTGAATGAAGCTATATTAACTTTCTAGGGATGCCATAATAAAATACCACAGACTAGGTGGTTTAAAAAACAGAAATTTATTTTCTCACAGCTCTATAGGTTAGAAGTCTATAGTCAAGGCACCAGGAAGTTTAGTATCTTCTGAGGTCTCTTTCCTTGGCTTGCAGATGGCTGCCTTCTCCCTGTGTTCTCATACTGTCTCCCCTTGGTCTTTGTCCTAATCTCTTCTTTCTAAAGGGACATCATTCATATAGGATTAAGGCCCAACCATATTACCTTATTTTACTTAATTATCTCTTTAAAGACTGTCTCCAAATACATCATATTCTAGGTACTGACAATTAGGACTTGAACATACAAGTTTTGGGAGGACACAATTCTGCCCATGACAGGGGCTGTCCAGGAGGAGAGTGGAAGTGGAATAGAAAAATAACACTATAATATTTGATTACAAAGTGTAAGGAAACTCCTATCTGATCATTTCTATCTTCTCTAGGATGTCTTGGGCAATGTCAGTAGCAGAAAATAGCAATGGGAGGGGGAGAGGTGGGGAGAGCAGAGAAGAATAAAGGAAATATGAAATGATGGTTACAATGAATGGCAGATGAAGTTTACAGGAAGAAGAGATTTCTGGGCAGTGTCAAGGACTCAGATGACACAAGTAAACAATACAAGTCATCCTGGGGCTGTAGTTTTTCTCTGCTGTCTGCTTGGTTGCTCTGGTGAAGGCTCAGTAGAGCTGTGTGATAGGTTCATTCAGGATGGGGCTTTGTCAGGGAGATGTGATTGGAGAAGGGCAAAGGGCTAATTGTGATATTGGGCTATGGAATTCATGCTAGGTAATTATGGAGGTGAAAGAAGGTAGGGAATGATGGCTATAAATGAAGTGAAGAAATCAATGAATTAGAGGAAAGAAACCTGTTTAGTGATACTACATTTCCTATGCTATTGGACACCCAATAACACCTGCTTTATTTGTAGACAATAACCTCTAATGGGCCCTGGTGCCATCTCTACTATAGAGCTGGACATACAGCCCCCCAAAAGTTACTCCACTCTAAACCCACTGGTCCAGGAGCTAAAAACAACCCCACTATCTTTCCACGTAGTATCTAGGTAGGAAAATTGAAGTCTCTGCTGTGTTGATGCTGGTGACCCCTAGACCTAATTTCCTCCCTTCACCCAGCTCTTCATGCTCCGTTATTTACCAGTTAAAATAGCATCCAAAATAGCTCTGAAGGACTACCCTTAGTTATCATATACTTGGGAAAAACAAGGTTGGAGCTTGGGAACTTCGTTCATGCTAAGTAGAACTATAGATCTAAATGCCAAATGCTAACAGAAATTCACCAAAGGATCTGCTTTTAAAAAATGGTAGGACTCATTATTTTCAGAACTTTAATTACAAATAATTTAAAACTTCTGACTTCTCTCTATATCGGTAATACATGCAAAATTTATTTTGTGCAAGTATGTCAAGTAATGCTTTCTGACCAAATCAATCAGACTTGAGTTAATGACTATATAGATGGGCTCAGTCCCAACTGCATTAAATGGTAAAATATTTATGATCCACAGTATTATAATGTACGTGCAAATGTAAGTGGGATGCTGCGTGACCCAGATACTACTGAGAGTGCCCTGTCTAGGATTGGATTAACTCCTCTGAAACTCATTTTCTGATACTATTTGGTGCTGAGGACAACTAGACAGAAATACCAGGGAAGGCGCAAAGAAAAAAAAAGGAAAAAAAAAGAAAAAAGAATAAAGAAAAAGCTGGGAAAATTCCCTAAAGACTATTTACATAAAGTCAGAACTTAACAGCTCACCTGATATCAATTTGTGGCTTACCTACTATGTGTCAGGCCATACTACCTCCATCATTCCATTAATCCTAACAATACTGTAAGGTAGGTGTTTGCTGATTAGAAAACTAAGCATAACTGACTTGCCCAAAGTCTTATGCCCTGTAAGTAGCAAGCCATGATACTAACTTGGGTATTTAGGTTTACCTGGTTCTTGAAGCTCTTTCTCCCAACCTTCACCTGCCTCCACCCCATGCTTCTGCAAAAGGGGCCTCTTTCCTCCTATCATCCCTGTTTTTCTCTCTGTCCCACAGTGATGTGCATCTCCTTCAAAATTGTTCATCATATGCCTTGTACCTGTTTCTGCTTGGATAAAAGTGTTGGAAGAGGCAGGAGACAGAACGTGTTCTGAATTGTCTATGTAGCTTCCACTCTTTATCTTGAGAAAATGACCTCTTGGAGTATATTATCTTCAATGCATTGATTTTACTAATGATGGCTCCATCAGCTATATTGCAAAAGGAAAAAGGACACAACGAACTGACACACTGAATCCTGAATATTAATTTGAGTCTCATTTATTTTATTGAAACAATGAATCCAAAATTTTTGATTCATTTTGATCATCATTTTTAAAATATTAAGAATTGAAAGGATAATATACACTAAAAGCTACGGAGTGTTTGTAGGAAACGTAGGGAAAGAAACTGATAGTAGATAGCATCCAGCCTCTGCTAGGACTTACAAGGCTTTCCAACTGAAAGTCTGTGAAAGAGGATACTGAAAGCCACAGCATTCCCTGGGATCTCGTGAAAAATACAGAAGCTCAGGCCACACTCCGGACCTCTTGAATATGAATATACAGTTTAACAAGATTCCTGTTTTATTTGAGCATACATTAAAGTTTGAGCACTGTTCTAACATACTTTTAATAGCTAACTCACAAGTGCACATGGAGTCCCTCTTGCAGGAGTAGGTTTTGAAATATTAGAAAGAGTAAGAGTTTAGGTGTCAGACAGAGAGGTGTCAACACTCACTAGTTTTGTGACTTTGGGCAAGTTATTTAAACCTCTTTAAGTCTGAGAATCTTCACCTATAAAGGTGAGAAAAAGCTAGAATAGGGCAGAAGGGAAGGCAAGAGGAACACCAAGGCAGAAATGTGACAGGAAGGAAAAGTGGATTTTCATCTAGGGTCTGCTAGAGTGAAGAGGTGGAGAGCGGATTTTTAAGAACACTTCTTTACTTGTTACTGGAAATGTATACTTGTAAAATTTGGTTGACATTTAGGAACTACATGAAATAAAAATTGATTTTAGTTTTCCTATGCCTTTTTGCTCGTAGCAGTTTAAGTTTCAGATAGTCATATCTATAGGAAAGCAACAAAAATGGTGAAACAGAGGTGACTTAAGGATAGACAATCAATTTAATGAAAAAGTTCTCGTGAGTGAAACAAAAAATGTCTTCCAAAAATACATCTGTATAATATATCTCTCAAAATTACTCTGGTGATCAGATGAGTTGAGATTTTTTGTTCTATATGAAATTCTCTACATTTTTAAAATCTAGTTGTGCTAAATTTTAATGATTTTTTAAAAATTTACCAGGGATGTAATCTTTTTTTCCCAGGCAGAATAATGGTTTCATCAGAACATCTCTAATTTCTTTGGTCTATTGATATAATTCCAAAAAAAGAAAAAGAAAATAAAACATAATTTCATCTATTTCAGCACTCATTAGATAGAACAAAATATAAAAAAATTATTTTGTTAGAGATACTGTTCGAATACTTTCCCAGACATTTTCTATAATTCCCTAGCCAAACAGTGGGTGCTACAAGTATCTCTTTGAATGATAACATTGCAGCAAATATTATTAAGGTAGCTTTTGATTTTATTACATAAGTAACCAATGTACATATTAATAAATTGTAAAATACTTGTCCCAATATGACATTGCCTTTTGTCTTCCCTTTTTTATTGGAATATTTTTGCACAAATTCATTATATCGAGTTCCAGGTGTATGTAAATGGATAACTCCAAAATAACATGAAAAAGAAAAAGCCTTACCATTAATTGATGTTTGTTGGGACAAAAAAAAAATGCAGTACTATGCTATATTATTAATGTAGGAGTTTACTTGGATCAGCCCATATATTCACATGTGCATTGTTGTTTTTCTGACTAAAAGAGTCCAATAAAGTGAAACCTAATATATCTGAGCAGACCTGTGACATTCTTGTGCACAAAAAATTTAAAATTAAAATGCCATTACACTATACTGGCACTTACACACATTAAGAAAACAACAAAAATAACTTGGTATGACTTCAGGCATTTTGAGATTTAAAAAGCTTTATTCTAATTTTAGTGAATCATCATGCTTTGTTTACTCCATGGAAAAAGCTAGAACAGAATAATTATTCAAATAAAAATGTTATATCAAAAACTAGAAGAATCAGAGCAAGATTTATAGCATATATTTCAAAAAAAATAAGGAGATTGTAAAGATCTAAAACAAAATATAAAATCTAAAACCTAAAATCTAAAACTCATAGTTCATGACAAATCTTAGCATATTTGAAATGTCTTTGAATACAGGAGATAGAGCAAGTTTCTATAAATTCTCTCCTATGATGAATGTATGGATAACTTTTTATGTTTGTAAAATAATTCAGGAGTGCCTTTGCAAAGAGAAAGCTGTTCAATTTGGATTTTCTAATAAAAAGTATGTGCTTCTATTGAAAGGCTGAACTGAAGCGCTGTGATGCTTTTCATAAGAATGATCTGTGAATCCAGATACATTTTTTACAATTGAGAAAATGAGGAAAGGTTATTATCTCAACAGTGATTTGCAAAATTGTTGATATGGTGCTTAAAGTTGTCTTAACAACAAATGCCACTATTTTCATTCAATGATTTCCATAACATAGATGCACCACTTATATTGCCCCACAAAATCTGTGGACCAGAAGTGATCTCTCTTAGAAGGATAAGCCAGTCTTCAAATCTCTATGCTAAGTGTTTTGAGATGGCGAAGTTGAGCCATAGCCCACTGACACATGAAGGTTAAACTCTACAGGCAAGCAGTAGTTAACTATCCAGGTAATGCAAATGACACTGTAGTCAGAGAGTTGCATATGACAAATAATATTTATTTTCATAAAAGGTAAATATCTGAAATGATCAACCACATATATTTTAAGAAATATATAACACTATGGGCCTATTAATATCTAAGTAGCATATGTTCAGAAATGCTTTAGATGAAAGTGATTGGCAGAAAAAGAAGATTTGGATGGTTGTATGGGTTTATGATTATTTTGCCTAAGACAGAATAATTGTTAATAATGCTTAATATATATTACTGTTTTTCTTTATAATAATAAATTTTGCTATAACAGTTAATGCATTAATGTATCAAAGTATATCAAATTCTCCAAAATAAAGGTTCTAAATATGAAGACTAAGATCAAATAGTGATCCCCTAAATCATCACAGACGTGTGGCACATTGTTCAGGACCCTGGCTGAATCCATTTACTAGAGCTGCTGTAACAAAGTACCACAGACTGCATGGCTTAAACAACAGAAATGTATTCTCTCACAGGCCAGAGGTCTGAAATCAAGGTGTCGGCTGGGTCATAGGGAAGAGGATCCTTTTTTGATTCTTCTGGCTTCTGGAGGTTGCTTCTGGTGGCAATTGTTGGCTTGTTAATGCATCATTCCAATCTCTGCCTGTCTTCACATGGTCTTCTCACTATTTCTGAATCCGTATTTCCATTGTTGTATAAGAACTCCAGTCTTTAGAATAGGATCCCACTTAACTGAGTATGACCTTACCTTAACTTGATTACATCTACAAAGACGTTATTTCCAAATAAGTTACATTTTGAGGTCCCAGGGTTAGAACTTCAACATATCTTTTAGGAGACACAATTCAACCCATAACACTGGCCTAGTGTAAGTAGTTTGGGAATAGATATTCATCCATTCATTTACACATATTTATTGAGTGTCTTTTATGCCAGACACTGATAAGAACAAAACAGACCGAGTTCTTGCCCTTGAAGAGATTATGGTCCTCATTGAATCCTCATCCTGTAACTGTATATATTTTGTAGTTTAATCTTTTAAACTATATTTTTGTGATCAGTCCTCAGAATATCCTGCCAGATATGCTAAGTGGTAGCAGCTACTTTTTTTTCCTGCATGGAGAAACTGAGGCTTAGACAGGTTACTACTTGTCCAAAGCTAACCATCTGATAAAAGCAAAGTTGGAACCAGACCTGAGGTCAAACATAATAGCATATACAATGCTGGATGGCATCCATTGCCATTTATAATTAATGACAAGGCCCATTACTATATACTAGCATATTTAACAATTTTTTGTATAGAAATATGACTGAAAAGTAAATGATACTAGTTCACAAAGCAAAATTTGTTTATTTATTCTTAGTTATTCATGAAACTCCAACAAATATTCTGTCTTATAAGTTCAAAAAGAAAAAACTGTAACACTTGAAGATTGGCAAGAGGCTAGTGTAGATTTTTCACTGAGGAGTAAAGTGAAGCTAGACTTTTTTATAGAAATTTTTATAGAATTTATAGAATGATAATTACATCAGAATGTCAGTGTTGAAAGAAATCTTAAAGCTCATGTCATTCAATCCCAAATCCCCTCCACAAAAGGTATCTAGAAAGAAAATCATGGTAATGAAGAATGAAAATATGTGATCATGTGTAGTTATTTCCCTATAATTAATTTAGGTAATAGATGATATTTTATGTATTCTAAACTGTAATGACTGGTAAAAATATGCCAACTCTTAATGAGCCATTATATGTGATGAGGTAGTAGGTAGTGGCAGGGATGGGGAGACAGCAAAGCAGTGGATGAGCCCAAATTCTACCTCATAGTTGTGTGTGGTTTTCTTTACTCTTTCCATTTTTTCTAGCACACTTACTTATGAGAAATGCTTTAGCAGATACACAGTTCTTAGGCCCCCACAACAAAGCTGCTGCCAGTGCTGAAACCAACATTAAGAAACAGAGAAGAATGCATCCAAAAGTGAAACCAAGGTGATAGAGTCATGAGCTCAAAAACAGCCAAATAAGGCAGATGACAAATGGAAGCAGATACTCACTTAACAAGCCTCTGCACTGTACAGCAAAAATAATGTTACATCAGTGAATTGATAATAGGGGAGGGAGAGGAGAAGGAATTAGCAGGAGGTGGAAATAGAGAAACAAAATTATACTAAGATAAGCTGCATCTCATGGGCAAAAAGGACACATTCTGACTGATTTAATGGAAAAAGGGTCTTTGGGTTCCCTCCATACACAAGTGGGAACACTTCTTATTACTCTCCCAACAGTGAAGGATCTCCTTATAAGCAAATTAGCTACTTTGGGAATATGCAACCATGTCTTGGAATATGTAATTTTTTTTTCCATTCCCTTAAAAACAACCAGAGCTGTGTTTTCTTATAAATAACTCATCATCTCCTGTGGTCTCTGAGGTCATTTTTGTCATGTGTGCAGGGAGCCAGTCATTTCCCCGGATGTTAGTTGTGTGTTGTTAGCTGGATGCCTTTATTTCTCACTCACATGAAGGGCTTTTAAAAAGACTTCATGCTCCCATTCCTCACATCTGCAAATCCCTTAGAATGGCTCTTCTGTTGCATTTTCCTTTCTATAATTCATTTCCCCTTCTTCTAATAACAGCCTTGGACATTTCCTCTTAACTTTGTGCTCCTTTTCCATTCTCAGAGGAAGATGCTGGAGAGCTAGGAAAATGAGGCATACCTAGTCGCACAACCCTCAGATCTCCTGGAACCAGTGATTCTTCACAGGTGGACGTGGCTGAAGTCAGGCTAAAGAGAACTGGCTCTGCAGCTTTGCTAGAATTTGGGGGGATAAACCTCTTTCTTCCTACTGGGGTTCCTAACCTAACAGGATATTAGCTTGGGGCTGCCAGTGCCGTTTTCATGCCTGAAAATAAGCGCAGCTAGAGAAAAGCAGAGGCAGGAGATAAAGAGAGAAATATTTCTGTAGATAGTATTTAAGCACCTGGATTTAGCCTTGTCTGAAAAAGACATCTCCCTGGACTTTCCAATTATTTTGTACAATAAGAGTTTCCTTCATGCTTAAAACAGGTTCAGTTTTCTGTTGCATTCAGCAGAAAGACTTTTGAGTGCTCAAGTATTTAGGGCCCAACACAATTAGCCTTAAATTCTGTAACACTTTGCTCCAAAACTGCATACTATCTGCCACTTCCTTTCCTCAGTCCCCAGTCTTACTGTGTTCTCCCTGTCAGAATCATATTGATCTGGGAAAATGGGATGTATTGTTTATGAAAGACATTTATTATAAAGGTATTTCTTGCTTGTCCTAAAAATATCAATCAAAATAATAGCAAAAAGTATAAGACATCTGTTCATCTTTATTCCCATTTCGTCCTACATCATAACTTACCCTGTGGGTACATCTAGACATTTTAAGTTCAAATACAAATGAGTGTGTGTGTGTGTGTGTGTGTGTGTGTGTTTGGTGGTAGGCAAAGGATATAAATTTAAAAGCATAAAAAGGGCTATTAAACAGAGATGGTACATCCACATATACTAATGTTCTCAAAATATAATAAAATTTAAAAAATAGACATACAAGTTTCATATAAACAGTATGATCCTAGTTTGGTTAACAAAGCAGCCTCTTCCATAAACCCCTGTCCCCCCACAGTGCTAATCTGAGAATTTTCATCTCTTCTAAAATTCTTCACTTATGTATTTAATCTTGCTTTACATTGCAGATTTCTGCCTACATATATTAAACTCTTCTCTGGGTGGCAAGCACATTGAAGGCAAGGGATAAGTTAGATTCATATTTTTATTCCCAGTATTTAATTCATCAGTTAATTTATGTGTTTAAATGAATTAATGAGTAAAAGAATGGTAAATAAATGATAAGAGATCTCCTTGAAAAGTATTCTTTTAGGTTAAATTTTAAAATGGCTATGCAGATGTTCTCCTGTATTTTAATTCTCATTCTCTCTGAGTTCTTCTTACATTAGCAGAAACCTGGCAAGTGATGATCAAGCCTTTAGTTTCAATACTTTTGGGAGCACAAACACCCATCTGAGTTCATCCTATCCTTAATCACTAAAGAATGACAGGAAATTTTTAAAAGACAGAGAAGATGCAATTATGATACCCTTAGTATTCCCACTATGAACTTTTGTTAGTTAACTAGATCTTTTAACCTGGACCCTGTAGCTTTCTTATCTTTTCTGTGCCCCAGCTAATAAAGATCTCTTGGCTTATTCTGTGACTTAATCTAGACAGATATTTTTTTCTCATTTTTTTTCCCCTTCATTTCCTCTTAGCTTCTCTAAGGTTTGAAGTTGAAACCTGAGCTTCAGACTAATGGGAGAGGACATTTTACAGGCCATAGTTTTTACCAGCTTGCTCCGGCTTCCAATATTGCTGGCTCCTGAATCCCCAGCACCCTGGCTCTATCAGCTGTTTTTAATCTTCTCATATCTACTTCCATATTGCACTGCCAACTACTGCAGTTTGTCTTCTACCTTATTAGAAAGTTAACATAGCATAAAGAGTCAATGTTAGAATGAAGCCTACATCCAAATTCCAGTTCTGCTACATAAAAGTTGTGTGATCTTGGATGAGTTACTTAGCTTCTCTGCACCTGCTTTTCCTGTACAATGGGATTCATAACCTTGTGTTCCTTATAGGTAATATAAGTTTTTGTTTTATTTTTTAGTACCACCTTCCTTCTGCATTTTTTTCTGTCATGCCAGTTGTTTGCCTTTTAGCTCTCATCTTCATCTCTTTCTTTTTGTACTCTTCCAAATATCATAATTAGCAATAAACCTACAAACTTTCTAGACTTTCTTGCCAACCTCATTTTGGTTACCTTGTCCAAAAGAAGGCTCTGCCAGCTCTGCAAAAGGCTGAGAGGTTGGAGGGAAGAGAGAAGCTATTATTTTTTCACTTCTGGTGGTGCATCCAGCAGCAGCAGCAGCTGTCAACTCTGGTCTTCCACAGAATCCATGGGGGTTTCAGGAGTATTCAGAGAACTGCAAGCTCAGCAAATGTTGCTTAGTCTCAATAACAGCAGTGATAGCCATGCCTCAAGCACATCTGTCAGCATTGCCCAAAAGTTAAGAACATGACACTCATGCAAATGTAGAATGAACATTGTCAAATGCTTTGTTCGACTTATTAATTAATAGGTGAACCAGCAAAATGGTAAGGCTGGTGCAAAAGAAAGAATCTGAAAATGAAGAGTTATGATCACACAAAAGGATGATGAAATGAATTTGCTGAAAGATCCAAAATGCCTACAGGGAAATACACTATACCTTTACTATTATCCCTGCGACTGGAAGAAATTATTTGCATTTGTACAAGGCAAAAATCTACAAGTTAACATGTACCATGTATCCTCACTAAGCCTGGACAAAGTACATTTGACTATATATCCTTTGGTGAATCTGTTCAACAGTCTCCTCATAAAATAGTGGAAAAAATAGGTGCTGCCCATTTTTTTTGCCTCATTTTCAATTTTTGGATAATGCTTTTGAACAAAAGTAAGGAAAGTGATGTCACTGTTATGCAATTGAGGTTTCAAGACAAATCCACCGTCTCCCATCACCACCCCTTTCCCCTCCTCCCTGGAAACTCAGCAGATTGTTAATTTATAACCAGATTCCAGATTGTTACCCAGAAAACTCTTCAACTAGTTAATCTAGAGCCATCACTATTTGAATGATATATAGATATTATTTAGTGTGTGGGCAATAAGAAGTGAGAGTAATAATAGTTGCCACTATTAAATTTTTATTATGCATGAGTAAACAATTAAAATAGAATTTAGAACTCTTCCTTCTGTTTCTGCTCCACTTTCATGGTTATCTCTAGTTTTAGAGCCTGGCCCCTCATAGGCTGTCAGGTTTATTCTAGTTAGTCATGCATTCCCTGGAATATCACATGAATGAGGACAGAAGTAGCTGGTGACTTTTCTTAAGTAATTAGATTGGCATGAAAAGAATCATTACCTCATTCACTTCCTCACTTTGCTGAGTATTTAGGAGTGCAACTGTAAAATCAGTATCAGATGGAGGATCTACGGCTAAGATTGTACAGTGCACTTGCCTGGGGACCACTGCCTTTTCAATTGGTCAGAAACAGGTTGCCATGCTGCTCCATCTTCTCAGCACATTTGTGTTCCACTGGATCTAGCTCCATAACTTATAGCAAAGCATGGGTATAGATAAGACAGCATCTGGAACACAGGTTTGTTTGCTTAATAAGGAAGGGTGATTAAATGTGGATGGAAAAGATTAAAAAAACTTTAGAAAATTCTTGACCCATGCTTCTACATTTAATTCTCAGGACTGACTCAATGAGGACATGAAGAAATGTATCACAGTGATTCAATAAACATTCAACTCTCTGAATTGAATTAGAGGATGTTGGCCATTCTTCTTTAACAATTTATTTCAGGACAGTTAGAGTCACTAGCACGTTACTTTTAGTCTGATTCTAATAGCTTTTTAGACCCTTTGTCTTTTATCAGTCCAACCCCCATGACGGATTACACTTCATCATCTCAGGTTCTATGTGTAGTATATGACCTTCGTTTCTGGATTTGACCAGTCCCATTCCTAATCAGGCATATAATTCAGTGAACCCAAGACTTCCAGTTGGGGAGCTCAGCACCAGGTTTGCCTCGATGTTGGTTTCACTCTGATATATAACAGTGTTCCCAGCACACACAGAAATATCAGAAACTAAGCTCAACTTTGGTTGCCTTCTCAATTACTGACTTTCACAAAAATGGGAGAATCCTTACTTTTCTCTCAGAATTGAAGATTTCTTCCCTGGCCCATTTCTGTTACTAATGTCCTTTCTGTACATTTTCAGGACAGACAAATTTTCAGGAATTCAATTATGTTCTTGGATTTGGAATAAAGTCTGTTGATACACAACTGTGGTAATTCCTCACCTGCCTATTGTGAAAAATACCTCTGTAGATCCTTTCTACTTGCTTTTTGGACCCATTCTTGTTTGAGGCTTTCTAATAATCATCCTTTTCCTGCCAAATGGATTCTTTGTTATTTTGACTAATCCTAAAGTATGTCTGTGGTGATTCACTGATTCTGACACCTCTTTGGTTTTTCTCCATGAGCTCCGTTTAGACATCGATGATTTCTGTAGGGAAAATAAGAGAGATAGTGATTGTTTGTACACAGTTTATGGTGTATAAAGACCTTAAACATGGGTTGCCTAAGTGTCATAAGTGAATGATTAAACCTAGATGAGTCGTTGAGGACCAAAGTGCTGTGCAAGTCTGGGGACCATCATTGACTTAGAATCCATGTGAATGGCATCTCCCTGAGTCATGGAGAGTGGTGATTCTGGTAGGGACCCATAGGCGTACATGATAGCTGCCAATTCTTTTTTTTTTTTTTTTTTTTTGAGAAACTCAGGAATTTTTTTAATCTCACAATTTAAAAATGTTAGCAATTTATTCAAATGTTTACAATATTGTGCTGGCTAGAGAAAATATGTCAATCATCAGGATTTGGCCCACAGGCCAGTAGTGTGAGTCAATTAATACACGGACTCTCTAGAGCTGAAGAATGTGGGAGAGAAGGCAAATTGTCTTCATCAAATCTTCCCCCCATAATGTTGGAAAAATTAGAAACATATTTTAATATTTTCTGATATTTTCCTTGAATATAATTTTTCTATATTTGTTAGTCATTCAACATAGGTTATTACCTTTAAAAATTGCTCTGTTAGGCTTATGCAGCATCATATCAGCCAACACTATATTTTGGCTACTGTATTTTAACAAAAACTCTTTGTATGTGAGTGTGTTGTGATAAGAACATTACTAAATTCTGACTGGTTGAATTTATTTCAGTTTGACTTCTTTGTAAGGTCTGGTAGTCTTATACATTTACAAGAGTACAGGTTATACTAACCACACTTACAGAGAAGTAATAGTGTGTACTTTTCTTAATATATATTATGTAACATGAAAATTTAAAACTTTGGACCTAATAGTGTTTCTTAAAGTCTAATATAATACCTATAGTCTAACAATGTCTTTACATGTGGGGCCCTAGCACAGTTTTTGATTTTCCTTCAAAATACCTCTAAATGTCATGGGTTGTCCCCCTATGGGTTCAACTCATAACTCATAACCTTAGGCTTAAAATATCTGTCATTTCATGTTTTACCCATAAAAAATATGAGTTTTGCATTATCTATGTATAATCAACTAACCAGGGATAAAATAGATTCATTCAAAGTTTAGAGTTTAGGTATGGGATTGTTTTCTTAAAAAAAAAAAAATGTTCTCACTGTCCATCATACTGAAAAGGTTACTAGAGCATGACATTGGGAGCCAGATACTAAATGAAGTAAAACTTTGTCCCTTTTTCTGAGGCAGAGATCAGCTGCACTCCAAACTCAAAAACTATCCTAAGTCAAGAATACCTAATGTGTGTTAGCACATTTCTTTTGGGGATCAATGGTGACAGATGCTTAATACAGTTTCCTTGTCACTATATTATCCCTTGATATGCCAACTTTGTAAGGGGAACCAAACTGAATAAGGAATTGAAAGATTTCCTGAAGAGCTCTTTCTGGTTTTTGAAATTCAAAATTATTTTTAAAAAAATCCTTGTTGGATTAGGGTATCTCCAACAAATGTCTGGTTGGGAAGCCTATCAAAGTCCCTCTTAATCAAGGGTAACCCACCATAAGGAGAAAGGAACGTAGATTGGGCCCAGACATTTGTGGGGAAAAGTTGGCTTTAGCATTAATTTGGTTATTAATTTGAGGCTTGAAAGCTTGTCTAGATTCAGACATATGTCATGTTTGGGGGAGCAATGACTGACTTTAGAAGCATAAACTAAGATAACAGTAACCTTGGGGGCCAAGAATAGAACATCATTGTACCCTGTGCCAGCAAGGGTACTGCTGTGCTTAGATAAGCACCTGTGAGTTTAGGGTCCTATGGCAACAGGTTTGGCAGGATCCAAACAAATGGTGTTAGTGGATCCACTGGATTTTCCATTTTTCTTTGCTTGGCATTTGGAGAAGAACCTAATTCCTGTAGTTGGATTAGGCTTTGGAGGTCTTGAATGAGTCAGAGGAGGGATGCAGAACATGAATGATTTGAAAAACAGGAAAAATGTGTACCTTTTGATAAAGTGTGTCTGTATTTGTCCTGTAAGTTGTTAAACTGGACTATTCCAATTTCTTGTATATGAGAGCTGGATAAGCTCCACTAATGGGACATAGCTGCCCATACCCGTCTGGAAAGGAGGTGAAACATGTCTTGGGATAGAACAACAGTTTCTTTTACACAAGGTGAAAGGCCCTGGGCTCAGACAAGAACCTGGGAAGGCTTGGAAGAACAGTACAGAAAGAGAGAATAGTACCCCTCGCCTGAATCCATAGCATGGGACAGCATCCATAGAAAACAGGGCATCCATAGAACACTAGGCTATAGAAGTAATTCGCTCAGACAGACTGACAGAGAGAACAGCCTCACTAAGCATCTATGCCCAGGCTGGACAGCAGCAGCCGCACAGAGGTGGCCAGGTTCTTAGATACCCAACCTCCAGGGCCGTGTCTGGGCTGTCCTACATCCTCAAGAGAGAACATCTGCAAGCTGCATTAACTAGTGAGAAGTAACAGCATGCAGGGTCACCGTCTGAGCCCACATAATCCCCCTTGGGGCCCTTGAGCATATCAAAAAAGCTACCAAAAGAGCCTGGACCTCCTGGTAGAGTGGGCAAGTGGGGATCTCAGAATTGTTTACTCTGGGGTTCTGGTGTAAGATAGTATTGTTTCTACTCCAAGCTGACGAATCTAGACATGAGAGCAGTGAACCCTTATGTAGTATTATATGTCTGCATCTGGAGAGTCTAGTAAAATGGACATCCCAGGAAGATTCAGCCTGTGTCTTCACAGAACCACTGTCAATTTGCTGTGAAACCTCGGGACTTGCACACCGCGGGCACAAAGCTAATAGCAAAGCTTCTTCTCTGCTCCTTGGCAGCTATAGGTAACCTCATCTCTCTAAAACTTTATTTTTCATCTATAAATGGGAACAAAGCATGTGAAGTTTATAGTGCAGTGCTCATCAATATCATAACAAATAACTTTAGAATGTCAGCATCTAAAAGTTATTTTTATCAATAGGCACAGCATATGACTTATATCAGAAATCTGAATCACTTGGAGAAATCTTATCTAATCAAAAAGTTATTCCCAGGGAACCTTTCTGCAAAATCAGTTTGTGGGAGAAGATACAACCTCTTTCTGAAAGCAATTTGTGTCAGAGACAATTTGTAAAAATCATTGGCTACTGCTAATAGCAATCTTGGATGCAGTGAGGAGTCATTTTATGTAAATGAATTTAAAATAAATTATGAAAAGGAACAGAGATAAGTGTTCCCCAAAGAAAAAACTTAGAAGTAGTCAAATAGAAAAATAGAAGTATTAAGAATTATAGAATGGTAAACTAGGTGAAGGCATGTTTTGACTACAAGTACAGTTCTATGAGCAGCAGGACGTATGGGAATGAATGCTAGGGTGAGAATCTTGGTCTCTACTACTCCATCCCTTTCAGGCCAGAAGATGTTCACCCATCTTTGACTCTCCTCCCCTTTTCACTGATACCTGTGAGCTATTAGTAAGCTTCCCATTCTCCCTACCCTTCAAAACGCCTCTCAGACCATCTATTGCCAGTACTTTCCTGCCTGACTCCCTACCCTCTTCTCTGGAGACTCCTGTGGGTCTACTTTAATCTCAGTATAAGATCTGAAGCCAAGCCTGCTCTTAGACCAAGGGTGTTAAATAGGCAAAAGCCAAATAGTTTAATGTTTTATTCTCAGGTGAGTCTGTACCAGTTCTAAATCCTTGGGAAGTTAAAGGGACAAGCAGGAATCAAGGGACAAGCATGGAACAAACGAAATAATACAGGACAGGACGTCCTCCCTCAAGCCCTTCAGAGCAAGGAATTCCAACTCCAGTGCCAGGATCCATGATTGGGTCCCTGCCATCTGCTTCCCATTTTATTAAACTTAAAATATAATAATGATAAATGTTACATCACTATTGACCAGTATCTTTATGCTACAAGCTATACAAAGCACCTTACATACATTATATCATTTAATTCTTACAATAATTCTCATAGTCTGTTGTATTCTTATCCCCACCTGAAGGTGGAAAATAACTAAGAATAAAATAGATATTACTTGCCCAAAGTCTCACCACTAAAAAGAGGCCAAGTCAGGACTGGAATCCAAGTTTATCCAACGCCAAAGCCCAACACCAGGTGTTGAGTCTTCTTCATTTAATTCCACTTTTGAGTTTGTTCTCTCCTCACCTCACTTCTAGATCCCTACTAGCAGCCTGATAACTAAGGTCCTTGCTTTGGTCCTCTCCCCACTCCAAGCTATGCCATCTGTCCCCAGAAATGCACCTCCTGGTCTCCTGTCTCAGCACAGATCAATAAGAAAAGGATATTAGCATGTGCTTCATTGCTTTACATTCTTCAGTGTCAGTCTTTGTTCAGAAGCACCTAACAGAGCTGCTGCAGTTCTCAGATATGTTTTATATAGAACAGACAAGGGACAAATTATAAAATAACACATCATTTTGCCCCATAAAGTATATTCTTTATGAGATCATTCATTTTTATCATTTTGAATTTTTAAGCAATTTCTTACACAATTAATTTATGCAATTTTACCAGCTGAGAGCACATGAAAGCAAAGTATGCTGATGCCAAATTTTCGGTGGAGATGACACAGCAGAATCTGAGACCCACCATAGCAGTAGGTTTAGGACCAACAATCGGTATTGCCTTTTCAAGCTTATAAAAAAAATATGCCACCTCAAACAGTGAGCAAACTATACTGGTTTTTTTTCCATGGGTGATTAAAGGCTTAGACATTTTTAGTCCCAAGAGGTTTTTTTGTAGGAGTACAAGTAACTAAAGAATAGCCATAGAGGCGATTATGACTTTTCCTTCCATTAAAAAGACAAAGAACAACAAAATCCTCTTAATGTGATCGTATTAAAATGTTCTAAATTACAGAAGAGAAAAAAAATCACCTATAATTCAATTCCTTAATTCAACTTCTATAAATATCTTTATATATTTCTTTTCATCATTTCATTATTTTTTTTCCTGGTTGAAATAATAATGTCTATAAAGATGCAAACAAGCAATTCACAGAAGAAATGTAAGTAGGCAATAAACATGCTTCACTGATAATCAGGAAAATTGAAATTAAAACAATGAGGCACCATTTATTGGCAAAAATTCAAAAGACTGAAAATATTTACTTTTGGATTCAGGCAATGAATATTCCACTCATTGGCGTATATAATGGAAAAAGGTGGTAAGGGGACAATTTGGCAGTGTCTTTTAAAATTATATTTTGAAGTATCATCCTACAGAAATATTTACATAAGTGCAAAAAGATGTGTATGCAACAATGCTCATTGAATCATTGTTTGCTGAGTTAAAAAAGAGAAAGCATCCAAATCTGTATCAGTAGAAAAATGGTTAAATAAATTACAACATTTTCATACTGGTGAATTCAATAGTTGTTTAAAATATGATGCAATATTAATAATAGCAATGTCAGTTATAGAAAAGATTTTCCTTACATATCATTAAGTAATAAATGCATGTCATAGAAAAATAGATTTAATATAATCTCATTATGAAAAAAATGACACATGGAAATATGTAGAAGGTGAGACTAGAGATGCACCATGGTATTACCAATGATTCCATCTGGAAACACGAATAAGGTTAGAGAGAGTCATAAAGAAAGATGATTGCTTTTTTGAGTTTTTTTAATCTTAATAATGAGAGTGTATACATATATTTGAATTTTTATAATGCAATTATATACTTATATTTGTTGTATAATTTTTTAAATGTAAGAACAAAACATTATAATATTCATATAATTTTAGATATCATCGGTACATTCATTACTATGTCCAAGCATTTTCTCTGCCTTTAATAACCTATATTTTAATAATGTATTATATTCCATCCAGCAAAATGCCACTTTACATAGGAATTCCTCTATTGCTCAACCTTTACATTGCTATCCCCTTTTCACTATAGATAATATTGCAATATGTCTTTTTTAGAGATAGGATTTTTAATTTTCTTTATTTTGAAATAAATTTCTATAGATTAGAGCTCCAAGATGGAACTGCTTAGTGGAAGGTTGAGAATACCATTGAGTTAAAGAATCCTGTTGAAAGCCAGAGTAAGTCCCTATGGCTCTTGACCCTCCTGCCAAGATCTCTCATTGCCAGAGATATTCACAAATAGCAAGGACTCTCTTTTATTTGGGCATTTCCCCCTTTGTAGTATTGTGTAAGTGACTTTGATCTTAAATTGTAAGCACTTAATGTTTCCACCATTTCTAATTTTGTGGCTGAGCCCAACTCCCACACAGTAAAGTGAAGCAAGGTGGCAAGAAGGAGGCTTGTTTTTTATCTTAAGGTGCCACACAAAATTGCAGACATCAATAACTACTTGCTATTCCAGAAATTATTCTCCAGTTGGTGAGGACATGCTGCAGAACATCTTTTCCCAGAAAGCAATGCAGTTGCTCAGCAAGAACAGCTTTTTGTGGAAGAAAAACCTGATAAAGATTGAGTCTCCCCAGGAGAGCTGTACTTTGTTTTTGGAACAAGGCATATCTTGAATATGTGAACTTGATCTTGATAAAAACCAATTGCATTCATACTGCCCAAGACAAACATTTTCACCTGTTGTTTTTGTCATTGTAGTTGTTGTTTTCCTCTTGGTGGTGGTTGTTACTTTTTTCTGAATACCTGATCCTGCAGTTTTCTTTACTCAAATTTACTTAGGAATTCTTCCACTGCTACTTAGCCACCTCTACTCTCTTGCTTTGGGAGCTCAGCCACTATTCAGGAACAATACCCCGTTCTTCCTTGACACCCTGGAGAAAACCCCAGGGAAGTTTAGAGTAAATGCTTTAACTAAGTCACTAGCAAAATAATACAAATAGAATTAGAAAGAGTACAGATCCACAAATAGATAACAATTACATTTAGGCCATTCCTTGAAAATGAAAATGGCTTTTGAGGCTGCCTAGATGAACAAGTGCAAGTAAGTGAAGCTGCATGATCTCCAGAGCTTTGTCATAAAAAGCTATCTGGTTTTCCCCATGCCCCCCCCCAGCCCCCACCTTGATGAGCACACTTGGAACTTGGCCACCATGCTGTGAGGAAGCACACCATTTTGGAGAGACCATGTGTGGGTGTTCTAGCCTACACGTTAGCTTCACTAAGGTCTTAGTCAATAGCCACCATCAACTACCACAGATGTGAGCAAACAAGCCTCCTCATTGGACCTCAACTGTGTGTAGCGTTGCCTTCCACCTCCCATGAGAGGGAACATTTGACAATCTTTGGAGACATGTTTGGTTGCTACACCTAGGGAGAGAGTGCTACTGGCATCTAGTGGGTAGAGGCCAGGAATACTGCTAAATATCCTATAATTCATAGTCCCCGCAACAAAGGATATTCAACCTAAAACGTTCATAGTACTGCAGTTGAGAAACCCTGCTTCAGACAGCTCCAGCCTCAACTCTTGAGCTTTGCCAGCTGATTTCAAGTGGAGCAGAGACAAGTTGTCCCTGCCAAACCCTGCCCAAATCACACTTTCATGAGGCAATTTTGTTTTGCAGAAATAAATAATCGAAATACCATGGAATAAGTGGAAGAACTGAGTCATATCTTCAGGTCTTTGTGACTCAGAAGCTCAAGCTTCTTCCAGTGTTGCCTTGAAGGGACACAACAACAAAGAAAGAATAACAAAGCACTTTTAGCCAAAGGTGGCTGGGCACCTTTGAGACCTGGGCACAGAACAAGGAAAGGTAACTATTATCAAAAAGAGAGCAAAGGAGTATTGCTCATTGGGTAACTATCCTCCATGTTCCTGATCTCAAACTCGACATCACTCCTCTCCTCTCTGGAAAACCTGAGAGGAGAACTCTGTTTCCTCTTCACAAATTCCTTGTGAATATGCTCTTGAAGGGTTGTTTCTATCTGATGGCCCCAAATACTCCTCTACTAACTTCTAACATCTGAGAGACCCTAAAGAGGCCCAACCTTCCCCTGGTAAATTGTGAAAAGATTGTTTTCACAGCTACCTTCTCCCTAGAAAGAACTGATCAGTCATGATCTTTTCTCAAACCATATCACACCTAACTTTGTTCATAAACATTCTTTATATAATTACCTAGTTTCCTACATACCTCGTCACCTCAAAGCAGGACAGCATCCCAGTAATTCCACTTCTGACATCTGTGCTAAGAAAATAATCTGAAATTTAGACAAAGATTTATGACTAAAACTGTTCACTGCAAGATTATCTGTAAGAGTTAAAAACTGGAGGTAAACCTTTGACCAAAAGGTAATGAAAATATGACATAAATCTACAGCAGAATATCGTGCAACCATAAACAAACTGTTCTTTTCCAAGTCTTCTAATCTTTCTTGGCTTACCTTCCCTATGCAATTGATTTACTGCCACAGCTACAATGACCACTCCTGATTCTCAAGACTAGATCTTGTTCCCAAGTTCAGGGCCACATATTTAACTGTTCACTGGACACCTCTGCCCTCATGGTGTTTAATGTGTTTAAAGCCCATTATCTTACTTCAAAATTTCCTGTTCTACATTCTTTATCAAAGTGACTGACCACGCCTTCTACCTAGATTCCAAACAAGAAACATGGGTAACATCTGCGATTAATCCATCTCTTTCACGCATATCCCATATCCAATTACAACTAGATTATTTCATTCTATTAAATCTCTCCTAAATTTACATTGAATCAGTCTCACCTCTCTAACCCAATTGCCACTACTTTACCCTAAGTCACCATTACCTCTTACTTGAATTCTAACTAGATCCCTTTGCTCTTTTCTAACCTATTCTTATGCTACAGCCAGAGTAATCCTTCTAAACCACAAACGTGATCAGTATCCTTTTGCTTAAAACCCTTTATAACTCACCATTGTTACAGGATAAATATTAAACTTTCTCCTAGTTTGTTTTTTCTTTTTTCTTTCTGGGTTTTGAAAGGCCATTCATAACCAGGTCCCTGCTTATCTCTCCAGCCTCATCTCAGGCCTCTTTAAGTCTATAAATCCCTTTGTACTTTATACCCCAGCCAGCTACCTCATTTGCAGTTTTGTAAATGTACCGCATTAGCACTTTTGGACTTGGTACACATACTCTTAACCTCTAACTAGATCACCCTTCATCTCATGCCTAATCCCAGCTGTTACTAATTTAGCACCAAGCTCTTTTACCATGGGGTCTTCTCATATGTTGCTCCTTGTTCTTTGAAATCTTCTTCAACACAAATAGACACACACACACACACACACACACACACACACACACACACACATACTATATCAGCATGGTGTGGCTATAAAAAGTACCTCTCATCTCCTAGTGTGGGAAACAAAATTGATTGTTAAGGCTTTCACACCAGGGCCACCATTTCCACAGTCTGCTCCAAGTCAATAGCGAGCACCTTCCTGGGAGACATGAGACCCTGCTGACAGATGACTTAGGCCCAAGGACTCCTCATCAGCCTTGCCAAACTGTCTTAGAATCATGCTACACCTGAGACCCTTCTCCCTCTCCTGTCTTGTTTTAAGAAGTCAGGTGTGCTTCATGGTCTGATGATTGTCCTAGCCTCCTCACAACCCTCCCTTTTATCCCTTATAGGCACCTCCCCAATAAATATCTTGCATGTCCGATCTCGTCTTGGCACCTACTTCTCAGAGGACTGATGCAAGTTGTACTGAGAAAGGTTCAAGAAAACAGGTGGGACCTGGGTCTGGTTAACTCACTACCTGATGGGTGTAGAGGACAATGTCCTTCTGGGTAGGCGAGGTGTGCATTGTCATAGCAAAAAGTGATGGCTCACCTGATAAATATTTCTAAAATGTTCTAAAAGTAGATTGGACCTTGTCTGGGGGAAGAGGAAGAGAAGGTGAGCTTTTACACTGGTGAGCTTTATTTTAGAGTGATCAGACAAGAATAGAGTGGAGTCCAAGTGTAACTGACATTGGGGCCCCTTCTCAGTTTCCCAAGAAACTAATCCTCTGTTCTTTAGCCTGGGGCAGGTAAATGGATGGCTGTTGTGATGGGAAGGGTGCTGGAGGAGACCCATGATTCAGGTTACAGATAGCACTCAATCTGTCTGTTTTCAACTTTATTCACAATTCGCTGTGCCCGGACTTCATGTTCAGGGTCGCTCTCTGCTGGCACCTTGGTTACAGCTTTGTTCTCTTGCTGAATTAGTTACTGTTCCTCCATTTGCTATCTATCTTCTCAGAATGTATCATCTCTTATCTGTTTTTGTCTTCTCTCTTGATCCATTTTTACTTGCAGTTCTATGCCTTAAAAAAAAATCCTTTCACTGATATTTTAGAAAAGTTTCCATAAGGAGAGGAGAGAAATGTCTCAATTCAGTCACACTCATATTTTTCTCTCTGGTTTAAATGCTACTTTCATCATACATGAAAATTGGCATATAATTGGCAATATTTGGAGGCACTCTAATCTATTCTACTGTGCTATCTCATTATGTAACAGTGCCAGACTTCTAATTAGCCTAACTTTAAAACATATTTTCATATCTGGCAGTATAATTCCTAATTGTAATTCTTTTTAAAAATATTTTAAAATTTTCTTGGCTGTTCTCACAGTTTTTTAGATTAATTTTAAAATCAATTTGTATCAAATTTAAAAATCAATTTTAGAAAATTCACTTGCTTCTATTAGTGTTTCTATATTCAAGAACTTTATATGAGTTCATTTATTCAGTAAAGTTTTATACTTTCATATCAATACTGATTACTTCTTAAATACATTCTTAGCTATTTTATTTTGAAAAGAAAGTTTTAAAATTACTTTTCTAATATGTTTTGCTGATACAATGAGAAACTACTGATTTTTTTAAAAACTCATTTTATATTTTGAAACTACAGATTGCCAATTTTTTCTAATAGGCTTCCTCCTGTGTCACCTGGTTTTCTAGTCACATCATCTGCAAATAAGGACAATGCTTGTCTGGCATCCAATAATCGTTTTTATTAATTTTTGCATCATTACCCTAGTACCATTTGAAATATAATATTAAATAATGATGGTAATAATGGACATTATTTTATTACTGATTTCCATAAGAATGTTTCTGGTATTTAATTAAGGATTAATTTGTCAGTTTCAAAATATTTCTATCACTTTAAGAAAATAACATGATTAATGAACGCTTTTAGCAAATCCTCCCACCGCTATCCAACCAGCTTTGACTTTCCACTCTCCCATGTCCAATCATCACAAAGACTTCATAATTCTGCCTCCAGAAGATTCTTAAATTGGTCATGGTTTTTCTCTTCTGTCACTGCCTTGCTCTCTGTTGCCATCCCTTCTTTCCTATTACTAAATGAGCTTTTACCTATCTGCCTCCACTGCCGAGGCCCTCCAATTCATTCTCATACTGCTGCTCAAATGAACTTTCTGAAATGTGAAACTCATTGTGTCACCTATTTCACTCCCAATCCCTGGACTTATAGTCTTTCAATGGCTCTCTGTTGCTCTCAGGAAAAAATTCAAACCCCTTAATATGACTTAAAGGAACAGAGTGATCTTGCTCTGCTTCCCTCTCCAGCTTCTTCGCTTGCCACCCGAAGAGTTTACCTCAACACTCCAGCCAATATTCAATATTTGCCCATATTATTTCTTCTGCCCAACACAGTTTTCCTTCTTTGCTGTCTAACCCTGTTCGTCCTTCAGCAAACCTTCCTAGATACACCAGGCTAGAAGAAGTACTCTTGATATATGGCCCTTTTAGCACATGTACTTCCTTAGCAGATAGCCCTCTTCACTTGTACTACAATTACCTGATTGCTGCTCTGTCTTCCTCACTGTAAGGTAAACTACCTGAAAGTAGGGAAAGTACCCATCTTTTGCATTATTTTATGTTCAGTGCCTGGTAGAGCACCTGGAATTAGTGTTCAAAAACTATTTGTTAAATAAATTTATGTTCATTGAAGGAACATATGTTGGATAGATCATTGTATATTTTTCCTTTGAACTGATGTTATTAATATATTTTTTTAATGTTACATCACCCTATGTATAAAATAAAACCTAATTGGCTTTGGTATAATTGTCTCCTAACACACTGCTAAGTTTAATTACCTATTATTTAATTGGTATTTTTTTACACCTGTCTATACTTTTCACATATTTTTGGTGGGAGTTGTTTGTTTTGTTTATATCTTTGCCAGATTTTAATACTATAGTTGTAAATATAAATTAGTTTTATTATTATTGTTCTAGATTTTAAACTCCATGAGAACTGTCATTCAATATTGTAGCCCATAATCTAATTAAGCAGGCACCTAATAAGTATTTATTAAATGAATAAATGAATTGGAAAGTTTTTCTTATTTTTTCTGTGAATTACAGTTGAGTATATAAATTGAGAATCAGTTGTTCCTTGAAAATTAAAATAACTAATATTCAACAAACACTAACTTAGAAACTTTTCATGGGTCAGGAAAGAATTGGAGGAAACGGAATTTGATGAGTTCTGGTTTTTGGTCTGTTCACATTTTTTACTTTCTCTTATTCAATTTGTATATGTTTTCTATCCAGAAAATCATCCATTTAGCCAAATTTGTAGATTGTATTCCTCTATCATAAACTATATTTTCTTTGAAAAATACTAAAAACACATCAAAGTGAAATTCATCAAGAATCCATATAGGTATAGCTGATCTAGATATAGATACTTCATCCAATCTCAGCCCCCAGAAATAATCACATTTGTTGGTAATTCATTAATGATTACATACATTTTCTTATCTACTCAAACACTCATACACATGTTAACAATCTTTTACCTTGTGGCTTCCTGAGAAAAGTTTCCCTACATCAAAGCTATAAAAATATTCCTTCATATTTTGTTCTAATACTCTGGGTTTTTCTAAATATTTACATATTTAATTACTTTATAATTCATTTTTATATAGTATAAAGTAGGGCTCTAACCTGACTACTTTTTGCCAATTACCCAATGCCATTTATTGACTAAATCCCTTTTTTATTTGGCTGGAAGTAAATGGTACTTTTATCACTTTGGTAGCTTTGCAATCACTTGTTTCATTGCATTAGTTAATAGTGTATTATTGTAATGTTGGCAGTCTAAACATGAGAAAACTCTCTCTCTTAGAACTATATTAATGGAGATTGTCCTTAGAATGATGTCACTTGGTTTCTGCTTTAATCCTCTGGGGCCAGATCGCCTGGATTTGAATCAGTGGTGAGCTGGAGCCAACTCCAACAAGCTCCAAGAGAAAATTGCGTGCATCTCCTTCCAGCTCCGCTCACAGTGTCAGTTTGTTAGTAGCTTAAAGTTGATCCTGATACGGAGGGGGCTGGGAGGTGGGAGGACAGCTCTTGGTCAATCATCACCAAGCATTTAGCCGTACACCACTAGTTTGAATTCTTGGCCTGTTGTTTATTAGATAGCACTGGGCAATTTCCTCATTTTCCTCATCTGAAAATAAGGATAACAACAGTGATTCTCTCAGACTTTGTTATAAAGAGTAAAGAAGTTATAACATGTAAGTCATGTAAAATAGTGTCAGATGCATTACAACCCTTAGGACTTTTTTTCTAACTTACAATTTTTTATTGTATCCTCATTGTACTCTTCTTTCTGGTCTCCTTAGCCATGTTCTTTCTACCTTCCATTGAATTCTTATTTCAGTAATTTTTAAAATTTAATAATGGTCTTTTAAGACTATTAATTATTCTCTGAATTCATTTCTGACATTCCTTACATAGTTTTTTTTACTGATTGTCATTTTATTTTACAAAGCCTTGGAGTCATAGGGTTTTGTTTCTTTTTTACATTATTATATTTTTTGATGTATAATTGACATACAATATTCTATTAGTTTCAGATGTGTATCATAGTGATACAGTATTTATGTACATTATAATAGGATTCCCACAATAAGCCTAGTTTCATCTGTCACCATACAAAATTATTACAATATTATGAGTTGCAGATTTTTTTCAGAGTGATATATATACACAGGGTTATATATTAGCGATATGAGGGACTAAAAGAAAATTGACCAACTATGTCCTACATCTCTACTGGTGCCACTCAATAGTGCTGGCCATTTTAACCAATTTTGTTTTAATACCTGTAGCAACAATCTCTAAATAAGATCACTGACCTTCTATTTCATGAATCACATACTTTAGATACCATCTTCTGACTTCTCATTTCAATAAACAGCGATTTAACACATTTTTATTACTATCCCTTCCCTCTCCCTCGTTTCTCATCAGAATTATACCACTATTTTCAGTTTCCATTCACAGCAATATTCTCAAACCACCACTTCTTTTCTAATAACAACATGCACTGCTTGTAACTACTCTCTTTGTATGATAACATTATCATCCGCCATTCCTTGCCCTTCCCAACTCTCTATCATAGTATGTGTTTTGACACATTCTAAGCTGTTTATTTTTTTTTTCCCAGAGACTTTTGTTCTCCAGTTTGGGCTGTTGTCTCAGCAGCAGGTAAAACCACAGTTTCCCTCAGTGTTCCTTGAACTCCCATTTTAGTTCATGCCCTCATTTTAACACAGTATGTCCTCATAAAAAATAAATCCTAAGAAAGACAGTATCTGAGTCCTTGCATATTTTAAAATATATTTCTCATGTCCTCACACTTGTTGATAATATGACAGGGAAGAGAAGTTTAGTTTGAAAATCACTTTTCCTCCGATACTTGAAGGCTTTTGCTCCACCGTCTTGTAATACCCAGCATTTCTGAGAAACATGATTTCAATTGCTTTCCCATTCTCTTGTAAATTTCCTTTTCTTTGGAAGTTTTAGGAACTACTCTTTATGCTTGATTTTATAATATTTCACATGTCAAACTTCAATCTTTTATTTTTCCATCTTGTACAACACTTGAACATTTTCCCCTTAGTTCTAGAAAATTATAACTTTATAATAGTAACATTTTACATTTATAGTTTAATAACTTGCTTTCTAGTTCTTCTCTGGCCTCTCTTTTTGGATGACCTAGTAACTGGTTATTAGACTCCTAGAACTTATTAGAGGGTCTATGTCTCTTTATCCTTTTTAACATATTTTTTTTATGCTTGTCTTTTTATTCCATGTTCTGTGTTAAGTCTTTCAAATCTTACATTTTTTTAAATGTAGAAATCATATATTTAATTTTCAAGTGTTTTATCTTGTGTGAATTTGCCTTTCCCATAGAAGACAGTACTAGCTTTATGCATGCAGTACAGTCTTGAATTTCCCTGAGATTAATAACTGGAGTTTTCTTTTTGAAGTTCTCCTCCCTAATTTATTTCTGTTTTCTCTAGAGAAAGTTTTTCCATTTCATTCTCTTGGTTTTTTTTTTTTTTTTTTTTTCCATGCTGCAAGCTTTCCTCAAATCTCTGGTGATTCTTGTGCTTTCATTTATATTTAAAAACCTATTAATGCAATTTGAATTTCATCACTGATAGAAGATTACTTGAATATTTTATAATTGAAAGATTCTTTCTGTTGATGTACTTTTGTTCTGTTGGATTAAACTCTTCTTACTAAATTACTATTTGAAACCATGGATATCAATCAAGGGCTGTGACCTGTACAACTTTTGCCCTTAGAGATAAATTAAGATGCAATTTGTGGCTTATGTGATCAATTTTTATAAATATTTCATGGATATTATAACATACACATATATTCAGCTTTAATAGTAATATATTAACAATATTTAAATCTTATCTAATTTTTGTCACCTTGATACATCCATGACTGATTTTTCACTAAATTCCCCCTCCACAAACATGCTAACAATGTTTCTGTTTATTAAACATATATTCCATTTTTTATGGACATAGAATGAACATAAAATATTTTTCATATTTGTTGCAGTTTTAAAAATATAAAAACAATGCTTTTTAGTCCATTTAAGTAAAATAGAATAAATACATAAAGCTGAATTCTCTTTGATCCTCAGCCAAGCTCATTCTCCCTTCTCTGTCTTCAAATACAAGAGTGAATGTGTTGTATATTCCTCCAGTCCATGTATCTATGTATTTACCACATAAAAATGAAAATATGCATAAATAGGTAAACTGTATATACTGTTTCTTTGTATTTTTATTTGTTTTTAGCATGTTTTATTTATTTATTTATTATTTTTAAAACTTTTATTGCCTTTATTGTGGTGACATTGGTTAATAAAATTCTATAGATTTCAAGTGTTCAATTTTATAGTACACCGTCTGTGTATTGCGTTGTGTGTTCACCACCTTCCATCACCATTTATCCCTCCACACCCTCTTCTATCTCCCCCTGACCCTTTTCCCTCCAGGAATCACCATATTGTTGTCTGTGTGTATTTATCTAAATTATAATATACTTATTTTAATTTCTACAACTTTTAAAAAAAATTTTTTTAAATTAAACATTTAATTAAAATTTTAAGTGTGCCACTTAGAAATATTAAATATCTAAGTTTTGTTTTGTTTTTATCAAATCTACAAGTCTGTCTTCTAATTAGTTTATTTCATGTGCATTTATTTTTATTACATATACATTTGTGCTTATTTCTACCACACTATTTTGTTTTCAATGTACCACATTTTTTCTTTCCTATATTTACTGAATAAGCTGTTTTATTTCCTTTTATCCCCAAATGTGTGTCTGCCTTAAAATCTGTAAGTAGTTCCTTCAGTAATGTCTATGAGTGACAAAGTTCCTTAGTTTTTGAAAAAAAATCCATCCTTTTCTTCTTAAGTCCATGATTGGTTTACTTGTTGCTCCTTGAAAAAGAATGTGTCTTTTCTGATTTTCTCTGTATCTCTGATGTTCTGCAATTTCACCACAATGAGCCTAGTTGAAGATTTGGGTTTTTATTTTTTTGCTTTTTTAAAATAAAAATTTTAATTGAGATATAATTGACCTATAACATTGTATTAGTTTTAGCTGTACAACATAGATTTCATATATGTATATTTTGTGAAATTATCACAGCAAATTGAGTTAACATCCATAATTATAAATAGTTACCTTGTTTTCTTTACATGAGAACTTCTATGATGTACTCTCTTAGCATCTTTCAAATACACAATACAGTATTAACTACTGTCATAATGCTGTATATTATATCCTCAGGACTCATAAGTGGAAGTTTGTACCTTGACCCCCTTTATCCATTATTTTGGCCTGGTATTGACTGTGTCTTTTCAATATTAGGACTCATAACATTCTTTTCAGTATCTCTATGAATATTGCCTGTCCCCCATTTTCTTTTTCTACAACTCTTATTATAAGTAAAACCACTTAGTCTTATCCACCATGATTTTCAACTCTATTTTGGTATTATCTGCCTCTTATATTCTCTTTCCAATGAGTACACTCTAACTTTGTGCCTGGTTTCCACAAACAGAAATCTCTAATTTTGATATAATCCATTAATTACTTTTAATTAATTGCTTAAAAACCCAATGGCTTGTTCTTTTGAATTTTATTTAGATAAATTTTAGAACTACTTCCCTACTTCTATGTTGAAATAATTTTTTTCTTTTATCTTCTATTAATGTGATAGTTTTACATTTTATATTTAGATTTTTGATTGATCTGGCCTTATTTTTTGTGTATGATGTTAAGAAGGTATGTTTACCACTTCGTTTTTGATTTATTGCTATTTGGTTTTTCAATATCTTAGACCTATTTTAACAAGTTGTAGTTTCTTAGAAATTATTCATTTGCATAACTGAAACTTTATATTCTTTTAATAACATTTTCTCTTTTCTCTTTGCCCTGGTAACCAACATTCTTTTTGACTATTTTAGATACCTCATGTAAGTGGAATTATATGGTATTTGTTTTCCTGAGACTAGCTTATTTAACCTAGCATAATGTCCCTAGTTTCATCTATCTTGTCACAAATGAAAGGATTTCCTTCTTTTTAAAGACTGAATAATATTCCATTTTGTGTGTGTGTATAACATGTTCTTTATCCACTCATTTGTCAATGAATATTTTAGTTGTGTCCATATCTTGGATATTGTGAATAATGCTACAATGAACGTAAGAATACAGGTATCTCTCAAGATCCTGATTTCAATTTTTTTTTAGTATAGTCGGAAGTGAAGTTGCTGGATCTATGGCAGTTTTATTTTTAATTTCTAGAGCGAGCTCCATAATGTGTTTCATGGTGGCCATACCATTTTACATCCCCACCAACAGTGCACAAGCAATCCAATTTCCCCACCAATCCACATCCTCACCAACACTTTTTATCTTTTGTTTTTTTCATAGTAGCCATCCTAAAAGTTATAAGGCTAGATATCTGAGGTTTTGATTTGTATTTCCCCATTAATTAGTGACCTTGAACTCCTCATTAAAATAAAAAATAATTTATAGTATATTTCCTCAAAACCATCTGTTTGAGATTTTCAACTTGGTAAGTATGAAGTTGTATATAATTATTTTTATAATTTTAATTACCTTTTTACCCTTTTTATATATCTTTTCCACTTATAATTCCTGTATATTTTCTTTCTTTTAAATTAGATCTGTGAAAGAATTGTCTTTTTATTGTTCTCTGTTTTTTCTTTCCAAAGGTCTGGCTCTTTAAGTTGATTTATCAGTTTTACTCTCTTTCAATTTCAAAATTTTTCTATAATTATGGTTTATAATCCTGTTTTATAATTCATTTACTTTTTGTTAAATGTCTTTTTTAAATTTTATATTGGGTACGTTTTTGGTTTTTCTTAACTTATGGGTAGAATATTTGGCTCAATAATTTATTTTTTCTTAACTCTGAAAGTATTTAGAGGTATGGATTACCTCTGCGTAAAATTTTAGTTGTGTCTAATAATTTTTTAATGTATTAAATTCTTATTTCCATTATTGTGAACAGTCTTCATTTGAATAAGATGAATATTTAGCAATGTGTCTGGATTTCCCACTCCTGAAAGATCCCACTAGGGATTTATATATCATAAAATTTATGAATAACTAATCAATGACAGAAACTAAGATGAAAAAGAATTATTTATTGGAAACTTTGAGAAATTACTTTATGATTATGAATAGGCAAATAAAAGTAAATGAAAACTCACTCTCACACATGACTTGGCTGATGAAGTTTGCAAATTTTAGAGGTAAAAAAAGAATCTTCCCAGAGTAAAGGCAGCAAATTGCTAGATGGTGCCAGTAGTTTCTTTCTCCTGCTGGAGCTGCATGTTTGAACTTCCCATTGGAAGCCGGAGCTCTTCGGTTGGGGAACCAGCACTTCGGTGGACTTTAGGTTAAGACGGACCTCTTGTGGAAAGGCAAAGTTGAGAAGAAGAAAAACGAACTTCTATGCTTATGTGCATACTAACATAAAAAATTGTCTTCATTGGGTTCAGGGTCATTTCTGTGGGGGGCTGGTGGAGATACATATTTATTTTTTTTCCTTCCTAACCATGAGGCCTAGATTTAAAGTAATGGGGACAGTGATAATCATTTCACAACATATATATCCATCAAATCATCATGTGGTATACTTTAAATATGTACAATTTTATTTGTCAGTTGTATCTTAATAAGGCTGGGGGGAAAATAAAAATAAAATAAAGCAGTAGGTACATAATAGAGGGCATTTCAACTTTTGGGAGCTGACACATGCTACATGGGACTTAGTAGAGGTTAAGGAAAGAGCCACAAAGTAAACAACAATAACTACTATTCATGGGTATTTTTATTGCACTGAGCAATATTCTATTACCTCCTAAGTGCTGCCTTAGACGATGAATTATAGCAATACTCAAATTTGCTAACGATTTTAAGTTTACCTTTGTCATACTTCTTTTAAAAACTTATTTAACGTTCATATAGCACTTACTAAGCACCAGACACTAGGCTAAGTATTTTATTAAACAAGTCATGTAATCTTTATGATGGCATTATTGTTTTACCCACTTTAAAACTGAGAAAATAGGCAGAGCAAGATCAAGTCATTTGCCCAAGTTTACAAACCAGTAAATGGTGTAGACAAAATTCTACCCCAGGCAGTCTGTTTAGAGAGGACCCGCCTTTAGTCGGTGCGCTATGCTACATGTTAATTTTTCTCACAGTAACCCTTTTGTTAAATGCTACGGGCAGGTATTATTTATGATTTGAGGATATGAAAGAATAGCATGGGTAAGCACTTTAAGGAAAAAAAAAACAGGAAGAGGAAGCTACATTAGCATGGACAAAGTAAGAGAAATGCCTAAGGACATGATGGCAAGTTTCCTACCATCCTTACCTAAGGTAGGGGGCTTTCTTTTTTAGCTTTTCCCTTTTCCCTAGTTGCAGTAAATCTTCACCTGTGTCCTATAGACAAGATTTGCTTCCCTTCCCCAAGAAGCTGAAGGCTTTTGTTCTCTAGATATGGAGAACCCAAACTGCCTGTGCCTGGCTCACAGAGGAGGCCAGCCACCCCCTCTCCAGGCCTGTGCTGTCCGCAGCGCGTGTCTCGGGCCTGCCACTCAGTCTTTCTTGTTAGCACCCCTTGGAGGCACGGGAGGAGACCTTGTGAGCAGGTACAAAACCCTCCTCTTGAGTCTGTAGTCGCCATGGTTTTATTTCTTCTCACACAAGCCCACATTTGGCCTTCAGAAAAATGTTAAAACTTTTAGCTGAATTCTTGTCTGCTTAAATGATACCTGGTGTCTCTCCCTGCTGTGCTCTGCAAAGGACAACCAGTTCTCATGTCCCGACTCTTTGGAGGGACCATCTTCTTAGATTCCCAGCTACTGGCTGACCTGAAAGGTGAATTGCCTGACAAGTTCAAGGAATGTTATGCTTTTATGGTATTTAGCTTTTTGTTGTTGTTGCTGGGGTGAGGCCAACACGGCAGTTTCCTGCCTCCCAAGCCAAAGCAGAACATTTTCCTACTATTACTTGTAGTTTTTCTATTTTAATATTTTCTTACTGTTTTTTAAATTATACCATCATTGATATTTGCATTTTTTTCCTTTTTGGTTTAACTTTTTAATAAACACGTACTTTGTTTTATTCTTTTAGTGCATCAGTCCTTAATAGAGGTATACCACCCTTAGAAAGTCCACTTCAAAAATTTATTGGGGTAATTTCACTTGTTCCAATGACTCAAAGTGACTATTATACTTTAGTAGGTAGATAACAAATACTAGATGCTAGCCATCCTGCAATGTGAAGGAGAGCCCCATTTATTGAAGAATTTTTCTCATGCCCACATGATTTAAACATCCCTCTAAATGGTCATGTAAGTAAAAACTACAGCGATTTTACAATTTTAAAGAGACACAATTTTAAAAATAATTTTAGTAAATATTGAATTATTTGGTATACAGCTAGTTTGTTTTGTAGACACAATTTTTAAAATAGTTTTAGTAAATACTGAATTATCTAGTATACAGCTACTTAGTTTTGTTTAGAACCTGACAAAATGCTGGTCACTATTTTGTGAATAACTTTTTCAGGGGCAATGTTGCTTATAAAGTTTGAGTTACCAATGCGCAGTACCTCTATTAATCTATCTTCCTAACTTTGGCACTCAGTGTTATCAGTTACCTTGGTTCACCATGATTCAATCCCAGAATCCTCTGGGTAAAATTCAAGACAAAGAGAAGACAGGTAACAGAGACCTATAATAATTTCCATTTCCTATGAATATAGAAAGGATAAAGAGATGGAAACGAGAGATAAAGACAAATTTGGCACTTTACCAGGCCTCACTGGTTTATTCATCACAAACCCATTTTTTAAATGTAGCTTGTTACTGAAAATAAAGCTCCATTCAAAGTGGCTGAAAAAAAATTCACATACTCTGGGGAGCCAGATGGTCTTTTATTCATAAAATTCTATCACTTCAGGATATTATAGTTTTAAACAAATAGAGGCCATAAAGTATTCTACATTTCAACCTTAAAGGAGATATTTTTAAAATGTCAGGATGTAAGCTATCATGCACCATAGTCAATGAATATGGATAAGTTGGTTTGACTTTAAACTTCCAGAAAAGGACATTGGTTGTTTTTCTAGTTTAAAGTATTTCTTTCCCTGTGTAGCAAGGTAAAGGACAGATGACTGAAATGGGCTGACTACAATTAAGAACTAAAAGTGGAAAGGTGACAGATGGGTTTACTATCTTCAGGAATTTAACATATTCTAGACATTTGTGCATGACCTTTGACATGGTAATATTCAAGAGTTCTCAGATTTATAGGAAGTTTTGTTTTTTTTTGTTGAGATATGAAGGAACTATCTCTAAAAGAAAAAAGGTAGAGTGAAACAATGTTAAGAAAGTAGGAAAAAAAGGGAGGAACAGGAGAAGATAGCCAAGAGGAAGGAGAGGAAGGGGGGAGAGAGGGAAGAAAAGAAGGAAGGGAGGAAGGAATAGAGCTAGTATACAATATGTCTGAATACAATATCTAGTGATTGAAATGGCTTGAATGGAAACAGTAGAAATTGAACTGTATGATAGAATGCCTGACAGTTATAACTTGCAACCATCAAGTAGTGAAAATCTTAGTTCCAAGTGCCTTGAATTTTAAATTTTAATATATAGAAATTTATAGTAATAGACAAATTTTCATGTCTAAGTTTATTATGAGTAAATTGTGTCTTTTGTGGTTTTATTCTGTGAAAAGACTCAAGGCTTGTCTCAGAGAATGCTGGAGTGTTTTTTATTAGATCTAAAATAAAAAGGCAGAATATGGAGGCCACTGGATGGAGATTCTTAGGAAGAAATAAGGAAGGAGAGAGGCAGATAATTTCCTTCTTAGAGTGTTCTCTCTACTTCTGGCCCTCCAACATTAATTTTACCTTGCCAACAGATTTTCCATATCGTGGAAATCCAATTATTGACCAATGAAATATGGGCGATATAACATCTCTTTAGCTCATAACTCTTCAGCTTGAGAAACATTGTACTCGAAGAACTGGAATCAGAGAACTGTACCTTAGAAATCTTATCTATCTGGATCTGATATAGATTTTGAGATACTAGACATTGAGCCTGAGCCTAACGCCATAATAAAATGAGACTTTTGAGAGACCATCAAAGGGGGGTAACTATATTTTTGCATGTGGAGAAAATAGAAATAATTTATGACAATAATGCAGGCTATAATAAAGATGAGGGTAAATTCTTTAGCATCCCTCCTATGGAGAGGTAGAGAGTACAAAGTATCTTTAGTTACTTCTCTTGAGTCTGCCCTGGGCTGTGACTGCTCCAGTTGTAGGCACTTTCCTCTACCTTCTTTTAAATTTTTATTTTTTAAGTCTGGACCCACCACGCAAAATACAGTATGTGATTACCCTGAGGGGACCAAGGTTTGAGGAAACCCATGCCAGTAGCCCTGTGGAGAGGCTGTGTCAGAGGAAAAGGAGATGCCTGGCCAACCACTGGTAATTTCAGTTCCCTGCCTATAGAAACATGACATAATCTTTGAAACATGTTGATTAAAGCCATTAATTTTGGGGAGTAGTTTGTTATGCGGTAATAGGTCATTGAAACACTAGGCAAAAACACATTTTTGCTCCTATATTCTGCCTTCTTCCTGCCTGGAATATGGACACAAGACTTAAAGATCAACAGAACATTTGAGATTGTGAGAAAAAATAAAATAAAATAAAATAATAAATGCTTACATATTACAGACATCAGAGTGGAAAGACAGAAAGAGCTTGGATCCTTGCTGACATTATGGAGCCATCCATACCAGCCCGCTGACAGGCTCTTCTGGATGCAATAAAGCCTTATGTTTTTAAGCCAATGTTATTTTGGCATTGTATTACTTGCCACTGAATACACCCAGAGCTGATATAACTATCAATAAATATTTGTGTATTGACTGACTGAATCAGTTTCACAAAAGCCCTTGCTCTCCAGACTCATCTTTTCTAAAAGGTTGCCTTCAACAACAGTTTCTTTGAGATTTACAGATACTACCTAAAAAATACTTTCATGGTTGGTAATTTTCTCAGAGATGCTCAGTCTCCACTCATCTAGTTTTTCTAGCCTTTATTGGATAAGTGAGTTTTTTCCTAAACATCCCTTTGAATCTTTAGTCCCAGGAGTATGACTCTAAGGTGTTGGGTTATTTTACATTAAAATGTTTCCTATCTTTGTCTCAGTTTTAAGTTAGAATTAGATCCCTCTGAATAAGGGGTTTTTTAGCAAAGTCAGAAGTTCTTGTTACCCTTACTCTCTGGCTTTTAAGGTCTATTTAGTGTAGTTTTTCTCAGCAAAGCATGAAAAAGAATCATAAAGAACAAAATAAGTACTCTATATGTGACCATCTCTCCTAGTTTTCAGAGACTGATGTCTGTGACAGAGTAATTATGGAAAAAAGTCTGCATTACACTATCATGGTGGGAACATTTGCTATCAGAACTATCTGGTAATGGCAAAATCTGCTGATATCTATGCCTTTTGGAAAAGGGGAATTGGGCGGGGAAGGAGGGGAAACTACATTTCTTCAAATTTTCCAGGACTAGGGGGAGAAAAAGCATTGAATAGGACACTTTGAAGATAATTATCTTTTTTCATTAGCATAGACTGAATTTTTGAGAGACGATCTATGAAGTAACAGTTGGCAAAAAGCACAATAATTTGCAGATATTACACATGAACTCTGTAAAATTCTGCCTTTTGGAAGAAAGTCTTTCATATATGAAAAGCCAGGCAAAAATGTACTTAATATATAAGAATTTACTAATCGAGTCCTCCTTTTATTTTATTGTGTTGAAAGGCTTTACTTAGCTACATTATTCATCAAGTAAGTGATTTTTTAATGGAGCGTCAGTTTCAGTAAACAGGCCTCAACAGTAGTCTTTCAGTGGAGCAAGAACATCTTTGTGTCAGCCCCATTTGAAATCATTAAAGTACACAATTACAGGAATCCAAAAGTAACAAAACACTCTACAGAAACTCAAAGGAAAAGCACCGCCAAAATTAACTGCTGCTTTTGAACACTTCCTTCACGTAACAGGCAGTCAAGGGAAAGAAAGCTAGATTTTGTCTGTTCATCGAAGTCTCCAGCCTTCAAACATCACTTAAAAAATTAAGAATTTTAAAAGAAAGAAAAAAACCAGGTATTGAGTAACTATTAAGTGTATTTTCTGTTATAAGTGTTAAAATTAGAAAAATAAATGAAATGATCTTTGATCTTAAGAGCTACCAATTTAGTAACAATTGCAAGTGCAGTTTGCTCTTGCTTTCTCTGGGTAAGATCAACAACAGCAAACTACTATCTACAGTTTTACTGTTCTATGATCCTATCAAATCTCTAATCAGGAACAAAGAAAATGATCACTTCCTGGAATGAAAATTTTCAAACCTTCAAATCATAGCCCAGTACCAGCCTCTCCCATCTCCAAAGGATCTTGAAAGGTCAGGTTTCCTAGCACATGGGAAAAGGGAGAAGATTGGCTCATCTCCTCCTGAGCCATTCCTCAGCAGTTGCTTCTGTGGGCTGTACGTGTGGCTTAGAAGGGGGATGGGTGAGCCAAGGTGCTTGTATGAGAGGGGAAGGATGGAAAAACAGTCCAGGTGGATTTTGGAATTCTGGGCCTGGCTCAAGAACCCCAGATGTGCTGGGCAAGTCGAATTTGGCCCTCTGTGAAACCTGTCCGCAGTGTTTGCTGCACTTTGTCTCCTCTGCCCCTTTATTCTACCTGTAGTTCTGCTCTTCGGGGTATAATTTTTGCCCAGAATAACCACCCCAAAATGCAGACATACACACATGATTCTCAAGGACTTAATAATTTTCAGAAATAATAGTTTTTCCTAAATTCAACAAAATCTGCAGATATTGTCCTGCCCCAAGGGGAGAGATCAGTATATATTATTATGCCAAGTTGGGCAGATAACTAAAAGAAAAAAGGAATGAGACACATTGCAGACTCCTGATAAACAACAGAACTATTTTGAGGGCCATTCTTAGTTACACATGAACAGAAGCTTTCAAAGGAAACATTTTGTTTCACTGGGGCCAGCCCTCCCCCTTCAAACTCTGAAAGTATGAAAGGGACATTAACAGCAATTGTTTTCTCTGCCCAGAGCCCTTCAGGGTTGGAGGGGACAGGGGTGCGCCTATGCAAGTCACCTGACTACATTAGTACTTTCTACTGTGAGTCATGGAGCAGATGGAGCTCAAATACCCAGAAAATGGTTGAATATGAAGGGTGAGAAGATGGAGCTTCCATTTGTAATCCCATCAGAATCTGTTAGTAGCACTCATTTCCCGGCCTGAAGGGAGAAAGTCAGCTGTAGTCTGCTACCTTTACCAAAAGGATCCACAAAATATAAAGTAGTGGGATAATTTATACAAGGCTTTTGAAGAGTTCATTTACAGGAATGTCCTAAAATTAACACAAGTCCCAGGGAGTCCACCAATAGCTTAAGTGAACAAATAAGATTCCTTACAGCAGCAATACATTGTGCAAGATGTGTGGTTATTGCAATCCTCACAATTAAATGTTTCTTCCTAAGAATATCACAGAGAGCATATTCTTCTTCCTTTGGATATGGAAAAAAGTCAAAACTGTGATCATGATAATGAGAAACAAGATGAATAGTTTTTAAATTATATAAAACATTTGCCACAATTATCTACTCCTTAACTGTCTCTTCACTCATTGTACTTTCATGGTTTCCAGAATGTTAATATTTGTTATCTTCCTCCTCTTTATTTTTTTACAATGAGCAATAAGCAACACTGCCCTGGAATATTCAAAAGTTATTTTTTTGTCGATAAGCATTTCTCATCAAATGTCATTATGACCTGTAAATTATTTCAATTTTAACCACAACTAATGTCAGCTTTGAGGCTTATAATTTTGACTTCAAAACAGAAAATTATTGAATATCATCTAGGTAAAGCAAGGTATATAGAGTTGCTAATAGCAAACATGAAATATTATTCCTCAGGTGGAAATTAAAATGTGTCTCCTGGGCAAGTGTCATTTTGGACAATTTTGGTGTTATTTTGTACCAAAATAAGTAAAAGAAATTAGTTTCTTTACTGAAGAAAATATCAAAGCTTTTTATGTGGTAATGTGCATTATGAATCTTTGAGAATAAAACATAGTAGACAGCCTTTCTCAAACTTACTTGATTAAAAAACCTTTATTTTCTGAGAAATCGTGGCTGATTTTGCCATTCCAATGTGCTCCATGGACCAGCAGCACAGGACTCACCTACTGCATTAGAAAGGCTGAGCCTCAGACACCAACCAGGCCTACTGAGCCAGCATCTGCAAGATCCCTGAGGTGATACTTTGAATATTCAAATTAGAGAAGACTTGGGTTAAAGGATACTTCTGAGTCCAAGGTGACACACAAGTAGATTTAAATAAGCATATTGCACAACTCTCTTTCTGCAATGTAAGTGAAGAGGATCAGAATATGCTACCCCAAATATGGCACTTTGGCATAAGGATTATTTTGAGCTGAAGGCAACTGAGAATCAGCAGACGCAGGAAGGGTTGTCTGCCCTATCCTCACCTGCCTAAAAGCAGGGCACAAACTTCCCTTTGAGGAAGATGCCCACCTCCCACACCAGGGAGAGAAGATGTACTCGTATCATCTAAGATGGGGAGTCAACAAGATGAATTTGCATAAATAGGTTTTAACTAAAATAGCCTTTATCTTTCATTAGTCCCTCCCAAATATTTTTTAGTCACTTCCCCACAATATTTTGCTCCTTGAAGCCCAAACCCTTTTTCCTTTGTTAAAAGGGTACATCAGCCTGGATTTTAACTGCTCCTTTGAGTTTTACACCTTTTCTGTGAACTCCTATGCATGTAAATAATAAAACTTGTGTGCTTTTATTTCCATTAATCTGTCTTTTGTTAGTTTAAACTAGTAGGCTCCTTACTCACTGAACCTAAAGGGAGAGAGGACAAGATTCTCCTCCCCAACATAAGCTTCATGAGAGTAGTAATCGTTTTGCCCACAGATGCAGCCCAAGCACCCAAAACCGTGTCTGTGGAACATCGCAGGTGTTCAGTAACTCTCTGTGGACATGATGACTTATTATCCCATCCAGTGCTTTGATTAATTATCCCTTATATGCTCTTTAATTGTAATGAAACATTATCTAGATCTGAGGCCTCATAGGGTGGTTCATGGGCCTGCAGAGAAGAAATACTCGTCTTCCCAGGAGGCATCTCTACAGAGTAAGTCCCAGCCTCGCAGGGAGACTACGTTCATTGCATGTATTATGAAGTACTTTTTTTAAACAACTCTGGTAAAATAACTAATAAGTATATATTCTATAGGTCATAGAAGTGAGATTTCCTGCCAGTGTTTTGTCATTATGATATTTAAATTGACTGTTTCAGCAACTTTGCTCTGGATCCTCCAGGATCAATTTCCCTTCACTCCATGAGGTTGTCTTTCTGCAATGGTTTCTTTGGTGTGTGATCTTCACTCTGGGCCTCCTTCTTCCTCACTTTTTATATTCTCAGTCACATTCCTGTAGATTGCAAACTTTAAACTGCTGCATGGCTTCTAGCACTAATGTGATTTGCAATTAAACTCCCCATGATCTTTATAAATTGAGATAACAAATTTAGCTCCTATTAAGAGTAATTAGGGAACATATTTGAAGTGGAATTATAAAATATAGACACATGTTCTGATTCAATAACATGGAGCTTTCATATCTGAAAATATAAAAAAAGCATAATTTAAAATAAATGTGTGGTTAATGGAATCGAGGGCATCTTTATATGATGGAAACTATGGTATAGTTTACACAGCGTCTGCAGACGTACTGAAGAATCCCTTTTCCTTTACCAGCACCACAAAAGAGTGTCCTTGTAATATTCACAGAGACTGAAACTTGGCCACTAATAACTCAAGAAACCCAGTCCTTCACCTCTGGCCTTGCATTCCCTTCCAGTGTCTGTCTTCTCTAGTTAATCCCTCCATACTCTATGCTCCAACCTACTTTTTGACATTCCTCAGAAGCATTTCATTACTGTAGACCTTTGCTCAAACCTCTGGAATAATCTGCTCACTCTTCCCTCTGTTCATTTCTCTGCTTGTATTCTTATAAAGTGAATTCAAGTAAAGTATAAACTCTTCAGAGCATAGCTCCACTACGAGCTCTAGGAAGACTTCTCTAACTTCCCAGGCTATACTAGGTGTTTGTCTTCCCTCCAGACAAATCTCTTAATGCCTGTCGGGGAATGTGCTGGATCCCTCTCTCACTACCTCTACTCAATTAGGTCTTGCTAGATTATGAGCTTCTCAGGGATGGGTATCAGGTTTTTCATCCACGTATTTCTAGTACCTATCATCACAGACTCATTCATTTGTCCATGAACATTTTAAGGAATTCAGAAATGAAAGACTAGTGAATTAATAATTTGCCCTGAAAGGATATAAGCAAGGCAATTCTTCTACAACAGGTATATTGAACCTCAGTTGAGTATGTCATTCCTTTCTTTATTCAGTCTACAAATGCCTTATATAACATTATTATGTTATAACAGTGACCACAGTGTATCAAGCATCCACCATGAAGCAAGAAAGTGAGATACTTTGATACAGAGAGACAGATTCCTTTCTCTGAGGTTATTCTGGCTTTCTCAAATTAAAATAATAATAATAACAATAACTTACTTAATAGTTTGTGTCTTTCAAGGAATTGGTTCATTTCATCTAAGATGTTGAATTTATGAGCTTAAGCATTCTTACTCAAGCAGATGTTTGTATACCCATGTTTATAGCAGCTTTATTCACAATAGTCAAAAGTGAAATAGACAGAAAATAATAAATATTGTGTGATTCTACTGAGGTACCTAATAGATACAGAAAGTAGAATGGTAGTTGCCAGGGCCTGGGGGGAGGTGGGAATGTGGGCAGTTCTTGTTTTATGGATAAAGGGTTTTAGTTCGGGAAGAAGAAAAAGTTCTGGAGATGGATGGTGGTGATGATTGTGCAGTGATGTGACTACATATAATGCCGCAGAACTGCACACGTATAAAAGGTTAAAGTGGTAAACTGTGTGTTATATTTCACCACAATAAAAAATCCTCATGGATTAAAGTACAAAATACAACAAACAAACAAAAAAACTGGAAGAAACATAAAATATTTTAAAATTTGAAGCACAAAAGACTGTAGATAAAATTTTTAAATAGTAGAAAAGGAATAAGATACATAACATATAAAGCATTTCTTCCAACAATCAGAGAAAGCAAATAAACCAAATTTGGACAAATGATCTGAACAGACATTCAGAGCACATCTCTCAAAACAGAACATATCCAAAAGTAATTCCACGTAGATTATGTATTAGACACCACAAACTACCTATAAAATATTAGCAGGAAAAAGACCATATTTTGGAAATGTTGCTACACAGGATACCAAATCCAGGAGCTATAAAGAAAAACATCAACAGATTTGACTATCCAAAAATTTTAAACTTATATTACAAAGGCATCATAAAGTAAAAGGCCCATCAAAAAGACTTTTGATTTATTAATATTAACACAGTTATTTACATATAGGAAGTGTTTCATAATAGTAGTTAAGGAATTATACTTAAGATTTACCTGAACTTTACCTTCCAAAAACAGCTTAGGAGCATTTTTAAACCAAAGGCATCAATAATGGGACATTCAGTAGCACATCTAATTTTTTCTTTTACACTTAAACTTATAAAACTTGCTTTTTGAATAGAAAGATGTTAAATTGAGAAAAACATAAAAACTATAAGGCATGCCTCAGTATTTTTCATATTGACTTGATCATTTTAATGCATATATTATCTTAAGCCAGCCACTAATAAAATGATCCAAATTCAAAAAGAGAATAAGATGATGACAGAAGATTAATATACAAATAATATAAGAATATCTACCATTTAATAAAAGGAAAACAAATAAGTCAAATAGAAAATAAGGAAGTATTTAAATAATCAATCTACAGAAGAAATACAAATGATTAACAAACATGAAGAAAATTAACTTGACAGAAAATCAGAGAAATGCATTAAAATATTAATGGAATTAATTTTCACCTACAGATTAGAAGAAAATTTAAAAGATAAACAATGTCCAGAGTTGACAAGTTTCTCATTACTGTATAAGAAATATAAAGTGGTACAGAACTTTTGAAGGGCAATGATAAGCTTAATCAATATTTAAAATTTGCACATCTTATGACCTAATAATTATTTCTAGTCATTTATTTGATTTATGTAAAAAGGTGCTTACTACAATATTATTATAATAATAAACTATGGAAAAAACAAACATAATTATCACTAGAGAAATTCTTAAATTATCAGTTCATACTGTGAAATAGTATGTATCAGTTTAAAATAATAATTAAATATATATGTACTTTCATGGAAATATCATAGATATGTTGGTGTAAAAAACTACTGAAATAATAGTTACAGTATATGATGCCATTTCTGTAACGAATTACAAACAAGCCATACTTGGTTTTGTTCTGGGTGGTGATAAAGGGAGGCTTTCTCTCCATCATGACTTTCCCCCCATGAATGTATTCATATATTGTATGTACATTTTATTTTTAGAATAGAGGGAATGCAAACACTTTTATGTTTTTAGAAGTACATTTTTTTAAAATAGGGAAACGAAGATTCAGAGGCTCTGAAATTCAGGGATTCTGAAAGCTCATAATATGGACTTCGGAACCAGGAAAGCCCTAAATGAAGGCTCCGGTTAAACTCTGCATTTGGGGGCCTGGCCCCCGCCTTTCCTCCCCTCAGAAGAGGAGAGGTTCCCAGGGTTTCTGTGGAAGCCTGACTTCTGTTTTCCGTTCCGTTGTCCCTCTCTCCCTGATTGTCCCCAAGCACTGGACCAAGAAGGAGATTGGCCTGGGAGGGGATTACTTCGAGGCGATGAAAACCTCTCACAATCCTTCCTGACCCAAATTCCTGAGCATCCTCCATCAAGCTCTGCTTCCTTAGCACTGGAGCCCAGGGCTCTTCACATGGCGGCCCCCGCCCCCGCACCAGCCACACCACACAGCGGGAGAGCCCAGCAGCCCAGCACCAACACGCGCCATTCTGACCACGTATGAAAAGCAGGGGGTCACTGAATACCCCCAAGGAGACTCAGTTGTCTGCGTGGCTCCTTTAGGCTCTCATCTATTTTGTGAGCTTCCCGTGAACAATTCTTTATCAGGAACAGTGAAGATTAATATCATTTAGTTAAGATGGGTAGTTCTGTTTATCAAGAGCCAGGGACTATGGTCCAGAAACTGTGCAAAGGACTTCACATGCATTGCTCAATTTAGCTTCCTAACTTAATTATGTGGTAAGAGCTACTAATATCCACATTTTACAGGTGAGTAAACAAACAGTAGCTTCACAGTGCTGAGTAATTCTCCAGGTTCATTTGATTAGTCAGCAGGGGAGTAAAGATTTAAACCCAAATTACAAACCAATTGCTCCAATTAACTCTTTAGATTTAACTGTATCATACAGGGATTAATATGAGCTCAATAAGGAAAAACTGTTACTTAATAGTATATAACCTGTGACTCACAACTTCTTAATGCGAGCTGTTGGCTTGATTCTGGGGATATTTTCATGACAAGAGTTAATGAAATAGGGTCATTCTCATAAACAGTGTGAGTGGGCTTTACTGATTCGATTCTCTAAAAATTTAATAGCATAATACAGTTATCATTCCCATTTTACAGACAACACCGGCTGGAAATTTTAAACTCAGCTTTGAGTATATCCATTCAAGGTTCATTATACTGGAAAACCTCTCCTATATCCACTGATGAAGAGAAATTCTTCTCTAAGGAGCCCTCGGGAAAGTTGATGCCAAGAAATGGGCCTCAAAGCATATTCAAATTTTAAACACCTTAAAGTTCAGGGTGGACAACCTTTCCCTGGCCCCAGTAGAGGGACTGCAATGCACCTTTCTAGACTTCTGCAAGGAAGGCACTCCTTTACATTTGCTCTAGGCTGGAGATCTGAGAGAATCAAAGAAACTCTTTAACCCTGGCCCAGTGCAAGGAGGCGTTCACACCTGCCACCCAGACCTCCTCTCCCTGCACCTCCAGCCACATAAAATAGGTATTGAATGAGAAGAGGAAGCTGCAATAAATGCGAGAAGCCTCCAAATTGTAATGACTTAATATTTTTACTTCAGAACCCATAAACAAGCCAACCATCTGGCCTCATTTTATTTTTTATCACACCGGAGAGAATTTCAGCCTACTACAAGATAAAAATTTTTTTAAAAGTCAAGATCAAATTCCTTCCTTCTTCTCAACCCCCACTTCCAGTTCTGAGCATAGAGTTTCACAAAGCAAATCTTTGTCATTTTTCTCACATAAAAAAATCCTGGCATGGATGAAAAAGAACTCAAAGGAAGATAAGCACAAAAGGTGTTTTGTTTCTTTCAAATCACTGTAATTTATACAGCTCCGTATAGGAGCAAAGCTGTTTCAGGGAATTTCAGGCCCTGGCCCTATATCCCTCAGAGCTGTTCTCAAATCACTCCCCCTCACTCAACCTGCGGTGGTTCCATTCGGACAACCAGAAAAAATAAAGTGAATAAAGAGAACTGAATAAAAAGAACCAAATTAATTAGACAATAAGGACAGTCACTCTGTATTCTTTTCAGAACTACATCACTTTAAAAATACCTTTTTATTAAATGAGCAGTATACGTGTTATGAGTTTAATGAAAGCAAGCTATCTTGAGTTTTATAAAGTTCAGCTCTTTCTTTGTTCATGGCTATGAACAAAGTCATGACACAACAGAAGGTTGGAATTTTCAAACAGGGCCAGCTTATCGAGGGGTGGTGAATCTCACTCAGGCTTTCATACTGTAGAGGAAAGAAAAAGCAAAGGGAAGAGCTGAATCTGTTGAATAAGTGAATAAGTATGTCAAAAATGTCCTTTCATCATTATTGCTTGTGTTCAAACTGTATAACCTTTGCAATACAGTTTCTGTTTGTGGGTCAAAGACTTCTGTTTCTGTAGCTCCTTTTTCTTTTAAGTTATCAATGTAGCCTTTTATTGCCTCAAAACCAATTCATTCATGTATAAAGAAGGTAGCCTTATTGATTCTCCAACTTTCTATCTATGCCCTAACCTCCATAAAGAGGATCTACCTGGTATGGCAATATGAAAAGTAGCTAACAGCCACTGAGTGCTGCGTATGGGTCAGGGGAAAGTGAAAGTACTCTCCATACATTAGCTCATTTAATCCCCACAATAGTTTGACTAAATGTTCTTTACTATTGTTATTTTATACACAAGGAATCTGAGCTTCGGAATTGTTCAACAGGTTGAGTTTACACAGCCAGTAAGTGACAGTGCCCAAGTTTGAAAGTGCAAGTAGGTTTCTAGAAACTGTGCTCTTAATTATCTGTTAGAAAGAGCACAGGCTTTGGAGAAATCCAGACCCTAGGGCCAAATTCCAGTTTAGTCACTTACTAGCTGTGTGACACCAAGAAAATTGCTTCACCATTCTGAGGCTCAAATTCCTCAACTATAAATAAATTTAATGACAAGACTATCTCATCCTGACCAGTGTGGCTCAGTTGGTTGGGTGTTGTCCCACAAAGCTAAAGGTCACTGGTTCAATTCCCTAGTCAGGGAGCATGTCTAGGTTGAGGGTTTGGTTCCCGGTCAGAGCACTTATGGGGGGCAACTGACCAATGTTTCTCTCTCACATCGATATTTCTCTCCCACTCTTTCTCCCTCCCTTCCCCTATCTCTTTAAAAAAAAAAAAAAGAGGAACTATCTCATAGTGTTCTTGGGAAGTTTAAGAAATAACTTAGCACAGATTCTGGTTCATAAGAGATTCTAAATACAGTGAGCTATTGTTGTAGTTATTATTAATAATACTAAAAAGTTGATGATAGTAAAGAGCATCCTCCACTCCAGTAGCTAGCTGACTATTTGCAGTACATGACTCTGGCTTCCCTCTCTACGGTCTTTTAAAAGCCAGTGGATTTTTAAGAACACTTTGATAATAAATAGGTCAAATTATCTTTCCACTTTTTTAAAATAAAAAAAATCTATCAAGTACATTCCCACTTTTATCCCTAAAGATTAAAATAAAAGCTGTCATATCAGCAAAAATTATATTATTCTAGAAGGTTTCCTCCTAGAACTTTGTGGAATGCCCTATTCCCTTAGAATTCTATTTTCCTTCCTTTCTGAGAGCACAAAGGCAGTGACATAGTGTCAGCCATTGCAGGGCTGCAGAAATGTTTTTCATTTCTATTCTGTACATGAAAATTAAATTTAATTATTCCTAACATGTCAAAGGCACTCATCAAGTTAGCCTGGTTTATGCTGAGCAGAAACTGCGAATAAGATTTAATTTGGAAATACTTGTTTCCGCAAATCTTCTTTAACTCTGAGGAAGAATTACTATTTATGGCAATACATATGCGAAAACTCATGAGCTGACTAAGAAATGCCATTTGAGGTAGAAAAGCTGTGAAATGCACTGTACCTATTAATTCCACCACATAGTAAATCTTTCACTGGAAACTTATGGGCTATAAAGCTTTGTCCCTAGGAGACAGCCCCCAGGAAGTTATGATCCCATTAAAGGAGGCAGTAGGGATTTACAAAACATACCAACCTTATTAAATTCGATAGAACCCTTTCAAAATGAAAAAAAAATGCTGACAGGCAAAAAATGGTCATCATATTTATCTGGGCTGTTCTTAAAATGTTGCATAAAATGCCAGAGGAACTTATATTATAGATTGCTTGGATGAGCAAAAAATATGCAACTGAGGAAAGAAAGAAAGAAGATATGGAAGCAGAAGATATGCCTAGTTGAGGCCTCACAGACTTTGCTGTTGGGTGGCTTTGATTCAATTCCCAGTTCCATTATTTACTACGTATCCTTGAGAAAGCTAATCACCCTTCATAATCCACAGTTTCCTCATCTGTCAAAGGAGGAAATAATATCAGCATCATTGGGTTGTCATGAATATTGAATGAGATAAAATACACGACAGCTTTCATGTTTCTTAGTTTGGCTGTTGCATGTTGGTAGAGTGAACAGAAGCAACGAGGAAGCAACATCTAGAAGCGATTTCAAGAGGACAAATATGATTCTGATGAGGCAGGCAGAACATGTGTGTGAGATGAGGATTTGACATCAATTTCAAAAACATAAAATTCCAGATGCGTATAGGACCAAGAAGCTGGAATACATATTTCTTTGGGATTCAAGCTGAAAGTTACTATCAGGAGTTCGATAAAGCAGATCCTTAAATCAGCCAAATATTTTAAGCTAGGAAAAGAGCTACAGTGTATCTATGCTATTCTCTAATAAATATTTGAAAAACATGGAGGAATTGTGTATTACTCAGTTTCTCCAGAAAAACAAAATAATAGTATATGTAGAGATAGATGATAGATAGATGACAGATACATAGGTAGATAATAGATAGATAGATAGATAGATAGATAGATAGATAGATAGATAGATAGGTTTAGTATAAAGAATTGGCTCACAAAGCTATGGAAGCTGAGAATTCCCACCATCTACCCATCTACAAGCTAGAGATCAAGAAAGCAGATGGTGTAGTTACTGTCTGAGTCTGAATTTCTGAGAACCAAGAGATCCAATAGTTCAAGTTAGAGTCCAAGTCTTAAAGCCTGAGAACTGAAGAGCTAGTGGTATAAATTCCAGTCTGAATAAGAAGGCTGTAGAACCAGGAGTGAAAATGGTGTAAGTCCCCATCCAAAGGCTGGAGAAGACTGATGTCCCAGCTCAATCAGTGCGGCAGAGGAAGCGTTCTCCTCTTCCCTCCCCTTTTGCTCTATTCAGTCCTCAGTGGACTGGAGAATGCCCACCCTCACTGGGGAGGACAATCTGCTTGACTCAGTCTACCCATTCAAGTGCTAAGCCTTTCTCCACACAGCCTCACAAACATACTCGGAAACAATGTTTAACCAAATATCTGGGCATCCAGTTGCTCAGTAAAATTGATACATAAAATTAGCCATTTCAAGTTGTATATGGAATCCAGGAGACTCATTATTGGTAACAAAGTTAGAGGAGTCCACAGTTCATGAACAGATACAAGGAAAAAGGAATGTGACTTTTCTAAAAGCTTCTGTGGTTATAGTGACAGGTATTAACTATAACATATATTTTTCTTGATAATAATGAGTGAGAATCCTTCATGTTAGTTAATTGCTTCACCAAAGGCAACAGGTATTTGTTATCTTATTAGAAGTTCTAATAGCTCCATAGGGTAGGCAGAGCCATCATATTGTCTTCAATTTAGAGATAAGGAAAACAAAGCTAGGGAAGGTAAATGGCTTGCCCAAGTTCACTCAGCTGAAAGTAGGATAGTACAAAATAGGTAAAAGTTCATCTGACTTTTAGTCCAGCATTCTCAACAATATACCACACTGCCTATTATTATTTAAAAAAATTTTAAGTTATAATACAATATGTTCTTTTTCTGTGACCCTCCATTTATAATATAACAAAATTTTAAATAACAATTTTTAAAAATATCCTATTTATACCAAAGGTTGCCTCTGGGACATCAGTTACTTTGGTACAATCCCACCAGCACCATCCATTGATGCTTTTCTGAAGAGACAGCATTTTCCATAAACAACATGCCAAAGTCTTGTTGATGCCTAAGGTAATTACATGCCATATCGATCACTATCTCTTACTTCTTGCCACTGCAGCTTCCACTTCAAGTACACAACTTTGCAGGGGTTGAAAATAGAGTCGGTCATGTCACTGGACATTGAAGATCAAATTATAAAGTGCCACAAGGAGGTGGCAGGTTATAAATGGGTGTCATTTATTCACATCTCAGGACATCCCCAGACTAGGAATATTGATAGCAATCTCTTAAGACCATCTATTAGCAACAGTATCCACACATCACCACACATGATTACAATTATTTTTCTTGATATATCTCAATAAAAAAGAGTAATAGTTGATTACAAATACAGAGACATATAGTGATGTAGTTATTATTGGTCAGAAAATTTATGCTGATAAACAACTTTTAGTTAAAATTGAGCTACTTTGTATCTTATTTTTAGATTACTTAATGTTTTTCATGTATACATAATACTTATAATTGTCTATCTTCTATAGTTTTTACTTATTCTCTTTTGAAATTCTTTTTTATTAAATTTATTGAGGTGACACTGGTTAATGAGATTATATAGATTTTAAGTGTACATTTCTGTGATACATGATCTGTATATTGCATTCTGTGCCCACCACCCACAGTCACATCATCTCCCATCACCACATGTTTGGCCCCTTTTATCCATTACTCTTCCCCCACCCACTTCCCTCTGGTAACCACCATACTGTTGTTGTGTGTCTATGAGTTTCAATTTTATGTTCCACATATGAATATGAATGAAAGCGTTTGGTTCTTAGCTTTTTCTGACTGATTTATTTCATTTAGCATAATATTCTGAAGGTCCATACACGTTGTTGCAAATAGCAGTATTTCAGCTTCTCTTATGGCTGAATAGTATTCCATAGTATATATGTGCCACATCTTCTTTATCCAATCATCTATGGAAGAACACTTTCATTGTTTCCATGTCTTGGCCACCATGAAGAATGCTGCAATGAACATAAGGGTGTATATATCTTTGCAAATAAATTTTTCAAGTTTTGGGGATAGATACCCAGAAGAGGGATTGTTGGGTTATATTGTAACTTTATTCTTAATATTTTGGGTAACTGCCATGCTGTTTTTTCACAGTAACTGTATCAATCTATATTCCCACCAACAGTGAATGCAGGTTATTTTTTCTCCACAATCTCTCCCACACGTATTATTACTTGTCTTGTTGATAATAACCATTCTAATAGGTATTAGGTTGTATCTCATTGTAATTTTGATTTGCATTTCCCTTATAGTTTGTGAAGTTGAGCATCTCTTTATATATCTGTTTGCCATTTGTAAGTCTTCTTGGGAGAAGTATCTGTTCAGGTCCTCTGCCCATTTTTTAATTGGAAGTTTTTGTTTGGTGTTGAGTTGTATGAGTTCTTTATATATTTTAGACATTAACCCCTTGTAAGAGTTGTTTGTAAATATCTTCTTCTATTTGGTTGGCTGCCTTTTTTTTTTGTTTTTTGTTTGTTTGTTTGTTTGTTTTTTTGATGATTTCTTTTGCTGTGCAGAAGATTTTTAGTTTGGTATAGTCCCATTCATTTATTTTTGCTTTTCCTTCCCTTGCCTTTGGGGTCAAATTTATAAACTCTTCTCTAAAAACAAGGTATATAAATTTGGTACCTATGTTTTCTTCTATGTAATTTATTGTTTCAGATCTTACATTTAGGTCTTTGGTCTATTTTGAATTAATTTTTATACATGGGGATAAACTGTAATCTAGTTTTATTCTTTTGCATGTGGCTTTCCAATTTTCTTTTTCTTTAAATTAATTAATTTATTTTTTCAAACACATTTGTCTCTGCCTACCCCCCACCACTTTCTCTTGCCCCCTCCCTCCCTCCCTCCCTCTCTCAACTCTTCCCCTTTGGCTTTGTCCATGGGCTTTCCAATTTTCTTAGCACCATTTATTGAAGAAGTTTTCTTTTCTCCAATGTGTGTTTTTAATTCTTTTGTCAAAAATTATCTGCTCATATACATGTGTTTTTATTTCTGGGCTCTCAATCCTGTTTCATTGATCTGTGTGTCTGTTTTTCTGCCAATACCATGCTGTTTTGACTATTGTAGCTCCGTAGTATAATTTAAATTTCAGTAATGTGATACCTCCAGCTTTGTTCTTTCTTCTCAGAATTGCTTTGGTTCTTTGGGATCTTTTTGGTTCCATGCATATCTGATGATTTTTTGTTCTATTTCTTCAAAAGATGACATTGGGATTTTAATAAGGATTGCATTAAATCTGCTTACTGTTTTGGGTAATAAGGCCATTTTAAATATGTTGATTCTTGCAATCCATGAACATGGAATATCTTTCTATTTCATTGTGTCTTTTTCAATCTTTTTAAATGCTTTGTAGTTTTTAGTATGTATGTTCTTCACATCATTTGTTAAATTTATTCCTAGGTATTTTATTCTTTTCATTGCAATTGCAAAAGAAATTTTTTTCATTCCTTTTTCTGAAATTACATTGTTAATACACAGGAAAGGAGTGAATTTTTACATTGATTTTTTTTATCCTGCAACATTACTAATTTTTTTTTGTTTCTAATAGTTTTTTTTGCTGGAGACTTATGGTTTTCCATATACAAAATTGTGTCATCTACAGAAAGTGACACTATTACTTTTTCATTCCCAATGTGGATGCCTTTTATTTCTTTCTCTTTTATTACTCTAGTGAGGACTGCCAGACCTATGTTGAATAAGAGTGGTCTTGTTCCTGATTTTAGAGGAAAAGCTCTCAGTTTTTCACATTGAGTATAACATTAGCTGAGGGTTTCTCATATAAGGTCTTTTTTATGTTGAGGTACTTTCTTTCTATATCCATTTTATTGTTTTAATCATAAATGTATATTATAGTTTACCAATTTTTTTCCTGCATCCATTGATAAGATCATATAATTTTTATCTTTTGTTTTATTAATGTGGTGTATTACATTGACTGATTTGCATATTTTGAACCATCCTTGTGCTCCTGGTATGAAGCCCACTTGATCATGACGTATTATTTTTTAGTGTACTGTTGTATTTGATTTGCTAATATTTTGTTTAGGATTTTTGCATCAGTATTCATCAGAGATATTGGTCTGTAGTTTTTTTGTGTGTGCGTTATTCTTGCCAGGTTTTGGTATGAGGCCTATGTTGGCCTCATAAAAAATATTAGGAAGTATTGCCTCTTCAATTTTTTGGAAGAGTTTGAGAAGAATAGGAGGTATCATATCCTTTTGAATGTTTGGTAGAATTTACTAGTGAAGTCATCTGGTCCTGGACTTTTATTTTTTAGGGTGATTTGATGGTTGTTTCAATATCACTGTTGATCAGTCTATTTAGATTTTCTAGTTCTCCATGATTCACTCTAGGAAGGTTATATACTTCCAGGAACTTACCCATTTCTTCTAGGTTACTGAATTTGGTGGAATACAATCTTTCATAGTATTCTAGTATGATCCTTTGTACATCTGTGATGTCTATAGTAACTTCTCCCATTTTATTTCTGATTTTGTTTATATGAATCTTCTATTTTTCTTAGTGAGTCTAGCCAAGTAATTGTCAATTTTATTAATCTTTTCAAAGAAGCAGCTCTTTGTTGCATTAATTTTTTGTATAGTCTTTTTCTTCTCTATTTCATTCAATTTTGTTCTAATTTTTATTTTTATTTTCTTTATTCTACTGACTTTGGGCTGCTTTTGTTCTTTTTCCAGTTTTTATAATGTAATGTTATGTTGTTTACTTGGGATTTCTTTTGTTTATTTAGATAGGCATGTGATAATATAAATTTCCCTCTTATTACAGCTTTTACTGCATCCCAGAAGACTTGATATGTCATATTGTCATTCTCATTTGTCTCTATATATCTTTTGATCTCATTTTTTATTTTTTCTTTGAAAAAGAAAAAATAAAGTCATTTTTTAGTAGTGTGGGGTCATCTCCACATATTTGTGGGTTTCTCTACTTCCTTTTTGCGGTTGATTTCTAATTTCAAAGCATTGTGGCCAGAGAATATGCTTGGTATAATTTCATCTTCTTGAATTTGTTGAGGTTAATTTTGTGACCCAACATATGATCTATCCTTGAGAATACTCCATGTGCACTACAGAAGAATGTATAATCTGATGCTCTGGGATGAAAAGCTTTATAAATATCAATAATGTTCATTTGATCTAATGTGTCCTTTAAGGCCAATATTTCTTTATTGCTTTTCTGTTTGGATGATCTGTCTAGAGCTGTTAATTGAGTGTTTAGGTTCCCAAATATGACTGTGTTTTTGTCAGTTTCTCCCTTTAGTTCTATTAGTAGTTGCTTTATATATATTTCTGTGCTCCACGATTGGGTGACATATACAGGGTCCAGCAGAAGTAACACCTGCTTGAATATGGCTGTTAGGGTAATAATATGGGTATAATAATTCAGTTTTAATTTGAACATTTTACCTAAAATGTCATATGGTGTACTTGAACGTGATGTTACTATGTTACATAATTACATGCTTATGATTTTGTAATAAAAGATTTTGTGATAAAAAGGGGTGTTATTTGTACCAGACCCTGTATATTGAGCAGTGTTATATCTCCTTGATGTAGTGTCCCCTTTATCATTATAAAATGTCCACCTTTGTCTCGTTACCTTTGTTATCTTGGAATCTATTTTTATCAGATATAAAGCTATACCTGCTTTTCTGTGGATGCTATTGGCTTGGAGTATCACCCTTTCACTTTAAGTCTATTTTTGTCTTTGCCACTTAGATCTGTCTTCTGAAGGCAGCATATGACTGGGTTTTTTTTTTTTATCAGATTTGCTACTCTGTGCCTTTTTATTGGTGAATTCAGTCCATTTATATTTAGGGTAATTTTTGATGTATGAAGAGTTCCTGTAGCCATTTTACCTTTTGTTTTCTGGTTGTTCTGTGCCTCAACTGGTTCTTTTCCTTTGTGTTTTTGCTGTTTTTGTTTGGTGGTATTCCCTACCTCTTTCCTCTTTTTCCTTTTTTTTAAGTTATGAGTCTCAGTTTTGGGGGGGAGGGTGGTTGCCATTAGGTTTATAAAAAAGAAAGTTTCATAAAATATATAGTAGTTCTTTTTCTATTGAATGAGTCTGATATCCACCCTCCTTTGCAAATTCAGACCTTTATCCTCTCCTTTTTTATGTTTTTGTACTCACAATTTGTTCCTGCTTATGCTATAAGTTTGTTGGTGATCTTACTCACAATTTTGTGACCTTTTGTTCTTTGTTTCAGATGTAGTAACCCCCTTGAGTATTTCCTGCAATGGAAATCTTCTGGTGATAAATTCCCTCAGCTTCTGTATTTCTGTAGCTTGGAAATTGGGACATTTAATGACTGTCCTCTCTCTCCTTCTGTCATTTATATCATCTCACACAATATCAGCTATATCATCTCACACAGCAGTGAATTCTCAATATTATTACTTAACTTCTCTATATGTCTAGCTGCCTTTTAAAATGTTTATATAACTTATTAACAAACATTAGAGCTATTAAATTCATATGACAAAGCTGAAAGAATCTTTAAAGACCACCTGGTGGAACCGTGGCCCAAACCCCTCATTTTATAGGTAAAAAAACAAAAACAAAAAACTAAGGCTCAAGGAGTCAAGTGCTTTTCTCAAGATCACAGAGCTGGCCAGTCAGAATTGGCACTAGAACTTAGTTTTCAATCCAAGGATTTTTCCACTTCATTTATACAAAATATTATAAATGTGCATGTCAATATTTTTCATTAATTAAAATTAGCAACAAATACAAAAGGCCATGGTTCTTTTCTCAATATAAATTGGAAGAAAACTTCTTAGGAAACAATGACTCTTCCTGTGTATTACCCAGCAGTTGACCACTTACATGATGTGTGAAGGTTGAAATTCACCCAGATTTATAACATTTAAGAAGTTTGGCATTTCATTTTGAGGCAATCTGGTAAGGCCTGACATTACTAAGCTACTCACCCTCTCTAGCTGGACAATAATTCAACCCATTCAATAAAAATGAAATACAAAGAATTTTATTCTCTTTACTCTGTATTACATATCATGCAAGTGCTAGCCAGATTTTTTTACAATGATTGCAGCCCTCTAAAGCCTGTTTGATACTCCAACAGTCTTGTGCCCTGGAAATTATATAACTTATGTGGTGAAAGAGGCGAGCACAGGAGTTTGCCAGCAATGTCCAAGCACGTCCCTATAAGAAAAATTGTAGGACAGTTCCAGGAAGGCGGAGGGTAAATTTTTAACTCTTAGACCTTTACAGGGACAGAAATTGTGCGTTCATGTGTTATTCAATAAGGATCTTTTTTACCTGATTTATGATATACAAGGATGCAGCTCTAATTTCTTTGCACGTATGTGTGTGTGTGTGTGTGTGATAACAATAAAAAGCAAGATTTCTAAACAAAGAAGTTTTAAGTAGAAATCTGTGGATATTTCACATTCCCCTCCCTCAGTACAGACAGGCAGTCTTTCTTTTTGGAAGGGGCATGTGGCTTGGCAGTACTTGGCTTCAGTGCAGCAAATCATAGCTACAATCTAGACAAATTGTATCTATCCATCTTCTCCCTATGAGGGGAAAAATGAATCTTTATGTAGGGGCTCTTGAGCCCCACAGAGAAGCTTTATTCATTGATGTTTTTTATAATTGATGAATAATAACACGTCCATTTAGCACTTGTGCAAATTTAAGCTTACATTTTTCTTTTGATCAAACATATTTCTGATCTTATCTGCCATTTTTTCCTCAGACTTTTTGCTTGCTCATTATTTACTCGATTATTGTTTGATATGCTCTAGGTACTTTTCTAGGCATCTTAAAATGAAGACATATGGTGCCTGTCTTCAAGCAGCTAATTGTCTTATAAAAGTGACAGGTTGGTCAACAAATATTTGTCTTTGTACAATATTTGTGTTTGGTGCAGATAACCCAAACTCCAGAAGGCCTGCAGCTTTAGCGTCTCTCACGTTACTCTTTATGCTCTGTCCCACTTCTGGTGCATTGAAGTGTTTACTTGTAAAACACTTATGCCTTTTAAATGTTCTGTTTATGAATGATATATCATGACATGTCTCTGAAGTAGTGCAGGGTTTCACAGCTTGCACTTGAAAGTCAAACTAATTGGGATAAGAAATCCCAATATTTGATATGGTCTTAAATAGTTTGTAAAATTTGGAAGTTTGCTGTTAATGAAAAATTTAAAACAAATAAATAAACAAGAGCCTCTTAGTTTTAAAATTATTCTATAAAAAAAACTTTAACTGTTTATTAGAAAAAAGTTTTAAAAGAAGAGCATAATGAGCCCCCATGTATGCATCACATAGCTACAGTTAAAATCAATCTGCTATTCTTGTTTCACTCATACCCACCTTAACACTTATTTCTTTTTTTTAATGGAAAATACTGGTAACAATTTAGATTTTATATCAATTTACAACTAGTGAAACATGTAGAGTGAGTGCTAAAATAATTATAAAATAAGTATATTTTATATACCCTATTATATATACCATAATTATATCATTTCATCCATAAACATTTTATACCTTTAACAGAAAGGAATTTTTAAACACACACACACACACAAATAACATCATCATACTCAACAGATTAACAATAATTTCTTAATATCATCTAACACCTTGTCTATGTTTAATTTTCCCCAACTGTCTCAAGAGCTCTTGTTTTACACTCACTGAGAACCACACATTGCAACTAGTTGATTGTTCAAGTCCTCTTTAATGGATATCAGTGTACTCTGTCCTTTTAAAAATTTCATTTACTTTTGGAAAAAATGCTGTAGAATTTCCCACATTCTGGATTTCGCTTATTATCCTTGCCGTGTAAATTAGTATATTCTTCTGTCTCCCATTTTTTTTCACCCTTAAAATTAATACTTTTATCTTCAAGCTTAATTAGCTCAAATCCTTTTTCAGGGATATTTTATAGGAGATGTTGTGTAATGTCTATTGCTTTATATCATGTGGAACACAATAATCTATTTGCTCTACTTTTGGTGACATTACAATTAGTTACAAGGCTCAGGTGGTATTAGCTAAGATTCATTCATTATAATTTTCCCTTAATGATTCACTTAATGGTTTTAACAACCACTGTTGACTTACCTACATCTATTACTTCATGAGGTATTGAAAAATAGTGATCTTCTAATTCTTTTTGTCCTGCAGATATTAGCTATGATTCTTTTATCGAAGAAGAGTTTTTCTTCAGCAAGTATTTGGGTAACCAGAAATATGCGTTCATACAGGGAAGGAAGAAAAATGCTTGATCTTCTACCTTTATTTATCAATTTTCAGAATAATGAGTTGATGCCTTATCTTGCTTTTCTGCTGGGTCTCCATTGTGGTTTAAAATATTACTATATTACTTTTCATCTCTATGCAGAACTTCTTTGTCTTACATGGTTCCTTTTCTATGACATCATGATCTGCTTTCAAAAAGGAACATTCACTTAAGCCTTTTCGAGCCCATCTAAATCATAAATCCCCCCTCTATAAGTCAGCAGGGAAAAGCAAACCACGGTAGATTTTTCAAGAAATGGTAATGTAATATAGGAAGTCTAAAGAAGTAGAATGGCAGAAATATTAGTAACTGCGAGAAGTTACTAGCCATGTGGGCTAACTGAAAAGGAAAATGGTGGTATGCAGTGCCCTCAAGAATGTCACTTAAGGCTACTGGCACCTGGAACTGACATTGGAGCCACCGTTGCTACCATGACTGCAGGAAGCCTAGAACTCACAGCTCCACTGATTCTGCAACAGTTCAGCAAACTTCTGTCCTTTAGATTCCACATATAAGTGAAGTCATGTGGTATTTGCCTTTCTCTGAGGGACTTGTTTTACTTAGCATAATACCCTCTAGGTCCATCCATGTTGTCTCAAATGGCAAGAATTCATTTATTTTTATGGCTAAGTAATATTCCATTGTATATATGAACAACATCTTCATTCATCTATCTAGCTTGCTTTCATATATTGGCTCTTGTAAACAATGCTGTTATGAACATAGGGGTGTATATATCTTTTCAAATTGTTTTAGTTTTCTTCCAGTAAGCAGGAAGTAGAGTTTCTGGGTCATATAGTAGTTCTATTTTTAATTTTTGGAGGAATCTCCATACTGTTTTCCATAGTAGCTGCACTGGTTTTTAATCCTGATAGTGTACAATGGTTCTGTTTTCTCCACATCCTAACCAACACCTGATATTTGTTGGTATTAGCCATTCTGATAGATGTAGGGTAATAGCTCATGGTAGTTTTGATTTGCATTACCCTGATGATTGGGGATTTTGAACATATTTTCATGTGTCCATATGTCTTCTTTGGAGAAATTTCTACTCAGGTCCTCTGTCAAGTTTTTAATTGGATTGTTTGGTTTTTAATTTTTAGTGGTATGAGTTCATTATATATTTTAGATATGAACTCTTTATCAGAAATGAGAGGGGTGTGGGGTTGAGGGATGGGCAGAAAAGGGGAAGGATATTAAGAAGTACTACCTATCAGTAATAAAATAAGTCACAGGAATGTAACGCACAGCTTAGGGAACAGATTCAATAATATCACAGTAACTGTACAGTGACAGGTGGTTACTAGACTTATTATGATCAATTTGTAACATATATAAATGTTGAATCACTATGTTGTATATATAAAACTAATATAATATTACATGTCAACTATAATTAAAAATAAATTTTAAAAAATATATAAAGGTAAATTTATCAAACTTTTTTCTTTTATGGCTTTTGAATTTTATAGCTAGAAAGAGCTTATTCAATCTTGGGCTTTTTTAAATTCTTCCATTTTTAAACATTTAAACCTTTTATTTAAATATTTGATCTGTTTGGAATTCATCTTGGTATGAGGCATAAGATGTGTTTCTATTATATTGTTTTATACAGCTACCCGTTTCCTCTGTAACTGTTTATCTGAATAACTCATTTTTTCCCTATGGATTGAGCAACTTTATAATCTACTAAATTATTTATTTGGGTCTATTTCTGGACTTTGTGTTCTGTTCCCTTGATTAGTCTGCCTATTCATAGTTTAAGTATTATTTGTTTAGTTACAGTATTAGTATAAGTATTGTTATTTTATAATATGTTTATCATCTAGTAAGGTTACTTCTCCCTTGTTAATCTTCTGTTTAATATTTTAAAGGCTTTAGGACTTCAAGAGGTTTCAAAACTATGGATCTAGGTCATCTTTTGTATGTCCATGCAACAAAAAAGGCATTGTGTGAGTCAAAGTCCATGCAAACCTGCAGTTAGTGTCCACTGTCCAGGCTCCTTCTGCTGGATGCAGAGAGAATCACTGTCAACTGGTGACTGAAAATGGTACAGTTTGCAGGCATCATTGTTTAAGAAATTCAGAAAATGTTAAATAAATATTGCTATACAAAATCACTCCAAATTCTGCCTCAAACTGAGGAAGCTACCATTTTAGAGTGTTGGGCAGAAACGTCAAGGCACCTAGATCTGGAATCAACACTGCATTTTTGAAAATTGAGCCAGGAAATACACATATTCCCATTTGGGTAATCTTCAATCATCTTCCCTCATTTGAGTTTGTGCATGATTCAGTTTCAACTCTGATTTACTAAGTTGTTACTGTCTACTCTTGGAGAAAAGCAGTACAGAGATGCTCTTAGAATCCCTACAAAATTCTACAATAGATTGCCACAGTGAAAAGCCTGTTGTGTCACTTACTATCTGTGGGACTTAGACAAGGTGCATCAACTCTCTTGCACCTTCCCCCTCATTTCTCCTTTCTGTAAAATGCAAACAATAGTAGTCTATTTCACTGGGCTGCCTTGAGAACTAAATGAGATCATACGCTGGCCCTTAGCACTGTGCTTGGCCCATGTTAGAAATTAAATAAAGTTAACTGTTAATGATGATCATGATTATCATAGCATTTAACAACTAAGTAACTATATTATGAAAATTTTATTTTTATTTACACTTTACAGAAACCAAAGTTTTATGTTTTTCCCAATTTCCAGAGCTAGGCTGTTTCTGGAAGGGTGGTATTCAAACCTTATTTCAAGTACATTCCAATAAAGACAGTTGTCTTTGTGGCTCTATGTCCTAAAATCATGTGTTTTCTAAATCTGATATGGACCAATTTAGAGATCTTCCAGCTTTTTCTTGTGCTTCTTCTATTACTTCTCCAGGCAAGCTTGGTCCAAAATCCTTTGTCACATTTAAACCAGCCTGTATTTCCTTCCTTCAGCACTTTATTGTATCTCCTCAGCCATGCTCTTTAAGCGCTGAAACATAATTCCACTAGTTGTAATTGTATCCTAGAATATCTAGTTAGTTTTGAGGCAAAGCCCTGAGGTTTTTCACTAAGGTCTTCAGTATTTTGTTCTTTGTTCACACCCCTTAATAAAATAATAAAAATGAAATCACCACTGGAGTTTTAATACCAAAAGGACTATCTTTTTCAGCCTTCTGTTCCTTGTTATGCTTGTAACAGATAAATCTTCCCCTATATAGGTGAGGAAATTCAGCATCAAAAATGACTACTCAAAGTTATAGTCTAAGATGGAGTTGACATAAGCCCTAGAAAGTAATAGCCTTTCATTCTCTAGCCAGTAGAACATGTAACTTGGCTTGTTGGCCTAAGAAATGCTGGGCCATATGGAATGCAATGCTCTGAAGTAGTTCAAGAGACTCACTTAGTATTTCAGTGTCATATCTAGTGTAAGATGACCTCACCTCTCAGAGCTCCATGTAGAATGAGATAGTTGCAGGAACATGTGATTAAATGGTCAACTTTGAGGGGTACATGTTTCAGGGCTTTTTGAAGATTGTATATCTATATATCTACCTACTTATCTACTATCCATTTGTTTGTTTATCAATCTATTTGACAAACACTAAACTTCTGGGGAAAATATGACTAAGGCTAATTAGCCACCCCCCACCCCGACAATTCCAGCGTCACAGCGATCTGCTGGGATCTAGTCTGAAAGTTTTACAAAAACTTCAAGAAGTAAGAACAGGAGTCAAAGATACAAACTCAACTGACTCTGGTGAATAATTGGGAACTTATTGGCTCATGTAAATGAGCAGTCCATGACAGAGCTGAAATACCATATGTTGCCATGTATAATGCACACCCACATTTTTGTGTGCATTATACACAGGGTTCTATAATCATTATACCTATGTATAAAGTGCATCCTTATTTTTCCCTCAAAAATTTGGGCAAAAAAATGCAAAATACAGTAGGTTTCACTTTCCCAGTGAGTTCAGCAAGTCTCAAGATTCACTCTAACTGAACCAACTTTGTTTATATGCCTATCCATGAATCCCTGGGCCAGAAGAAAGGAATGTACCATTATTCCAGGTTTTGAAGTTGGAGTTAAGGTCACCTTTCTACCCCATCTGTTGCTCAAAACTGAGTGAATTGAGAGTAGAAAAAGGGGGATTTCCTATAAAATAATGAAAGTGATGATATTACCAGAAGAAGAGGGAAAGGATGCCAGGCAGGAAAAACCAGATATTATCATGTATGATCGAAATGTGACAATATATATTCCTTTATTTCCCTCATTCATTCAAATATTAAGAAAACAGAAAATATTAAAGTGCAGTTTCTGCCTTTAAAGAAAACCTAACCTTTTGAAATCATCATATCAATACATTATGATATATTAGTTTCCACTAAAGGTATACACAGAACATAAGCTATGGAAATATATGTGAAGGGTATCAGTTATATTCACAGAGGACTTGGCTATGATTTTCTTATTAAATTTCACATTAATGTCCAACCAGTAACATGCTAGTACACATAAATGTAGAGGAAACCAAAACAGAGAGCTCACTCATAATTTTGCTAAAATGAGTAGCTTTATGTTAGATGTGTCCACAATCTAATATGGAATCAACAGCTGAGGTAGCATTTTTTTTATGATCTGCCAAAGCTTGATGCCTCTAGGAAAGAGTAAGCTGGCAGTGTTCACAGAGAATCTGTTAACTTCGTACACTGCAATTTACTTTTTGATGTACAGTGCCACACTACTATTAAATTTTATACCTTGGCAGGTAGCTATTTATTAGATAGGAAACTACTCTCTTTAAAAAATGTCTTTTACTCTTCTACCACTTTGAAAGCACTGCAGTTTAATTGAAAATTGGTCAAGTCAGTCTGCCATGAGCTCCCGAGAAATAATTTGTGTGAATAACTACTACCAAGAGCTTCCCCCAGGAAATGCCTTCATTAGGACAGAGAACACCTTCTGATGATTCTAATGATTACCTTTCTTTGAGTTACTGGCTTACCAGTATGGTTGTCATAAAATGCTTTGCTTATTTTCTTTCATGCCTCTTGCCTTTGTAGCTCAAGATCCCACTACAGAAGGAGAAAACTGATCAGGACATGAGTGTTTATTAAGTACTACTTCACATGAAGGGTTTATTGAAATGTTTGTAAAACAAACCCTGAAAAATATCCTAGAACATAGTATGACATGGCCCCAATTCATGCTTCTAAGTTTCTAAAGAATTTTCCCTACAAAGGTTGTTATTATTACTGAAATAAGGCCATGGAAATGTGGAAGGAGAGTCCTCAGGTCAGAGATTGGAGATCTGGGTTTGAATCCTGGCTCCATCTAAACTATAAGGCAAGTGGGGATAATAAAACCTATGCTTTCCCATGGACTATTATCAAAATTTAATATGATTGTATAGAGAAAAATACCAAGTATTATGCATGTCACATAGAAAATACTCCTGCATGTTTGTTGAACCTAAATTTATGGAAAAAGCAATTGAGTTAGACTACCAACTTTCTTACATTTGCTATTTAAATGGCAAGTGTTCACTAACACTATATTTGTTCATTCAGTTACTGAATTTAAAATGGCACACCCCCATTTACTTTATACTATAACAGATGCTTGGATTGTAAAAAAGAAAAAAAGAAAGGAAAGGTAAGATCAGTCCCTGTATTGATGGGTGGTAAGGCAGAGGCATAAATATTTACCTTATGTTGAGTATGGTAAAAAGATGTGCATACAAGGATCCCTAAAAGCATGAGGAAATATCCCCTAAATATTCCTGAAGAAATCATAAAAAAATATTCACAGAGAAGACAACACTTGAACTGAGGCATAAATAATAAGCACGAGTTTACCAAATGGACAGAGTTGAAGCAGAGTAGATATTGACAGAGAGAGAACGGAACTTATGCTAGGTATGAGGGAAAATGCTATGGTAAGAGAACAGAAAGCAGATCTGTATGACTAGAAAGCCTGTATGAGGACAAAAACCAGGTGAGGGAATAAAATCAGATTATAAATGTTCTGGTGTGCCTTTGTAGACGTTTGAACTTTATCTTCTTAGACAAGAATATCAGAATCACAAGTTGACTACCTGGTGGTTCAGTTCCGAGTTGTTTATGAAGCTGAAAATCAAGATGTTAAGCAGAGCTCCTGTCCTCTGAAAGTTTGACTGGGCCTGGAGAGTGTACATCCAAAATGGCTCACTCACATGGTTATTAGCTTAAGGAATCAGTTCATTGCAACATGGGCCTCTAGTGCTGCTTGAATGCCTTCATAGCATGGAAGCTACCTATCTTCCCTCAGATAAAGAATCTTGTGTCTCTATTTGAGAGAGAGAAAGAAAGGAGGAGGCCACCATGCTATTTACAGCCTGGTCTCAGAAGTCACACGATGATACATCATTATATACTATTACTTAGAAGTGAGTTGCTATATCCCATCCATTCTCAAAAGAGAATTAGGCTCCACCTTTTGGAGGGAGGAGTGTTTAAGGATATTTTTGAAACCACCACCACCGTAAGTAGAGATCCTGCTATTTATTTTCACACCTGCTAGATGCAATTTGGCTGCCTGCAAACCTGCTTGCTTTTATTTCACTTCTCTGTAGACGTTTTTGTGGCCATGCCTGTGGAGATGCCCCATAACGTTGTTTGGAGTGCCACTCCCCAGACTGAGGCTGTTTGTACCATACCCATTTCACAGTTTACTCTTTAATTCCTCAGACACCATGATCAATCCTGGTGCCTGGTCAAATCTCGAGATCTGATCAATGTTTTCCAAATCTCTTCAATGAAGCCATGAGAGGGCTATGAAGGTGTTGAGTAGGTTCGATACAGTTATTAAGCTGCTGATAATACTATGAGAGGAAGGGGAAGGCTTTCCCATTGTTGGTAGCTGGTAAGTGATTACCTCATTCCAGATGTTTATAGTTCTCTGTTCTTAAGTGCCAGTTAAAGCATTGCCTAACAGTGTACTTAGCTGGTCTTTTCTCTAACCAGTTTGCAGTGTTGTTTTACTAAGACATCTTTAAAACACATGGTCATAGTTGTTCTGTTTCCTGAAATCATTTTTCACATAATTTGTGTTTTAGTTTTAGTGCCTCTAAAAGAAACAGGGGGAAGAAGGGGAAGGGTCAAGTCGAAGAACAGGCATAAAGGACAGATGGACAAAGACAACTGATGGGAGGGTTGAATGTGGGAGGTAGGGGGTAGGTAGGGCAGAGGCGAGTAATGGAGGAAAAATGGGAACAACTGTAACTGAACAACAATAAAAAATTTTTAAAGAAATAAAAGCAAATAATCTCAAGAATCATGAACGAGCCCTGGCCACTGTGACTCAGTTGGTTGGAGCGACATCCTATAACCAAAGGCTTGCGGGTTTGACTCCTGGTTAGGGTGCATGCCTGGATTACAGTTTTGATCTTCAGTCCAGGCATGGGCTCATGTGACCCCTGCTCGGGACCCATAGGTTCCCCCATCTGGGTTGATGCAGGAGGCAACCAATAGATGTTTCTCTCTCTCCCTTCCTCTCTCTCTAAAACCAATGAAAAGAAAATGACCTAGGGTGAGGATAAAAAAAAAATCATGAAATGAGGAAGAGGTGAGAATGAAATAGTGAAGAGAAAAAGTCAATGTAAGAGTGCTTTCTCAAGGTCACTGTAAGGAACATTGGGATTTCAATTCTACTGGGGTCATGAGACATGTACTGAATATGCCCCAGAATTTTCCAGCCAAAGTACAGAAAGCTGGGGCATTTATCCACTGGCTCCTGTGTCTCCATTGATGAAGGCACCCCTCAGTTCCCTATATTTCTGGATCATCTTTCCTAGTGGCTCAGTAGTCTCCTGCAGCTTTGGAAAAGGTAGGAGAGCTTCAAGTGGGATGCTGTCCATGTGCCTCTGAGTTCAGCATGGGATGCTGTCCATGTGCCTCGGAGCTGCCTGCTGCAGCTGCAGCTGAAATCAGAGGTGGGCTGAGAGGGTATGAGGCAGTATAGCAAAAGCCTATGTACAGCTTGTAAATGAATTCTGAAGACCACACTCCAAGGGCTATCTTTTTCCACAAATGATAAAACAATCTTTGGGACAAGGTCACTGTACCTTGAGATAATTGCTCCAAGAAACAAGATTAATTTGGACCTATAAGTTGTGTCATTTATTGTTTTGAAGTGGTTTAACATCACAGCTCCTGTGAGACAGCACAAATCAGAATTGTCAAGTGGAAGGAAGATTTTAATTAATAGATTTTATTTTTTAGGTCAGTTTTAAATTTACATAAAAATTGAGCATATAGTAAAGAACATTCCAACTCTTCCACATATAGTTTCTCCTGTTGTAACACTTTGTTTTAGTATGGCACATCTCTTATAATTACTGCATCAATATTCATACATTATTATTTGCTAAAGTCCATAGTTTACATACAAGTTCACTCTTTGTGTTGTACAGTTCTATAGATTTCAAAAAATACATAATATCCTGTATCCACCTTTACAGTATCATACAGAGTAGTTCCACCACCCCCAAAATCCCATGCTTCACCTATTCATCCCTCTGTCCCACCCCAAATCCCTGGAAACCTCTTATCTTTTTACTATCTCTATAGTTTTGTATTTTCCAGAATGCACGTAGTTGGTACTATATAGATACAGCCTTTTCAGAATGGCTTCTTTCACTTACTAATATGCATTTAAACTTCCTCTATGTCTTTTTGTGGCTTGATAGTTTTGTTTTGTTTTGTTTTGTTTTGCTTGATCCCTCCACCACCCAACCCCTCCCTACCCAGAGCTGCCAGCTTAATGCTAACTATGAGTCTGTCTCTCTTTTACTTGTTAGGTCCCACATATCAGTGAAATCATATGGTATTTGTCTTTCTCTGGCTGGCTTATAGCTCATTTATTTTTATCACTAAATAATATTCCATTGTATGGATGTGCCACAGTGTACACTTATCCATTCACTTATTGAAGGATACCTTGGCTGTTTCCGGTTTGGGGCAATTATGAATAACACTGCTATAAATATTTGCACATTCTTAGCAGTGTTTTGTGTGGATTTAAGTTTTAAATTCCCTTGGGTAAATACCTATGAGTGCAATTGTTGGATCATGTAGTCATAAGTCTATGTTTAGCTTTGTAAGAAACTACCAAACTGTCTTCTAAGAGCTGTACTCTAAGAGCTGAAACTTTGCATTTCTTCCAGCAATGAATGAGTGTTCTTTTTGTTCCATATCCTTACTAGCATCCTCTTTAGAAATTAGAAGTTTTATCTCATTATTGTTTCAATGTGCAATTCCCTGAGAGATATGATGCTGAGTATCTCTTAAATGCTTATTTGTATCTTCTCTCTTTTTTTCTCAGTTAGATTGATTAAGGTTTATCAGTTTTGTTGCTTTTTCAAAGAAGCAGCTTTTGGTTTCTTTGATTTCTGATTTGCAACTTCATTGATTTTTTTTCTTTTCTTCTGCTTGCTTTCATCTAAACTATTCTTCTTCCTCTAATTTCCTAAGGTGGAAACTTAGATTAGTCATTTTAGAGCTTTCATTTTTTAATACATTCACTCAGTTTCCCTATACACACTGCTTTTGCTGCATTGACACAAATTTTCATGTTTAGTTTTAAATAATTTTTAAATTTTTGCAAGTTCTTTCATCCACTTGTTATTTAGCAGTGTGTTGTTTAATCTCCAATTATTTGGGATTTTCCATTTTTATTTATGTTATTGATTTCTAGTTTAATTCCATTGTGGTCTGAGAGTAGACATTGCATGATTTCTATTTTTTTTAATTTGTTAGGATATGTTTTATGGTTCAGAATGTAGTTTATCCCAATGAATGTTCTATGTGAGTTTGAGAAGAATGTGTATTCTGCTGTTGTATTAGGTCTTCCATAAATGTCAATTTGGCCCAGCTGATTGATGATGCCATTTAGTTCAACTATGTTCTCACTGCTTTTCTGCCTGTAGGATCTGTCAGTTACTGAGGGGGCGCTGAAGTCTTCAACTTCAATTACCTTTTTCTCCTTGCAGTTAATTTTATTAGTTTTTGCCTCATGTATTTTGATATGTGTTGTTAGCTGCATACATATTCAGAATTGTGCTGCCTTCTCATAGACTTGGCCCCTTCATCATTACACAATACCCTTCTTTATCTGATCATTTTTCTTGTTCTGAAGTCTGCTTTGTTTGAAATTAACTATTCCAGCTTTCATCTGATTAGTGTTAACACAACTCTCTATTCCTTTACTTTTCATCTATCTGTAGTTATATCTAAAGTAGTGTAGTAGTAGACAACATATAGTTGCTGTTTTTTAGGTCTATTTTAACAATATCTGTCTTTTAATTGGTGTGTTTATGTCATTGACATTTTAAGTTGGATTAATATCTATTGCATTTGTAACTCTTTTGCATTCTTTTCACTCTTCTTTGTAGTTTTACATCTCCTATTTTTCTGCCCTCTGCATTTTCAGTTGAACATTTTATATTATTTTCTCTTCTTTTTTAGCATATTGATTATACTTTTTTGAATTTTTTAGAGCCTTAGAGTTTGCAATATACATTTAAAAATAATCTAATTCTACTTTCAAGTAACACATTCTCACTTCATGGTAGTGCAGGTACCTTATAACAGGGTATCCCAATTCTTTTTCCCCATCCCTTATAACATCGCTCATTCATTTCACTTTTCTATATGTTATAATCACCCAAAACATTGTTGCTATCATTGCTTAGAATAAACAGTAAATTATTAGATCAATTAAGAATTAAAAGTCATATCTCAATTATACCTCAATTTTAAAAAAAGAATTAACTACATAAAATATATTACTTTATCTTTCTTCATTCCTTCTCTGATGTTCTTTATTTCTTTAGGTAGGTCTGAGTTTCTAACCTATACTATTTCACCTCTCTGAAGAACTTTTAATAAATCTTGCATTTTTTGTTTGAGAAAGTATTTCTCCTTCATTTTGAAAGATGATCTCACTGGATAACAACTTTTTATATGGGTAGATTTGTTTTAAACACTTTAAATATTTCACTTACTCTCATCTTATCTGCATGGCTCCTGGCTAGAAGTCTAATGTCATTCTTACCCTTCTTCCCCTCAGGTAAATGTGATTTGTTCTGGCTCCTTTCAAGGTTTTCTTTGTTTTTGGTTTTCTGAAGTTCGAATATGATATGTCTAGGTGTAGTCATTTTTTATATTTATCTTGTTTGGTATTCTGGGAAATTTCTGGTCCTGTGCTTTGTTATCTATCATTAATTTTGAAAAACTTACATCCATTATCACCTCAAACATTTCTTCTGTTCCATTCTCTTTTTCCTTTCCTCTACATATTCCTGTTAAACTTATTTTACCCTTTTTCTAATTGTCCCACTGTTCTTGGATAATCTGCTTCATAATTTTTTTCATTCTTTTTTTTCTCTTTGCATTTCAGTTTAGGAACTCTCTGCTGACATTCAAAAATCACTGATTCTTCCTGCCAGCGTCCAGTCTCCTAAAGAGCTCATTGAAGCCACTATTTCTTTCATAGGTTTTGTTTTCTAGCATTTACTTCTCATTGTTAGCATGTCCATCCCTCTGTTTACATTATTCATATGTTCTTACATGTTAGCTACTTTTTTCATTAGAGGCTTTAATATATTAATCATAGTTACTTCAGATTCTCTATCCAGTAATTCCAATATCTGTGCCGTATCTGAGTCTGGTTTTGTTGCTTACTTTTTCTCTAGAATGTGCTTTTCCTTGTCTTTCTGCATTAAGGGCAATTTTTGGTGAAAGCCAGACATGATGCATTGGGTAATTGGGTAGGAACAGAGGTAATTAGGTTTTCGGTGTGAGGTTTTATGATAACCTATCTAGGAGGTCGGCTGTGTTTCGTGCTTGCTGTAGCTGTAGGTGCCAGAGGCTTCTGCTTCCTCTAGTTTTCGTGTGTGTGTGTGTGTGTGTGTGTGTGTTTTAATACCCTTTGTCTTTGTGCTTAATTAAGAACTTCTTAAATTGAGTCTGTGTGCTGTAGTTCTCTCAGTCATAATCCAGTCCTATCATACTGGGGTTTGCTGATGTGATGTAATGTATCACAGAGGAAACACTTTCTATAATCTTATAATAAAAATCTCTCTCTTTTTTATAGAGGGGCTAAGTCTCTGGGCTTCTAGTGCTTCTTAGAGTTTTTTTCGTCCTCCTCTTATCAGTGATAGGAAGGTTAGGGGGGACCCAATCTGGCAAAATTCCTCTCCCTTAGACCGGATAAGACTCTGGTATTGTCGTTTCCCTTGAAAGGCAGGCTTTTATTGTGGAGAAGCTCTGGGCAGCTTTCAAAATGGTTACTTTGCCCCCTCCCCCTGCTCTAAACACAGAGGAAATTTTTCTCTCATCCTCAAAGTGAAAATCTGGTGAGATTCCTGGAGGTAAAATCCATGAAAGTGTGGAGTTCTCTCTAATACTGGGCCCCTAGGAGTTTTTAACGCAGCTAGAAATCCATACCCAGTATCCAGAAATTTTCAAAATTGCTACGTAAGTATTCCTACTCTTCTATAGCTCCAGCAGCTTCTGTTCAGGTAAACTGATCTCAGCTGTGATTCTCTGTATTCGTCACATCTTCAGATTTGGGGGTGGTGATCTGCTCTGTAAGCTCAGTTGTTTGATGGATCTGAGAAAAGTCATCGCTTTTTGCCTGGTTTAGTGTTTTTCTTATTGTGAGATGGAAGTGACAACTTTCAAATTTTTTGCATGTCATAGCTCAAAAAACCTATTTTAATACTTTTATTGAGTTATATTTCACATTTTATAAAATGTATCCAATTGAAGTGTACAATTCAATGATCTGTAGCCACTTTACTGAGCAGTACAGCCATCACCACATCAGTTTTAGAGCATGTACCTTTAGCTCCCAAGTGGGAGGCTATGTTCTTGATATCTCCCTTCCCCCACAGAAAAACTCTCCGCAATGTCCAGGCCTTTTTTTCTTTGCTGATATTTCCCCGAAGTTTTATTTTATCTGGTTAAAACTGTCTGCTGGAACTCTCCTGATTCTTAGCCTTGTTTACTTTAAAGTTTGGATATGGAGTTGTAAAACCCCATATTGCCACTTACTGTCTTCATCACCTTAATTATTCACTTAAACTTTCCTCTTACTGAGGAAAAGAAAGTAGAAGTTATTTATCTTGATTTCCAGGAGACTAGCAAAATAGTGGGCTCACAGGTGATGATCAATAAATATTTGTGAATGAACGAATCTGAAATTGACTTCAAGATTTGACAATGTGGGATTGCACAAGATCAGGAGGTGTGTTTGTGGATCTATGTAAACAGTTTGGAAGGGCAAGGAATGCCCTCGTACTGTATGAAAAATTTTGTTGGTTTGGACTTCATGAGATTCTCAAATGGTTCAGGGCCCTAAGGGGTAAAGAACAATGGATTAGATGATATCCAAGGAATTTTTCACCTCAAATATTCTGTTGGTTAATGAATTTACTGTTTCTAAGACAGAATTTTTATAATTTAGCTGTTATGTAATAGAGAGCATTTTGACATTTGGCTGTAGTTATTAATACCAATTAGACAACACACCTGAATTTGCACAAGCACTGTTAAAAAATGGATTTCATTCCACTTAGGCTCAAAGACTGCAAGATGCTTGTTCACACAAATCTAAATCTTAGGATCTCACCACTTTTAGCTAACCATGAAAAAAAGAGGTTGAGGGACTAAAGGGAAAAGAAACTACTAGGTCTGCAATCAAATCCTGTGTAACTTAATCCAAATAGCTGCATGTGTGGCAGATGTAGAAATGATAGTTTAGTTTGCCTAGCCAGCTCCAAAGAACCGGTTCCCGTTTAGACCTGCTTTTCACTTCACAGCAGTAAGCAAGAAGTAGAACACAGGTGCATCCCTTAAAAAACCACCATAAATTAGATTGCAACTTTGTTTTTCAGAGCATAAGTAGGTAGGCGAGCTAAGAAGATGGTGGAGAAGAGGCAGGTCTGATGTGGAAGGAGAAGATTGAACATGCCTCTCCCTC